>NC_091621.1:4375000-5000000 GCF_027580195.1 Bos mutus | reverse complement strand
ATTTAAAAAGAGTAATTTTAAAATGTTAGTGTGGTGATAACTACATTGCTATTGAAGTCTGTAAAAATGTTGACTTCTAACTCAATAAAAATTTTGTTTAAATAGATGTTATTGGTTTATAACTGCTCTTCCAATATATGCTCTATAGTAGAAATTGGCATGGAGAAGGCAATGGCACCCCACTCCAGTACTACTGCCTGGAAAATCCCATGGACGGAGGAGCCTGGTAGGCTGCAGTCCATGGGGTCGCTACGAGTCGGATACGACTGAGCGACTTCACTTTCACTTTTCACTTTCATGCATTGGAGAAGGAAATGGCAACCCACTCCAGTATTCTTGCCTGGAGAATCCCAGGGACGGGGGAGACTGGTGGGCTGCCGTCTATGGGGTCACACAGAGTTGGACACGACTGAAGTGACTTAGCAGCAGCAGCAGCAAAAGAAATTGGCAAGTGGCTTCCCTTATGGCTCAGTGGTAAAGAATCCACCTGCCAATGCAGGAGATGCAGGTTCGATCCATGGATCCGGAAGATCCCTTGGAAAAGGAAATGGCAACCTACTCCAGTATTCTTGCCTGAAGAATCCTATGGACAGAGGAGCTTGCAGGCTAGAGTCCATAGGGTTCAGTTCAGTTCAGTTCAGTTCAGTCGCTCAGTCGTGTCCAACTCTTTGCAACCCCATGAATTGCAGCACACCAGGCCTCCCTGTCCATCACCAACTCCCGGAGTTCACTCAAACTTACGTCCATCAAGTCAGTGATGCCATCCACCCATCTCATCCTCTGTCGTCCCCTTCTCCTCCTGCCCCCAATCCCTCCCAGCATCAGAATCTTTTCCAATGAGTCAACTCTTCGCATGAGGTGGCCAAAGTACTGGAGTTTCAGCTTCAGCGTCATTTCTTTCAAAGGACACCCAGGACTGATCTCCTTCAGAATGGACTGGTTGGATCTCCTTGCAGTCCAAGGGACTCTCAAGAGTCTTCTCCAACACCACAGTTCAAAACCATCAATTCTTTGGCGCTCAGCCTTCTTCACATTCCAACTCTAGCATCCATACATGACTACTGGAAAAATCACAGCCTTGACTAGATGGACCTTTGTTAGCAAAGTTATGTCTCTGCTTTTGAATATGCTATCTAGGTTGGTCATAACTTTCCTTCCAAGGAGGAAGTGTCTTTTAATTTCGTAGCTGCTAGTCACCATCTGCAGTGATTTTGGAGCCCAAAAAAATAAAGTCTGACACTGTTTCCACTGTTTCCCCATCTATTTGCCATGAAGTGATGGGACCAGATGCCATGATCTTCGTTTTCTGAATGTTGAGCTTTAAGCCAACTTTTCACTCTCCTCTTTCACTCTCATCAAGAGGCTTTTTAGTTCCTCTTCACTTTCTGCCATAAGGGTGGTGTCATCTGCATATCTGAGGTGATCGATATTTCTCCCGGAAATCTTGATTCCAGCTTGTGCTTCTTCCAGCCCAGCGTTTCTCATGATGTACTCTGCATATAAGTTAAATAAGCAGGGTGACAATATACAGCCTTGACGTACTCCTTTTCCTATTTGGAACCAGTCTGTTGTTCCATGTCCAGTTCTAACTTTTGCTTCCTGACCTGCATATAGGTTTCTCAAGAGACAGGTCAGGTGGTCTGGGATTCCCATCTCTTTCAGAATTTTCCACAGTTTATTGTGATCCACACAGTCAAAGGCTTGGCATAGTCAATAAAGCAGAAATAGATGTTTTTCTGGAACTCTCTTGCTTTTTCCATGATCCAGCGGATATTGGCAATTTGATCTCTGGTTCCTCTGCCTTTTCTAAAACCAGCTTGAACATCTGGAAGTTCGTGGTTCACATACTGCTGAAGCCTGGCGTGAAGAATTTTGAGCATTACTTTACTAGTGTGTGAGATGAGTGCAATTGTGTGGTAGTTTGAGCATTCTTTGGCATTGCCTTTCTTTGGGATTGGAATGAAAACTGACCTTTTCCAGTCCTGTGGCCACTGCTGAGGTTTCCAAATTTTCTGGCATATTGAGTGCAGCACTTTCACAGCATCATCTTTTAGGATTTGAAATAGCTCCACTGGAATTCCATCACCTCCACTAGCTTTGTTCATAGTGATGCTTTCTAAGGCCCACTTGACTTCACATTCCAGGATGTCTGGCTCCAGGTGAGTGATCACACCATCATGATTATCTGGGTCATGAAGATCTTTTTTGTACAGTTTTTCTGTGTATTCTTGCCACCTCTTAACATCTTCTGCTTCTGTTAGGTCCATACCATTTCTGTCCTTTATCGAGCCCATCTTTGCATGAAATGTTCCCTTGGTATCTCTAATTTTCTTGAAGAGATCTCTAGTCTTTCCCATTCTGTTGTTTTCCTCTATTTCTTTGCATTGATCGCTGAGGAAGGCTTTCTTATCTCTTCTTGCTATTCTTTGGAACTCTGCATTCAGATGCTTATATCTTTCCTTTTCTCCTTTGCTTTTCGCTTCTCTTCTTTTCACAGCTATTTGTAAGGCCTTCTCAGACAGCCATTTTGCTTTTTTGCATTTCTTTTCCATGAGGATGGTCTTGATCCCTGTCTCCTGTACAATGTCATGAACCTCCATCCATAGTTCATCAGGCACTGTATCAGATCTAGTCCCTTAAATCTATTCTTCACTCCCACTGTATAATCATAAGGGATTTGATTTAGGTCATACCTGAATGGTCTAGTGGTTTTCCCTACTTTCTTCAATTTAAATCTGAATTTGGCAATAAGGAGTTCATGATCTGAGCCACAGTCAGCTCCGAGTTGCAAAAAGTCAAATGACTGAAGGATGCACACAGAAGTTGGCAAACGAGGGCCACAGGACAAATCAGTCCACCATCTGTTATAAATAAAGTTTTATTGGAACATAGACACACTCATTCATTTACTGTTGTCTGCTGCTGCTTTTGTGCTACTACATCAGAGTTGAATAGTGGCAAACAGTATGGCAAAGACCATGTTATGTCTGCACCTGAAATATTTGCTGTCTGGCCTTATAGGAAAAAATGGCCAGCCCCTGACTGATAGGCTATGCGCTAGAAGAAGCTAGTTCATCCTGAAGAATCTGAGACTCTCCTGAGCCTCAGGAGACTGACTGAAGTATTTTTGATTAAAAAAAAAACAAAACCCCCCACCAAGGACCTTGTGACACCAAGTCTGCCACCTACAGAGACAGATATGGCCCTGGTGTCTTCTGCACTGGGCCACAGGTTCGCCTTTGTTGCTAGCTTCCCACTGAAAGTAAGATGTTGTGTATAAATCAGATACTTTATAAAGGCAATCCTTTGAGAAGAGGATTATTTAGCAAAAATATTGATTTTCTTATATATGATTTTTCAAAACACCAAGCAATGAACCCACTGGCTTCAGGATCACCTTCATAGCTGAATCAATCGTAAATTGTCTTGCTATTATGGACTTTGCAAACAAAAACTTTTTCAGAAAAAATAATAAACCTTGTCTAAACCAGGGCAAATAGGACATAGGACATGCTGTACAACAGAGAATTCATTGGAAACTGATTCTGTCTCCTTCCATCTCCTTTAAGAGCAGAAGCCATACACCCCTCTTGTAATTTATCCTGACAGTCTCTGAGGCCACCTTTCCTAACAGAACAGTTAATCTCTCTGATATTAACTGTGGCTGATATCAAGTTCTGGTTTTGGATAAAAATCCAACACACTTGGATATGAATCTCCAGAACACTGAGCTGCTCTTGCCGGTCGTGGAAGGTAAAGCCCAGGAGAGACCCAGATGCCCTGTCCTCCCTCCTGCCCTAGTTTCTGAGCTACTGACCACATGGCATGCTTTGCAATGGGTCAGCAGTTGTGGCTAGCTTGGCCTGTGGTGCTGCTAATTATATAAGCTATACTTACCTAGAAAGTATGGGTGGTTTCTTATGAATCTGGCTACTATGATTACAAATTTAATTCCTAAAAGTAAGCCCCAAATGTGGGTTCCTCTCTCTTTTTTAACCCTAGCCCCTATACTTGCCCTAAAGCAACTCAAATGCCTACAGAACAATAGATATTTATATGGAAGAAGAAAGCAAATCTTTTTGTTGTTGTTGTTGTTCACCTACTTTGGGCTTTACATACAGTAGCTCATGTCCTGTTGTCTGACTGACAGCCTCTAACCAAGTGAACTTAGTTAACTTCTATGCAGAGTACATCATGAGAGACGCTGGGCTGGAGGAAGCACAAGCTGGAATCAAGATTGCCGGGAGAAATATCAATCACCTCAGATATGCAGATGACACCACCCTTATGGCAGAAAGTGAAGAGGAACTAAAAAGCCTTTTGATGAAAGTAAAAGAGGAGAGTGAAAAAGTTGGGTTAAAGCTCAACATTCAGAAAATGAAGATCATGGCATCCGGTCCCATCACTTCATGGGAAATAGATGGGGAAACAGTGGAAATGGTGTCAGACTTTATTTTGGGGGCTCCAAAATCACTGCAGATGGTGACTGCAGCCATGAATTTAAAAGACGCTTCCTCCTTGGAAGGAAAGTTATGACCAACCTAGATAGCATATTCAAAAGCAGAGAGATTACTTTGCCAACAAAGGTCCATCTAGTCAAGGCTATGATTTTTCCAGTGGTCATGTATGGATGTGAGAGTTGGAATGTGAAGAAGGCTGAGCGCCAAAGAATTGATGGTTTTGAACTGTGGTGTTGGAGAAGACTCTTGAGCGTCCCTTGGACTGCAAGGAGATCCAACCAGTCCATTCTGAAGGAGATCAGTCCTGGGTGTCCTTTGAAAGAAATGACGCTGAAGCTGAAACTCCGGTACTTTGGCCACCTCATGCGAAGAGTTGACTCATTGGAAAAGACTCTGATGCTGGGAGGGATTGGGGGCAGGAGGAGAAGGGGACAACAGAGGATAAGATGGCTAGACGGCATCACCAACTCGATGGATGTGAGTCTGAGTGAACTCTGGGAGCTGGTGATGGACAGGGAGGCCTGGCATGCTGCGATTCATGGGGTTGCAAAGAGTCGGACACAACTGAGTGAATGAACTGAACTGAACTGAACTGAACAAGGAAATAGTCTTGAACCATTGAGCCAATGTCCCTGTGTACAGACAGCTAGAAATCCCCAGGGGTTTAAATCCTCTGAAGGCAGGCTCTCTAGCCAGTGGCTGATGGGCTGGGATAGGAAAGTCCAGCTCCCTTGCCTCCAGATGGGGCCAACTCTCAAGATGTAATTTCTACTCCAGAATTCCCTGAAGTTTCAGATTGAGACTAGAACTTTGCCTGAAACCATCCCCTTGATCAACTGCTTTCTCTGCTCTGATCCACTTTCCTCAGTCCTTTTCCTGCTTCTTATAGAAGCACACTCAAGAAATTACTTGTGCACAAGTTGTCATGCTTCTGGGTCTGGTTCTGGGGAACCTGTCCTGAAACAACAGCAGATTAAAATTGTTCCTTGCAGTTTTGCATCTTTCAGTAGTACAGCCTTCCTGCTGTCATCAATCTCACAGTAGCAATCATCCTGAGCCGCCTCTTATGTTCCTGACCTGCTTTAGCTCCTCCTCTTTTCTGATTCTCTACCTTTAGATCTAACTTTTCTTGATGATTATAAAAAGCTTAATGGTCACATAGGAAACAAACAAAAAAGCCAGAATCCAAACTAGGTTTGTCTGATTCCAAGTTCATGCTATTAGCCACGGGATACCTACCATTGAAGTTCTGCCTTTGTAACTGATCTCTGGGATCCTGATTCTAGAATATCTTCCAAAGACTCTAACATGGATTCCCTTCATAGAACTTTTAGGGGTGGCTTCCCTGGTGGCTCAGTGGTAAAGAATTTGCTTGCAGTGTAAGAGACATGGTTTCAGTCCCTGGGTCTGAAAGATTCCCTGGAGAAGGAAATGGCAACCCACTCTAGTATTCTTGCCTGGAGAATTCCATGGACAGGGGAGTCTGGTGGGCTACAGTCCATGGCATCTCAAAAGTCGGAAACAACTTAGCGACCAAACCACTACCACCCATAGAATTTTTGCAGTTCAAATTCCCTCAAGCCTTTCTATCTGACCATTGAGCATCTAATATCTGCCTCATTCAAAGAAAGATGATATTTTGAGCTTTATTTGTTCATGTTCACAGTCTAGAAAATATTTATTAAATGCATTCTCTATACTGGGCTGTATTTGAAACACTGTGATTATTGGATTAGGGAAGGAAGGGAAGGACATTAAAGGCTCTCACTCTCTTTTCTGGTTTTAATTTTCTTTAATGCCTTTTCCCAAACTCCACCAAAAGTTAAAAACAATATAACACAATAACAATGGGCTTTGGAAGGGAAGTAAAAAAAAAAAAAAAACCTGAGTGTTCAAATACTCCAAGCAAAATGCTAGCTCTGTGAAATTGAGTAGATCCATGGAAGGTGACTCAAATGGTGGTCTCAACCTGGATACATCCAGGGGATATTTGCCAATGTCCGGGACATCTGTCACAACTAGGGGGTGGGGTTCTCGCCAGAGAAGTAGCTAAGCAGCCTGAAATGCAAAGGACAGTGTCCCGTAAAAAAGATTAAACAAAAAAAAGACTCCAAATTATCAATAGTGTTGAGGTTGAGAAACCCTGATTTATAGTAATAGTTTCAAACTCACAATGCAGTCGTAGAAACAAATGAACAACTGGCTCCCACAAAGTTTGAGTTCCCCCCTTTCTCGCCCTTCCTCTCTCCTCTGTAGCATAGAATATGAACACATTCTCAGATCTGGGACTTTGCTGGGAAACATGAGTCCTGGCCTAACCCTACCCATCCTACCCCCCACCCCATCCCAAGAGAATGGCTCAAATTCACAAGGCAACTCTTCTCACTTCAAAGGAGAATCTCTGTTCTCCGCAGTGACAGAGATTAAATAGGTGCTTATCATCCTAGCACATGTTGGGAAACAAGCATTTTCTTGGGTTCCTAAGATGGAAGCCACAAAGAGATCATATAGCAAGTGTAATGGCAACCAGATTTCATCCTGGGCTTTACTCTAAAAAGCCAGGCTGCAGACATTTGCCTACCGGAACAGCAGCAGCAGGTCTAAGCCCAGGTAGACCTCTGGGACTGATTCCACTTTACTCTTTCCTAAAGCTACAGCCGGAGAAGGTGATGGCACCCCACTCCAGTACTCTTGCCTGGAAAATCCCATGGACGGAGGAGCCTGGTAGGCTGCAGTCCATGGGGTCGCAAAGAATCGGACATGACTGAGTGACTTCCTTCACTTTTCACTTTCATGCATTGGAGAAGGAAATGGCAACCCACTCCAGTGTTCTTGCCTGGAGAATCCCAGGGATGGGGGAGCCTGGTGGGCTGCCGTTTATGGGGTTGCACAGAGTCGGACATGACTGAAGCGACTTAGCAGCAGCAGCAAAGCTACAGCATTCTTGACAAATTTTACATCCATTTGTATCATTAATTCAAATTTGCCCAGACTACGAAGCTATGGCCATGAATTTAGTCATTCTTGATTAGAGTTTAAGCTGAGTCACTCATTCCTGGGTTGTCCAATATGATAGCCACTAGCCACAAATGGCTATTTAAATTAAAGTTAATATAAAGGTTTTAAAAATTAAAAATTTAGTTCCCTAGTCACACTAGCCACATTTCAACTGCCCAGTAGTCCTTGTGGCCAGTAACTACCACACTAAACAATGTAGGGGCTTCCCTGATGGCTCAGATGATAAAGAATCTGCATGCAATTCAGGAGACCTGGGTTTGATCCCTTTGTTGGGAAGGTCCCCTGGAGAAGGGAATGGCTGCCCACTCCAGGGTATGGCCTGGAGAATCCCATGGACAGAGGAGCCTGGCAGGCTATAATCCATAGGGTCACAAAGAGTCAGACACAACTGAAGTGACTTACCATGAACGCACAAATATAGAATAGTCCCATCATCATGGAAAGTTGGACAGCTCTGTACAAATGATACTCAGCACATCATTTCTTAATTTCTTTAAACACTTGTTTTTTCAGTGGTAAAAGTAGAGACTGTATTTCCTGACTTGTCCCTTTTCCAGAATTCTTGGAAATGTGAACCAATGGAGAATGAGAATGTGTGCCTTATAAAATACAAAATAGTATGCAAATATAAGGATTGTGACAAGAGCCCAGATCATTTCCTTTAGCAAAGATGGTCAGACCTGCTTTATTGCCACGAAACCATAATGCTTCTGTCCAGATCTTTTATTTCTGGATTTATAAATTATTGCTCCAGGTGAATACCTTTAAGTGGAGGAAGTTTTGTGGGCATGTTTTCCCCTCCTTCATAACTAAAGTCTCTGCTGTGTACACTGTAAATCTACTGGTGTATTCAAAGAGTTTTGAAGGTTGTGAATTTTCCCTTTGTCTGTTGAGGAAGTTTTCACTCTCATCTTGCATTTACCTTCTGAAGAGTCAGGCCAGCTCCTCTATCCCTAATGGGGCATTTGAGCAAATTCAATCTTTGGGCTTGAGGGAGTCTTTGAATTCTTATTTAGGATCAACAAAGCCTTTGAACTCAAATAGAAGGGATAATTCCCGTTAAGCCCTGAGTAGTCTTTGGTGTTTGTTCTGCTATCAGCTGGGACACACTCCACCTAGAGAACAAACCTCTGTCTTCACTTAGGCTTGTCCTGATCTGTCATAAGTTGTAGCTCGGTGAAAGCGTTTTAAGATAATAAGAGTATGAGTGTCAAGTAATTGGCTAAATTATGTCTGAGAAGCCTCAAAACATGCCAGCAGGGCAGCTCAGGCAATCTAGAAAGTACCACTGAAGTCTGGAAGGTTGAGCCACTCTCAGGCCTCTCAGAGGCCTTTTGTGTCTTTCTAATCATAATAATAAGGCCTGAGACTTCCTTGATGGTCCAGTGGTTAGGACTCTGTGCTTCTGATGCAGTGAGGCCTGGGTTTTATCCCTGGTCAGGGAACTAGATACCACATGCTGCGACTAAGGTCTCACATGCCACAACTAAGACCTGGAGCAGCCAAATAAATAAATATAATTTTAAAAAGAATTAAAATAATAATAAGCCATGGCATCTACATGCTGTTTAGGGTGAAGATGTTTTATTGACATCCACTGTTGAGCCATGCCATTAATTACCTCATGTAAGGAAACGCTATAGACCAGAAAATGGTGTCCTGGAATCAGGCTGGGCCAGAGGACAACTTTAAGTGTTACCTTGTTTCTCCTTCTATGTATCAAAGCTATTATAGTGAAAAAGCAGACAAAAACCCTAGCTTCATGATTGGTAGCTCAGATGGTAAAGAATCTGCCTGCAATGCAGGAGACCTGGGTTCTATCCCTGGGTTGGGAAGATCCCCTGGAGAAGGGAATGGCAACCTAGTCCAGTATTCTCACCTGGGAAATCCCTTGGACAGAGGAGCCTGGTGGTCTATAGTCCGTAGGGTCACAGAGTTGGACACGACTGACTGACACTAACACAGAACTTATGTTTTAGTGGGGAGGGGAAGGCAGGAGGGAGAAAGGTAATTAAAAAATGAACCTCAAAATATATGCAATAAGAAAATATAATGGGACAAGAATGTCAGAGTATAAGTTGAAATTTCACAAATAATGGTTTTTTTTTTAATTCAGGGGAGACCTCATAAAGTTACATTTCAATAGGAACCTGTGGGAAATGAGAAGACAAACCCTGGGGATTTCAGTAGGCAGAGCTTACCGGGCAGAGGAAGCTGGCACGTGCCAAGGCCCTGGGGCAGATGCAGGCAAGCCTGGCCTCTTTGTGAAAGTGTAGCAGATTAGAGTGGCTAAGGCAGAACAGGAGGAAGAGGGAATATCTGGGGAGGAGGTCATGGAGGTGACATGGGGCCAGATCATATAGGCTTCCTTCCATATTCTGCTCTGTAAGACAGGAGGACTTTTTGTAGAGTTTTGAGCAGATGAGTGAAACAATCCAACTTAAATTCTTAAAGCACCTTTAGGGATATTATTCTGAGAATAGACCAGGTGAAGGGGAAGCAATGCAAGGATGAAAGCAGTTTATGATCAACCAGCCTCACAGGGTTTTCTCTGACCCCTGTTTTCCATCAGCAGCTCACCAGACTTGCCTCTAGGACGTAGACATTCATGCCAACCAATGCTGTCCCCTCCAAGAGCCAGCTCATAGACTGCAATGAATTGCACCATTGAATTCATTCTGTCCATTGATTCTACTCAGCCTTATAAAATCAGAGCTCATCTGTGTTGGAAGGAACACAGACAAGTGCTTGGTTCAACTGTTCCTTTTGAAAATTGTGAAACAGATCATACATACAGAATCATTTAAATGATACTTTAGTATTCATGTACTACTATCCAGTACTATCCATTACTAGTCCCTTACATACCCAATGGGTCCCTTCCCAGTCACATGCTTCTCCCTTCACCCCATCTAGAAGTAACTACTATCCTACCTTCTGTGTTAATAATTCCCCAGGGTTGACTTTTTTTTTTTTTTTTTGGTGTGTCTCTCACTTGTGCTTCCTGATAGCTCAGTGTTTCCCTGATGGCTCAGTGAGTAAAGAATCCACCTACAATGCAGGAGACACAGTAAATTCGGGTTCAATCACTGAGTGGGGAAGATCCCCTGGAGGAGGAAATGGCAGCGCACTCCAGTATTCTTGCCTGAAAAATCCCCTGGACAGAGAAGCCTGGTAGGCTATAGTCCATGGGGTTGAAAGAGTTGGACATGACTGAGCAATTAGGCATGAAGGTAGGCTCCCCTATGCATGAAGATCCAAATAATAAGTTTAGTTTTGGAAATCAGGCAGCAGCACACACCTGCATGTGTCCCTGCTGGATGGAGACCCACAGGAGGAGACAGGCTGAACTGAGTCTCCAGGGGATGATTGTGATCTGGCTCCAGCCTCCCTGAGACCCTTTGGGAGAAGTGACTGGGCAAGCTCACAAGTGAGTCCTCAAAACATAGGGCTCACTTAGAACATGACAGCTTGTCTGGCAACACAAGTGTGGACCAAGAACTGGATGTGGGGAAGGGGCAGAGTTGGAGAGAGTGGGTAGCTGTGAATGGCATGGTATGCATCTGGCTCAAAAGATCAGGTCAAAGCAGAATGCTGCTGTGGGTGGCATGAGTGTTCTCAGCTTATCCAAGCAGCCAGGCATGGAGCAGAGAGCAAGGGGTCACTCAGCGTATGGTCAAGAGAAGCCAGGTCTAGGCCAGAGCCCAGGGCACTCTCCCAGGTGTTCTGTCCTCGGGTTAGTGAGGGATTTGGTATTGACAGCACTCTGTGGGTCTGTCTCTGCTCGGATCTGGTGAGTTGCCTGTCATGGATAGACACAGCTGCCATTCCGGGATGGACCTTCACCATCCTTCCAGGAACTCCCCTTACCTCTCTCTTCTTTTGGCACTGCTGTATCCACATCTTCTCATTCTTGATTTTTTTTCTTTCATTTTGTTGAAGTACATCCTTTAGTGGATTTTTTAGACCATTTTGAGACTTAAATATGTGAAAATTTGCTATTCTACCCTCAATTATGGCAACCCACTTCAGTATTCTTGCCTGGGAAATCTCATGGACTGAGGAGCCTGGTGGGCCACTGTCTATGGGGGTGCAAAGAGTCAGACACAACTGAGTGAATAACACACACACCCTCAAATTCTAATGAATGATTTAGCTAGGTATGTAATTGTTAGTTAGATGTTATTTGGGTTTCCCAGGTGGTGCTAGTGGTAAAGAACCTGCCTCCCAATGCAGGAGACATAAAAGAGCAATCAGAGCAGAAAAAGAAATAAAAGGAATCCAAATTGGAAAAGAAGAAGTAAAACTCTCACTATTTGCAGATGACATGATCCTCTACATAGAAAACCCTAAAGACTCCACCAGAAAATTACTAGAACTAATCAATGACTATAGTAAAGTTGCAGGATATAAAATCAACACACAGAAATCCCTTGCATTCCTATACACTAATAATGAGAAAACAGAAAGAGAAATTAAGGAAACAATTCCATTCACCATTGCAACAGAAAGAATAAAATACTTAGGAATATATCTACCTAAAGAAACTAAAGACCTATATATAGAAAACTATAAAACACTGGTGAAAGAAATCAAAGAGGACACTAATAGATGGAGAAATATATCATGTTCATGGATTGGAAGAATCAATATAGTGAAAATGAGTATACTACCCAAAGCAATTTATAGATTCAATGCAATCCCTATCAAGCTACCAACAGTATTCTTCACAGAGCTAGAACAAATAATTTCACAATTTGTATGGAAATACAAAAAACCTCGAATAGCCAAAGCGATCTTGAGAAAGAAGAATGGAACTGGAGGAATCAACCTACCTGACTTCAGGCTCTACTACAAAGCCACAGTTATCAAGACAGTATGGTACTGGCACAAAGACAGAAATATAGATCAATGGAACAAAATAGAAAGCCCAGAGATAAATCCACGCACATATGGACATCTTATCTTTGACAAAGAAGGCAAGAATATACAATGGATTAAAGACAATCTCTTTAACAAGTGGTGCTGGGAAATCTGGTCAACCACTTGTAAAAGAATGAAACTAGAACACTTTCTAACACCATACACAAAAATAAACTCAAAATGGATTAAAGATCTAAACATAAGACCAGAAACTATAAAACTCCTAGAGGAGAACATAGGCAAAACACTCTCTGACATACATCACAGCAGGATCCTCTATGACCCACCTCCCAGAATATTGGAAATAAAAGCAAAAATAAACAAATGGGACCTAATTAACCTTAAAAGCTTCTGCACATCAAAGGAAACTATCAGCAAGGTGAAAAGACAGCCTTCAGAATGGGAGAAAATAATAGCAAATGAAGCAACTGACAAACAACTAATCTCAAAAATATACAAGCAACTCCTACAGCTCAACTCCAGAAAAATAAATGACCCAATCAAAAAATGGGCCAAAGATCTAAATAGACATTTCTCCAAAGAAGACATACAGATGACTAACAAACACATGAAAAGATGCTCAACATCACTCATTATCAGAGAAATGCAAATCAAGACCACTATGAGGTACCATTTCACACCAGTCAGAATGGCTGCGATCCAAAAGTCTGCAAATAATAAATGCTGGAGAGGGTGTGGAGAAAAGGGAACCCTCTTACACTGTTGGTGGGAATGCAAACTAGTACAGCCACTATGGAGAACAGTGTGGAGATTCCTTAAAAAACTGGAAATAGAACTGCCTTATGATCCAGCAATCCCACTGCTGGGCATACACACTGAGGAAACCAGAAGGGAAAGAGACATGTGTACCCCAATGTTCATCGCAGCACTGTTTATAATAGCCAGGACATGGAAGCAACCTAGATGTCCATCAGGAGATGAATGGATAAGAAAGCTATGATATACATACACAATGGAGTATTACTCAGCCATTATAAAGAACATATTTGAATCAGTTCTAATGAGGTGGATGAAACTGGAGCCTATTATACAGAGTGAAGTAAGCCAGAAAGAAAAACACCAATACAGTATACTAACGCATATATATGGAATTTATAAAGATGGTAACAATAACCCTGTGTACGAGACAGCAAAAGAGACACTGGTGTATAGAACAGTCTTATGGACTCTGTGGGAGAGGGAGAGGGTGGGAAGATTTGGGAGAATGGCATTGAAACATGTAAAATATCATGTATAAAACGAGATGCCAGTCCAGGTTCGATGCACGATACTGGATGCTTGGGGCTGGTGCGCTGGGACGACCCAGAGGGATGGTATGGGGAGGGAGGAGGGAGGGGGGTTCAGGATGGGGAACACATGTATACCTGTGATGGATTCATTTTGATATTTGGCAAAACTAATACAATTATGTAAAGTTTAAAAAAAAAAAAAAAACGCAGTCCTTGGTTCAGTCCCTGGAAGATCCCCTGGAGGAGAGCATGGCAACCCACTCCAGTGTTCTTGCCTGGAGAATCCCATGAACAGAGGCACCTGGCAGGCTACAGTCCATAGGTTCACAAAGGCTTTAGAATTTGGGCAGGTGCTCCTGTTGAAAAATCTGAAGTTTTTCTAATGTAATCTGTTTTTTCTTTCCATAAAGTGAAAATGAAGTCGCTCAGTCATGTCCGACTCTTTGCAACCCCATGAACTATAGCCTACAACGCTCCTTAGTCCATGGGATTTTCTAGGCAAGAGTACTGGAGTGGGTTGCCATTTCCTTCTCCAGATGATCTTCCCAACCCAGGTATCGAACCCGAGTCTCCCACATTGTAGGCAGATGCTTTACTGTCTGAGCCAGCGGGGAAGTCTCTTTTTCTCTCCATAAACTCGTAATCAAAAATTTCCTGATAAGCTTTTATGTGAATTTTTCATTCCAACCCCTGTGAACTTTGGTGATACTTTTGATCAATCAATCCATGTCCTTCAATGCTGGGAAATTCTCTTAAATGATTTTATGAACTGGTTCCAGCCTTCCTCTGGGCTTTTTTCAGATTTCATTTTTCTGAAATTCCTTTTTGACCTGCCCTCTAATATTTAATATCGGTATAATTTCTATTTTTTATTTGTCTTTTTGCTCAAGCTTTTGTGATATTTCTTCCAATTTATCTTTCAATACTGATGAGATTTTTATCTGTCCTCATGTTTTTAATTACTAAAAACTCATTTTCTTCTCTTTTAAAACATCTTTTCCTCATTTCATTCCTGGGTTATCTTGTCTCTCTTAGGAACATTAATGAAAGATATTTTGGCGTTTCATTTCCCTTGAGTCTATATTTCCTCTCCATTGCATTTCCTGTTTATTTGTTGTGGCCTCTGTATTTCATGTGAGAGCCTTTTCTGATGTCTGATAATCCTTGTTACTTATTATGAATAAAAGTTGGGAAACGAAAAACCTGATTGGATGCTCCCAGCCAAGAAGTAGAGTCTGTCAGCATTGACTGGACCAGACCATGTTTTAGGAAATCCCCTTTGTTGGTATCTTTCAGTCTTTCTTCTTGGCTGGAGGTTAGAGTCCCCAGAGAAGACTCCACCCATCTCTGGCCTGGAAAGGAGAGTTCTTGGCACATTCCGCGGTCAAAGTAAAAGGAGATTAGAGATCTCAGCACACACCAAGCATTGTGAAGTCACTTAAGTCCTTGTCTTGTACAGTGTTTATGATTCACGCCTGATGTCCCCTGCTCCAGTGACCTCCAATTCTGCACCCCTCCACCCCATAAAATAAGCCTTCAGACTTACCAGCTGTTTAACCATTTAAGGCAAATAATCCTAGTTGCAGTAACAAACAAATTCCCAAATCTCAATGGCTTAACAAAATTAATTGACTTCCTATTCCTGCAGAGCCTCATGTCAATGATCCGACTTGGCAGAGTAGGGGTCCAGTTTCCTTTCTTCTTGTGGCTTCACCAGGTCTCACAGATTGCTCTATTTAGCTTCTGTATGTTGAGAAAGAGAGGATTATGCATGTAAGGTTGTTATAGGTCAAGCCTGGAAACAGGGCTTATCATGGTGCCCACTTTACATGTGGACTGAGTCATGTGGCCACACCTAACTGCACAGAGACAGAAACGTATCGAGCTGTATGCCCAGAAGGAAAAGCAAATGGGCTTCAGTGAACACATAGCAATCACTACTCTAAAGACCCTAGCATGTTGCTTAACCTCCATGAGTATCAATTCTTTTAAGCTTAAAACAGTAACATTGGAACAATACTGTCTGCTTCACAGCTTATTGTGAAGGTTACATTTGTGAAATGTTTGGTCTAATGCCAGGTACACAATCAACCCCCAGGGAATGATTACTGTTATTATTGTTGTGTGTTTTTCTTATCTCTTATTGTTCATTTTATCAAAAATGGGGATCTATGAAAGATCAAATCTTAGAAATCATAGAAATTTACAAAACAGATGACAGTAGACAGAACAGTAAGGAAAAGAAAGAGGATGAGCAGGAGAGTCTGGTACTGAACAACATATCATTTATATGTTGAATATTTTCTGAACATCTATTGTGTACCACGCATTGTGTTAGAGATCCAGAGATACTGAGATGAATAATATCCCTGCCCTTGTGGTCTGACTGAGAATCAAAAAGCTAAACAGTGACACACTTTTGGGAACATTGGGCCATTTTTCAGAGAAAGGAGATATCCCAGAGGATAACAAAATCTGAAATAATTTTCCATTTTAGTGGTCGAAACTTAGATTAGTTGAGGCTATCAATCACCTCCATGACCCTAAACCCAGTGGTGAATTCTCGGTCTTTATCTTACTTGCCTTGCATCTAACCATGACCTCGTCTTTGACACAGTGTCTTCACCTGGCTTCCAGAGCAACAGGCATCCCTGGTTTTGCCTTCATTTTGTCGGTTGCTTCTTCCTAGTCTCTTGTTTTGGACCTTTTTCATTCCCCAAGTCTCAGGTGTTACCTCTTCTTCACCCCTCCCTTAGTGGTCTCATACAGGGTTATGGCTTCCAAGATTACCTAGAAATTGAAGACCCCCTAAACTATGTATTCTGCCCAGGCCTCTCATGAGCTCCAGATTCAAATATTCAGTTGCCGACTCAAGTTCTGTCCTTGGGGGACCTATTAGCTGAACTTCTGATCTTTTCCCATTTCTAAAGCTCCTCTTCCCACAGCTCTCTCAATCTCATTAATTGGCAATATTCTTCTATTATTGAGGCCACAGATTTAGGAGTCATCCCTGACTCCTGTTCACACAAACCGCCAATCCCGATCACTCTACCTTCAAAAGATTTCCACAACCCAAATACCTTTAACCGTATCTACTGCCATTGCCACAATGCAAACCACCATCTTCTTTCACATGGGTTATTTCATTAGCCTTCTAAATATTTTTCTGCTTTTTGCTATAGTATTTGGGGCTTCCCAGGTGGCGCAGTGGTAAAGAATCCATCTGCTCTTGCAGGAGAGCTGGGTTAGATTCCTGGGTCAGGAAGATTCCCTGCAGTAGGAAACAGCAACCCACTCTTGCCTGGGGAATTCCAAGGACAAAGGAGCCTGGCAGGCTACACAGTCCATGGGGTCACAAAGAGTTGGACGAACACAACTGAGCATCTGATCATGCACGCATGCAAGCCATAGCATTTATCACCATCTGTCATAATAATCACTTGTCTCTGCTACTAGAATGTAAGTTTTAAGGATTCTTTGTCTTAAGATGTAAGTTTTAAGGGTTTTTTTAGCTGCTGTGTCCCCAGTACCTAAAACATTGTCTGCCACATAGTAGGTGAGTAAATGAAGAAGAGAATGTGAATACTGTTTTCATATCCCTCCTGCAATTTAGAATAGCCCCTTCCATCCTTGCAAGAGATCGAAGCAAGCTCAATCTGATTTGAGCACTTCTGCTGCCTTTGTATCTTTTAGAGTATTATTGTATTTGCTGAAGCAGGAATTGGGCTGACCTTAAGTAAGAAGATGAGCTCTTGGGAGAAGAGCACAGGTTCAGTTCTCCAGGCCCAAGAGAAATGTTACAGCCTGGCGGTTTTGGAAAAGCACAAGTCGGTGTCATGTCCCCATCCTCTTCCATGACGCCCCTCTGGCAAAGTTAGCAGCCATCTCCTCTAGGAATCCCTGGCACTTCATTCATTGAACTTAGAAGATACTGTGGTTCTTGCAGCAGGCAATGCTGTTATTCCTCCACCTTCTGTTCACAGCACCTAGCTAGAATGACTAACTTATCCTGGTTTTCTGAGGACTCTTCTGGTTTTAAAACTGAAAGGCTTGCCTCCCAGGAACCCTCTCAGTCCTGGATAAACCAAGAGGGTTTTGTTCCCCTATTCTTCACCCACCTGTGACCTGGTTGGTGGTGATGTTCAGTCAATAAGTGGTGTCCCGCTCTTTGTAACCCCGTGGACTGTATAGCCCACCAGGCTCCACAGTCCATGGGATTTCCCAGGCAAGAATACTAGAGCAGGTTGCTATTTCCTTCTCCAGAGAATCATCTCGAACCAGGGGTATGATCCTTGGTCTCCTTCATTGGCAGGCAGATTCTTTACCACTGAGCCACTGTCCCCTGGTAGGCCATAATAAATAAATGTTGGATAAAGCTGATGCATTGCAATTATCTGTTCATGCTATTCCCCTCCAGTACCTGGCATATGCCATAAAGTTTCCTAAAATGTATTTCAGAGAACCCTAGTTCCATAAGATACCAACAAAGATCCCTGCTATAATAGATGCTGTTCCTGCCTCCTACCCTCAGATCTCCTTTCCATGGATGGTACATCCATCCCTTAGATGATCTGACTCCTGGCTACTAACAACAAACAACTGTACTCTTTATCAGAAAAGAAATTTCCTTTAGCCCTAAGAGAGGCTTCTTGCATAGAGATTTCAGAGGGATTTTTCCCTCCTTCCCCAAGGGTCACTTGGAGGTGATTAGTGTCTGATTCTGGCATAAAAATCTCATCCCACCTTATTCAAGATGAGATCACTGACAGCACAGGCAATTACTGTTGTTCAGTTGCTAAGTTATGTTCAACTCTTTGTGACCCCCATGGACTGCAGCACACCAGGATTCCCTGTTTTCACTATCTCCCAGAGTCTGCTTAAATTCATGTCCACTGAATTGGCGATACTATCTAACCATCTCATCCTCCGTAACCATCTTCTCCTGCCCTCCATCTTTCCCAGCATCAGGGTCTTTTCCAATGAGTCAGCTCTTCGCATCAGGTGACCAGAGTATTGGAACTTTAGCATACTTCCAATGAAATATTCAGAGTTGATTTCCTTTAGGATTGACTGGTATAATCTCCTTGCAGTCCAAGGGACTCTCAAGAGTCTTTTCCAGCAACACAATTCAAAAGCATCAATTCTTCAGTGCCTAGTCTTAGTAATTCAACTCTCGTAACTGTACATGACTACTGGTAAAACCATGACTTTGAATATTGACCTTGTTGGCAAAGTAATGTCTCTGCTTTTCAATAAGCTCTCTAGGTTTGTCATAGTTTTCCTTCCAAGGAGCAAGCATCTTTTAATTTCATGGCTGCAGTCAATGTCCACAGTGATTTTGGAGCCCTACAGAAGAAAATCTGTCACTGTTTCCACTTTTTTCCCTTCTATTTGCCATGAAATGATGAGGCCAGATGCCATGATCTTAGTTTTTTCACTATTGAGTTTTAAGCCAGCTTTTTCATTCTCCTCTTTCACCTTCCTCAGGAGGCTCTTTTGTTCCTCTTCACTTTGTGCCATTAGGGTGGTATCATCTGCATATCTGAGGTTGTTATTTTGCCCAAAATTAGTCAAGTCCATTCATCTGCTTTCATTAATCAAGGTTGTTTTAATTGTTGCTACAAAGACTCACATGTCCTCCAAGCAGCAGGTGACCTAAACAATAAGATGTTTACGGGGAACTTGGAGTCAGCAGCATCTAGTTTGAGCTGAGCTGGTTAAGACTGGATAGGACTATGGCCCTTTATACCGGGCACCTGCAGAGAACTCTAGTTTAGTTACACCTGCACAGAATAACGATTATTGTGCCTCTTTTTCCCCACGTTCCCCACGCCTCAGACCATGCTGCTTCTTTATTTGCTATCCCATAAATGCCCCCCCAGCCCCTTGCCTTTGGGGAGGCAGAATTGAGACTTATTCTTCCATCTCCTTGCCTGGGTGCCTTGTGAATAAGTTCCTCTTTGCTGCAAACCAGCATCTCAGCTTTTTGCCTTGCTGTGTGTCAGACAAAATGAACTTGGTTCGGTCACCTACCTCTGTAGCGTGTTTCATGCTATAGAGCTCCCCATGGGATTCAATAGAGGCTAGGTTTCAGCTGAACCTTTATCTTTGCAAAGTTTCTTCTTTTTCTTACAGATCTCTCCAGAGAGAGCTGCCTCAGTAAACCACTTGTAAAAGCATCTCCATCTTAGACTCTGTTTTGAACAAGCCAAACTTAAGGCAGTTATTACTTAGGGTTATTCTAGGAAGGTACCTCTAAGGGTTCCGGAGTTGAATCCCCCACCTCATTGCAGCTGGCGATGAGGCCAGCCACCGCCCTCCCCCCAACCTCTGCTGGTCAGTGGAAATTTGTGGTCCTTGGCATACTGTAACCAGTAAATGCTAAGATTTCCCCTGAACTTTGATACCAATACAGGTGTAAGAAGATGCACTAACATGTAAAATACCTCTACAAGGGAAAGGCATAAGGGAAGCAGTAATTATTGAGATAGTGAAACTGGCTAATTGTTTCTGAGTGCCCTTTATACACTGAAGAAAGAATATCATAGGTTCAGATTAATGGCTCATCAATTCACAGCAAAGTTTGAAATTCAAAATTGACAGTATTTATCTTGTAACCTAGAGAACCAACTGGGCCAAACACCAGGCTCAAACTTATTTGTAAAAGCAGTAGAACTTCAGAGAAGTTTGAATTCTAAGTCTTAGAAAGTCTTCTAATGCTGAAGTTCTTCCCCCACAGAGAGGTGGGATGCTGAGCCTGGGATGAGGGTGTCTGGGGAGACGTGCTGGAGAATCTTGAGCTACCAGTTGTCCCTGAACCTCTGCACCTTGAGGGAGTGAGCCGCATTCTCTCCTTAGAGCCTCCTCTCCCCACCCAGCCTCAAGTGATGATGGCACATATGCCCCAAAGGAGGCAATGCTTCACCCTCCTCAGGATTTAGACCTACTTTCCCTCCTGGCCACCAGCCCATCCTTATGGGCAAACCTCAGCTTGAATCAGCTGAGGAAGTGCTGGGCCTAGAGGAGGGACTTCACACCAACTCAACATCACATGTGGACAAAGGAGCTGGTAGGAACTGGGAGAAACACCAAAAATACGTCAGGAAGGTATTGGGTCAAGGAGAACAACATAGAAAATTGGTTAAGGGAGAGTTTGTCAGGATCTGGGTACTCTCTACAACATAAATCCCCAGTGATTGTTGGGATATGCTGATTGTTGTTTAAATAACCGGCCTGGGGGCTAGTCTGATATTCTGTGGAGGTATATCTTGGAAACTTGAAGAAGCAACAGTTAGTAATAAATGATACTGAAACTAGATCAACTGTCTAGATTGTGGAAGAAGAGAGCAGAAAGCCCATGAAAGCAGGTGTGATAGAGTGGGCCCTTGGGATAAGACTGGGATAAGAGATAAGCTGTCTTTCCCTCCCAGGAAGGCCCAGAAAACATTCTGTTTACCAAGGTGACAGGGTTGTATTAGGAGAACAGAAGCATTGTTCAGATGCTCAGTCATGGCTTTCCTCTGGAGGCTGAGCGGATGGTAGGAGTTTCCTAGTAGCAATGGGATGGCAGAGGTCAGGAGGCAGTGCTTAAATTTGGAAACCATGTAAATAGAGCTCCAGAAATGATCAGTAAGGCTGGGCTGGCAGCCAGAAAGGCCTGACGTTCAAGGATATTTGGAGATAGCTAACAACACGGCATTTCTAAGGACAAGGTTGACAGCCAACAAGAAATTAAACTAATTTCTTTACTCTGAGACGTCTCAAATTTTACATTAGGTTCAGGTGTGTGTTTGACCAGGGAATCATTTTTTGAAGAACCCCTCATGGGACCTTAACGTGCTCATTTTCTAAGCTGTGTCTGACTCTTTGCAATGCTATGGACTGTAGGCCACCAGGTCCTTCTGTCCACGGGATCCTCCAGGAAAGAACACTGGAGTGGGTGGCTGTTTCCTCCTTCAGGGGATCTTCTGGACCCAGGGATTAAACCTGCATTTCCTGTGACTCCTACATTGGCGGGCTGATTCTTTACTATCAAACCACCTGGGAAGCCCCTCAGGGGATAAATATTATATGAATACATAGTAACAATGCTATGTAGTTCATTGTTCAAAATATTTACAGAGTGAGTGTATATTGAAAGTATAAAAGGTTCCTTGGTACAACTTCATATTGTCATTGAACACATCTAGAGGTCCAAAGGTTATTTCCACACCTACATCCTAGAAGAAAAAAAATGAGGAAAATATTGATCTACTAAGGAAAAAATAAATTTACTGATGAACTGACCAAACCGAAAAAACGCAAAACTTCTGTGATGTGTCAACAACTCCTTTACCCTCTCCCACTCCAACAAAGCTTAGGAAGGCAAGACATCAAGAAAAATGTCTTTGGGGAAATTAATGAAACTATGTACAGAAAAAAGGACAAAAGTCAATAATGAAACTGGTCCAATTTAAACAGCCCAAACGAAAACCACAAGGTGAAAACTTATTTACACTGAGTTACATTTAGTGAAAATAAGTCCCTGTGATTTACTTAGCATTCCAGAAGATAGAGAGTCACAAACAAATGCTTCAAGTGAATTATGTTATCATCAGAGTTATGTGCTTCCATGATTCGAAGCTGGGCATAATAGCATTCACCAGCACGCTGTAAGCTTTGTCCCTTCCACCCGACTGCCTATGTGATTTCATCACTGCAGCAGCAGAAATGATTCAACTGTCACAATAAGACATTTCCCTTCAATCGGGGGCAAATTATAGAAATGTGGTTGGACCTGGAGTCTGTCATGCAGACTGAAGAGTGAAGTCAGAAAGAGAAAAACAAATATTGCGTATTACTGCATGTATGTGGAATCTTCCAAAATAGTACAGATGAACCTATTTGCTGGGCAGGAATAGAGAGACAGACGTGGAGAATGCACGTGTGGCCACGGTGGGAGAAGGGGAGGGTAGGATGAATTGGGAGACTGGGATTGACATATATACACTGCTGCTGCTGCTAAGTCGCTTCAGTAGTGTCCAACTCTGTGCGACCCCAGAGACGGCAGCCCACCAGGCTCCCCCATCCCTGGGATTCTCCAGGCAAGAACACTGGAGTGGGTTGCCATTTCCTTCTCCAATGCATGAAAGTTAAAAGTGAAAGTGAAGTCGCTCAGTCATGTCTGACTCCTAGCGACCCATGGACTGCAGCCTACCAGACTCCCCTGTCCATGGGATTTTCCAGGCAAGAGTACTGGAGTGGGGTGCCATTGCCTTCTCCTATATACACTACCATGGGTAAAATAGACAGCAATGGGAACCTGCTACACAGCTCAGGGAGCTCAGCTCTGTGATGACCTAGAAGGATGGGTTGAGGAGTGTGGTGGAAGGGAGGTCCAAGAGGGAGGGGAAATGTGTATACATCTGATTCACCTTGTTTTGTGCAGCAGAAACTAACACAACATTATAAAGTAATTATACTCCAATTAAAAAAAAAGAGGGAACATCCAACATTTTCATTAGTTCCAAAAGACATTCATTTTTTCAGTAGCATACGCTTTCTGCCTCAGGTCTGTGTTATTCAGATGCTTGGAACAATCTCTAGTCTGTTCCTTTGGGAGATGTCTTTCTCACTGTGCTCTGAACCTTGCTTGTAGATCTCTCAATTTGAGATCTCTCAACAGTCACACAAGAGTACCAGTTTCTTCCTCTCCAGCCCCACTATCACCCAGGTGCAGACTTCATCTGAGGGAGGTAAAGATTATCGTTCAATGGGGGTGACTCCGAGCACTGTGTGCTCATGCTTTGTGAACTAGAAGACGAGATTGCTAATCCTTGCTCTGTCATCCACTGTCCTTGTAACCTAGGGCCGCTCACATCCTTTCTCCACACTAGTGTCTCATCTCTTACATGTCACATTAGTTGATCTCCAAGATGTCTCATGAAGAAGCTATCCCAAGAAATTAAACTCAAAATTGTTCTTTGTGTTTTCATGTACATTGTCCTCATTCGCATGTGGAAAACTGTACCCTTTGTTGAGATTCAGTTTTTGTATTGATGGAAGCTGATGTAGCTGTTTGAATCTTGTAAACGTTTGCCCCCTGTGAGTAAAATTATCAGGGACTCAAATATGTCATAGAACATGTTGAAACTAAAAGCATGGTTTCAAATGTCCCTACTAGTTCTACCATTCCATTTCTTTAAAAAAAAATTATTTATTCATTGCTGTGAAGGCCTTTCTCTTGGAAAAGGCAATGGCACCCCACTCCAGTACTCTTGCCTGGAAAATCCCATGGACGGAGGAGCCTGGTGGGCTGCAGTCCATGGGGTCGCTAAAAGTCAGGCATGACTGAGCGACTTCCCTTTCACTTTTCACTTTCATGCATTGGAGAAGGAAATGGCAACCCACTCCAGTGTTCTTGCCTGGAGAATCTCGGGGATGGGGGAACCTGGTGGGTTGCTGTCTTATGGGGTCGCACAGAGTCAGACACGACTGAAGCGACTTAGCAGCAGCAGCAGCAGCAGTAGGCCTTTCTCTAGTTGTGGAGAGCAGGGACCACTCACCAGCTGGGGTGTGTGGACTTCTCATTGCGGCGGCTTCTCTTGTTGCAGAACATGGACTCTAGGGTATGCGGGCTTCAGTAGTTGCAGCTCCTGGGCTCTAGAGCACAGGTTCAGGAGTTGTGGAGCAGGGGCTTAGCTGCTCCATGGCATGTAGGATCTTCCCAGATCAGGGATCAAACCCATATCTCTTTCATTGGCAGGCAGATTCTTTACCACTGAGCCACCAGGGAAGCCCCGTTCTGTTTTTTATTGGAATATGAAATTACTTTTTCCCTGTAAGAACCTCCTGAAGTCCCTGAACACAAAATTACAGGGGAAAGTGTCTCTAAAGTAAAAGAAAGGACTTCCGTTGAGTATAAAGGTGAGAACTAGAAAAAGAATAAAGTTCACAAGACAAGGCCTTTTTTTTAGTCCTCTGAATGGTTATTTCATCTGGATTAACATGAAGATGCAACTCTATTCCAAAAATTTCTACTGAGCATCCACCATGACCCAGATCTGCTCTTCAGTCTTGGATGTACTGGGGGGGTGTTTAAAAACTTGTAACATGGGACTGGACTAGAGGATCAAATTTACATTTTAGAAAGATCACTGTAGGGAGTGGATTTGAGTGGGGAAAGAGAAAAGGAGAGACCAGGGGGAAGGTTTCAGAGGTTACTGACAAAGTCCTGACAAAATGTTATGGTGGTCAGAGTCGGGGTGTGCTGACAGAGGTGAAGAGAAATGGATAATTCTGAGAGATGCAGGAGGAGGAAAAACCCAAATTTGGTGACTGGGTAAAAGACACGTATACACGGGTTTACATTTGTAATCCATGAGGTATGAAGTAGGAGAGGGGTGGACAGGAATGCAAAGCATGAGATGTCTCTTAGAAGCAAGTCCTCTTCACAGGACTTGGTGAGGATAGAGGTTTTCCTTGATCCTCTTTATAAACCTGCACAAGAGAAAAACAAGAGGCCTGGCAAGAAGATGTATGTGGGAGGTAAAAGGGCAAACATGCTTGGTCCTAATAAGATGGTGGTAGGGGGAGAAAGGGTGAAGGAATGTTCTGAAATGATCTCCCCAGAGGTGAGGACTGTTTGTGAGGCTGCCAGGATTTGCAGGGAGATGTTAATGGGGGTTATCAGCTGTCGCATAAACAAAGGCAGGCGGTGTGCTGACAGCCTGTGAGCCAGAACCAGCCAGAATGTGTGTGCACGCCTGTGTGTGTGGGTCCCAGAAGAAACACCAGGCTTCCTGCATACAGACGACCTCTGAGAACAAGCGCTCTTGGCAAGCGCTTGGAGTAAACGCTCTTACTCCAGACAGACACCTTTAATGGAGGTGTAGCCCTTCTCAGCAGGGCTCCCTTTGCATAGAGTTGCTCCTCCTCCTTTTATTTCTGGCAGAAATGAGGTCCCGTTTCTCCCAAAGAGATGCTCCCTCCACAAAGGAAATCACCACACCCCAACCAAACACCCAGTCACATATGCACACAGTCTCACAAGCCTTCTCTGCATTGAACCAGTCCATTTTTTTCTCCTTGCCAATTCACTTTTACATACCAGGGCTTATATTTAAGCACATTCCTCTTATTCAAAAGTGGTGCTCCTAGAACAGGCTCTGAAAATGCATCCAGAGTCAGATATCAACAGATGGAGACCCAAGGGCATCTCTCAAAAAGGATTGTGCATACTTTGGCATTTTACCCTGCTTGACACCATCACAAGGGATCCAGGAATCACCTTGATATTCTAGGTTGCCTGGAAAATATCTGACTTTTGGAAATCTTGGTAGCAATGACAGCAAAATCATAAGTTTGCAAGTAGATTGACTTGGGCTGAGTCCTGGTTTTTCCACTGACTTTGAGTCCCTGACTTAATATCTCTGCTTCAGTTTCCTCATCTGTAACATGTGAATAATAACCAAGAGTAGGCACTACTATTATCCCCATTTTACAGATGGAGTAAACTGAGACCCAATGAGATGAAGTGATTGCTCCCAGATGAAGCATCTAATAAAAAGTACAGTTTGAATGTGAAACCAGGGAGTCTGGCCCCTTCTTGCATTGTCTGTCATCCTCACTCCAAATTTCTTCTTTAACCCTCAAAACAAATCTGTTAATGGGAACTTGAACAAATTACTTTAACTCCTCAGTTTCCTTGCCTCAAGAGAAACTAGGATTTTGTTATTGAAGACCTCATAGGATATTAAAGAAATAACTGAAAAATGCAGGTAATAGGATTCAGAGTGCCTGAGCTCTTTTAAGCAGAGTAAGAGCCTGTAGACCACAATGGTAACACTACCCACAGTTGTTGGCATCACAACACATATTGTATTTGTAATTATTTGTTTCAATGTTTGTGATTTCCTTGAACTATATGTTCGAGGACAGAATTTATCCCTTCCTTACTTGCCCCTGTACCCTCAGCATTTGCCAACCTCATACAGACTCAGAACATACTGTGCTTTCCATGTTATCCATCGATGAATGAATATGAAAGAATAAATAACCTGATGCCGCCTCTCTCTTGGATCGCTGTAAGAATTAGATGAGATAATGTATGTGAAAACAGCTAGTACAATGTTTGGCTTGAGAATTTCACCAATTAGCCTGAGACCTTTCCCCTTTGAAGCCAGAACACATTATCTGAGACAAACACTCTAGAATCACATGACCCAGAGGATAACAAAGAGAATGTCTGGGCTCCTCTGACCAACACAAATATCCCAGCCAGAATCCATGGCCCACGTGACCTGGGCAGGTGTGCAGAAGAGGAGCTCCAGCTGGGCTCCACCTCAGTGAGCAGCACAGTCGCGCATCACTGAGAAGCATGCTATGAGCACATTGGTAGTCCCGAGTACAGAAGAGGGAAAGCACTTGATGTACTGATTGATTAAAGCTACTAATTAGGTCCGTGCACATTACAAACACCGGCAACTCTTGCTTATTGGATACCAGGGAAGGGTTTGGCAGAGATGAGTGAACTGGCAACCAATCCATGCATGAGCCAACACACTGCATCTATAAAGGAATGATTCAACTCAGTCCATTTGGAAACAGAAATTGCTGGCAATGTTCAGAAGCCCTAAGTAGAAATAGTTGTTCAGAAACTAAATAGACAGGTGGGCAAAAATATCTTTCTTCTCTCTTGAAACGGCTCAGAAAAGAGCTAAAAATCAGAGACTCACAGACTTAGAGAAGGAATTTATGGTTGCTGAGGGGAAGGGATAGTTAGGGAATTTAGGATGGACAGGTACACATTGCTACATGTGTAGCAGTTAAAATGGATAACCAACAAGGACCTACTGCATAGCACAGGGAGCTCTGCTCAATGTTGTGTGGCAGCCTGGATGCGAGGGGAGTTTGGGAGAGAATGAAAACATGTATATGTATGGCTGAGTCCCTCCCTGTTCACCTGAAACTATCACAACATTGTCCATTGGCTATACTCCACATTATAAAATAAAAAGTTTCTAGAAAAAGGATTACTCAGAGCTCCACTTGTACATTGAAAATAAAATAGCTTCTTATTAGGAAAAAAAAAAAAAAAAGCAACAGGCAGCGTGAAACATGGACTTAGGCATCAGGCACATTTCCCTTCCAGCTTTGGCTCTACAGCAGAAAGTGAAGAAGAACTAAAAAGCCTCTTGATGAAAGTGAAAGAGGAGAGTGAAAAAGTTGGCTTAAAACTCAACATTCAGAAAACTAAGATCATGGCATCCGGTCCCATCACTTCATGGGAAATAGATGGGGAAACAGTGGAAACAGTGTCAGACTTTATTTTTTGGGCTCCAAAGTCACTGCAGATGGTGACTGCAGCCATGAAATTAAAAGACGCTTACTCCTTGGAAGGAAAGTTATGACCAACCTAGATAGCATATTCAAAAGCAGAGACATTACTTTGCCAACAAAGGTCCGTCTAGTCAAGGCTATGGTTTTTCCAGTGGTCATGTACGGATGTGAGAGTTGGACTGTGAAGAAGGCTGAGCACCAAAGAATTGATGCTTTTGAACTGTGGTGTTGGAGAAGACTCTTGAGAGTCCCTTGGACTGCAAGGAGATCCAACCAGTCCATTCTGAAGGAGATAAGCCCTGGGATATCTTTGGAAGGACTGATGCTAAAGCTGAAACTCCAGTACTTTGGCCACCTCATGCGAAGAGTTGACTCATTGGAAAAGACTCTGATGCTGGGAGGGATTGGGAGCAGGAGGAGAAGGGGATGACAGAGGATGAGATGGCTGGATGGCATCACTGACTCGATGGACGTGAGTCTGAGTGAACTCCGGGAGTTGGTGATGGACAGGGAGGCCTGGCGTGCTGCGATTCACGGGGTCGCAAAGAGTCGGACACGACTGAGCGACTGAACTGAACTGTGACCTGAGGCAAGTCAAGCAGAACCTCTGAGCTTCCATTTCCTCTTCTGCAAAATGGAGAACATTCACTTCATAGAGGTATGGGACGGTATGAACACTCTGTATGAGGAACTAGTGACTGGTCAGTCTGCTACCATCTCTACCACCACCTAAAGGGAGTCATCTTGATTAGATGAGCCACACCATCTGGAATCAGTGAATTGCTGCGTGCTTGCTAAGTCGCTTCAGTTGTGTCTGACTGTGTGGCCCTGTGGACTGTAGCCCCCCAGACTCCTCTGTCCATAGGATTCTCCAGGCAAGAATACTGGAGTGGATTGCCATGCCCTCCTCCAGGGGATCTTCTCAACCCAGGGATTGAACCTGCATCTCTTATGTCTCCTGAATTGGTAGGCAAGTTCTGTACCACCATCAAAGCCCCCAGTGCATTCGTATCTTTCCTCTTAAGTGGCTCTAGTGACTGTGTTAATGCTTTAGGTTGGGTGTGAGTCACTGACTATTAATATAACTTACCCAAGGCTCACAATGGGACAAGAGGCAGATAAGGACTCGGGGGTGGAGGGGACCTGGCTCATCTTCGAATAAGATAAGGCACTCCAGAAATAAATGACAGGACATCGGCTGGGATGGGTAAGGGGTGGTATGAAGCTAGGAAGCTGAAAGAGGGCAAAGTCTGAGAAAAGAAGCAACAGGAAGAACTTGAGGAGAGAGCTGAAGGCCAACAGTGGCCCAATAAGAGAGAGCCACTGAGTGATCCTACATCTCCCGGTCCTGGATGGGGATTCTCTACCCGCCCAGGCTGAATTATGAAGACCAAGTATAACAGAGGCAGCAGCCAATAAGAGGCAAGCTAATTCACGATGAGCATCCCTGGAAAGTCTCAGGAAGAAGAGAAGCAGATAGAACAGGAGGTGGGAAGTAAATCTAAAAATGGGGCTGACTGAACACCCATGTAACAGGAGCCTTAGACACTAGGGTCCCCTACCTCATCAGATACCCAGGACAGGTGACACAGAGTGGGTCACTGGTGAACCTGAACCAGGCAGTCTCTAGACTCATCTTTCTTTAATTTTCTATTTAATCCTTTTTAATTTGTGCAAAAAGAGCTTACAATACATTTCTTCCATACAGGATGCTAGTGAGATCTGGTACGTGGTATATGGCATATGCAAGAATAGTTTTTCCCCTTATTTAAAACTCAAAATTACTTTTAAGTCAAACTTTGTTGGAAAAATTAGCTAATAACTTTCACCATTACTTAAAATATATCTTTTCTTTTCATGTGCTCAGTCGTGTCTGACTCTTTGCATCTCCATGGACTGTAGCCCACCAGGCTCCTCTGTCCATGGAATTCTCCAGACAAGAATACTGGAGTGGGTTGCCATTTCCTTTTCCAGGGGATCTTCCCAACCCAGGGATCAAAACTGCATCTCTTGCACTTCCTGCATTGGCAGGTGGATTCTTTATCACTAGTGCCAAATGGGAACCCTTTCTTTTCATGTATTTTTAAAACTTATAAGGAGAACACAGCTAACTAATTGGCTTAAGATAAAACAGAATTTAATTTTCCTAAAGATAGGTTTGATATGTTTAATCTAAATAAAGTTTGTCCATTTTTACATGCTATTTAAAACATGAAAGTGTATTGATGGTGTTGAACAGTAAAGCCACTGAAATCAGAAACCAAAGCAATATGAATAAAAATATAGCCTAAGATAATTTATACAAGACCTTGAAAAAACATGCTCTTGTTAGTATCATCAAACTTAACTATAGGCCTAGCTGTTCCAACATAATTATAGATGTCTATTGGTTTCTATAGGCCCGTGGCTTCCCTGGTGATTCAGTGGTAAAGAATCCTCCTGCAATGCAGGAGACAGGCTCAGGAGACACGGGTTCTATCCCTGGGTCAGGAAGATTCCCTGGATAAGGAAATGGCAACCCACTCCAGTACTCCTGCCTGAAAAATCTCATGGACAGAGGAACCTGGGGGGTTACAGTCCAAAGGATCAAAAAGAATTGGACACAACTGAGCACATGCATAAAAATATTTAAAATAAAATAATTTTATTACAACATGAATACTAAATTCTTGATCAAACCTGAGATCAGTACATATAGATCTTCTAACCAAAGTGAGATCATTTCTGCCTGGGGTCTTGGTTGCATGTTAAACACGGCAAAGCTTGTTCATACATGTACAAAGCTGAAAGCTGGACCAAAATGGCCCTTGATTTCCTATGCAAAGCTGGATTCTCCCCTTCACAAAAACCAGGACTTGTGAGGGACAGGTCAGTAAACCTCATTTCAAACATACTGTCCGAGTACCCCTCAGAGAGTTGTTCCTCTCCTCTCAAAGTCAAATTCTCCTACAGAGCAGAAGATTCAGAGAAAGGATCCCTCATGCCAGCAGACACAGGTGTCAAAAGGGAGGGGGAAAGACTCCTGCTTGGTCCCGAAGCTCTTTCAGTTGGTTGATGACAAGCCTTGTACGCTGAGAGCCTTTCCCTTTCACAAACCTAAGCACTAGGGGACACATGTCAAAAGTTCCTCTTGCAACGTTATTTCTTACCAAGAATCTAGGTCTTAAAGTCAAAACATTCTTCCAAAGGCCTTGCAGAGACAATCTGTTCCCAAGCTAGGCTGATTTTTGCAGCCTACCTTTCACTTTCAAAGATCTTAGCAAATTTGGCCAACAATTCTCCTGAAAGTACCTCTGCCATTCACTTTTCAGCTCAAATTCCTATTGAGAAGAATCCCTGCAAAGTCACCAAATTTCTGTATGAAGAAACATCTCATGAGGCCAACTGCTAGTGATGCTCCATCAATACAGCCACCAACGCAGTTGTTCCAAGACAGACTTTGTGTTTCTAGATACAAAGACAAAGCATTAAATATAAATTGTTTTGCAATTGTTTCAGACAATCAGTTTTATTAGCAGAAAAAATTTTCCTGAAATTTACCATCACTTACAAATCCCACATCAGGACATCTACTGGTAAAATTTGTTCACTCATCAGCTTAGATAGAAAAACTATTGTTTTTCAGTTTATGAGACAATCCCCTGCATCATCACATGAGATGTTGTCCATACAATGATTAATCAAATGTTTTGAAAGTGGAAAGTTTCCATTTCTCTGCCTGTGTCTTTTCCTACCATTTTATTCATTTCATTTTTTATTCCTAGCATTGTTAGGTTTTTACCCGCAGTGTGACTTTCCTTTAGATGGCAATAAGTTCTGCTAGTATGTAACTTGCTCCTTGAACCTGAATGTGATTTTTTTTAAGCTAAAGGTTTACCCTGTTTGTTTTGGGATTCCAGTAGCCATTTAAAATTATCAGCGCCTTTCCTTGTCAAAGGGCTGTGATTTGTTGTTAAAAGCCATGCTTTGCTGAAGCTATTATTGCATTGGTGAGTTGCACGCCATAGACCTGAACAGTGGAATAGGGCAGCATAGATCACCAGCTGTGTGAATCCATTGATGAGTAGCTTTCATCACAAGGAGGGACTTCTATTGTGTGCCACTTATAGCAGGAGTGTGGCAGAATGACTCAGAAGACTGTAATTCTTCATTACTAATCTTATCAGAATCATCCATACCTGTAGGACTAGGAAAGCTCACATGGAAAAAGAAACATGGCAGAAGAGCCAGGGAACACTAAAAAAGGAAAACAACAAGGGAAACTAACCCTACCAGATGATGAAACATGCTATTAAGCCAGTATGCTTTTTAAAAAAAGACAAACAAGTACAAGATTGACACATGAACTGACAGACCAATGGAATAAGATTGAAAATCCAGGAATAGACTAACTACTTTTGAAATTCTGCATAGGATAAAGGTGGCCTATCAAGTCATTTGCTGCAAAAAAATATGTACATTGTAGTAAATAGTGTTGGCCAACTGAGTAGTCAAGAGGTTGGGCTTACAAAGCAAGATCAGAAGAAGCCCTCCACAGAGTTGGGGAAAGAGGTTGTGTTAGCCCTTACTAGAGCTCTGAAAGGGTATATAGGCCTGAGGCTAAAAGAAGGTAGAGGCTAAAACCAAGTGCCAGGGTGACTTTGACCGGAACAGGAAGAAATGAGAAATTCTTCCTTCCTTTGGTCTTCCAGTCTTCTCTGTGAAGTTCCTGGTAGAGGAGAAAATGTAATGAAGTCCCAGCACCAGCATCACAGAGAAGAGTAGCAGAAGGTGGATTTGGAGTTGAGCTTAATGTCTGGCAAACGTGTAAATACTGAGTACTTGCTGAGTTAGCACACATTATCCTACAAGTCTCTCAAGAGGAAGGAGCAAGGGAAAATGAAGGCAGAGGATGGAATGTTAGTTACTCAGTCGTGCCCAACTCTTTGTGACCCCATGGACTGCAGCCCACCAGGCTCCTCTGTCCATGAGATTTTCCAGGCAAGTATACTGGAGTGGGTCGCCATTTCCTTCTCCACGGGATCTTCCCAACCCAGGTATTGAACCTGGGTCTCCTGCACTGCAGGCAGATTCTTTACTGACTGAGCTACAAGGGAAGCCCTAGGATGGAATAAGAATGCTAAATTTTCATCTTCCTTAATAGCAAGTTAAGGTGAGAGTTGGACCATAAAGAAAGCTGAATGCCAAAGAATTAATGCTTTTGAATTATGATGCTGAAGAAGACTCTTGAGAGTCCTTTGGATAGCAAGATCAAACCAGTCAATCCTAAAGGAAATCAACCCAGGTATTCATGGAAAGGACTGATGCTGAAGCTCCAAAACTTTGGCCACTTTATGAGATGAGCCAATTCAATGGAAAAGACCCTGATGGTGGGAAAGATTGAGGGCAGGAGGAGAAGGGGAAGACAGAGGATGAGATGGTCAGATGGTATCACTGACTCAATGGACATGAATTTGAGCAAACTCTGGGAGATGGTGAGGAACAGGAGGCCTGGAGTGCTGTGGTTCATGGGGTCACAAAGAGTTGGACATGACTTACCGACTGAACAACAACAGCAACGACAAAGGCAGTATCTAAAATGATGTCAGAAATAGCAACATAAACACAACACTTAGAAAAACAATATAAAATAGCTAAAAAAAAGTTTCAGGATTGGCACTCAGGTGGGGAAGAGTGGGACAGAGGTTTGTTAGATTTTTAGATTATAGATACATACTTGACTTTGCTTTTTAAAGTAAAACTTCAATAAGAGCATATAAGTGAAGGGGAAAATACATTCAATATTATGGTTTCACATTTGGAAAAGTGAATGGGAAAACCATTGTTTTGGTAATACAAACTCCCAAAAGCAACAATGGAATATCATTTTTGTTGTTGAATCATGTGAGAGATGGATAAGAGATTAGGTGATGGACCTCATGGGGACAGATCATGTGTTTCTTTTATTCATCAGTGATACCCATATCTTATGAATAAATACATGAAAGTAGGACTGAACAGAAGAATTCACAACAGAAAGGATGGCCACATACACCTGCATCAATCACAAGGAATCTTAAAGACTCGCCAAGCAAAGAAACATCTATCCTGTACCCAAGTTGCTGGTTTCAGATGAATAACCAGAGTATTACACTGGCATGTGGCTAGTGCTATCTCAGTGATGGGGACAAAGAACTGTGAACCATAGAAAGTGGAGAATATCGCTCTGCCTGAGAGTACCTGAAGGTGACCCTGAGGGTTGACGGGCCATAGTTGGTCTGAGTCTTGAAGAACGTCTGAGAATTTCCCAGGTATGAAAACAGAGGAGTGAGCATAAAGAGGACACAGAGAGATGACAAGACTTGATCTAGCCAAGAACCGTCAGATGTTCTATAGGGGTAGAGCAGAGTCTGAGGAGATGCATCTAGGTAATGGACTTCCCTGTTGGCTCAGATGGTAAAGAATCCGCCTGCAATGCAGGTGACCCGGATTCAATCCCCGGGTTGGAGAGATCCCCTGGAGAAGGAAATGGCAACTCACTCTAGTATTCTTGCCTGGGGAATCCCATGAACAGAGGAGCCTGAAGAGCTACAGTCTATGGGGTCTCAAAGAGTTAGACATGACTGGGTGACTAATATTTTCTGTTTCTTCTAATGAGATTGAAGAGAGAGGTGGTTACCAAGCTAAGATCATTGAACCTTCTTCCTTGAGCATTGGGGAGCAAATAGAAGCAGAAAAGTCCCTGAGTCAGATTTGAATTTTAGGGAAGATCATTCCAATAGTAGTGTTAGAAGAAGCACCCAGAGCAAAGAGGACAGACACAAGCACCAGAAATAGCAATAAGAAAATAACAAAAAGAAGAGATAATATGCAGTCAGTGCTTGTAACATGCCAGGTTTGTGCTCAGGCTTGGCCTGCATTGTCTCATTTAATCTCTCTCTTTTTTTTTTTTTTTCTGATGAACTATTAATTTATTTTATTTCTAAATTTTTTTGGAGTATAGTTTTACAATGTCGATTTACAAAGCTGTGTTAGTTTCCTCTGTACAGGGAATTCTTCTCAATATTCTGTCAAGACCTATGTGGGAAAAGAATCTTGAAAAGAGCGTATATACGTATATGTATAACAGATTCACTGCATCTCATAATGTATAATCTGGACTTATACAAATAGGGACACTGAGAAATAAGAAAGATTTTTTTTTTTTAAAGAAAAAAAGTGTTCCTAGCCAGGAAGACTTCAATACATTTTCTGCCTGGGCAGGAACCAATCAACATGTGGGGCTGGCCTGATTCCAGCAGGTGTGATCACCTGGCAGAACAGGAAGCATTGGGCAGGAATGAGACAGTTCCTGACAAGTGCAGAATGACATTTGTTGAGAGGCAAGTAGGGTTAATGCCTAAATATGGTTAATAAAGAGAAGTTCAGGGCCGTGATGTAAGAAAATATCCAGCCAGTCTCCCAACATCCAGTGTTCCCCAAAGCCTGTCCACTCTAGCTCTGGGTGACTTAATCTCACCATCAAGAAGTATTAATCATGCCACCCCCCAATAAGTTACCATGTGTACCCAGAATGATATGTGGCACACGGAATGTTCAACCCATGTTGTTTTCTTTCCCTTTTTCTCTTTTCACTGAAATTCCTTCCTCTAATCTCCATAGAACCACTCTCCTATTTAACAAACTCACCATCCTTTACCCTCTTCCCAATTTCGACACTGTCCTCAACTACTCAACCTTTGGCCAAGCAAGAAGTCTCAATACCATTCTCAACTCTTCCTTCTCTCCTCCATATTTAGCCACCAAGTTCTATCTCAATCCTAATTCCTGAAGCTTTTCCACTCAATTCATGGTTACTTGGATGACCAAGTAAGTCAGAAAACTTGTCTGACTTAATTGGTAATCCAAAGAGCCTCTGACTTACTTGATCATCCACCCCTGATTTACTTGGTCATCTGAAGAGCCTCCTTATGGTTGGCAAAACCACTCATTTTACTAACATCAAAATAATTTTTCACATCCTCTGTTGAACTGAATTATGGCTTCTCAAAACAGGTTGAAGTCCTAAACACCCGCCAAGGACTTGTGGTGGTGGTGGTGGTTTAGTCACTAAGTTGTGTCTGACTCTTGCAACCTCATGGACTGTAGCCCGCCAGGCTCCTCTGTCCATGGAATTCTCCAGGCAAGAATACTGGAGTGGGTTGGCCCTTCTCCACCAAGGAGTTATACATGTGGCCTTCTTTGGAAAATAGGACTTTGTAGATGATCAAGTTAAGATGAGTTATTAATGCAGGTCCTAATTCAATATGACTGCATTCTCCTGAAAAGAGGGCAATTTGGACACAGAGCCAGAAACACACACAGGGAGAAAGCCATGTGAAGGTGCAAGTAGAGAGGCAGTGATGTTTCTATAAACCACAGAACATCAAAGACTACCAGACAATCACTAGGAAGCTAGGGAAAGGTACAGAGCAGATCCCCTCCCATATACTCAGCAGGAACCAACCCCACTGATACCTTAATCTCAGACTCCCAACCTCCAGACTTTGAGATAAGGTTCTGTTATTTAATCTGCCCAGTTTATGGTACCTTATTATAGTAGCCCTAGCCAACTAATGCAACCTCCAAGACGTTTTTCTAAATGCACATCCAATCATACCAATCTTTGCTTAAAATCCTTTAACAATAAGGAAAGTGATAGGTTCTATTTATCGAGTACCTGCTAAGGGCAAGGTGGTTCATCTCTACTATATCTAATCCTTACAACCTCCCTTGAAAGAGGCATTACCATTCCCGATTTTGCAGTTGAAGTAAAATGATACTTTAAAAAGCTGTCACTCAGCCAATTTCCCAAAAGTGGTGAGCAGAAAGGCTGAATTTTGACTCTTGATCTCTTTGAATGCAGAAGTAAAGCTAGCATTGCATGTTTCACTGTAACAGGGCTCAGCAAACTTCTTTTGTAAAGGGCCAGATTACTATGATATGATAAGCTTGCAGGACATATAGTCTCTGTTGTTACAACTTAATACTGCCATCCATAGTGTGAAATCAGTCCTAGTCTATATATAAATGAATGGTCATGAATATGTTCCAATAAAACTTTATTAACAAAAACAAGTTTCAGGTCAGATTTGGCCCTCTGGTCATAGTTTGCCAACCCCTGCCCTACAATTGTCTTTAGGAAATAATTCACACTCCTTGATAAAGTAATAAGTAATATTCATAGTATGCTTGCTTTATCCCAGGATCTGTTCATGCCTTGATTTATTTAGATTCCCACTGCCCTTATCTGTACTTTAGAGGTCATGAACTTACCAAAATCACATAAACAGTGACAGAGCCATGAATCAAATTTGGGTAGTCAAGCTCCAAAGCTCATGCATGGTCTCACTCATTCTCCACAAGGGTCTACATACCTCCCTGTGATCCACACAGCCTATCACATTCCTCCAACCACCCCTTCCTTCCTTTCCCAACACCCTGGATTTTCAGCCATATAATACCTGAGACCAGGAAATAAAGGCAGGAGACAGGGCTAGGCCCCACCCACCTACTCTGGAGGATACATTTGGCCAAGGCCAAAGCCCTGGCTTTCCCAGAGTCCTCTCTATCTGTGGGAAGTGCTGAGTAGGAAGTGGGTACCTACCTCTTGCACCTGGTTTGGGTAAAAATCTAGGGAGATGACATACAGTATCAAAGAAAACATACCAAAAGATGTTGGCAAAATGCCTAGGCTTGCTTCAAAGCATTGAAGTGATTTACTCCGTGATTCTTATCATTATTCAATAGATGATGATGATGATGGTTGATCCTTGGTCTCGCCATTCAGCATGCAAGATTTTAGTTCCCCAACCAGGACCAGGGATCGAACCCATGCTCCCTGCAGTGGATGTGTGGAGTCATAACCTCTGGACCACCAGGGAAGTCCCATAGAGTCTTCTTATTATTCAATAAAATCTTACTCATCAGCATCTAAGCTAGTGATGGCAGCAACTTGCTTCCTACCAGCTATGCTTGCATTTCCTTTCCTATCAGAATTCTGATTTTGTCTGAGATGCCAGCTAGAGGTGACCAGTGACCATCAACAGAAGTCTGCTGAGGATAAACAGGGCAATTGGGCTTTTTTATCGTAAATAAGTGTCTTTTCCTGGTTGCTTTCTTCTTTCTTCCTGCAATCCAGCCAAAGAACTGGGAGGAGAACCGCTCTCTCACAACCACGGGATGAAAGTTCTTTATCAAAGCTGCTGCTGCTAAGTCGCTTCAGTCGTGTCCGACTCTGTGCAACCCCACAGACAGCAGCCCACCAGGCTTCCCGTCCCTGGGATTCTCCAGGCAAGAACACTGGAGTGGGTTGCCATTTCCTTCTCCAATGCATGAAAGTGAAAAGTGAAAGTGAAGTCGCTCAGTCGTGTCTGACTCTTAGCGACCCCATGGACTGCAGCCCACCAGGCTCCTCCATCCATGGGATTTTCTAGGCAAAAGTGCTGGAGAGGGGTGCCATTGCCTTCTCCGTTATCAAAGCAGGAAGAGAAAAAAGATAGATTCTGGGTCGCTGATGGAATCATGCAGCTTCCACACCCTGCTTCACACTCCCCATCTCCAAACTTCTGGTCAAGGGAGAAAAATAGCCCCTCCTTTGGTTAAACCCCTGTAGTTGGGTTTCTGATACATGTAGACTTCCTAATGGAAAGACCTAGTCAGCACACAAGGGGCATCCTCAGCAGAGAACATGATTTTTAGGATGTAGTTAGTAAGCTCTCAGTCACTGTTTGATGAATGAATCAATGTGTGCATGACTATTAATAGAAGACAGAACACTAGATTGTACAGGTGGGTACCCTAGGAAAAAGTCATACTTCAAGCTACCACTCACTTGCTAAGCACATACTGCGTCTCCTGCATCCTTTCATTAGTCTTCACAACTCTTGGAGGTGGGTACTGTCGTTATCCCCATTTTACAGATCAGAAGCCAAAGCTGGAGGAGACTAAGTAGACTTAGAGGAGCACAGCTAGGGTGTGGTGGGACTAGGATTTGAATGCAGATCTGCGTGATGTTGAAGCTTGTGTTCCTTCTCTCGAGCTGAGGTGTTGTTAGGACTATCTGCCCACAGCTGGGCAGCTGGGCCAAGGCTAACAGAAGATCAGAGAAGTTCAGGGTGGAACCCAGGCCCCACAGTCGTGGAGCTTTACAAGCACGGACAATTCTTTCCTCTGCCTCAGTTTCCTCTTGTGTAAGCAAGGTGAGAAGAAACCCTTCCTCCTTGGCATGCTATGTGACATGTGATGGGTGTAGGTGGGTGTTTGGCAAAATGCTTGTAAAAGCTCAGAAAATATGGCCCTCATATTATTGTCATTGTCCCCCCCGCAAAAAGCCTGTACGAATCTGTGACACAAATGGGGGCCAGCCCTGAATACAGTAGAAGGCTCTGGAGGAGATATCCGCATGAGCTACGCCTCCCAGCTTTCGGAGGCTGTGTGTTCTTTTTTGAATTAATTAGTTAATTATATTTGGCTGTGCCGGGTCTTAATTGCTACTCTCAGACTTTCTCTAGTTGAGGTGTGCACACTTTCTCTCTGTGATGGTTTCTCTTGTTGTGGAGCACAGGCTCTAGGCGAGCCAGCTTCAGTAGCTGTGGGATGTGGGCTTGGCTGCCCTGTGGCGTGTGGAATCTTCCCAGACCAGGGACCAAACCCGTGTCCCCTGCATTGGCAGGCGAATTCCTAAGGATTTTTAACCACTGGACTACCAGGGAAGCCCATAGCCTGTGCGTTCTTTAACTTTGGAGACCAGGTCCCAACCTCTCACTGCCTTTACCAGCATTCCCTTTTGAGCCCAGATCTCCAGGAGCCTCAGAAATGCCTGTGAGATTCCTCTTCCTCACTCGAAGTTCTGATAGCTCACTGACTTCTTTGTCATTCCCAGCTAAGGGAGCGTCCCTTGGAGCCTGAAGGCTTGCCCCTTAATCCCACACAGGTGTCAGACAATGCCCGATGGGCGGACACCAGCTACCGTCTGGCTCCTGGCCGGCCCCACCTCAGCACCAGGAGCAGCTGGGAGTTGGACGCATCTGAGATGAGATGCGGGGGCGGATTTGAGTCTGAGATGCTAATCTGTCCAACTGAAGGCTTCACATCTGTCTTGGCACACATACACACACACACAGGCACACAGGATCTGAAGAGTCAGTTACAGCTCCCAGCAGGTGGGGCAGGCAGGTGGGGCGGGGTCCTGGGACACTGAATACAGGTACGGCTAGATGCCTACCCTGACAAAGCTGGCATGGCAAATTTCACTGATGCCGGGGGCCACTCAGGAGCAGCAGTGTGGGAAAGAATGGGGCAGGAAGTGGCTGAATAAAGTAAGGCCTTTGAGATCAGATCTTTGTTTGAATGCCAGATCTTTGCCTTATTCGTTTTGTGACTTTCACTGCATTATTAAACTTCTATTAGATGCTGTTTTTTCATCTTCAAAGTGGGAAAAATAATAGCACCCACTGTTAAGTGTTAGAGGAGATGATTCAGTAAGGCTCTCAGTAAAGTCTTTGGAAAATCATTAATGATCGATAAATATTAGCTTTGATAATCAAGTATACGTATTGTGGAAGCACCAAATGCTTCTGAACAATCGATTACAATCTGCTGTGTGCTCTGCGAGTGATGCAGGATTGAGGCTGCACTTCATGTTTTTTGTTGTTGCTTCTTTCTGTCCTGTAAAAGTGTTAGGATGAATGGACATAGTACTATTTTGTGATAAGAACATATCTGGTTCTTAAAGTACAAGTTGAGTCAGTGCTTACCATCTCCTCAGTGCTGTGTTTATTGTTCCTGAATAAATAAAATTATCCCACATAGTTCCTGCTTTCAAAGAGCTTTCAGTCTATCTGGGGAGAGAGCATAAACAGAAGTATAAGTCAAATACAAATGTGAAGAGCCCATGATAAGGTACACAGCTCAGTGCTAGTGTGGGTGGATGGGACCATAACCCCTGGGATTATTGAGAAAAGAGAGGTATCCAGGAGGGATGGAATGAATACCTAAGTTCTAGCTGACCCCCTCCCAAGGGGCCTGAGATCCCAAAAATGTGAGGTCAATGAGAAAAAGTGAGAGGTAATTCTTACATTGCATTTGTTGTTGTTGTTATTGTTCAAGTCGTGTCCGACTCTTTGCACCCCCATGGACTCCAGCACGCCGGACTTCCCTGTCTTTCACCATCTCCCAGAGTTTGCTCAAACTCATGTCCATTGAGTTGGTGATGCCATCCAACCATCTCATCTTCTATCATTCCCCTCTCCTCCTGCCCTCAATCCTTCCCATCATCAAGGTGTTTTCCAATGAGTCAGCTCTTTACAACAGCTTCAGCATCAGTCCTTCCAATGAATATTGGGGTTGATTTCCTTTAGGATTGACTGGTTTGATCTTCTTTCTGTCCAAGGGACCCTCAAGTGTCTTCTGCTGCTGCTGCTGCTAAGTCGCTTCAGTTGTGTCCGACTCTGTGCGACCCCATAGACAGCAGCCCACCAGGCTCCCCCGTCCCTGGGATTCTCCAGGCAAGAACACTGGAGTGGGTTGCCATTTCCTTCTCCAATGCATGAAAGTGAAAAGTGAAAGGGAAGTCGCTCAGTCATGCCTGACTCTTAGCGACCCCATGGATTGCAGCCCGCCAGGCTCCTCTGTCCATGGGATTTTCCAGGCAAGAGTACTGGAGTGGGGTGCCATTGCCTTCTCCGCAAGTGTCTTCTGCAGCACCACAGTTTGAAAGCATCAATTCTTCAGGAGAACCCCATGAACATTGCATTTACTATGTGCCAGATATTTGTCAGACCCAAATGTAGGTTTTCACTTCCATCTACATAAAACCCTATGCAGTTGGTCATGTCATTGTCCTCATTTTCAGGATGAACAAGAAGGGTACAGAGAAGCAAAGTAATTTATCCCAGGTCACACAGCTGGTAAGTGTACAAGCTGGATTTTAGACTCAGTCACCTTCTGTTAGATGTTCTTAACCATTCTGCTATACTGCCTTGCAGAAGAAAGGAAACCAGATTGTATTCATGACATGTAAGTAACAGCAGATTCTATAATAAATAACCCCAAATCCTCAGTAGTTCACACAACAGCTTATCACCTGTCAGATGCAATTCAATGCAGTTGTTCACCTGATGTCCTTCCATACAGTGATTCAGGGACCCAGGCTCTTCCATCTTGTGCCTCCATGATTCCCCAGGGCTGTGAAGTCCTCAGATGGAGCTCTCCTGGAGGGGGAGAAAACCCCCCACACTGGGTTTTATGGCCAGGCCTGAAGTGGCACCCCTCATTTCTAGCACCACCTGGTGGTGTTCAGTCACGCAACCAGGCCTAATTGCAAGGGAAGCCAGGAAATGTCATTTAGCCAGACCTCCAGGGCAAGCATTGATACTGGTGAGCACAATCTCTGCCATACAGGGCAAGACTCAAATCATTCATCCAAGTGCAACAAAATAGACTTAACTCCAAATGCCAACCCCAAATGCACAGCTGTAGAGTCATACCCAAAGAGTGGCAACAACCTTGGTCCTAATTCTAGAAGAGGACTAAGAGTACCTGCAGGGCCCTTTCCACAGCTAGGACCCCGCAGTGGAAGCAGAGAACTCCAGGTGTGACTAAAGTGCTAGAAGCACCATAAATGCAGGCTTTTCCACCTCTTCTTCTGCAAAAACAAAACCTAAAACCGGCCAGATGCAGTAAGACCTCTGCCAGTGGGTCAGTGAATCAGAACTTACCCTCCCACCTCCGCCCACCCAATTCTGAAGACTGGCAGGAAACCAGAGCCCTGTCAAGATGTTTTAACCATAGAATAGTCTAGAACATGAATAGATTCAGGATGGGAATCAAGTCCGGATGGAGTGACCAGGATGCCAGGTGAGGGAAATAAGATACGGTCTTGTGACTGAATCATTATAAGAGGTAGAGAGACAGAAAAGGGATGACGACAAAAAGCAGAGAGAGCTATCACTCAGTGGCCCCATGGGCATACCGAGAGATCACCCTGGGCACATGGCAGGTTCTGAGAGAAACAGCCTTGAGAAGAAGGCCTAGACCACACACACCTTGAAGTCATATCCAGAGATTCTCCCCATCTTACATTCCATGTCCTAGTAAACTGCACCACGTCCATTAAGCAATTTGAGTCATAAATTTGTTTTGTTGTTTAGTCGCTTAGTGGTGTACAACTCTTCTACAACTCCATGGACTGTAGCCCGCCCGGTTCCTTTGCCTATGGGACTTCCCAGGCAAGGATACTGCACTGTATTGCTATTTCCTTCTCTGGAATATCTTCCTGACCCAGGGATCGAGCTCGTGTCTCCTGAACTGGCAGACAGATTCTTTACCACTGAGGCACCGGGAAGCCCTGAGTCAGAAATATGTCATCACTAACCCTCCACTCAATTAAGCCCAGTGGATCCAAATACCTCTGAAGGTCTCCATTCTGCCCATCCCCACATCATAGTTCAGAAACCCCCTCTTTCTCATCTGGGCTAACTGACCTATGACTTGTCTCCAGTCTCCCCTTCTTTCAATGTTCATTTAGTCCAACAGATGCTTTTAGAGCTTTGTAGCAGATACTATGAGATTTGCATTCCAATATCCTTCCTTGCCTTCTTACCACCTGAATCACAGCTTGTTCAGGAAAGCAATATGCACAGTTTGAAAATCTCACCTTCCCTGCCTTCTTTGCCACTAAAGGTAACCGTGTGACCGAGTTCTGGCTAACGAGAAGTAGGCACATAGCTCTAGGGAGGGTTCCTTCCCTAAAATGCAAATAAAAGGCTTCCAAGGAGGTATCCTTTTCCATTCCCTCTGGCTTTTTCCTCTCCTTTCTGCCTCAAATGTGGACAGGATGCCTGGAGATTTCTTACAGCCATGGTGAAAAACGCCAGGCACTAAGGATAGTGCAGCCAGGAGCTAAAGGGACCAGACCCTTGATGACTTTCTGAAGCAGCTGCACACGCCTTGGGCTGACTGCTTCCAGATATTTCATTAAATGGGTGTACTAGTTTCCTATTGCTGCTATGATAAATGACTATAAGCTTAGTGATTTAACACAAATTTATTCTCTTTTAGTTCTGGAGGGCAGAAGTTCAAAAGTAATCTCACGGGGTTAAAGTCAAGGAGTTGGGGAAATTGATTCCTTCTGTTAGCACCGAAGGAAGAATCCACTTCCTTGCCTTTTGCAGCTTCTGGTGGCCACCTGGGCTCCACAGCTCATGGTGCTTCCTCTACCTGCAGTGCTTCATTCCAGTCTCCGTTTTGGTCATCATCCCATCTTCTCCCAGACTCCTATGCCTCTCTCTTTAAGGACCCTTCTGAGTCTAAGAGGCCACATGAGGATACACTGGGGTCCTCAGGGTAATGCAGAATAACCTCCCCCTCTTGATCCTTAATCACCACTGCAAAGTCCCTTTTTGCCATTTAAGGAAACATATTCACAAGTTCCAGGGATTCAGATGGAGAAATCTTTGAGGGTCATCATCCGTCTACCACGGTAGGAAAAAAACCTTCTTGCTTATGTAAACTACTATTTGACAATTGTTTGTTACTCACAGCTGAAGGCAATCCAAGTTGATAGGAGCATCTCCTAGGTCCCAGGCACTGAATTCAGTGCTGGAGACCCTCCAGCCAGCCAAGTGAGTATCCCCAGCTGAGAGTCTGTCAGGCTGTGTTTATAACTCTTATTTGCTTATTTGATGGGCTTTGGGAGGTTATGAACTCTGGAAGGCAGGAAATGTGCAACTCACGCTTTTCTGTCATCTCGGCACCAATCAAGGGCCTGACACATCGTGATGCTCAAAAATTGTTGGCAGAACAACAGTTGTTGGTTAAACTGAGCAAAGGAGCGATCATGAGTCACCCACCATGTCCTTCGCAAGAGTTAATTCTAAGATCACTGAATAGGAACGTGGAGATTATTGATTAATGGTCTGTCCCAACCGTCCCCAAAAGAGGTTCCAGGGAACAGATGCAGGATGAAAACAAGAAGGGCCAAGAAGGTTGGGGCGGGGTGGGGGTGAGGTGGTGTTGAGACAAATTAGTTTAGAAAGTCTGAACATACATGCCTGTCTCTTAAAGTTTAAAAACTCTGAGATGCTCCGTAATGAAAAAGCTTGCTTAACTCTAGTTCAGTGCTTCCCAAACATATTTGACCATGATTTTGCAAAGAGCATGTGTTAATCTCCTATGGAAGCAGTGTTCTGTACAACGTCTTTTGAGAAACAAAAGATGGTATTCTTGTCTACAGCCATACCACCCTGAACACACCCAATCTCGGATCTTGGAGGCTAAGTAGGCTCGGGTCTGGTTACTTGAATGGAAGAAACACTTCTCCACCCCTCCCAGGACTGGTTTGGGAACTAGGGCTGTCCAGGGCCCACAGGTGGACTCAACAGTGGACCAGGCCAAAGTGCACCTAGGCTGTCAGATGGAGGTGCTGCCATTGCTGGGGGTGATGGACCCTCAAAGGGCCATGGCATTTATCCCAGCAAAAGGGAAGGTTAAGCCTTTTCCAATTATCTCCAAAGGCTGCCTGGCTGGTTTCAAATGGCCCAGGTGCAGAGTCCGTGAGCAGAGAGGAACAGGGTCTTCAAGACCTCCCAAAGGTATCATTCTTGAGTGGTCCTGCCAGGGCAAGCCCTAGCTGTGCCCTGAGCCCAAGCCAGGTGACCATTTCCCAGCCACCCCCAGCCGAGAGGCAGCCAGAGCTTGAGGCCCTATCTCTTCCTCCACAGCGGCCAGCCCGGGCCCCTCTGCATTCTGATCCTGCTGCATCGAGAGGTACTGCTCCCTGTGCCCACTCGGCATTGACCTCCAGCCTCAGAGACAGTCCCACACCCCACCCCAAACCTTCTGAACTCCTGAACTCTTTACGGGACAAGTGTCCATGGAATGACGGACCTGAATGTGATGCTGAAGAGCCTCTGTCGTGTGGTTTTGTCACTCTGAAATCTGAAGTTCAGTGTGTTCGATTTCAATATGAAATCTGGGAGTTTACCGAGGTTGAACAGGGACCCAGTCTAAGGGACACAGGGCAGCTTTTCCTTTTTTATTTTTTTGTATGGGACTCATTTCGAGGAATTCCTTTATGTGGAGCTGTACCAAGGTCACAGGATAAAAATCTCTGGAACTAACCAAGCCCCATAGCAACTATTGCCATGAGCCTCCATATCTAAACCAGCCAGTTCCCTGATCCCATATTATGTAAAATACCCACCCTATCATCCACCTTATAGCAAGCTAACCAATCACCTAATGCCACCATTCCTGTAGGAATTTTCTCTGTCTTGAGACTATAAAAATTGGCTGCTAGCCTGCTAAAGGGTTCAACTCTCCCTTGATCCAGCCCATTGTTCTAACCGTGTCTCCCACTCTAGTAAATTTTATTCTCCTTTCATTCTGCCTTGTGTCTGGAAATTCTTATCCAACTTCCACATGGACCACAACATTTTATGTTCCTTACAGATCTTTTATTTTTAATTTTAAATCATATGGTCTAGATGAAGATCTTTCCATAGTACACACGGCAAAACTGAGGACCTGAGAAGGAAAGTGAGTACCCAAGATTGCAAAGCAAATTAATGGAGCTGGAAGGAGAATCTGGGTCTCTTGACTCCTAATTAAGCATTGTTTCCCTCACACTCTGCGGTTCCTGGCGTGGGTGGCACTGCACCAGAATAGAGCATTTGATATAAAATCTTTATGAGATTTCTTTTTCCCAAAATCCCCAACAGTTACTAGAAACTGTGGGAGAAAACAGACTCTTAAAAGTAAATTTGGATTAGTATAAAAAGGAGCAGGATTCTTAAAGGACACATCCGGGGACTCCATTTGCTAAGTGAACTATTCCTCCACTGGCTATAAAATGGATTCATGTGGAGGGGGTCTCCTCACCTCCCCCAGCCCTCCCAAAGACAATCTAATGTCTCTTCTCTTCTCATTGGCTTCATGGTCATTTTTAGCGATACCACTCTTGCTAAGGGAAGTATTCTTAATCCTGCACAGGAAAGTATTCTTAATACTTAATACTGCACAGGCTTAGCATAGCCATGTACTTAAATCATCCAAAAGAATGGAACACTGCCCACCCCACAAAGGGCAAGTCCCATCCCAATCTACTTCCTGACCCAACCCCTGCCCGCCACTACCACTCTGCCCAGGGCAAAACAACAAAAGGGACTCCACTTATCAGAAGATGTGTTGAAGAGAATAAGTGTCTATAGAAAGTTTAAAGCAGAGAAATCCTTAATTTAACAGCTTGATGATTTGCATCAGAAAAGACTGTATAGAATTTAAACAGGTAAGTTTAAATTCTATACAATCAAGTTGATCCACCCATCAAGTTCAATGAAATATAACTTTTCTTCTTGTTTCTTCCCTACACCCATCTCCTCTTGATGGCCCTTATGTAGGGTACAAATTAGTCACTTCTTTCAGGGAAGTATACTCTCTGGGAGCCTGGAATTATGACCATAATACAAAATGAAGAGCTGAAGCTCAGAATGGTTAAGTAATTTGCCCCAGATCACACAGTGACAAAGTGGTGAAGCCTGGATTCAAAGCCAGGTTTCAGACTCCAGTGCTGGTATTTTCTCCAGAGGGGCCTTTGCCTCTGTGAGGTGCCATATTAACAACACGAGCTGACATTTATTGAAGTCTTGCTGTTTGCTGGGTACTGTGCAAAACTTCTGCCCTTGAAGAAGTATTAAAATAAACCCTCTGCCCTAAGGGACAAGAGTGGCTATGTTGAACTACCTCGGTCGTCCTGTTGAGAGAGGAAAAAAATAATCCATCTCCGGGAACTTCTAATTGAAGGGAATAAGCCCCAGATCAGATATCCCTCTGCATTGTCACCTCCTGTGCTCTTGCCAGATCATGGAAACAAATAGCAATGTCACTTTGACAACTCCCATTTCAATATCAGATGTGGACAACATTCTAGACAATCAGTTCAGTCGCTCAGTCATGTCCGACTCCTTGCAACCCCATGGACTGCAGCACACCAGGCCTCCCTGTCTATCATCAACTCCCGGAGTTTACTCAAACTCATGTCCATGGAGTCAGTGATGCCACCCAACCATCTCATCCTCTGTCATCCCCTTCTCCTTCCATCTTCAATCTTTCCCAGCATCAGGGTCTTTTCCAATGAGTCAGTTCTTCGTATCAGGTGGCCAAAATATTGGAGTTTCAGCTTCAGCATCAGTCCTTCCAATGAATATTCAGGACTGATTTCCTTTAGGATGGACTGGTTGTATCTGCTTGCTGTCCAAGGGACTCTCAAGAGTCTTCTCCAACACCACAGTTCAAAAGCATCAATTCTTTGGTGCTCAGCTTTCTTCATAGTTCAACTCTCCTATCCATACATGACTACTGGAAATATCCATAGCTTTGACTAGACAGACCTTTGTTGGCAAAGTAATGTCTCTGCTTTTTAATATGCTGTCTAGGTTGGTCATAACTTTTCTTCCAAGGAGCAAGCATCTTTTAATTTCATGGCTGCAGTCACCATCTGCAGTGATTTTGAAGCCCCCCAAAATAAAGTCTGTCACTGTTTCCACTGTTTCCCCATCTATTTGCCATGAAGTGATGATCTTAGTTTTCTGAATGTTGCCATGATCTAAGTTTTCTGAATGTTGAGTTTTAAGCCAACTTTTTCACTCTCCTCTTTCACTTTCATCAAGAGGCTCTTGAGTTCTTCTTTACTTTCTGCCATAAGGGTGGTGTCATCTGCGTATCAGGTTATTGATATTTCTCCTGGCAATCTTGATTCCAACTTGTGCTTCTTCCAGCCCAGCATTTCACATGATGTATTCTGCATAGAAGTTAAATAAGCAGGGTGACAAAATACAGCCCTGATGTACTCCTTTCCCTATTTGGAACCAGTCTGTTGTTCTATGTCCTGTTCTAACTGTTGCTTCTTGACCTGCATACAGATTTCTCAGGAGGCAGGTCAGGTAGTCTGGTATTCTCATCTCTTTCAGAATTTTCCACAGGTTGTTGTGATCCACACAGTCAAAGCCTTTGACATAGTCAATAAAACAGAAGTAGATGTCTTTATGAAACTCTCTTGTTTTTTTGATGATCCAATGGATGTTGGCAATTTGATCTCTGGTTCCTCTGCCTTTTCTAAATCCAGCTTGAACATCTGGAAGTTCTTGGTTCACGTACTATTGAAGCCTGGCTTGGAGAATTTTGAGCATTACTTTGCTAGCGTTTGAGATGAGTGCAATTGTGCGGTAGTTTGAGCATTCTTTGACATTACCTTTCTTTGGGATTGGAATTAAAACTGACCTTTTCCAGTCCTGTGGCCACTGCTAAGTGTTCTAAATTTGCTTGCATATTGGGTGCAGCACTTTCACAGCATCATCTTTTAGGATTTGAAATAGCTCAACTGGAATTCCATCATCTCCACTAGCTTTGTTCATAGAGATGCTTCCTAAGGCCCACTTGACTTCACATTCCAGGATGTCTGGCTCTAGGTGAGTGATCAAACCATCATGATTATCTGGGTCATGAAGATCTTTTTTGTATAGTTCTTCTGTGTATTCTTGTCACCTCTTAATATCTTCTGCTTCTGTTAGGTCTTAGACAATACCTGTGGCAATCGGACATGCCAGATGCTTTAGGAGGGTTCCACACTTGGTATCTGTCCTCTGATTCCCCTAGATGGCTTGTCAGAATGTGGTTACCATATATAAAGCCCACATGTGTGAAAGTTATGTTGCTTCAGTAGTGTCCAACTCTTTGAGACCTCATGGGCTGTGGCCCTCCAGGCTCCTCTGTCCATGAGAGTCTCCCTGCAAAAATAATGGAGAGGGTTGCCATTCGTTCCTCCAGAGGATCTTCCCAACCCAGGGGTCGAACCCATATCTCTTATGTTTCCTGCATTGGCAGGTGCGTTCTTTACCACTAGTGCCCCCTGGGAAACCCATAAAGCCTATAGCTCTGCCCAAACAGTTAATGTGAACCTCATGTCACCAAAGCCGGGAGTTTCAGTCTGAGCTTGAGCTTGTCCCTGGAACAGCTTTAATTTACGACCCCTTCAGAGGGGCAGGTTTGCATGTTGCAGCCCATGATCTCAGAGAAAGGCATGAGCCCCATCTCAGTTTAACAGGTTGGTTTCGGGAATCAAAGATTCCAAAGATTGAAGTGTCATCTGTGTTTTGTAGGCAAATATCTCCTTAATCACTACTCCATTGCCTGAGGTCAGAATCATAACATATGCAGGCGTTCTAAAGGAATTTAGTTTCCCAGTTGGCAATAAATTGCACAGGTTTCCAAGCTGGGCATGTTTAGGCATTTGACATATCGCTCTGCAGATCTAAGAACAAGACAAAGGGTGGTTCTGTGCCAGAGCAGAATGGTGGAGAGGCGGACACCCAATGTTGTCACATCTGAAAATATTTCTCCACCACCACTCCCATTTCACTACCTTAATCACCAAAGATACCGCCCTCCAGGCCTTTCTTTCATGATTTGAACAACCCCAGAGTATCCATCAGTGATGAGGATTCCTCAGGCTTCAGGGGGCAGCTGGAGGGCCGAGAGGTTAACAGAAAGGCTGAAGCCTAGCTCATCAAGACCACAAGAGTTCATTATAAGGATCAGAAGAGGAGAAGCAAGTGTTTCTCTAACTTTAATCCTTAGAGGGAACTTGCTAGAACTCTGTCCCTTCCACAGTCCCTCCAGCATGTCCGGAGTCACTAGAGATCTCAGATGTGATTGTGAGCAAGTCTTCCACTACCCTTCACTTCCTGCTGTTGCCACAACCTCTGTGACTCCCAAAAGCCACCCCCAGACACCTTGGCATCAAGATGACAGCCTCGATGGCAGAATTGCCAGAATCTCTTGAAATAACTCTTTCTACTTTATTCTCAGCACTCATTTCCTGAGGACATAGTCAAGAGTCTCTCAGTGCTGAGTGAGACAACCAGTGATTATATGCTGCAGAAAGAGTTCCCACTGTCTTATGACACTTCTGCGCCCCCTGAAACAAACCTCTGTGCCTCTGCTCTTTACCTAAGATGAGTTCTAACCCAGAAGGTTTCTTAGTCCACCATGTAACCCACCATACTGTCATTCCATATTGATCCAATAAATGTTTTCATTATCTAACGTAATCACCATAGGAAACACATGTCGTAGATTATCCCTAAGTTAAGCCATCACTTCCATTCCTAGTGTTTCTCCAAGACACAGCAGCCCGTGTGTGAGTTAAGAAAACGGGACTGAGTTTACAGGAGTAAACTGTACCTCTAATTCTAACCCTGCCCCTGTCTTAAGATGTCTCCTCTCTCAAAGAGAGTCCTCTCTCAAAGGGGCCACCTCTCCCATGCTCACAAACAAGTTTCCTCCTTTTCCAGGTAAACAGACTTATACTGCCCTTAAACCCAACTTAGAAGATTGGCTTTATTGAATAGAAGAAACTCAGGGAGGATGTTGGCTTGTCAGTCCCACCTCCAGTAACATGTCTCAGTCCTGCTTCCTGCATCTGCCCAACTATGAATGCCCAGGGTGGCCATCAACGTTGCCACAGTATGGACCATCAGGTAATCATGACAAACAAGCCAGGATTCTTAGGGTTGCCAGGGACAGACACCCAAGTCAATATGAATGAGCACAGGAGGGAATTTATTAAGTCACATCACTTAAAAAATAACATCAAGGTAGTGAAATATTCAGGAATCCCAATCTATCCCTCTCCCTCACCCCCATCTCTCTCCTCTGCTCACCTTTGTGGTGGCTTCATGACCAAGCAGGCTCCCTCCTTGCAGTGGCAAAACTGGCCACTGTGACTGTCAACTCCAAGTTTACAGCTATTTATGAGTAGTAGCAGGAAGGAAAATGTGAGCTCTTTCTCTCAATAGCTCTGGAGAAAAAGTCCTGGCAAGATCTCTGATTGCCTTGGCTTGTGTAACATTCTTTCCCTGAACCAATCACTGTGACCAAAGGAATATAAACTTTAGTTGACCAAGGTCATAAGGCCCACCTCGTGTAAAAGAGAATGGACTTCAACTGAACTAATCGGAATAATGTCCCCAGAGAAAAGAAGGTTACTGTCACCAAAATAAAGAAGAGAAGAATTCCAGGAAAGCTAAAGCGACTAAAACCCAAATAGATTTCTTTCCGAGATTTTACGTATCTCTTAGCTCTTTTAGGCTTGCTCAGGAACTGGGATAAAACCAGATCTGCCAGCATGGGGGTCAGGACGTCAGTGGCTCCTGGTGTGAAGATCAGGGATCTGGAAGGTCCAGAGAAACAAAATCGGGACACCTGTTGATTCCAGCTCAAAGTGGCCATGGACCAGCCCTTGTCTCTATGGGAGTCTCTGATCCTCATTCGTGAGCAGACTGACCTAAATCATTGTCCTTAACCCATGGCCCCTGAGCCCACTGAAGCTTTGTTATTGCCCCATAATCTAACTTCAGCATTAACTATTAGAACCCCATTTCCACACTTCTCCTCTCAAATATGCCCTGATAGGAACAGTTTAGCAGTGAAAAGTCAGCTCCTTGCAACTATGAAAGTAGGAGCCATCTGGGAATGAAGGCAACACAGCTAAGGGATGCAGCAGAGTCTGCCTACCATTTCCTGCAGACCCTGACTCCTGCTGCAGCCAGTGTCCTCCTCTATGCCATTCCATTACAAAAGCTACTCATTGCCCCTTTCTGCACACACTGCAACGGGCTGTATTTTCTATCACATACAACCAAAAGAATTCCAAGTGAAAGAAATAGGCAGAGAGGCTTTGCTGGTGGGCTCAGTGGTAAAGAATTTGCCGGCCAGTGTAAGAGAAGTGGGTTCAATGCCTGATTCGGGAAGATCCCACATGCCATGGAGCAACTAAGCCCATGTACCACAACTCCTGAGCCTGCTCTCTAGAGCCTGGGAGCCACAACTACTGAAGCCCCTGCCAGCTAGAGTCTGTGGTCTGCAACAAGAGACGCCACCGCAATGAGAAGCCTGTGCACCACAGCTAGAGAGTAGCTCCAGCTCGCTGCAACTAGAAAAAGCCCATGCAACAACAAAGACCCATCATGGCCATAAGTTAATTAATATGTATTAATTAATATATATATAAAAGAACAAGCAGTGGCTTTCACTCTCTTGAGAAACATGATGATACATTTGATGTTTAGTGAGGGCTTTCAGCTGCCTAGCAACATCTGTCCTTGGTGTAAGTCCCGAATTGAGACAGGGAATCTTGGCATCTATGCTACATACTTGAGAAAATAAAAAATGTCCAAATCTGTTTTTACTGCCATGGTTTATTGACAATTAATTAGACCCCCAATATTCATTCCCCAAAGAGAAAACGAATTTAGAAAAACATCTAACTCCCACTGCCCAGTAAGATGCAGTTGGGCAATTCTTTTCCCAGAGTATCAGGGAAGCTGGTACAGTGAGATTCCATCTGATTTGCAGAGTAGCAGGTCCTGTGAATATTAATGTACTGATCAGCTTTCAGAGAACTAACCAAGCATTGCACCAAAATAAGGAGGCTTACATGGGCTTCTATGAATCAGCTATCTTTCTGATTAGTACTTGGTTTCACTTTAAGGATTAATTCTCCCAGGACAAGGGTAATGCATATAAATTTACTCACCCTATAAGGAGATTTGTATTAAGCTAAACACCTAAAGCTTTCATGATATTGTGAAACCCAAATCCCTCAAATGAACAATTGAGGTCTTATACACAGCTTAGAAGATAAAGCACTTCAAAGGCCTTGGACCTATTCACCTTTAGGTTTGGAGTCTGACTCACCTTTGGGGTTTGAAGGATCTGAACCAAATTTGTCTAATTACAGAGCTAAAGCCTCTTCACCACTGCTGTCTCCTGCCTAACGTGGTTCCAAGAACAAACTAGGAAGCCAAAAAGGAAAAATTCTTTTTTGCCTTTCCCTCTAGAAGAAACTCTAAAGCTAATAATGTCTATTCCTTTGTACTCAGACTGATCCTAAATCATCAACTTTTAGAAAACCAAATTCAAACAATAAAAGGAATTCATTAATTCACATAACTGAATGGCCCAGGGATGAGTGAAGCATCAGGCAAAGCTTGATCCAGCACTCATATTTTTTAGATGAGGACTTGATTTCTTTCTTCCTTTTTTTTTCTTAATAGCAGTCCATTTTCTTTGATGTTAGTTCCATTCTTGAGCAGTTTCTCCCCTCACTGTGTCAAGAGATTACCAGCAATAGTCCTTAGAGCTACATGATTCTGTATTCACATCCAATAGAAACAGAGTCTGTGTCTCAGCATTTCCAGCAAAAGTCCTAAGGTTCTGTCTGATTGGACTTTTAGATCAATGCCCATTTCTGAACCAATCACGAGCAGAAAGAGTCCAAGCTGCTATTTGGCCCAAGCTAGAGCCCATCATTGGAGCTAGAGGGGAACGTCAGACTCACCCAGACCTCATGGCTGAAGAACTTGGGGGTGCAGTAGGTAAGGGAAATGAGGAATGGTGGGGAGCAGTCCTTAAACATCCATCACAGCCCTCATTTTACACATGAAGCATCAGAAACCAGAGAGATTATCTGACTCAGAATCACACAGTGAGCCAAGTGGGGGAAGGAGCAACTAGATTAGACTAGACCCACTGTCCTAAGAGCCTTGTTCCTTCCTCACTCTGTTGAACTCACTCCCAACCAATACCACACAATGTCACTGTGCCTTTTGATACTTTTAAAGACTCCAGAAGAGAAGACAGAAACCTTTTCCAGGTACATAGGGAAAAGTAAATTACCTGCAGGGGCACTCCATTCCTGGAGTAGGCTCAACAATTTTCGAGAACAACAACAAAAGAAAAGTTCCAAGAATCCAATGCATAAACCAACTCCATTATCCCAGCCAGACAGAGCAACCCTAGATGCCGGGCGGGGAACAAAGGAGAAAGTTCCTCCCGGGGCCTGGGGTGGCCTCCAGATTCAAGGGAGAAGGCTGGGGGCCAGGACCACTTTCCTCTGCTCCCAGTCCTCCATGAGGCGATTCACATTTCACTGTGGTCCTGGATGATTTAAGGAGCCCAGTGAAAGCCCTTGGATGTGGTTAGGACGTTCATGCTCCAGTGATAAATAATGTGACCAATGTGTACAGCCTAGAGTCATTGCATTATCAAAGGGCTCCTTGGAAACTGGGGGAAAAGGCAAGGCTTTTTTTCCCCCTGCTTCTGCTGGTTTTATTTATTTATTTTTTAAGCCACTGGATGAATTGATTTCTTGTCGCTTTCCAAGCATTTAATGCCATCCTGGGAACTGACACTCTCTCTGTCCTTGGCCTCAGATCTCTTCAATACTGTGGTTCCACCAGATGAGCGGTCAGAGATGAGAGAAAAGGGTGAAGGATACCGAGCTCCTTGCCCACCCTTCTTCCCTTGCTGCCCTCTCCAGACATATTTTTTTCCGCAGATGAAATCTCCTGGTTGACTTCAAAGGCAACTTTGCATCCAGAAGAGATAATACTGGTGGGGATCAGGGGAGGAAGAAAGACAGTTGAGAAGCAGGAGTGGGATCTCTGGACAGAGATGAGTGGGGACAGATGGAAGCCAGGCCGCTATCTGAGCCCCACTTGTCACTGTGAGGCAGGCACGGCGAGGGGGGTGGGGGGGGTAGTGAGAGCAACAAGCCAGAGGTCTGGGCCTGTCTTTGCTGGCAGAGACATCAGGTTTAGACAGATCTGAAGGAAGTGACTACTGGTTGTTTCTGGAATAGCTTCTTCGATTTGCCCCCAGTTCTTTCATTGAGAGCTTGGGATTCGGAGTCTGGGTACAGATGCCAGCTCTGTCGCATTCTACGTTTGCTCAGTTGGGCTGGTCTTTTCACCTCTCAATGCCTCCATCTTCTGGAACTCATCCCTTAAATAAAAGGACCGCCCTTCCTCTTCTGCCCATCAACAGTACTGGAAAGAGACACCTGAGTGTGGTTTTTCCCAAGGCTGAGACGAGGTCACCACCGGGACGGGGCTCTTCATCCTCCTCTGGGCAAACAGGGCTGTGGCTCGCTCCAAAGCCTGGAGTTTTCCAAGTCCCAGGTTGTTGAGGAGATGGAATTGGAGGAATTGGAGGAAGCAAACGGACAAGGGAAAAGAGTATTGTAAGGTATGTGCACAGGGGTGAGGATGGAGAGAGACTGAAGATCAGAGTGGTCACTTTCTGCTGCCACACTTGATTTTTACAAATCCTAAAAGACGATGCTGTGAAAGTGCTACACTCAATATGCCAACAAATTTAGAAAACTCAACAGTGGCTACAGGACTGGAAAAGATCAGTTTTTATTCCAATCCCAAAGAAAGGCAATGCCAAAGAATGTTCAAACTACCACACAATTGTATTCATCTCACACACTAGTAAAGTAATGCTCAAAATTCTCCAAGCCAGGCTTCAACAGTATGTGAACTGTGAACTTTCCGATGTTCAAGCTGGATTTAGAAAAGGCAGAGGAACCAGAGATCAAATTGCCAACATCCGTTAGATCATCGAAAAAGCGAGAGAGTTCCAGAAAGACATCTACTTCTGCTTTATTGACTATACCAGAGCATTTGACTGTGTGGATCACAACAAACTGTGGAAAATTCTTCAAGAGATGGAAATACCAGACCACCTGACCTGCCTCCTGAGAAATCTGTATGCAGGTCAAGAAGCAACAGTTAGAACTAAGCATGGAACTGGACTGGTTCCAGACTGGTTCCAAATTGGGAAAGGAGTACATCAAGGCTGTACATTGTCACCCTGCTTATTTAACTTCTGTGCAGAGTACATCTTGTGAAATGCTGGGCTGGATGAAGTACAAGCTGGAATCAAGATTTCCAGGAGAAATATCAATAACCTCAGATATGCAGATGACACCACCATTATGGCAGAAAGTGAAGAAGAACTAAAGAGCCTCTTGATGAAAGTGAGAGAGGAGAGTGAAAAAGCTGGCTTAAAACTCAACATTCAAAAAATGAAGGTCATGGCATCTGGTCCCATCAGTTCAGTTCTGTTCAGTCGCTCAGTCATGTCCAACTCTTTGCGACCCCATGAACTGCAGCATGCCAGGCCTCCCTGTCCATCGCTTCATGGCAAGTAGATGGGGAAACAATGTAAGCAATGACAGACTTTATTTTCTTGGGCTCCAAAATTACTGCAGATGGTGACTGCAGCCATGAAATTAAAAGACACTTGCTCCTTGGAAGAAAAGAAGAGACATTACGTTGCCGACAAAGGTCTGTCTAGTCAAAGCTATGGTTTTTCCAGTAGTCATGTATGGGTGTGAGAGTTGGACTATAAAGAAAGGTGAGTGCCAAAGAATTGATGCTTTTGAACTGTGATGTTAGAGAACACTCTTGAAAATCCCTTGGACTGCAAGGAGATCCAACCAGTCCCTCCTAAAGGAAATCAGTCCTGAATATTCACTGGAAGGACTGATGCTGAAACTGAAACGCCAATAATTTGGCTACCTGATATGAAGAACTGACTCTTTGGAAAAGACCCTGATGCTGGGAAAGAATGAAGGCAGGAAGAGAAGGGGACAACAGAGGATGAGATGGTTGGATGGCATCACCAACTCGATGGACATGAGTTTAAGTAAGCTCCAGGAGTTGGTGATGGATAGGGAAGCCTGGTGTGCTGCAGTCCATGGGGTCGCAAAGAGTCAGACACAACTGAGCGACTGAACTGAACCCTTCTCCGTCACTATGAAAAAAAGAAGCTGACCTAGAGGCAGGGTCCTGAGCATGTCCACTCAGCAACAGCAGAGGAATAGACTGCTGGTTCCCCAGTTTTCAGCAGGGATCTAAGACAACATCAGTGGAGAAAGAGAACACGGACCAAGGTCTAATTCTCTGGTTGTCATCCTACCCCCTATCCCCCACCCCCACTGCTAGAGTTAGAAATAGTTCTATGGTCAAAGAGATTACTAGTTACCAGGATCAGAGATCATAAGCACACTTGCCTCTTAGAGTTCTTAGGATCCAATAAGATAAAGTATGTGCGGCGTGCTTAGACAGTGAAAGGCAGGGTGTATATATTTACAAGAAGTTGCAGCTCTCACTAGCATTTCAAGAAAATTCTCTTTGATCCACTTAGATTGTATGTTTCATCAGAACTTCCCCTTTTCAAGATGAAAAAAATCAAAACAAGACAGCTTTCAAATGTTTCCCTCTCTTCTTTTGCATGATGGTTTTCTGGGCACTGAGGCTGATAATGTTTTCTTTTCCACTGGCCCATCATCATAGAACTTGGCTTTCTGACACCATGGAAGCTAGGACAACCAATTAGTCCTCGATGGATGCAGGCGTCTATAACTCCAACACTCATTTTTTCCACTCGTCTTCCAAGAGCAGTGGTGGTTTCTTCAGAGCCTCAGAGACTCCATCTGCGTCAGACCCTCCAACAGAATGATTTACAGGCACTCTGCAAGAATACCTTGACTGCTTTGCAGATTCAGTATTGTCTCAATCACGTTCTGGTTTCTTCCTGCCATTTGTCTCACACCTGGACCCTTCATGTCCTCTCCTCTAAGCTGTCATCGTGTGGTTACTCGGCAATTGCCAGCTGATTTGTAATATTAGTCCAAGAAAAACATCATTAGCATGGGTGAGCCTGTGGCCAAATCCATTGCTTAATAGTCTGCAAAGTCAAACAGAAAATAATTGGAGGTATCTGGGCTGAGGGCCTTCCTGCTGGCAAGGAAAATGAAACTTGACTCTTTAAACATGAAAGATGGTAGCCTTGCCCTTGTGATCACTTACGGAAATGTACCACTTCTCACTCAATCTTCTTGCGAAGATGCCATGGAAAGGAAGACCATTTTCTGTAAAGGTAAAGCAATAATACCCTTGGGTTTCATTGAAACTTTTGTTCCCTACAGAACAACTTCTTCGGCAGTGGGCTCTATTTCTACTTAATGAGTTGCGAAATTATAGAAAAGGAAGTTCAATGCTGCTCCCTTAGTTCCTTTGCCTCATCCTACCACTCGACCTCTACTTCTGCAGTGCTCACCTGTCTTCCCACCACCCCCACCCCTACCTCCATATCCCTCCACTCCTCACTTCGCTATCACACAATCCCATGGATGCATAAGCAGAGAAACCAAGTTACCTACAAGGGTAAAATTCAGACTGGCATCAAACATCTTAACAGCATAAGACAGAGGTCATAAATTCCAAGGAAATAAAGGGTGACCCAAGAATTTTACACACAAGGAAGCTGTCTTTCAAAATCAAAAAAACAACAGCCAACATAGAACATACGAAAAAAGGAGAAAAAAATAGGGAATATAGCTTAATGTGCTCTTTGAAAATAATAAAAGAGACATTTATCAAATCCAGTCAAGCAAAAGATGAATCAAAATAAAGACCTCTAAAAAGGAAAAAACAGATTGTAAACGTTTTTAAAAGAATAGAAGGTGAACACGAGTATATCAAAATATGAAGCTATAGCCATTGAGCTATAATAATTGCTATTTAAAAATAAAATACAAAATTATCATATAACAAAGGGGAGATATAGTATAAATGAAGTGCAAGAATTCTAATTTCTGAGGTTGCCTTAATAGGGACTTATAGATTTTTCCACATTTAAAGCACATGTTCAAAAAATATAGCAGCCCAAAACTTTGTTTCTGCTTTTGGTAAGCTCTTTTAGAAGTGTATTACTATAGATAGTTGTAAATAAATGTTCATATGAGGTTTCGGTAATTCCCCTCAGTCTCCTTACATCTATGAAGTAGCAGATTATTTAACTTAATACTTTTGTTTTTGAAGACACACATGGAATACTCCTATTCAGTTCTATTTATTCTTTATCTGTACAGAGAGAGAGGGAGAGAGGACAGAATTATGATTAAAAATGTTGATTGGTCATTTCTGAGTCGTGAGACTGGACATCATCTTAAGTTTGCTTCTTTGCGTTTTTCTGTTGTGTGATTTGTTTGAATCATTATCATGTATCATTTTACAAAACCAATATTATTGAAGAAAACTAAAGTGCTGGATTTAAACAAAAAAGAATGGTTGGTGCCTTCTCCCACGCTTCTCAGACCCCTCTCTGACAGGCTGGAGTACACCCTGGGGAATGACCGTGACCGTCAGGATGAGGGATGTTCTCTCAGTGCCTTGTCTCTGGAACTACTTTCTATCTGCTCCAGAGATGGATTTCCTAGCTGCTCAATTCAACTTTCCCCTTGGACATACCAATAGGATCTGGGAAAATTAATGTCTGGTGTTGTAAATTGCAGGAAACTGGCATGGATGTAAACATCCATTCAAAGATGGAGGAAGTACAATGGCTGGTGCTGAAACCCCCACCTTCTAAGTCAACAACCCAGGGATTAAGGCAAAAATAGTGGCAAATACTTTTCAACCCTTAGGACCAAGTTCTTTATTCCTGAATTACTTGAGAACTTTAAGAAAAAAAAAAGTTTCTAGAGGAAATCAATAAAAGTGAAGAAAAAAACTTGTTCCAACCCAAATGCAATGATACTAGTGGTTTGGGGGCTTTACTGTATTCAGGGCTCGGTAGAATGAGGCAAGGGCAGGAGGCTTTGCCCCTGCTGCTAGGTGACCGCCTCCGTGTCATAGGTGCTTAGCCGTTCTTGGCAATGGGCAGGCAGACGTTCAGTAGGGGCCATCAGAGCAGCCATCCAGAAAGAATTTGTCAGTGCCCCCACAGGACCCCAACAGGAGGAAAACAACTATTTTTGTATGCATTCACTAAGCACTTTGTATTATTAAATCTCATTTATCTTCACAACATTCCTATGAGGTCAGCGCTACTATCTCCACTTTCCACACAAAGAAACTGAAGCTTTGACAGTTTAAGTAAATAGCTCAAGGTCATGCACTAAGACTGGTGGCCCCAGGATTTAAAAATAGGTTAATGGTGAGCCGCTCAAACCTGACAGCTTTCTTAAAGGAGACAGGAGCTTGAGCCCAGCAACATCGCCTGAGTCAGAGAGAAGCAGAATGGTATCAAACAAAGGTTCAGTGAGACAAGAGTTGAATATGAACAACTAAGGCCCAGGGCCTGGAGTTCTAAATGGCAGTGGGACCAGCCACAGCAGGCGGGGTGTGAACTCCAATCCTGCCACATTGTCATTTATACAGCCTCATAGGTCGGGGAGAGGGGCCCTAGTCCTCACTGAAACCAGAGCAGCGAGCAGTGTCGAGATCTGTGCCTGGGCCCAGCCCTGGTGAGGCAGAGACCAAGATGCTGAGAGACCTCCTGGACCATCTGGAGGTCCAACCTGTCTTAACACACATGCACACTCAGTCATCTGACCCTTTGCAACCCTATAGATTGTAGCCACCAGGCTCCTCTGTCCATGAAATTTTCCAGGCAAGAATACTGGAGTGAATTGCCAGTTGGTATTCCAGGGGATCTTCCTGACCCAGGAATTGAACCCACAATTTGGCAGGTGGATTCTTTACCACTGGCACCACCTGGGAAGCCCATCTTTACACACACCTGTCTTAAATTAGGCTTCATACCAATAGCATAAGATTCAAGTGGCTGGATTCTTGCCTTAGGACAAGGCTGGGTCTTGAAGTCCAGACTGGTGAGCCCAGTCTCCACAATGAATGGCAGTTTTCAAAGTCACATTATCCAGCTGAGCATGTTAAATAATACACAAGATATCTTTTAAATCAATAGTACCTCAGGAGCACAGTTTGTAACTCACAGTGTCTCTAAACCTTTAACATTTCCTTCTTTTGTTATAGAAAGTTCACTCATTGAATACCTAATATGTATATAATTAGCTTTCCTTCCTTCCTTCATTATTTTACCTGTTGTATTACGTATCTAAAATATCCTCACTTCATACAAACCCAGCTTATCTTTAAAAAAAAAAAAAAAAAAAGTCACATTATCCAAAGCTCTTCTATGTCTGTTGTCAGTAACTGCTGTGATTCCTTAAGCATCTCTGTCCCCACGATACCAGTTGGGTGTGGAGGACATCAACAATCAGGCTGGAGAAGACAAGTCCTGAGGGGCCTTAGCTCCTTCCTCCTACGGGGGCAACATCCTTACTCCAAGGCCACTGTGTGTTTTACTGCCATGGAAACTGAAGAGCACGACTCTAGGAGGAGCCACCCACACAGACCACTATGAAAATGACGCCCCTTGAAGCTGTGCCATGGACTGGCCTTGACTTCTTTCTGATTTCCACAAAGCCAGCTCCCATACATCCTTCATGACTAAGCTCAAGTGTTCACTGTTTGAACTCCTACTAAGTAATAATATAATACTAATATCGAGTAGCATTTGCAGTGCCCTAGGTGCCTGCCAAGCGTTGCACTAAGCAGTTGTGCATTGTCACTTGACATAGTTCCCATTATCATCTCCATCATATAAATGACAAAACTGAGGCTTCCAAAGTGTAAGTTACTTGCCCCAAGTTCCAGAGCAGCTAAGCAGCCAAGTAGGAATTCAAAGAACACAGGCTAACGAGAGCTGCCGCTGTCCCCTCCCCACTGCTGCAGCCGAGCCCTGGTGTGGGCCAGTACCGGAACCAACCTGCTCACAGCACTGGCATACTGTGTTGCATCCACTAGTCTGTGATTTTTCTCCTTGAATAAACTGTGAGCTCCTTGAGAGAAAGGCTCCTGTCATTCTTCCTTATATACCCTGGGTGTCTATTAAGGAGTTGAAACTTGATGAACAGTTTGTAGAAAGCATGCGTACAGATGTAGCTGATGGCCACTGGGCAAGAACTGTTTCTACCCTGCCTCTAATCTGGGCTCTCCCCCTCAGTTTATCTGAACGCAAAGCGCAGGATCTGATTCAAACAAGATCGAGAGGTGCCTACCCTCTTCTCTCCTCTGCTTTCTGCTTGTGCACCCAGCAGACACCACAGGCCTCCCAAGAGGACTGAGAAGTTTCTACCTGTCCTTCCACGTTTCATTCCCTCCTCCCAATGTGACGTGTCTAATGAGTGAGACTGAGAAAACTTGGAGTCCGTATCTTTCATTCCCTTCCAATTCTTGACTTTTTCAGAGTAGCCACCCCCACCCCAACACCCACCCCAACACATGCATTCTCTGCCTCTCCAGCTGGTAACCACAGGAGAAAACCTGCAGCTCTCTACCTGCTTTGAATACCTGGGTAAGATTTACCCATAGATGAATCCAGATGTCTAGACTTCAGGAAACGATTTTTCCTACAAGTCCCATTCAGCTTTATTAGTAATAAAGCTGATGAATGAATGCCTACCACTCAGTTGCTTCCAACCTATGAGGTGGGAAGTGTTATGTTAGTCTCTGAGTCATGTCCAACTCTTTGCAACCCGTTGACTATAGCCCGCTTGGCTCCTCTGTCCCTGGAATTCTCCAGGCAAGAATATTGGAGTGGATAGCCATTCCCTTCTTCAGGGGATGTTCCCCACCCAGAGATCGAACTTGGGTCTCCAGCATTGCAGGCAGATTCTTTACCATCTGAGCCACTGGTGGGGGTGGGGGCCCGCAATTCAGAAAACCCAAGAGTATCCTCCCAACAACAGCTTGCCCAAAGTGAAACAATAGGAAGGGTATAGATATGAGATCTGAATCCAGAGTCTGAGCTTTGCACCACTGCTCTACATTGCCAAGAAGGAGAAAACTGAGGCCCAAGAGGTGAAGCAGGAGTCATGTCACGAAGGGTCTTCTGGAATGTGGGGGAAGTCTGGATTTTATCACGAGGGTTATAGGAAGCCACACACATTTCCAGCCAGGAGAGGAAACATCACCATCTGCAATAACCCTGCATCAGACCCCCATGGTTAAGACTTTGTGTTAGAGTTTTCTTCCCAAAGAAAAAGTGTCTGAGAAAACAACAATGCTGCTGCTTTTGAAAGCTACTCTTGACATGTGAGGCTGAGGAATGGGAGGGTTTATTATTATTGTTTGTTCTTAAAGGAGAAACTTCTCCCAGCAAGTGGATTGTTTTGTCTTCAATTTTCTCATTCTTGAGAAGTCAAGCAGGTCAAAGCAGCAGCTCAGGAACATGTGTGGTCCACCTTGGCCTCTGAAATGAATCTAATTGCATTTCACTGCCAATCAACTATTTGACCTTGGCAAGTTAGTTTCTCTCTCTGTGTCTTGGTCTCCTCATTGGTAAAATGGGGACAATAACAGTACCCACTTTTAAGACATGGAAGGCAGAATAATGGCCTCCACAGATGACCACATGTTAAACCCTGGGCCTGTGAGTATGTTGCTATAGGCAAGTGGGAATTAACTTTTCAGATGGAAAGTTGCTCATCAATTGACTTTAAGACAGGAAAATAAGGCTAGATTAACCAGTGGGCCCAATGTCATCACTGGTGTGCGTGCTCAGCCATGTCTGACTCTTTGCAACCCCGTGGGCTGTAGCCCACAAGACACTACTGTCCATGGGATTTTACAGGCAAGAATCCTGGGGTGGATATCTATTCCCTTCTCCAGGGGATCTTACCAACCCAGGGATCAAATCCACATCTCTTGCCAATCCTGGATTGGCAGGCAGATTCTTTACCACTAATGCCATCACAGGGGCTTCCTTGGTAGCTCAGCTGGCAAAGAATCCACCTGCAATGCAGGAGACCCTGGTTCAATTCCTGGGTCAGGAAGATCCCCTGGAGAAAGGAAAGGCTACCCTCTTCAGTATTCTTGGGTTTCTGTGGTGGCTCAGCTGGTAAAGAATCATCCTGCAATGCAGGAATCCTGTGTTTGAACGCTGGGTTGGGAAGATCCCCTGGAGAAGGGAACAGCTACCCACTCCAGTATTCTGGCCTGGAGAATTCCGTGGACTGTATAGTCCATGTGGTTGCAAAGAGTCAGACACGACTGTGCGACTTTCACTTTCACTGTCATCACAAGGGTCCTTAAAAGTGGAAGAAGGAGAAAGAAAAGTAGAGTCAGATGGAGATGTGACTACAGAAGAAGAGTCCAAGAAATGCAACACTGCTGGTTTTGAAGACAAAAGAATGGGCCATGAGCCAATGGTGCCCTCTCTAGAAGCTAGAAATGCAAGGGAATGGACTCTCCTCTAGAGCCTCTAGAAAGCAACACAACTCTGCCTGCACCTTGATTATTTTTAACTTAAAAACAACAAATTTATTTCCCACAATTCTGAAGACTGAAAGTCTGAGACAGGGTACCAGCATGGTTTAGTGAAGGCCTTCTTCTGGGTTGCAGGCTTCTCTGTGGCATCTTCACATGGTGGAAAAGGTGAGGGAGCTCTGTGGGGCCTTTTGTCAAAATTCCAATTAGGAGCACTCCACCCTCGTGACCTGATCACCTCTCAAAGGCTCCACCCTTAATACCATTGCCCTGGACATTAGGTTATCAACATATAAATTTTGGACAGACATAAACATTCAGACCATAGTAGCAAGTTTTCAGGATCTTCTCTTTTTCATTGGTCTTCTGAAACTATACAATAATGTATTTTACTTTTGTCTATTAGTAATCTATTGTATATGGAATTTCTCTAATTCAAGAAAGATACAGTTTAGATTATAAAGAAGCTACTGTGTGTGTGTTTCAAGTGACAATTTCTAAAAATCATTAATTTCTGATTATTTAATCAATACATGTTCAATATGCAGCTTGATCTTAATGAGAGCCTTGTTGGACTTCTGATCTATAGAACTTTAAGATAATAAATCTGTTGGTTTATGCTATTAAGTTGTGATTTGTTACAGCAGCCAAAGAAAATGAATACGCAAGGGTTACTATGCATAAGGTGTTTAAAATGGTGCTGGGCATTAGATCAGAGTTCAGTAACCTCTCCTTATTTTATGGTGGTGATGAAATTGGTGATTATCACTTCTTCTATGCTCAGTTCTATTCATTTTTGCATCAAATCATATCACTCAAAACTATATCTCTTCCATGGATACCATGCTGAACTTTAGAGATTTAAAATGAAAGAGAAATACTTTCTAGCCCCAACTGTCACTGGGCCTAAGGAGTTTAGTCTACAGGGAGAACATCCTTGCAAACAAGTCATTTTTATATAAGGTGACAAGTTCTAACAGAAGAAAAATCTACAAACTTTGTTTTCTTGTGCTCTTGCTTTATCTTTTCCCATAATTGCTGTTAAAAATGTGTTGGCTGAGTGAAGATGAATCTTACCTGGCTTTCTCAAAATGTGAAGCAAAAGAAAATATCTGTGGTTTTTGGATATGATGAATATTTGTGTTTCATGAGGATTCAGTGTTGTGTAGGTGAGCTGGAACTATCCCAGAACCAGAACTCAGAGCTGAAATGGAAGTGATAAAAGAATTCCCACATATTGTGGTATGGGGAAGTCATTCTGGCTTATACATGAGCTAACTTGAATTTGATGCTAACTAAAACAGCCTGTTTGTGGCCTATCAAACATACATGTACATCTGCTTTAATTATTAAAGAAAAGGGCACATTGCCGAGAATTAAAGAATACACACTTTCAAATAAAGATTAAATGTTTCCCTTCTTGGGACACCAATGCTGGTCCTCCTCTGATGCTTAGACACCTTTCCTAGGTGCCAAGGCCATACTGACTCACTATGTACATGCTGATCTGTTGTCTTTTTTTGCTTTTGAAAACTTAAACGAATATATTCCTGACTTGTTTGATGTTCTTTGTTCTGACAAGACATAAAACTGTGCTGAAAACCATACTTCTCTGGAGCAGTTAGTTCCTCAGTGTTAGGTACCTGAGAGGCTCTCTCTTGGGCTATAGTCCTCAGTTTGGCTCAAATTGAACTCTTTTCTATTTCTACTATAGATTGTTTGTTGATAACCTTCAAACTTTAAACTTGTTCAAACAAATATATTTAGTAAGGTTAGGATAGACTAAGAATGAGCAAAATGGATCAAGAGCCAGAAGACCTTCTTGGGACACTTTGTCTCAATTATTTATTTGTAAGTGCCACTGTGCCATCTCCTCCCCCAAATGAAGTATAATAAAGAAGTAAAAATAGAACCTCCCATATTGTTGTATGCTCACATGGTACGAGCAGTAAATGTTCAGAAGGAAAATGGATCAGCTTGGACTGGAAGAGACTTCATGGTGTCTTGATCTAGGTGGACACATGGATATATATCCACCCTACACACAATCTCTCACATACATACATATATACACAATGAACCCTTGTTCCCTTCCCACATCTCTGACATTTACAGCCTTGATGGATGGAGGAGAAGAAAGCAAGTCAAGAGTGAAGAATTCCTTATAGTGATTTGTGTTCATTCATTCATTCAACCAATAGTCATTAAGAACCGACTTGTCATGTCAGGTACTGCCTTGGTGCTAGAGACGAACAGACAAACAAGACGTGGTGTCTGTCTATGGGGAGCTCTCCATGTAGCAGGAGGAGCAGACAAGAAAGTCGGTGATCACAACACCACGAGATAGAGGCAAAAATAGCAGTGAGCACAGATACACCAGGAGCTCGGGATGAAGGTGCATACCAATGTGAAGGGGCCAGAAAAGCTCCCCTAGATGTTGATCTTGGCCTGCCCTTGAAGGATGAGAGTTGTTGGATAACTAGTAGTCAGCCAGGGCACAAGGAAAAGAGCGTGTGAGTTCCAGAAAGATAAGATAAAACTAGGGGCCAGATCCCTTGCCATCCCCAGCCTCTACTCAGAACCCCATACTTCAGCTCACATTTTCTCATAATAATGTCTTAGAACACATCACACACCACTGACCCAGCTCCTAATGGTGCAAGTGCAGCCTGCAGAGTGTGAGCCAATCAAGCACCACCCTCCAAACAAATGACTCTCACAGATGCATGTGGCCAGGTGACAAAGAGATCCATCTAATGAGTCCTAGCTCTGCCACCTCCTAGCTGTGCAAACTTGTGCAAATTGTTTTCTTTTCTGAGTCACAGTTTCCTCATCTTTTCTAAGAGATATCTTAATTCTTTCAGTTGAGTTCCTAAAAATGATTGCACAGGTCAAGATAGTCAGTGGGGTAAAGAATATAAGAAACAGGAGCCCATATGTGTTTACATTGGAGAAAGAGCTATTAGGAAGACAAAGAAACCACAGGCCCCAAAAGATGGGATGGAGGAGGAATGAGTCAGTAGTAACATGGCTTGGATTTTAGCAGAGGTTTGGGCAGAGAGGCGAGAATAAGTATTGAAGAACAAAAGAGAGTTGGGGATAGCTGTGAAGTTTGGGAGACAGTGAAATGATGGAAATGTTTTTAAAAAGGAATTTTAAGAAGTATTGCTGAGATTTATGAATTGGATGTCATCTAATACTGTCCAAGGAAAGGGATGCCAGGAGAGATTATAGCTTTCAAGAAATAAGGACTGTGATACCACGTAGAAACCAGGCCATGGGGTCCCTGATTATCTCAGATATCATGTTTAGAGAATTAGTACCTGAACGAGCAATGCTCAGGCTGTCTAGTGTAGAGTAAGACTTTGTTTACATGAACCACTGATGCTGTTTCCAAAATATCAGACAATACTTAAGAATTTAGGCTCTAGAGTCCAATTTCCTGGGTTCTGGTACTTACTACCTGGGTAATTCAGGCTTATTACCTGGGTAACTTTCCTGAGCCTCTATGTTATCATTTTTACAGGGACAATAACAGTATCTACTAGATAGGGTGAGCATGCTGATTATATGAGTGAATCTATGCAAAGGAGTGATGCTAAAGCTGAAACTCCAGTACTTTGGCCACCTCATGCAAAGAGTTGACTCATTGGAAAAGACTCTGATGCTGGGCAGGATTGGGGGCAGGAGGAGAAGGGGATGACAGAGGATGAGATGGCTGGATGGCATCACCAACTAGATGGACGTGTCTCAGTGAACTCTGGGAGTTGGTGATGGACAGGGAGGCCTGGCGTGCTGCGATTCATGGGGTCGCAAAGAGTCGGACATGACTGAGCAACTGAACTGACTGACTGATGCAAAACTCTGAGGACAGACCCTGATACATAGTAAGCACTTAATGAATGTTTATTTTTATTATTTGTATATGGTTGTAATCATTATTCTACCACAGTCTATACAAACACAGGGCTCTATAAGCTTGAGTTTTTTCTTACTAGTCAAGCCAGAACTTCGACCCCTGTGCCAATACTGACCATCCTTCCAGGCCTAGTTCAAACCTCATTTTCTTCTAAGTGCCTTCAGTTCAGTTCAGTCACTCAGTCGTGTCTGACTCTTGGTTACCCCATGAATTGCAGCACGCCAGACCTCCCTGTCCATCACCAACTCCCAGAGTTCACCCAAACTCACATCCGTCAAGTCGGTGATGCCATCCAGCCATCTCATCCTCTGTCGTCCCCTTCTCCTCCTGCCCCCAATCCCTCCCAGCATCAGAGTCTTTTCCAATGAGTCAACTCTTCTCATGAGATGGCCAAAGTATTGGAGTTTCAGCTTTAGCATCATTCCTTCCAAAGAAATCCCAGGGCTGATGCCTTAGTGTTTTCTAAACAACTTACCGGGATACGACCTTCTCTGTCAGGTGTTATTTATCTTGCTTCTCCAATAAGATTGAAAGTTCTTTTAAGAGCATGAGAATCATACATTTGAGGGTTCCTCTCTGTAACTCCAAACCAGTTAGATGAGCACATAGTGGGCTTGGAATGTTCTTCAGTTAAGTGAACTATACAGGGGTGGGGTGAATCATTTTCGGGATAGTCTTTGTGTTAATATACTCCTTACTGACCTCCAACTCACGCTCATCTATCCTATTGTCAAACCCAAGAAATGACCAGATTCTGTCATCCAGAAAGTTCTAAAAGGCAATGGCAATGAATGTTATTTCCTCATTTCATCATGAACATCCTTAGCTTAATACACATTAGGCAGCCTTTACTATGTCTTTCAGGGCTTCCCCAGTGGCTCCAGCAGTAAAGAATCTGCCTGCAGTGCAGGAGCCACAGGAGCCACTGGTTCAATCCCTAGGTTGGGAAAATCTCCTGGAGGGAGAGCATGGCAACCCACTCCAGTATTCTTGCTTTGGAGAATCCCATGGACATAGGAGCCTGGAGGGCTACAGTGCATAGGGTTGCAAAGAGGAGGACATGACTGAAGCAAGTTAGCATGCCCGCACTGCATCTTTCACATCATCACAGACAATGTGATACCTTAGAGTTAGGAAGAAGAAAAAGTGTCCTTGAATTCCCTTCTACAGTCTCCTGGTTGAGATCATGGGCCAATCATGTACCATCTCTGAGCCTTACTTTTCTCATCTATAAAATGGGAACAATGAAATAGCTGCCATGCCACCTAGTCTTCTTGGTAAGAATAAAAGATAGAACATCTGGGAAAGTTCTTTGAAATGGTAACTATACTGATTTAAGTATTGTTCCTATCTCAAATTGAAAAATCCACCAGAGAGAGGCTGCCTCACAGAGAGGCACGGCTGTTGACCTTCCAGCTTGTGTTCAATCTAATTAACATTCACTCAAAGAGCTTCTGAGACGGAAGAAATGAAAGAGACAGAGGATGTGGGGGACAGGGTGGGAGAGGAACAGTTGGTGATGAAGAAAGAAAAATCTAATCTTTTGCTAATACCAAGGGCCCCAGCTTAAGAACACACAAGTAAACAGTGAAGCTTGGTGACCCAGGACCAGCTGGGGGACCTCTCGAACAAAAGCAGTTAACAATGCTGCTTTCAGCTCTGGAGCAATCCAGGGCCAGCTCGGGCTGAGGGCTGCTGGATAAGGAGCTGGGGTCCTGCTTGGAGACCCAGCTTCACAGTCAAATGTCAACCCATCAATACCGAGTATGTAGAAAGGAGCCTACAGTTTAGGGCCTTTGTTTCTTTGTTTTTCGTTAATTAGTCTTTTGTTCACCCATCTGAGTCGGAAAGAAATCCATTCTGCAATCCTTTCAAAAATCCAACTCCCCCACACATACCCACATTAGTGAAAACAGAATAAAATCTGTGGTTTTGGCTCATTGCTGTGCCACGTGGTCAAATAGGACTTTGAAGGGCTCTTTTTTCTTTCTTTTTTTAACAAGTGTTTATTGAGTAACTGCTATTCATTCAACAAACATGTAAAGAATGCCCACTGCACTCCTGGCCCTGTGCTTGATGTTAGGGACACAAAGATAATAAAACCCAAACCAGAGACTCAATAAACTCAGTGAGGGAGGTCAGAGATCAGCACCAGTTAACACAGAGCCTGGTAGAAAGCTGTAGCTGTCAGAAGAGACATCCAGATGGGATGCCCCGTGAGCTCAAGGAGGAAGACATCGCTTCTCTTGGGCAGGAGCAGGGAAGGCTTGGTTTCATGGTACCATTTGAGTGCTGAGCGATCCACATGTTCACATTAAAATAATAATTATTTTAACATGTAGAGGCTGCTACAGAACCTCTGTTGGTTGTGCCAGGCACTTCTCTCAGCACGTCACTCCTGTAAATCCCACATTGCTCTTTCAATGGAGGGCCTCTGATGATCTCCACTTTGCAAATGCAATTCTGAAGCCAGTATAAAAGAGATAACTAATAAGAACCTACTGTACAGCACAGGGAACTCTGCTCAATACTCTGTAATGACCTACATGGGAAAAGAATCTTAAGAAGAATGGATATATGTATAAGGGCTTCCCTGGTGGCTCAGTGGTAGAGAATCTGCCAGCAAAGCAGGAGCCTCAGGTTCAACCTCTGGGTCGAGAAGATCCCCTGGAGGAGGGCATGACAACCCATTTCTGTAGTCTTGCCTAGAGAATTCCATGGTGGACTACGTCCATAGGGTCTCAAAGAGTCAGACACCACTGAAGAAACTTGGCATGTATAACTGATTCACTTTGCTGTACAACAGAAACTAACACGACATTGCAAATCAACTATAGTCCAATAAAAATTAATTAAAAAAAAAAATCTGAAGCCAGGCAGCCTGGCACCAGGACCCATGCTCTTGACCTTGGTACTGGCTATGCAGCCCTCCTGAGACTTGTCTGCCTCTCCCTCTGGGCCCTCAAAGGCAATGTCTCACTGATCTCCATGTCTTCAGAGCCCTGCACGATTTCTGATATGAGGTGAGCCTCTGAAAGAGCATTTTGGAGCTGAACTGAGCCCTCCACAGCTAGATGCTGAGGTCCCAGCAGGTCTAGCAGAAGGGCCTGGAATGTCAAAACAGCAAGGAGGCCAGAGCAGAAGCTGGGATGTGCTGGGGTGGGGAGAGGTGAAGACACCATCATCAAATTGTTTTGCAAAGTCTAGCTTGTGGCTGTTTGGAGGCCAGGAAGGAGGGCAGAGCTGGAATTTAGGAAATGGAGGCCCTGATCCTTCAGGACCCCAGGCACATGATAAAACTACTCTGAACACAGACCTGCCCTTGGGTGCACTTTTGTGGCTCCAAGGGCAGGGTTTGGGCTTTAGATAATAATTGCATACATTTGCTTAGTAAACATAGGGCGACTGTAGGATAATTACATGTTCTTACAGAGATGGTGCTCAGTAATTACTTTCAGTGGCCCCAAAGTATTATTTAACACATCTTCTGGTTTATAAGACAGAAATAATGATGAATTTGCTTGGTAATTACACAGCACTTACCCACTACATATCCTGCCAGTAGCTGATACTTAGTCCATCATTAAGGGGCTAGCAGTCACTTGGGTAAATAGTAAGTTCTTCTTATTATTGGTGTCTAGGCACATAAAGCATTATTAAAACACCATTAGTGACATTTCCCCAAAGGATGAATCTGCAAGTCTACTTGAGAAGCCAACTTTCCTCAGGCTAAAAACCTTATTTTTATCTTTTTGACAGGAGTGATAGAAAGGAGTCAATTCTAACTTGAGTGTCCACTCACTAAAGTTGTCTACTTAATGACACTGAGCAGATGAAGGAAGATTTGTCCTGGCTTAGGGAACGGGAGTGCAGTCACCACTATTTTCAATATGAAGATTACTATTTAATTCACCCAAATGGTAGTGCCTGGTTTAGGAGGAGCCCCAGGTCTGGCACGGCCACCCCTGGGGTGGGCTGGGTCAGCACACTGAATGCCAGGGCAAACCACAGCCTTTGGATGGGCCGTACTGGCAGCATCCTCAAGGCTCCTCCTAGGATAGGGCCTGAGAGTCTCTTGGAGGGTCTGGGACTCGGGAAGAGGGGCACCCTGGTTTTCAGGCCGTTTGGGGTACACACGGGAAAGGAACATACACACATTGGATACAAAACAAAGGAAATGCGAGCCCAGAACCAGTCTCTTTGTCCTTAAAAGGAGCTCGAGGGAAAGCTGCCTGACATATTTCATCTGGAAGGCAGTAATTTGGGGGGGCCATGGCTCAGCTCTAAATGCTCTTGGCTCAGCCACTGATATCAAGAAAAATCAACTCTATATAATCAATATGGGGCTTAAGGAGGGTGGCCAACCATTATGGTTGGTGGGCAGGATAGAGAATGGGCCTTCTGGAGCAAATAGAGCCCTCATTACCGTTCCATTCCAACCCAACCCATTTCTGGAGGGAACAATTCAACACCAAATATGAACTCAGTTCCAGATCCAAACTGCCAAGCCAAGTGGCCAGTTCCAGTGGCCTGTTTCTTCTGTAATGAACTCCAGGATTCTGACTTTGGCTTTAGAAGTGACTTTGGTTGTCACGGAAACCAATGGGGAGTCATTGGAAAAAGCTCAGTGTTAAAGTCAGAAGACCCCAGGTTCAAATCCCAGGCCTGCTCTTGACTAGCTGGGCAATATTTGGCAATCACCTCCAGAAGCTTCAGTTTCTTTATTTATAAAACAATCTTCAAAAGACTGTTAATTCCATTAGGCTAGAAATCATACCTATTTCATTCACTACTGAATTCCTGCATCCAGTGCAATGTCCGACATGTTCTAAAGCCATAGTTCACATTTTCAATTGAGTAACACTGGGGAACTGCATCATACATTTAGTTTTACAAAAATCTGCCCATTTGCACTTAGTGAAAAGCAGAGAGAAATAAAAACAACCTAAACAGGCCTGAAGTTCTGCTGGATAAATCCACTCAGTGCACATGTGTGACAGACTGATGCTAAAACCAAAGATGTGAAACTACTCTTCTTCCCTTTCCTATTTTAAGAACCTTGCTGTACTGAATGTATGTCATCATTAATAATTTAATATTGTACTTTGGAATATGTACACTCACTAAATAATACATAATATGTTATTATATCCAGCCCACATAATTCACAAGGATGACTGGATTTGGTTGTAATCACAAAACCTTTTAAGCTCTACTTTACGGAAGATTTGTCGGAGTTTCCAGGGAGATTTAGATTATAGCCAGCTTTTTTTTTTTTTTTTTTTGTCTTAGACTTAACCTTGAGAAGCTTACCTCATAGAATTGGGTTATCTCACAGGGTCACTGTGAGTGAACTGAAAATGAAAGCTTTGTGAACTAGAATCCCTGGACAAAAATAGCTATTATCTTATTCACTGCTCTCTTGGTATGGCTACTTAGTTTGGATAAGGTCAAGAGCCTTGATTACAACCCAGTCCTCTTGACTCCCAGGCTGGAATGCTGGCATCTACCTCACAATTTAGCCCAACAAAAAGCTGTTAAGTAATTATTAGGAGCTCAGTAAAATGCTCACCTGGAGAAGGCAATGGCAACCCACTCCAGTACTCTTGCCTGGAAAATCTCGTGGACGGAGGAGCCTGGTAGGCTGCAGTCCATGGGGTCGCTAAGAGTCAGGCATGACTAAGCGACTTCACTTTCACTTTTCACTTTCATGCATTGGAGAAGGAAATGGCAACCCACTCCAGTATTCTTGCCTGGAGAATCCCAGGGACAGAGGAGCCTGGTGGCTGCCGTCTATGGGGTCGCACAGAGTCGGACACGACTGAAGCGACTTAGCAGCAAAATGCTCACCATATATGGTTTAAGGCATAGCAATGGCCTCTGAAAGCTCAGTGATTCAAGCAGAGTCAACAAGTGCTCAGCTGGCCCCAAAGTATGGCAAATCTTGACATCGTACCTGAACATGGAGGCAGATGCTGTGGAGCGAGAGACGGAGGGGCACTCATACATACAGATAGAGTTAGCCTTTAATCCTTGGCACTGAGACCCCTTTCTTCACTGTTCCAAACTGCTTCTTAAGCGTTGTAAACTTTTCCCTCAGTTCAAAGCTGCCTTGTTTCCTTCTTACTTCTCTGGATTTCAAATGAGAAAAGGAAATACAATGTGATTTCTAGCCTCCAGATCCTACTGACACCCCACTACATGTCCTGTATTACCTAAGAAGACCCTCCAACCCCATGGGAGGAACATAGTGGGTGTATATAATCCCATCACCAACTGCAAAGTGTTAAAATAACAAGAAAGGGGAATGCGGACTGGGGTCACCAGGAAAGCCTCCATGGGGAGGTCATAGTTACAGAAAGGTCTGAGAATGAACTTGAGTTTGAGAAACAGGCTATGGATTGTGTGTCTGTTGATTTTCCCGGGCCTGTAACCATTCAACCTTCCTTTCATAATATGATCTTGATTTCCTTTGGAGAAAGACTTTTCTCTTTGGCCTTAAGGATGAGCAAGGCACCCAGACCTGAGAAATAAAGGAAACCCCATCCCCTTCACTGACTCAATGGACATGAGTTTGAGCAAACACCGGGAGGTACTGAAGGACCGGGAAACCTGGTGTTGCTATCCATGGGGTCACAAAGAGTCAGATACAAGTGAGCAGCTGAACAACAACAAGGATTAGTTTATGAGTGAATATGTGTATATCTTAAGATAGTCTAATCAGCCCCATCCCCAGGCTTATTGGAAAAGAGACAATCTCTTTCTATAGAATAACTAACCTGTAGAACATAAGCCTGGAACTGCCAAGGCCAGCCCATTTAGTGGTTATCTGAACCTGGAGCCAATGTAGAAGGAAACATAGTCTAGACATAGAGAAACAAGACTAACATCAGGTCCTGGAAAAATTGCCTGAACCCTTGGATCCCACTATACCTGACTTCAAAGTCAAATGGTCCTGGATTTTAAATTACGTTCCCCAATACATTTAGCTTTTAGTGTAAGGCAAGTTGGATTTGGCTTCTCTTAATTGCAGTGAATAGAGTTCTAACCAATTAAATATTCATTAAAAAAAAAAAAAGGATGACAAAACAGGGATGGAGATGGCATGAGCAAAGACCTAAAGGCACAGATATAGGCTTTTGGGTGTCTCAAAACATTCATCAAGAGACATAAAAGGTAAATGAGGGGAGGGGGGCATATCATAAAAATGCCAAGTGATCAAAAGACATCTTTGGAGAACCAAATGCAGGGCTGAAAGTAGGCAAATACATGTCTAGGCTCAAAGGCAGCTTATGAACAGGCTGGTCCAGTTACATTCTCCTCATTCAGGGAAACCCCTACCACATGCCAGATGCTGAACATCTGTGGTTAGCATTGTTCCTTTAAAGAATAACATAGATTCTTCTCCGGGCAAGCCACACATTTCCATTAGCTGTGGTCAGAAGGGAAACTCTGCACCTTCAGACAAGTTTCAGCTGTCAGACTGCTCTGGGGCACGTCTTTCAGGGGCGCTGATTCATCTTCTCTGTCGACTGGCTGTGGGGGACACACACCTGTGTCCCAGGGTGACTTCAGAGAGAGGGGAGACAAAAGACCACGTCGGTCTCCAGCTGTCTCTACAGACACTCTGACCATGGTGCAGACACATGTACAGCCATACCTGGTGGGCAGTCAGCAGTGGGGTTGTTTATGTTCAGCCCCTGGGACCCACCCCCACAAACCCCCCCACTGGGGGCTCTTCCTCTGAATTCTGTCCCAACCGATGGCTAGGGTTCAGGGAGACCGGCTGACATCTGGGCTTCATTTGATTCCCCGCTTACCCACCTCTCAGTCATCCATATGCTACATTCTTCAACCATTGCAGAATGCAAGCTGCTCAGAGATGCTTTGAGGGTAGAGCCCCAAACTTGGGTGGAGGTGCAATCATACCATGCCCACATTTAACTTATAAAAATTTTGCTCTATGTGCCAAATAGAGAAAGAGAAAAAAGAAACTGAAAGCAAACAAGACAATAGGTGTGAGTGACTTGACCCTTGCATCCCTTTCCCAGGGCAGACGCCCTGTCGTGAATGTGAGCAGATGGTTCCCCCAGTACATCTCAGCTCCTGCAGGTCTCTCATTGCATGAACTTCTTGCCTCACTGAGTATACTTGTCAGAATAAGTAGAGTGAGCTGCTGTAACAAACAAACAACACCCAGTTTAAGAGGCTAATTGCTTACTTACAGGCACAGTGTGAGGTGGGTCTGGAGGTGTTCCTTGGTGACTGTCCTCTTAGCAGTGATTCGAGGATCCAGCATCTTCCAATGGTGATGCTGCCATATGAAACCTTATGGAAGGGGGTGGAAGCTATTGCAGGTTGGACTCTGAGGTGAAGATGGGAGTACAGGATGTTGAATAGAGAGCGCTCTTAGGATCATACATATGGAAGGGAGAGAAGGATGTAAGGTCAGGCTGAGATATAATGCAGTCTCCCAAAGGTCTCCATCACCCCAGTGGAGAACTCTGGGGCTGGTGGCCTTTCAGAGCTGTCCTGGGTTTGGGCAAGATGGTTATGCTCTTCAACCTCTGTGTTTACCAGTCATTGGGTGTAGATGTGGACCATCTTCCAGGAGAACTTTGAGCAGCTGAGGAACTAATATTTTTATTGCTAAAGGGAGATCTGGGTGGCTCATCACAGCATCTACCAAGAGGGGCCTAGAGCAGGGGTCAGCAAGTCTTTGGTAAATAGGTTTTAGAGGCCATATGGTCTCTGTCATAACTGCTCATCTCTGCTGTTGTAGAATGAAAGCAGCTAGAAGCAATATGTAAACAAATGAGTGCATCTATATTCTATTAAAACTTTATTTACAAAAACGAGTTCACAGGCCATGGATGGCTGATTTCTGGACTAGAGGATGACAGAAGTAATAAAGGGGCAACCCTACAGATGAGTTAGACCATACCTGTCCATGTTTCATTGGCCAGACCCCAGTACGTGGCCCCAATTTAACTGCACAGAGTTAGAAAATGGAGTCTTTCTGTGAGCCTTAAAATAAATGGAATTTGTGAGCATCTAGCCAGACCCTGCCACAGTATGACTCTTGCAAATTATATCTTAAACATGAAACAGCCCTGAAATATTGCATGTATTTCCTCATCTCTATTACTAAATAAAGTATTATACACTTTAACCTCAAAAGGGACTTTGGACATTTTCAAGAGTACTTCTCACTGTGTGACTGTTGCTCCATGCACTAACTTTGGAACCTAAACCCCTTGTGAACTCTGACTCCACATGATGTGAAAGGGTGAAGAGCAAGAGTGATAAATTAGGAGTTTGATATTAACAGAGATATATTACTGTATATAAAATAGATAACAAAGACCTACTGTACAGCACAGAGAACTGTACTTGATACTTTGTAATAGCCTATAAGGGAAAAGAATCTGAAAAAATATATATGTGTGTGTATAACTGAATTACTTTGCTGTGTGCCTGAAACTAACACAACCCTATAAACCAACTATACTGCAATTTAAAAAAAAAAAAAGGAACAAGAGTGAGGAGTTGGACAGACCCAGGTCTAGAGTTTAGCTCTGCCATTTACCTGCTCTAATAACCGATCATATTTCCTTCTTGATCCTCAGTTTCTGCTTTTCTAAAATAAAATGCTAATAGTACCCACTTCACATGATTTTTGCAAGGATAAACATGCTGCAATATACATAAAGCAGTTGGCACATAGCAAGCACTCGATAAATGCTAAATACTATCAGTTCTTTATTAAGAGGAGGGGCATATAATAGAGGTGGTCAAAGTCTTCTGGGGTGACCCAATGCATTCCTCCATATTCCCAGACCTTGATTACATCTTCTACAAGTTAATCAGAGCATTCTTCCCAACATTCAGAGTTGGGATGAGTAATTGTTCCTGTGAGTCTTATAATTAAAAATAAATAGAAAATGATAGTAATACTTACCTGACCAGATTGTTGGGAGAATTAAGTTTATAACAATAAAAATGTATTGAGAGCTGACATGCCAAGCAATATAGTAAATACTGGCCTCCCAGGTGGCTCAGTGGTAAAGAATCTGCCTGCCAACCAGTACACAAGGGTTTGATCCCTGGAGAAAGAAATGGCAACCCACTCCAGTATTCTTGCCTGGGAAATCCCATGGACAGAAGGAGCCTGGTGGTCAACACTCCATGGGGTCCCAAAGAGTCAGATGTGACTTAGCAACTAAACAACAATAACATAGTAGATTCTAGGGAAACAGATATGAATAAGATATTGTATTGTTTATCTATTGCCCCAGAGCTCAGTGATTTAAAGCAACAGTAATTTTATTGCCCACAGTTCTGTGGGTTGGCCAGGTGGTTCTTCTGATTGCAGTTGGGCTCACTCATGCAGCCACAGTCACCTGGTGACTTGACTGTGAAGTGCGCTCAGCAATCCTCAGAAAGTCCTGTTCCATGACAATAAGCACAAGTATGCACCAATCCTCCGCTTGCATCTTGACTGCTGACATCCCACTGGGCCACAGGAAAGAATACTGGAGTGGGTTGCCGTGCCCTCCTCCAGGGGATCTTCCAGACCCAGGAATGGAACTCCCATCTCTTGTGTCTCCTGCATTGGCAGGTGGGTTCTTTTACCACTAGTATCACCTGGGAAGCCCCTTCATTTTCAGCCTAAGTAAGGGTTTGATGGGCTTTCCAGGTGGCACTAGTGGAAAAGAACCCACCTGCCAATCCAGATGGAGAAGGCAATGGCACCCCACTCCAGTACTCTCGCCTGGAAAATCCCATGGGCAGAGGAGCCTGGTAGGCTGCAGTCCATGGGGTCGCTAAGAGTCAGGCACGACTAAGCAACTTCACTTTCACTTTTCACTTTCATGCATTGGAGAAGGAAATGGCAACCCACTCCAGTGTTCTTGCCTGGAGAATCCCAGGGATGGGGGAGCCTGGTGGGCTGCCGTCTATGGGGTTGCACAGAGTCGGACACGACTGAAGCGACTTAGCAGCAGCAGCAGCCAATGCAGAAGTCATAAAAGAAGCAGTTTCAATCCCTGGGTTGGGAAGATACCCTGGAGGAGAGCACGGCAACCCACTCCAGTATTCTTGCCTGGAGAATCCCAAGGAGAGAAGAGCTTGGCAGGCTACAATCCACAGGGCCGCAAGATTCAGACAGGACTGAAGCGACTCAGCATGCACACTCATAAGGGTACGATAGGGTTCCTTGGTTGTTTGTTTTTTAGAACACCACTGTCCTCTTTCTGTGCTCTAAGATCTTTCTGTTTAAAATGGAAAGTGTGGCTTCTTGGGATAGCCAGTGTCCCTACTTAGTCAACCATAGATTTAACACACTTACTTTGTACATTGGTCCCCTCTTATCCATGGTTTCTCTTTCCATAGTTTCAGTAACCTGCGGTCAGCTGAGGTCTGAAAATACTACATGGAAAATTCCAGAAATAAATAACCCGTAAGTTTTAAATTGTGTACTGTTCTAAGTTGTGTGATGAAATCTCTTTCTATCCTGCTTCATCCCACCCACCATGTGAATCATCCCTTTGTCCAGCATATCCTGCCTGTTAGTCAGTCAGATGGTAGCCATTGAGGTTATCTGATCAACTGCCAAGTTAACACAGCGCTTGTGTTCAGGTAACCCATATTGTACTTAATAATGGTCCCCCAAAGGGCAAGAGTGGTGATGCTGGCAGTTCAGATTTGCCAAAGAGAAGTCATGAAATTGTGCCCTTAAGGTTCTCAACTTAATAAGGAAAGGAAAAAATCATAAGCCTAGGTTCCTAAGATCTATGGTAAGAATGAATCTTCTATTGCAAAGTTGTGAAAAAGGAAAAAGAAATTCGTGCTGGTTTTGCCATTGCACCTCAAAGTTAGGACCACAGCTCATGACAAGTGCTTAAGATGAAAAGGCATTAAATTTGTGCTGTAAGATATTTTGAGAGAGAGACCACATTCACATAAACTTTTATTATAGTGTATTGCTATAATTCTCCTAATTTACTAGTAGTTATTATGGTTAATCTCTTACTCTGCCTATTTTATAAATTAAACTTTATCAGAGGTAGGTAAGTTTAGAGAAAAACTATACAGGGTTTAGTACTATCTGCAGTTTCAAACATCCATTGGAGGTCTTGGAATGCATCCCCTGCATATAAGGGGCACATGTGCACTCATTTGGAATCTCACTGAAACCCTCCACATGATGAATACACTGGAATTTGTACTCTGGGCATCACAAATACTACTATACATGAAGGGGTGGCAGGCAAGTATGCTAGACATGTTTCCTGCTCACACGCTTGCTCCATCGTCCGGTCAAATTTCCCATATAGAACTCAAGTTCAAAGATCAAATTATTAAACATTTCAAGATGGCAATTAAACAAGCCCAGGGCCCTTCCTCTGAGCCCAGCACCTGGAACACACCCATGCAGCTGGAACAGCTGTTTGGAATTTTCACAGTCATCTCCAGCTAAAGACATCCCCAACTGATGTCTTCAACTACCCACCAACTCCACCATCAAACATTACCCACACCTTCTCCTCCCCATCTTGGGAAATGGTTCATGCTAAAATCACACATTGGTGGACACCTCTCTCCCTCACCACCAGCTCCTCCTCTCCACTGCCTCCAATCCACTGCCAAACCCTGTGGATTTTCACATTCAAAGTCTCTCCCCAGCCTGTCCACTTTTTTTAATATAAATTTATTTCTTTTAATTGGAGGCTAATTACTTTACAATATTATATTTGTTTTGCCATACATCAACATGAATCCGCCACGGGTGTACACATGTTCCCCATCCTGAACCCCTCTCCCACCTCCCTCCCCATACCATCCACTTTTACACATCTCCACTGCTCTGCATGTAAGCCACCATCAACTCTCATCTGAACAACTAAAACAGCCTTTTCCTTGGTCTCCCAACTTACAGAGTGAAGTAAGTCAGAAAAAGAAAAGCAAATATTGTATATTAATACACATACATAGAATCTAGAAAAATGGTTTTGAGGATCTTATTTGCAAAGCAGAAATAGAGACACAGAGATAGAGAACAAATATATGGATCCCAAGAGGGATGGTGCGTGGGTGGGATGGATTGGGACTGACATATATATATATAAATAAATATATATATATAATTGATAATATGTATAAAATAGATAACTAATGAGAACCTACTGTATAGCACAGGGAACTCTATTCAGTGATCTGTTGTGACCTAGATGGGAAGGAAACCAACTTCCACTTTTGCCCTTTAAGATCCACTTCGCACATAATTTTTGGAGTGATCAACCTAACATGTAAAGACTCGGTTCAACTCCTGCTACTGAAATCCTTTCATTAACAGGCTCCTCTGAGTCTTTAGATCTGAGCTCTAATGTTGCTTCCTCAGAGAGGCCTTCCTGGGGCCCTGATACTGAGTGGGCTGGCCCCATACCCATCCCATTCTTCTCTCTCCCAGAGCCAGTTCTTTTCCACTGCCACACATATCACAACTTGAAACTATATACTTGTGGGTGTCCTTTGAGCTTGAGTATAAATTCAAGACTCTGATTCATTTGCCACACTATTTATCCAGCAACAAGCACAGTACAAAATCCTTGGTGGGCACTCAATTTTTTTAAAAGAAATGAACAAAGGTATATATGAGCTGAAGTAGAAGGAAGGGTCTAGGCTAATCCCAGGGTCTCTGGGGGACATGACAGGGGACCAGTGGTGGCACACAGAGGGAGCAGCAGTTCTGAGGGGAAACCATGAATTGGAAAGAGAATGAGCGGATGCATGTGAACTTGCTTTGTGAGCCTTGGCATTGTAAATGTGCAATAGGGACAGAAGCCATCGTGAGCTAGTGTGAGCTGAGGTGACTAGATCATCAAGACCGAGGCACTGTAAGAGTGAATGAGCACTAGAAATAATGTTTGGCAATAGGCATAAACCAGGACTGGCAGCAGACAGGACATGGGTAACCCTAGGCATAGATTATATAAAGATGCGTTACAGAAACGTAGACACAAATAGACTGTCATGGAGTCCAAGAGCAAGGGTACAGGGGAACCTCATTCATTCTAGAATTGATAATAAGAAAGCTCTAGGGAAAAGGCAGTATCATGTCCCTGTTTCTCTGTCTTCCTTTCCCTCTCTCTTTCCATCATTTCCAGTTGCAACTTCCCAGGGAAAGGCTCTAACTGGCCCAGCTTTGGTGAAGTGCCAGCGCCTGCCCCCGACTCCCATCCCCAGTTCATTATACTGGGACCAGTAGGCAGGAGACCACCTCATGGTTTCCAGGTAGTACATGAAGCTGGGCAGACTCTCCAAAAGGGATCAACCGCAAAATATAACTGCTGCTGCTGCTGCTAAGTCGCTTCAGGCTCCTCCGTCCATGGGATTTTCCAGACAAGAGTACTGGAGTGGGGTGCCATTGCCTTCTCGAAAAATATAACTAACTAATGTTAATTAGTTAGTCATATTATACTATAACTAATGTAATTAGTTATATTATACTATTATAACTAACTAATGTTATATTAGCTCAGCTGGCAAGGCATGATGACACATCAAATAAATGTTAGAGTCAGATGCTATCCAAAACTTCATAGCAGGGAAATACAGTCAGGGAAGACTTCCTGGAAGAGGTGACCCTTGAGATCCGCTGACTTTGGATGGAGGTGGAGGAACCAGAGAAGTTTCAGGAGAAGGGAACAGCATGAACAAAGGCCAGGAAGCAGGATAAATGATTATTTGTAGATCCGTCATTCTCATTTGGCTTTTGCTATTCCCCCAGTTAGCTGCATGGTTTGTTATTGCAAAGTCATTTTTTGGGTAATAATCTGTTTGAGGATTTGAAACCTTGCTCCCCATTATCCTTCTGCTTCTCATAGGTGGGCAGAGTGAGCAACTGGCCATAATTGGCATTGTCTACAGGGTTCAGGCAGGCTTCCCTGGTGGTTCAGCAGTAAAGAATCTGCCTGTAATACAGGAGACCCAGGAGATGCAGTTCCATCCCTGGGTTGGTAAGATCCTCTGGAGGAGGGTGTGGCAACCAATTCCAGCATTCTTGCCTGGAGTATTTCAGGAGGAAATACTGTACAGAGTTCCTCCTGTACAGAGGAACCTGGTGGGCTACAGTCCAGACACAGAGTCAGGCACAACCGAAGCGACTGAGCCCTGCAGCACAGCGTTCAGGCTGTGGGACGAATAACTGAAGCCATTTTATGAGATGCCATTGAGACCATTTACAAAGATTTCTATAACAGAGCTTTTCCAATCATGTATTAGTGAGTCAACCTGTATTTATTTTTAGTGATAAAAATGGCAGCAGAATAGAACATAGAAATCGTTGCAAGAAGTAAGGGTAAATATCACATTGTGAAACTTGTTTCAGTCACATTTACATGATGTGTAGGTCATGGTCAAAAGTATTTCAGAACATTGCCTGAGTCAGACTCTCCTTTTCAGAACTTCTCCTGAGGAATGGCTTTATGGGAGTGAGTGTGGAAGTCAATGCTATTAACTGGAGGCTTTTCCAAGATTTGAAATGAGGACAGAAGAGAACCCTCCAGTATCTGGGGTTTTGTGTTTTAAAGAGGTGCATTGATGTATGTCAGCCTCAGTTTTCAAGTGCTTCTGTTACCTTCCTCTCATTCTCTATCCCATCCTCCTTTTACCCATAAAGAGGTCCACTGATACGGAGCAGGAAAAAGGGAAACAGCACAGACTGATGTGCAATAGTGATGCATGGTTTGGACAAGAATTTCCTGCTCATCAACCTCAGTGTGGATTCCCCTGGTAGGCTGCTCTTTGAAACGCCTTCACAGTGACAGGTCATGATCCTGGAACTCTCCCACTAAGATACAAATGACCAGACCTCCCTCCCATCCACAAACAGATCATCCCAATCTTCAGACAGCCATGCCAAGCATTTGGGTTGTGCACCAGTTTGCACAGGGTGGACCAGCCCCTGAGGAGTAAACTAAGCAAGTTCCCAGGGTCTAGCTCCAAGGTCGGGATGCTAGGAGCCAACAGATTCTGCCCTACTTTTCCTCACCCATGGAAAAGTGCAGCCTTTGGGTCATTTAATAGGCCACTGAACAAATGCCCAGTTGGCCCGTGAGCCACGCCTTGCTCATTTCACTGTGGGAGGTCAGTTTCCTTTTTCCCCTAAGAATCCAGCATTGAGTTTCCCAGTCCCTCTTCTCATTACACATTCCAGCTGTTTCCTGCAGCCGACGGCCGGGGTGAGAGCACTCGGCTGGAGATATGGCTCTGAGACCAGGCTCCAGCACTCTTTAGCCATAGCTAGGTTGCAAGTCCTCTGTTCTCTTGGAGCACAGTTTCTTCATCTGCAAAATAGGAAAAGCCTCCCTGGGCTTCCCTGTAGGGCTGTGGACAGGATCAGGTGGCACTATTGCCACATTCTCTTCCGGAAGCCTGGCTGCAGTCTGTGGAAGTTGGAGGGGTGGGGCGGAGGGAGAGGCCAGGGTTGATGCTCAGACGAAATGCTGACCCAGGGATACCTACATTGTACTTGGCCCTCGGCCCACCCACAACTTTCCCAGCAATCTTGCCGCACCTTAAAACCACCCAGCGAGAAAAGGGGGAAACTATTTCCCTCAGTCAAACCCTCGGGTCCTCCCTCTGAAACCAGAGCTTCAGGGAGAGTAGCGAGTGAGTGGTGACTCAGTGTTTAGTCTGTGGCATTTTGGGAGCATAGGAAGACTCAGGGGGGTCTCGCTGAGCTTCCAAGGCTGCTCGTAGGAGTCTGTCTGGGAATGAGGCTGAGTCCGGGATGACTGAGGCTGAGGGGACATGCTGTCCAAAGCAGTGAGGAGGGAAAGGTTTAAAAGGCTGCCCTGAGCCTGCAAGTTGGGGTCAAACATGGGATGGGCTGGGGTCAACGTGGAAGACCTTCCAAGTGGAGGTTTCTGGAGCCGATGTGAGGCTGTTTGGCAATCAGAGAGCTTCTTCCCCAGTGGATCCCCAGAAGGGAATGTAAACAGCACGTGGTCTCCTCAGGACCCCATGCATGACTAAAGCTAGGGAAGGAAGAGCCCTGACCCACCTCCCACCTCCCAGGCTCCTGTCAGACCCCCCACCTCGAACCCTGGGAGAAATGGTCCCCCCAAGTCTCAGCCCCATCCAGGGGAGGAAAGTGCAACAGAAGAAACGTCTGCTCCTCTTCAAGGGAATAAAATGGGCTCTGTGTGTGTGTCTCTGCTTCCCCCTCAGGCCTCTGCTCTCCCAGCTCTCTTTCTTCCCGACTTTTATAAACATAATATGTGATGCTTGGGCTCACAAGCCAAATCCTGGAGATATCTGGGTGGGTCTGGCATACGTGGTTCATTTGCTCCATGAAGGCCTGGCTGCCAGGTTGAAACACATCCCTAGAAAGAGGCAGGGAAAGAAGAGGAAGCAGGGGTGAGTTGGAGGTGTGAGGAATCCAGGGAATGAGGGACAAGCCAGGCTCACACTCTGGAGGTGTCACCACCTTCTCAGCCCACGTGCTTAGTGACAACTGGGGACACTTTGATTTGTCCCTTCCTGATGTTGCAACCTCCCCAGCCCCAGGCCATGGTTTCCACCTGCACCTTATTTCTTCCAAAGTTTAATGCCAGGACTCAGCAAGTCATAAATAATGGTAAAATAAAGAATACTGGTGGATGTTAAATCATTTAATACATCAGGCTGACCAGACATCTCCCCCTTTAACTGAAGGGGCCAGTGACAGCAAAAGCAGCTGTTGCCTGATGGCCACTAGCCATTCACGCCATGCATTTTGACCAACCCAGATCAAATCTGCTGCTACTGCTGCTAAGTTGCTTCAGTCGTGTCTGACTCGGTGTGACCCCATAGATGGCAGCCCACCAGGCTCCCCCATCCCTGGGATTCTCCAGGCAAGAATACTGGAGTGGGTTGCCATTTCCTTCTCCAATGCATGAAAGTGAAAAGTGAAAGTGAAGTCGCTCAGTCGTGTCCGACTCTTAGCGACCCCATGGACTACAGCCTACCAGGCTCCTCGGTCCATGGGATTTTCCAGGCAAGAGTACTGGAGTGGGGTGCCATTGCCTTCTCCGAAAACCTCACAATATACCCCAAATATTAAGTAGCTTGTATTCTTTAAAAATGGAGGTCAACCCATAGATACAGACATGTGAATTCTAAAATGTAGTTAGAAGAAAAATAATTATTACAGGGCAATGTGTACAATATGACCCTCTTTACATAAAATAAGATGTGAGAATCACTTTCATTTCTTCTTAATCTGAGCACACGTAATTATCTTTTCCTAGCATTATTGCAAAGTCCTCTCTCTCGGGTTTTCCCTTTTATCTCCCGCCTCTTTTTTCCTAGTCTTATCAGCCCATGTGCTTCATAGGAGACCGGTGATACTCATGCAGATGAATTGCTTGGATGCAAGGGGATAAGTCCAGGAATAAAATCGTCTTTGTGTTGAAGGAAGATAGAAGATGATCAACCCCCTATCTCCATAACACTTCATTTTATCACCGCCTGACATGATAGTCTGTGTGTTATATATATCTTCTGGCTCCTCCATTAAAAGATAAACTCCATGAGGATGGAGACCTTGACTTTCAGGGTTGATTGCTCACTGTATCCCTAGTGCCCAGGACAATGCCTGGAACCCAGTAAGTGTTCAGTGAATATTTATTCAATGAATGGATGCTTGACTGAATCTCTCTGATCAGATTGGAGTATGAATGACAAGTGAAATATCTAACCACACAAACACAACGGGCACAAGTGTGCATGTACACTCACACAGGACTGGGAGGGTTTGTGTGAATATGTAATGATAATATTAATTCTGACAATAATAGCTAAGTCAAGCCTCTCTATGTCATGAACTGTGCTAAGCGTGTACCAGCCTTGTGTTAGTGAATATTCACAATGTCTTGCCCTACCTTAAAGGTGACAAAACTCTCAGAGATTAAGTGACTTGGCAAAATCAAGACTTAGTTGAGAACAGAGCCAAGACAGGAGACAGATCCATCTGCCTATAAATTCCATGCTTTTTAACCATGATATTCTTCTCAAGGTCATCATTTCATTCAAGAATTTATTGTGCCCAGCAAAATATTCTACAATTATTATTCAACTTCTCATAGTGCCTAATCTCCATCACTAAATTAGAACCTCACAGAGTTAGGGACTATATCTTATTTCTCTATTATATTACAAGCAGAACCCAGTACTATGAGCTGACCAGAGCAGATACACAATACATGTCTATTCAATTAATTAATTAATATAACCATAGAGCACATCATGAAAGAGAACTCAACTATAGATGACCTTCGAAGAATGAAAGAAATGATAAGACAGAGGTGTCAAAATGGCCCTCAGTCAGTTCAGTTCAGTCGCTCAGTCGTGTCCGACTCTTTGTAACTCCATGGACTGCAGCACGCCAGGTTTCCCTGTCCATCACCAACTCCCAGAGCTTACTCAAACTCATATCCATTAAGCCGGTGATGCCATCCAACCATCTCATCCTCTGTCACCCCCTGCCTTCTCCACCTTCAATCATTCCCAGCATCCGGGTGTTTTCAAATGAGTCAGGTCTTCGCATCAGGTGGCCAAAATATTGGAGTTTCTGCTTCAGCATCAGTCCTTCCAATGAATACTCAGGACTGATTTCCTTTAGGATGGACTGGTTAGATCTTGCAATCCAAGGGACTCTCAAGAGTCTTCTCCAACATCACAATGCAAAAGCATCAATTCTTCAGCGCTCAGCTTTCTTTATAGTCCAACACTCATATCCATACATGACCACTGGAAAAACCAAAGCTTTGACTAGACGGACCTTTGTTGGCAAAGTAATGTCTGTGTTTTTAATATGCTGTCTAGGTTGGTCATAACTTTTGTTCCAAGGAGCACCATCTTTTAATTTCATGGCTGCAGTCACCATCTGCAGTGATTTTGGAGCCCAAAAAATAAAATCTGTCACTGTTTCCATTGTTTCTCCATCTATTTGCCACGAAGTGATGGGACCAGATGCCATGATTTTAGTTTTCTGAACGTTAAGTTTTAAAACAACTTTTTCACTCTCCTCTTTCACTTTCATCTTTAGTTCTTCTTCGCATTCTGCCATAAGTGTAATGTTACCTGAATATCTGAGGTTATTGATATTTCTCCTGGCAATCTTGATTCCAGCTTGTGCTTCATCCAGTCCAGCATTTCAAATGATGTACCCTGCATATAAGTTAAACAAGCAGGGTGACAATATACAGCCTTGACGTACTCCTTTCCCAATTCGGTACCAGTCTGTTGTTCCATGTGCAGTTCTAACTGTTGATTCTTGACCTGCATACAGATTTCTCAGGAGGCAGGTCAGGTGGTCTGGTATTCTCATCTCTTTCAGAATTTTCCACAGTTTGTTGTGATCCACACAGTCAAAGGCTTTGGCATAGTCAACAAAGCAGAAGTAGATGTCTTTCTGCAACTCTCTTGCTTTTTCTATGATCCAACGGATGTTGGCAATTTGATCTCTGATTCCTCTGCCTTTTCTAAATCCAGCTTGAACATCTGGAGGTTCTTGGTTCACGTACTATTGAAGTCTGGCTTGGAGAATTTTGAGCATTACTTTGCTAGCGTGTGAGAGGAGTACAGTTGTGCAGTAGTTTGAGCATTCTTTGGCATTGCTTTTCTTTGGGATTAGAATGAAAACTGACCTTTTCCAGTCCTGTGGCCACAGCTGAGTTTTCCAAATTTGCTGGCATATTGAGTGTAGCACTTTCACAGCATCATCTTTTAGGATTTGAAATAGCTCAGCTGGATCCATCACCTCCAAAATGGTCCTACCTGGTTGGAAATCTCTCCTTGGCAGGGCCAAGTTTTTTCTCTTTATACTTTCAGTTGTTCATAAAATTCTTGGCATCATGTTTATTGCATGAATTAAAGACAAACTGGTTCATAACCTGGGGTCTCACACAGTGGAAGAACTGAATAGTCTTGGGGAGGATTTTATCTAGAATTCTGAAGGTTTTGATGGATAAGCACCTCATATAATGTCTAGCCTGTACCATATACTCCAAAAATTCACTAAATCAGTGGTAGCCTCAAAGTACCTGGCACAATATTTGACAAAGAGTGAGTATTCAATAACTGGTTACTAAATTATATGATCAAATGATTTTTGCTGATCTAATAAAAAGTTTCCATTTATTGAGCCAGGCACTTGAATTAATCATCTCATTTAATCCACATATTACTCTATGGAGTAGGTGTTTTTTTTTTTTTAATCTGTATTTTACAGATAAAGAAACTGAGGCTCAAAAAGGTCAAGAAATCTAAGGTCCCACAGGTAGAAATTGAATTGTTTAATTCCAAAGGTTTAGCCTTTGGAATGCTAACAGGATAGGATGATGCTTGGTGCTGCCCTGTTAGCTCCTTCTGGCAGAAGCAACGTGACCTGACAACATTGTTTAGTGACTAAATCATGTCTCTTTTGCGACCCCATGGACTGTAGCCTGTCAGGCTCCTCTTTCCATGGGATTTTCCAGGTAAGAATACTGAAGTGGGTTGCCATTTCCTTCTTCAGGGGATCCTCCTGACACAGAGATCAAACCTGTGTCTCCTGCATTGGCAGGCGAGTTCTTTATCACTGAGTCACCAGGGATGGTCCTGGAAACACGCAAATCCATGAGCCCACTTTCTGGAAAGAACATCAGGTACATGGCAGAGACTTAAGGGGGCACCATCTTCTGACTTCCCCGTGGCCCACAGCCAGAATCCCCCATGTTCTCCTGCCCTTGCCCTAACAACTGTAAGTCTCGGGTAGGAACATAAAAGGTTGAAGGCTCTTAGTCCACAAGGGTGTCCAGTACCTAAGTTCTTTGCTTTCATTGTGTGATTTAGGGGTCTCAGAACTGTGTGATGTATATACTGATTTTATTCCCATCCTTTGGAGGAAGAAATTGAGGCTTAGGGAGGTTGAGTTTACTTGTCCAAGTTCACATTGCTGGGAAGTGGCAGAGCTGGGTTTCAAACTCAGTTCAAGTGGCTTCCTAAGCTCTTCACCACCACGACTGCTTTATTTAATTTTACAGTCAAGACGTTACTATTTTATTTTATTGAAGCGATGTTGTGTTAATTTCTGCTGTATAACAAAATGACTCAGTTTTATATATATGTATGTATATTTTTCATGTTCTTTTCCATTACAGTTATCATAGGATATTGAATATAGTTCCCTGTGCTATACAGTAGGACCTTGTTGTTTATCCATCCTCTATAACAATTTGCCTCTGCTATTTGCTCCTTGGAAGGAAAGTTATGACCAACCTAGATAGCATATTGAAAAGCAGAGATATTACTTTGCCTACAAAAGTCCATCTAGTCAAGGCTATGGTTTTTCCAGTGATCATGTATGGATGTGAGAGCTGGACTGTGAAGAAAGCTGAGCGCCGAAGAATTGATGCTTTTGAACTGTGGTGTTGGAGAAGACTCTTGAGAGTCCCTTGGACTGCAAGGAGATCCAACCAGTCCATCCTAAAGGAGATCAGTCCTGGGTGTTCATTGGAAGGACTGATGCTGAAGCTGAAACTCCAATACTTTGGCCACCTCATGTGAAGAGTTGACTCATTGGAAAAGACCCTGATGCTGGGAGGGATTGGGGGCAGGAGGAGAAGGGGACGACAGAGGATGAGATGGCTAGATGGCATCACCGACTCGATGGACATGAGTTTGGGTGAACTCCGGGAGTTGGTGATGGACAAGGAGGCCTGGCGAGCTGCGATTCATGGAGTCGCAAAGAGTCGGACACGACTGAGTGACTGAACTGAACTGAACTGAAGCAACAGCAAGAGAAGGAAACACATGTGCAGAGTAAGAAATGCAGGTGCTAAGTGGAATGCCTTTTAGCAGGTAGGATTAGACCCCTTCAAATAACATTGCGAAACCTATAAAAACCTGTTGGAAAATGAATAATTTAAATAGATGGCTCTAGGTGTTTTCCAGAAATAAGCATGTTACGTTGTTATCATTAGAATCAACATTGTCAGAGCAAGTCTTACACATTCATTAAGCTGGCAAATGCTTCTGAGTCTAATTTAGGCACTCAGGGAGTGATCAGAATAACTCCTAACATCCGTATGAATTTATGGTGCATATTGCTTTTTCACATATACCATATTGCTTTGTACTTACCACAAACCATTGACACGTACAGGATTTTCATTCAGAATTAAGGAGATGAATGTTAAGATTTTAGGTTTTCTGAATTAAAAGGCATTGATTTTTCCATTACTCTTAAATGTAACAATAATAATACATATAATATTAATAATGGAAATTAAGGGAATAGCCTGGCAAAGCAGATATACTTGCCTTTCACATCTGCCTGGGCCTTGTGTGATATGTTGGCTTCTTGTATTTTGTAAGAGATGATGAATAGTGAGTTAAAAATGGATGTGATTCTTCCCTAATGGATGAGTATATTCAGGTGAGGTAATGGTGTTGCCTGTCTGAAGAAAATGCATTTGTGCATTCATCAAATACAAGGACATAAGGCTTTGCTGGCACATGACAAGTTTTTGTGCAAATTCCCAAAAGGCACCTCATCTTTACCCCAGGTAAAGACATACTTACTGACCGGCACAGCACTGGCCAGATTTAGCTCCCATTCATCCCTCAGGCCAGATACCTTTGTCCAGTGTACAAATTGTTTACCCAAAGCAAAGACTCATATCTAGAGGAGGGGATGATGTATATAAGTGGATCATTGCAGCAATGTAATTAATATAATAAAAGATTTGAGAAAGGCACTTCAGGAGGATTAACTAGGAGTTGTGTTCAAAATTTTGCTTTTAATACTACTGTTGAGTACTTTTAACAGTAGTACTCCTGTTGAGGTTTGAGAGAGCCCAACTAGTGTTCTTTTTCCCTGACCCTGAACCAATTGAGAGATAAAATTTTAAAATAAACTGATATTAGAGAATGTGACTTTAAGCCTATGAGCAAGTAGACATTTTCTTACTAAACCTCAGAAAGAGACTAATTTATACATCTGATCAGTTACCAGTCACATTAGGTTTTCACTACCTTCAACCCACCTGGACCCACACTGGGGCCTGGTCATATCAAACTCAGTGTTTGGAGAATCCAGGCAGAATGTGTGTTCCTACAAAGCGAATTACACATGAGAAATGAGGAAGAAGAGATGGAGATACCCATTCCCAGTTCCTTATCCCCAGTTCAAAAATTCAAAAGGCCAGGAATTATAGCAGAATTACTCCCCCATGAAAAGAAACATCAAAAATGGGGAAGGACTTTCACCCTACCCTGCTCTCATCTAACAAATATGAAGATGTTATCCCGCCCCAGCACTAGATCACAAGCAGGGACCATATCTGTTCTACTTCTCCAGTATCCATCACAGCCCTTGGTGCACAGTAGACCCTCAATAAATACATTAAAAAAAAACAATGATTAGGGACTTAACTGGTGGTCCAGTGGTTGAGAATCCACCTGCCAATGCAGGGCACATGAGTCTGATCCCTAGCCCAGGAAGATTCCACAAGCTACAGGGCAACTAAGCCCATGAGCCACAACCACGGAAGCTCATGAGCTCTAGAGCCTGTGCTCCTCAGCAAGGGAAGCCACCACCAAAGAAGCCCGCACACCACAAGGAAGAGTAGCCTCTGTGAGCTGCAGCTAAAGAAAGCCTGTATCCAACCACAAGGACCCAGTGCAGTACTCAGTCACTCCAGTTACGTCTGACTCTTGCAACCCTATGGACTGCAGCCCGCCAGGCTCCTCTGTCCATGCGATTTTCCTGGCAAGAATACTGGAATGGGTTGCCATTCCCTTCTGCAGGAGCTCGTCCCCACCCAGGGATCAAGCCCACATTCCTTGTATTGCAGGTGGTTTCTTTACTGTTGAGCCGCCAAGGGAGCCCAAGCAAGACCCAGTGCAGCCAAAAATAAATAAATAAAATTTTTTTAAATGATTAAAAGTTGACTGGAAAGCTCATAAAAAGCCTTTAGAAAGGAAAAGTCATGTGAGTTAAGCCTTAAAGAATCAGTAGCCAAGATAAAGCAGTGATGGAGGGGAATTGCAGGGACATGAATAGAAGCAGCAGGATCTGTGAAAAGGCAAAGATGGGAGGTGATACAGGGGAAACCAGGTGGTGAGATGCCTCAGATGCCAATCAGAGCAGTATTGGAAAAGAAAGAAAAATAAACAAGGGTGAGCTGTGGATTCACGGAATAATGTCTGGGTAAACAGAACAGTATGGAGAAGGCAATGGCACCCCACTCCAGTACTCTTGCCTGGAAAATCCCATGGATGGAGGAGCCTGGTAGGCTGTAGTCCATGGGGTCGCACAGAATCGGACACGACTGAGTGACTTCACTTTCACTTTTCACTTTCATGCATTGGAGAAGGAAATGGCAACCCACTCCAGTGTTCTTGCCTGGAGAATCCCAGGGACGGGGAAGCCTGGTGGGCTGCTGTCTATGGGGTCACACAGAGTCGGACACGACTGAAGTGACTTAGCAGCAGCAAACAGAACAGTATAGCAGTGTAGCTGAGACCCCTTACAAACCTGCCTCCTCAAGCCTCCTATTCAAATGCCCATGAAGATGTACCAAAGGGCAAAATCATCCTCAACAGAGTGAACAGAAGATTGTAGATTACACCATTCCTGGGAGAAGTTCCACCATCCACTTTATGGAAGGAAATGCTGCTACAAAGTGCGTTCTAGAGCTTTGTTTCACATGCTCCACCTTGAAGCAGAAGAGCAGAACCCCCAAAAGGCAGACACCAACACTGCCGCTCACACTGCCATTCCCTTTTAATGGGCAAAGACTTTAAAGGTGCATAAAAGAGAAAAATGTTGAACTATGTGCTGCTTAGAAGAGTTTCACCTAGAAGAAAATGGCTTAAAATGGTTAAAAACAAAAAGATGAGTATATCATTGACCCTCGGACTTGTCTGGGCTAGGGCAGGCAGGAGAATCCATTCATGAATTCTCAGTGTGACACCATAGCAACTAACTCCAGGAAAAATCATAACCAAGGCCAGTAAAATCAAACTACCACAGTCATTACTTAATCTTTCTGTCTTCCTCCTGGCTTCCATCTTTGATTGCTACTGCCCGTGTGCCTCTTACCTGCCCCCAGGATGCTCACCTACCTGGGCATGCTGGCCTGCATTCAAGAGTATCGTGAAAGCTCTCTTACACAGAACTGGGCACAAACTCTTCCTTGTACAAGACCATCCTCCTGTTCTACCAGTGTTCTCTTCTGGCCACAAAAGGTAAATGAAGTGTGTGGGAGTTGTCCAACCTCGATTTTTTCTACAAGTCAGTCTTTTAAATACACAGCCCAACCCAGGACCTCTGTGTCCTCAGATACAAGAGCAGCCACGAACAAAGAGGAAGCAAGGGCACCCATAGTCATATCAGATGATACAGAAAGCAAAGTAAAAGTGCTTTGCATTTGGGACAAGGAGGGTTATTTTATTTTTAAATGTATCTATTTATTTTTGAGTGTGCTGGTCTTTCTTGCTGCTCGGGCTTTTCTTCAGTTGGGATTCGTGGGCTTCTCATGGACATGACTTCTCTTGTCACTGAGCACAGGCTCCAGGGTGCGTGGGCTTCAAGATTTGCAGCTCAATAGCTGTAACTTAGTAGCTCTGCAGCATATGGGATCTTCCCAAATCAGGGATCGAACCCGTGTCTCCTGCATTGACAGGCAGATTCTTTACCATTGAGCCGCCAGGGAAGCCCATTGAGGGTCATTTTAAATGGATACATGGTAGACTCCACCACAAAGACATCGCTAATTTTTATGGACCCAGTATTCATAAAGTGAAAACTTCCATTGCTAATCTCAGTCCCTTTCATTTCTCTTTGTATTGTGACAACCTCCCAGCTTGTCTCCCTACCTTCTCTCCTGGGACTCTGTAATCTCACTCCCTACTGAAGACAGAAAAGATTTTTAAATGCATTCTGTGAGTGTCAGGGCTGTGAGAGCAGGGATTACACTTTATGTTGTTCCTTCTTAAAACTCAGCACCCAGCACCAGTGCCTGGCACCTGCTAGGTCTACCTAAATGTATTAGAGTAAATAAGAGAAGAGTTTGGGGTGGAGGGGGGCATGGAGGAAGTGAAAGGAAGGAAAAGAGGAAGGCAGGGAGGGAAGGACCACTTAGAAGAGACAAGGACAGAGAACTAGTAAATGTCTTCAGCACAAGGAAAGAAATGGAGTAAGACTCCATCAAGGAGAAAAGTGAAAGTCACACAGTTGTGTCTGACTCTTTGCCACCCCATGGATATACAGTCCATGGAATTCTCCAGGCCAGAATACTGGAGTGAATAGCCATTCCCTTCTCCAGGGGATCTTCCCAACCTAGCAATCAAACCCAGCTCTCCTGCATTGCAGGCAGATTCTTTACCAGCTCAGCCACAAGGCAAGCCCAAGAATACTGGAGTGGGTAGTCTATCCCCACTCCAATGGATCTTCCCGACCCAGGAATCAAACAGGGGTCTCTTGTATTGCAGATGGATTCTTTACCAACTGAACTATCAGGGAAGCCCTCAGGAGAAAGGAAGAGTCAATAGATGAGTGTTCTCTGAGTCTTCTGTTGGGGGATCTGGGAGTTTGCTCCCAGAAACCTTCCATCCCTTTGAGGGTCTGAGACTTTCAAAGGGATGGAGCCAAGCCAGGAAGGTCTGTCAAATGAATCAAGTATTTGAAACAAAGACACCCTAAAAATCCAGGAATTCTGGTCATTTGTCCCTGTAACCCACATGTGTGTGTCCACGCTAAGTCACTTCAATCATGCCTGACTCTTTGCAACCTCATGGACTGCAGCCTGCCAGGCTCCTCTGTCAGTGGGATTCTCCAGGCAAGAATATTGGTGTGGGTTGCCATGCCCTCCTCCAGGGAATCTTACCAACCCGGGAATCAAACCCATGCCTCTTAGATCTCCTGCACTGGCAGGCAGGTTCTTTACCACTAGCACTACCTGGGGAGCCCTGTACCCACATGGGACAGACCAAAGCCACACCCAGAATGAAGCCACAGAAATTCAATGCACTCCACCGGAGAAGCAAACTAGCTAAACAGCCCATTTCACTTTCATTTTTCCTTTCAGGGGACATGAACCTTATGTGAGAGTTGCAGGTTTGAAGAGAAGCATCCACCCAGTAAATAATGACGGGTCCTGTCACCTTGTGTTCAGCATCATGGCTGTCCAGGATCGTCATCTTGGGGCCTCCAAGATGCTTCTTCTTAAGGACAGAAAGAAGCTCACATTCCTGCTCTCTGCTCTACCCACCCTCTCTTCCTCCCCTTCTCCCCCATCCTACCTCTCCCTAACACACACACACACACACACACACACACACACACACAGCACCCGCCCCCACTCCTTCGCTAACACACAAACAGCTGTGTTCTCATGATTGGAATGATATGAGATCTATTTATTTGGGCTTAAGAAGAAAATGTTTATAATTCACAAAATCAATGAATGGTTTCCTAGCAACTTCTTGTATAACTATTATGAAATAATATTCTTTCACTTTCTCCCTTAGTCGCGCTCTCTCTCTCTCTCCTTCTTTCCCTCCCTTCCCTTCCCTCTCCGCGTTTGTCTCTCATATCCTCTCCCTGACCACCAAGGACTCTTTTTCTATTTTAAATAACAGAACACACTGAGGGTTTGATTTTAAAAAACTGCAAATCTCTTCCTAGAAAAACACATGTAAATAGACCCATACTCATTCACACTTCTGTGCATACAATTCAAGGAGTTCATAGCACCCCTGAAACCTACTCATGGAACCTACTTAATAACCCTTTCCTACACAGGTAACATCCTCTTAGTTTGACTTCTCTCTTATCCTGACAAGAAAAAAAAATGGCTATGGGGTGGTTATTCTGGCAAAAACTTCATGAACTAAGCTTACTTCAAACTATCTCCTCCACCCGTCCCCAGCATTACACATTCTACTCCCAAAGCATCGTTTCGCCTGCCCAGCAGCATCTCTTCAGCCTGTCTCTCCCTGCGTCCCTCCAGCTAGCTAGCTGGCAGCTAGCACATGTGAACACACTTTATGATTGCCTGAGAAAATGCCATTAACATAAGGCACCTGCAAAGCTTTCAATATGCACGTCACCAGTCTCCTCTCTCGGCCTGAGCCACCGCTGGGTGTTGGCGAGAGCCATGGCCAAAAGCAAATGCTGGGATACCCTGCTCTCCCACGCTCCTAAACACAGCCCAAGGTTGATGTCACTGCTTCATGAGGCCTAGGGGCCTTGTAAATGTCAGCTGGTTTGGGGATAACCAGTCACTTCAACATCATCAAGCTGGAACATCTCCTTGATCAATCCTTTATAAAATGAGAAACAGAATAAAGGCAGATGCTAACAATGATCTCTTAGTATTTATTATGATTACGTTCCAGGCACTGGGTTAGATGCTTACCTTACATATCCTTCTTTTGTCTACGGTATCACTTTCAGGAGTCAGTATGGTGTGGAAATTAAATAGGCAGCCTCTAGAGACAGAGTCGGAGAAGGCAATGGCACCCCACTCCAGTACTCTTGCCTGGAAAATCCCATGGACGGAGGAGCCTGGAAGGCTGCAGTCCATGGGGTCTCTGAGGGTCGGATACCACTGAGCGACTTCACTTTCACTTTCACTTTCATGCATTAGAGAAGGAAATGGCAATGGCAACACACTCCAGTGTCCTTGCCTGGAGAATCCCAGGGACGGGGGAGCCTGGTGGGCTGCCGTCTATGGGGTCGCACAGAGACAGACACGACTGAAGTGACTTAGCAGCAGCAGCAGAGACAGAGTAACCTCCTTGGAAGCCCATGTCTGCTACACACCAGCTATGTGACTTTGGCCAAGTTGTTTAGCCTCTCTGTGCTTCAGTTTTTCATCTATAAAAGAACTCTCCTTTTACATGATTTACATTATTATTCTAACAATGCTTTCAAATATCTCTGTTATAGGGTTGTCACGAGGATTAAGAGAACTATTAAATATATGACATTTGGAACAACCTAGGACTTCCCAGGTGGCTCAAGTGGTAAAGAGTCTGCCGGCCAGTTTAGGAGCCATATGAGATGGAGTTTCAATCCCTGCATCAGGAAGATCTCCTGGAGGAGGAAGTGGCAACCCAATCCAGTATTCTCGTTGGGATAACCCCATGGACAGAGGAGCCTAGCAGGCTACAGTCCATGGGGTTGCAAAGAGTTGGACATGAATGAAGAGACTGAACACACACATGAACTGGCAGCAGTTAAGTGCCTGATAATGTAAGCCAATACCACTCTATCCATTTTACAGATTATAACACAAAGCCTGAGAGAGGTGAAGTGACTCTCTCAAGTCATACTTCTCAACTACGTCTCTGACAAGTGATCCTAAGGCATGGAGTCATAACCAATTTGTGATGCTTCCAATCTTGCTTGAATTCCAAACCCTTTGAAATGCTCGCCTTTTCAAAGTCAGTCGTTATAATACCACATTATTCCCATGATATTTCTGTTCAAAATGCAAACCTGCATCTAACTTATAAGGAAACATCAGATAAATCCAAATTGAGAGCCATTCTAAAAATAACTGGCCCCCACTCTTGACAAACATCAAGGTCATGAAAGACAAAACTGAGGACAATCTTACGTTTCAAGAACTAAAGAGACTTCACAATTATATTCAACACAGGAGCCTGAAATGGATCCAGAGTTAGAAAAATGTTTTTTTTCCTTTGCTATAAAGGATATCATTAGGCCAGTTGGCAAAATTGAACAAGATCTGTGAATTACAAATAACATACATCAATGTGACTTGCCTGATTTTGATCACTGCGAGAGACAGTCCTTGTTCTGGAGGGAATACACACTGAAGTATTCAGAACTAAGGGGACATTGTGTCTGCAACTTCCTCTCAAGAAGGTCAGAAAAAGAAATGATAATATGTATATAGAGAGAATGACAAGGTGAATCTAGTAAAATGCAAACTTTGGAGAAATCTAAGAATATTGGGGGAATCTTTGTAATATACTTGCTACTTTTCTAGATCTAGATTTTTTAGATCTGGAATTACTTTGAAATAAAGTGGTTTGGATGGGCTTCCATGGTAGCACAAGGAATCCACCTGCAATGCAGGAGATGCGGGTTCAATCCCCAGGTCGGGAAGATCCTCTGGAGAAGGAAACGACAACCCAATCCAGTATTTTTACCTGGGAAATTCCAAGGACAGATGAATCTGGCAGGCTACAGTCCATGAGGTTGTAAGGAGTTGAACACAACTGAGCCACGAAACAAGAACAAAGACAAAGTGTTTTGGAAAAAGAAAGACAAAGCATCAGTCTTTGTCCATGATTGCCCCTGAGCATACTAGCTGTGGGGCATGTTTTCTTACATTCTTACCTGTAGACACAGCCTCATTCCAGAGAAGGCTTCCTTCTTGATGTTAAGACCATAGATACGTTTTCCAAGAGAGAAAATACTCCTAAACCTTCCACTGGACCCTTCACATTAAATGAGAGACTTTTAAAATTAGAAGGCATTGTTCTTTTTTGTCCAAGAGGATGTAACAATTCCTTATCCCTTTCCCCACTCCTAAAAAAAAAATGTTCATGGCTACACTCATCATCTAACACCCACTCACAAAACCCTTTTTTGTCTGCCAGATTTTCACAGGCTTCTAAAGAATGCGGTGAATTTGCTGTTGCTGAATGTGGTTCATTTGAGCAAAATTCCTCAACCCCCTATTTCCATCCTCGCTTTCATCATCCCTGCCCTTTTCTCCAATAGGTCACTTAAAAACAGGACCAGAGAATGAGGGGAGGAATGGCAAGGGTGAGGAGGGAGGCTGCAGCTCATTCCTCCGAGTAAGATTTGTTTAGTGATTCCCCTACTATGTGCTGCCAACAGGGACAGGGACCCAGCAAGAAGGAGGAGCCTGACCTGCCTGCATGGAGATTGCCTTGCAGAAGGAAAGTGGGAGCTGCTAACCAAAGCGTAGAGAGTGCTCCAGAAAGGGAGGTACAGGGTGCTGGTGGGGCATGTAGGAAGAGAACAGGTCAAGGGAAATCTTATACCTGAGGGATGACCACGTGCCAGTTAGATCAGAGGGGGTCTGGGTGAGGAGTGGGAAGGAAAAAGAATGATTTTTCACTCATAAAAATAAACAACCTACTCTCCCCCTGCCCCATGCCCACATCTCCATTCTCTGCATTTGTGTCTCTATTCCTGCCCTGCAAATATCTGTACCACTTTCCTAGATTCAATTTAATTCTCTCAGTCATGTCCAACTCTTCGAGACCCCATGGATAGTAGCCCACCAGGCTCCTCTGTCCATGGAATTCTCCAGGTGAAAATACTGGAGTGGGTTGCCATTCCCTTCTCCAGGGGATCTTCCCAACTCAGGGATCAAACCTGGGTCTCCTGCATTGTAGGCAGATTCTTTACCATCTGAGCCACTTGGGAAGATTCCATATGTATGCATTAATATATATTTGTCTTTCTCTTTCTGACTTACTTCACTCTGTATAAAGGGCCTGGGTCCATCCACATCTCTACAAATAACCCAATTTCATTCTTTTTTATGGAGACATATATACACTACCAAGTGTAAAATAGATAGCTCTGAAAAGATGTTGTTAGCACAGAGAGCCCAGCTCGGTGCTCTGTGATGACCTAGAAGGGTAGGATGGGGCAGGGAGGTTCGAGAGGGAGGGGATATATGTATACGTATGTCTGATTCACTTTGTTCTACAGCAGAAACTAACATTGTAAAGCAATCATACTCCAATTTTTTAAATTAAATTTTAAAAATAAGCATGTATATACTTTCTTAAAGCAAAACCAAATAGCCCATAGTTAGTAGAAGGAAATAATACAGGTCAGAGCAGAAATAAATGAAATTTTAAAATGATAGAAAAGTTCAATGAAAGTAAGAGCAGTTCTTTGAAAAGATAGACAAGATTGATAAACCTTCAGCCAACCAAGAAAAAAAAAAAATAGACCAAGGAAAAAAGAGAGAGGGTCCAAATAAATAAAATTAGAAATAAAAAAGAAGTTACAAAATGACATCTCAGAAATACAAAAGACCATAAGAGGTCACTAGGAACAATTATATGCCAATAAAATGGATAGCCTAGAAGAAATGGATAAATTCCTAGAAATGTATAGTCTAATATCAAAACCTCAGGTTCTAATTCAAGCTGAAATTTCTCCCTCCAGACCCTGGCCCCTCCCCACCACTCAGTTCAAGCCACACTCCAGTCTGGAAGCTGCCATTGAGGAGTGGGGACCAGAGGGTCTTTCCTCGCCCTGCTCCAGCTCCTCTCTCACTCCCTAATGCTGTCTCTGGTCCCTCAGGGGCAGGGGGAGAGCAGGAGCGAAAGGAAGCTCTGACTGGGTTGGTACTTGTGAAGTGGCCAGCCGTGCAGCAGATGAGAATGATTTTGTGGTGGTTGGAGATTCTCTCCTTGGCACTTCTCTCTAGCCCTTCTCTGGCCTAGGTGACCCACCCGGACTGACTGATTACCACAACCTTCTCCCATCACCCCACACAGCCCTCAGCTCACCTTGCAGTTCCAAGGAGGGGGTGAATCCTGCCATGATGATCTGCCATGGCTTCCTCATCCATTCTCTGCCACTGCTCCCCTCACCATTGGCTAGCCTATCACGAGCCACTCAAACCAGCTTCTCGCTTTTAAACTTCTCCAAGCCAGAATCTAGTAACAGTCCCTGCGTTTCTCCAAACATCCCCAGACATCCCCAAATTCTCCCAAGAGCTCTCTAATTACACTCATCTCCAACCCAATGGAGGCCTGGAGGCCAGGAGTTTGCACAACTCGGCTGGTATGTGGGCAATTGGCATATTTGCTTGCTTCCTGGTGGCCCTCTCTACTCTCTATGAAGGGGAGCTCCCAGTCTCTGACAGCTTTCTGCACACAAAACCCCCCCTCCCCTTCTTTCCTTGCTCTGTCTCATGTCTTTCAGTTTAGTCACTCAGTCATGTCCGACTCTGCGACCCCATGGACTGCAGCACGCCAGGCCTCCCTGTCCATCACCAACTCCAGGAGTTTATTCAAACTCATGTCCATCGAGTTGGTGATGCCATCCAGCCATCTCATCCTCTGTCGTCCCCTTCTCTTCCTGTCTTCAATGTTTCCCAGCATCAGGGTCTTTTCCAATGAGTCAGTTCTTCGTATCAGGTGGCCAAAGTATTGGAGTTTCAGCTTCAGCATCAGTCTTTCCAATGAATATTCAGGACTGATTTCCTTTAGGATGGACTGGTTGGATCTCCTTGCTGTTCAAGAGACTCTCAAGAGTCTTCTCTTAAGCACTGGCTGAAATGAGTGATGGCCACAGGTCACAGAGCTGGTCTGGGACCACACTGTACATGGATGGTCTAGCACAGTGGGTCTCAACAGGGACAATTTTGTGCCCTCCTCCACTTCAGGGACATTTGACAATGTCTAGGTTGTCACACCTGGAGGGGTGTTACTGGCATCTAGAGGGTCGAGAGGTAAGGATGTTGCTAAACATTCTACAAGGAGCAGGACAGCCTTTCATAGCAAAGAACTATCTGGTGCAAAATGTCAATAGTGCCAAGATATGGAGAAACTTGGCCTTGTACCTCCCTTTATATAATGCTGGGGGGAGTGGACAGGTGCCTCTCAGGTTTGGGACCTTGGTCAAGAGTAGAAAAAAGTCCCATTAGACATCTGTCCTTTATTATTTGTATTAAGAGCTCCCAAGGGAGAGTAGCTCTAGACTGGATCAATCCAGCACCTCAATCCTTCTTCAAGGGCCCTTTGAGAGGGACTGGGGCATCCCCGGTGCCAAACTCACTGTGCCAGTCCATCTGCTTAGGCTGGCTCCCCTCACGTTCCCAAGATGGCTGCTTCATCTTCCAGACTCCGAAGTCTGGGGACAGAAGAGGGAATGTGTATGCATGCGTGAGTGCCAAGTCATTTCAGTCGTGTCCGACTCTTTGTGACCCTATGGACTGTAGCCACCAGGCTCCTCTGTCCATGAGATTCTCCAGGCAATACTGGGGTGGGTTGCCATGCCCTCCTGCAGGCGATCTTCCCAACCCAGGGATCTAACCCATGGCTTCTGCAGCGCCTGCCTTGCAGGTGGATTCTTTACCACTGAGCCACTGGGGAAGCCCCAGAAGAGGGAGTGATTATCTTTTTAATCCACAAGGATAGCTATTCACAAAGACCCTGTTGACATCCGTTCCTATCTCCCTGCCAGCACTGGGTTACGGGGCCACACCCAAACCTTCGGTGGCAAGAAGGATCCCTGGCTTTCACTAGTCAGGATTTGAGGCTGGAAGTGTCTAGTCTCACCAGAACAACACAGCCACCCATGACCTCACACTAAGTTTTGTCCAGGCAGCAAGAACAAAGTGGAAGGGTGACTGATGGGTAGGAACCCAACAGTGTCTGCCACGTCCTGATCCTATGTCCCTGGCCTTCCCCTCTCACAGCTCAAACAATTGTTCACATAGTGGCCCTAGGGCGGTGCTTCTCCAATATCAGCACACATCACTGCCACCTGGGGACAGAAGCGTCTGCACTGGGACCCTTGCAGATTTGTCCTGTGTACCACTTCCTCTGATTGCTCATGTGTGTCCTTTAAATGGTCATCATTCAGAATAGAGTTTCCCTGAGTTCCATAAGGTCTTTCTAGTGAATTATCAGACCTGGGACCTAGGGATCATGGGAAAACAAAAACAAAAAAAAGTGAAAATGTTAGTCACTCAGTCATGTCCAAATCTTTTTGACCCCATGGGTTGTTGCCCACCAGGCTCTTCTGTCCATGGAATTTTTCCAGCAAGAATACTAGAATGGGTTGCCATTCCCTTCTCCAGGGGATCTTCCTAACCCAGGGATCAAATACGGGTCTCCCGCACTGCAGGCAGATTCTTTACTGTCTGAGCCACCAGGGAAGCCCCAGGGATCGTGGGGACTGCTGAATTTGTAGCCAAATTAGGTAGGATGTGTGTCGCCTGGAGACTCCCGCTTGCTTCTCACGTCTGAAGTAAGAGCCGTCTTGTTGGGGACCTGACCCTTGTGGAACCTGATGCTAACTCCAGGTACTTAGTGTCAGAATTGAATTGTGGGACACCCATTTGTTGGCAGAGAATTGCTGTTGGAATGCATCAATCATTAAATCGATATTATACATATACATTTTAATCATTCCCATTTTAGAGATGAGAAACTGAGACAGAGTGGATTCACATTCCCACAATCACACAGGAGGAAGCCATAGAGCCCAAATTTACACTCAGATTTGTTTATCTCCAGAGCCTGAGCACAGGGCCGGGGGTAGTGCTAACATTTCGTTCATGTGGATGATCCTCCTGCTATTGTGCATTATTGTGAAATGCACAACAGCACTTCCCCAGCATTGGCCGGACTTGCCTGATCACCAAAATCACCTGGGGCATGTAAACAGGCATCTCCAGCCCCTCCTCTGACTCGGTAAGTTTGGGGTGGGGCCTGGGAATTTCTATTTTTAACAAGTTCCTCCCAGTGATTCTGACATCAGGCAGTTTGGCAAACACTGCACTGCATTTGCCAGCCTCCTCGATCAGGTGTGTCCACCTGCTCTAGAACCCAGCCCTCCTGTTGCCCAGGTTTTGTCAGGGACCTACGCATCCCTGTGCAGAGTTTCTAAGAGCTGGATATAGCCTTTTCCAATCTCCATTCTGTTGCTCATTCTTACATGGGAAGACTTTTCGTGAATCAGGCAGTGTGAGTCCAACTCAGCAAGGCCAAAGCCAAAGCCATCAACAGCCCCCCTCCTGCTTCCTGCTCTTCCTCCTACGTTCTCCAGCTCAGCAAAGGACCCACCATCCACCCAAACGGCAGAGCCAGGAATCTTTGGCACATCTTCTTTGCTCCACTTTCTCCTTTACTCCTCATTTCCTGATCACAATTTTCTAGTGATTTCTACCTCCCACATAATACAAATCAAGCCCTCCTCTTCTTCTCTTTCTTACTGCTTATTTGACATCCAACTCAACTTTCACCCAGACCAGATTGCTAATAAGGCTTTCTGCCATCATCTTCTGCTCCCATAGGAGACAGATTGCATAGTCCAAAGATGGTTACAGTATCTCTCGTCTCGTACATTCTTCTAGAATCTTGCCACTACTCCATCAAAAGGTAGGGTTTAATATCCCTTCTCTTGAATATAGATGTGCTTTTGTGACTATTTCAATCAATAGAGTATGCAAAAATGATGCTATATGATTTCTGAGGCTAATTCCTAAATGATGATTCAGATAACCCTTTACTCACTATGACACTCACTCTTGACATCTCTAGTCTCCATTTATGCCTCCACACCACCAGTCAACTGTTCTGAGACCACCATGCTGAGAGAAAGCCCAAATTAGCTCACAAGAGAGATCTCTTGACATTGCCTTGAAACTACACAGAGAAAGAGAGATGTCTGATCAGCCCCCAGTTGCTCCAGTCCAGCACTATTAACAACTCCAGCCATCTCCAGCTACAATTTCACAAGAGACCCCAAACCAGAAGTGACCAACTGTGCCCCTCCCAAAATTCCTAATGCAAAGAAATCATGCTGCTGCTGCTGCTGCTAAGTTGCTTCAGTCGTGTCAGATTCTGTGCGACCCCATAGACGGCAGCCCACCAGGCTCCTCTATCCCTGGGATTCTCCAGGCAAGAACACTGGAGTGGGTTGCCATTTCCTTCTCCAGTGCATGAAAGTGAAAAGTGAAAGTGAAGTTGCTCAGTCATGTCTGATTCTTAGCAACCCCATAGACTGCAGCCCACCAGGCTCCTCAGTCCATGGGATTGTCTAGGCAAGAGTACTGGAGGGGAGTGCCATTGCCTTCTCCGAAGAAATCATGAGAGATAATAATAAAATAATTGTTCTAAACCAGGAAGTTTTGATAGTGACATTTTTATGCAGTTAAAGTTAACCAGAGCCTCATTCGATGGGCACACAGTGGCCAAAACTACATGAAACATAGCTACACAAAGCGTGGCCCCTGGCCCAGGGCTGGAGAATGAATTGTTTGTTACCAGTCAGTATAGAAAATGAGAGTAAGTATTAAGAAGCTTTCTTGGGGTGGTTTTATTGAATCTAATAATTTTAAAAAGTTGGATTTTTGTTCTATCTGGATGTGGGCAGACCTGGGTTCAAAGAGCAGAAAGGAAAGCATTTTCGATTGGTTGGTCAGACACAGCCCCTTTGGGAAACAACAGAGCATTGAAATGATGGAGAAAGGCCTCGGGTGAGGAGCGTGAGGAGAAAGAGGACCGAGCAGAGGTGAGTGTATAAGGCAAGTCCCAATCTAACACAAGAAAAAGAGTGACATGTTCAGGGGACTAAAAGAAAGTGAGGTGTCTTTAGACAAATGCTCACCTTGAGAATCCCTTTAGCTGCAGGTCACAGGAAGCCCTTCTCCAGGGGCTTAAACAAATTGTGGTTTATTTTTCTTGTTGCATCAGAATCTTGTTGTGGCACCCCCATATCCTCTTGGGAGTGGACACTTCTTGTGCATACCAGCCAGTCTTCCAGAGGCCAGAACGTACAACTCTTTGAGGGCTTTCTCCAAAGTTCCAGAAGGTCACTCTGCCCTTGGGGAGGATGAGGACTGTGTGTTCTGTATGGGATCCCAGGTGCCTGAGCAGGATTCAGCCCCAGGTGCCCAGAGAGGTCATACTGAATACCTCACGTTTATCGCCTTTCTTCTCCCCCTTGTCTTCTGCTCCATGTCCCTCATCCACATTTCCAGGGATCACTTACTAAATAAACTACTTGCATTCTGCGGAGCCAAAGCAGCCTGAGTAAGATAGAGAATGGTCGGTGGTAATGCTGGAAAGTAGAGACCAGAGAGACAGAAGGGAGTAGACTTGCCTGAAGACACCCAGAAATCATCACCCAGCTAAAATTAGATGCTCCCACGTGGTAAGTCTGTCCATTTCATGAGGCTGCATTGCGCTCACTAAGAAGTCCGGAGCAGAATGGTCAACCTCGAGTTGCCTCCAAAACCATCCTCGTGATTCTTCCTCCAAAGGACTCCACCCAAATTCTTACTCCTCATGGTTTCCTCCAGCCAGGTAGAACCTACCTCAGAGCGTTTCTAATGCTTAAACTCTTAGACCAAAAACAAAGAAAAAGAAAAGGCTCAGAGGGGCTGGGAGTGTCCCTACTAGTATGTCCACATCAGTCAGCTTGAAGTGGGAAAAACATAGCCCTTGAAGTCACAGACTCTGCTGCACGTATGCCTCCTCTATCTGCTTGCTGTGTGACTAAGGGAAATTTTATTAATTTTTCTGTGCCTTTTCTGTAAATAGACATAAGCTCACAATGCTATCTTGCTGGGTCATTTTGAAATAAAACATGGGAAAATGCTGAAGTTGTGCCTAACACCCATTAAATGCTCCAGTAATGGCCAATCTCCTCTCTTTCCATACATTCTCTTTCACTACAGAAGGAAAGGTCAAGGAAAGATACATTGGCCAAATAATCAGCTGCATTGCCTGGCATTTCTCATCCCACTTGCTTCACACGATTATTTCTATGAGGTTAATACCTCACACAATATCACTGCCCTCTAATACCAGGGGGCCCATAAAAAGAGGCCCAACTAAAATACAACCATTATAATCACGGCCCAGTTTTAATCACTGGCTAGTGGGCTCCCCAGTGGTTTGATTAAGAGCCAGGCCATAGTCAAATAATCAAACTGCAGATGCTAGGAGAGCAAGTCAGCTTGGATTTAAACAGTGGCAGTGACTCAAATGGCAGTGAGGAGAAAAGAGAGATGAGGAGTGGAGAGGCAACCTTGCACAATGTTGGAATTTCCCTTCCACGTCCTCCCAAGTTAATTGGCCCATAAAATAACCAGGCTTGTTAATGAATGTTAGGCTCATTCCTGAGCAGCCCCTGGGTCAGGCAGTCACTCAGGCCCGGCTGGCTGTCAACTCTGCTCTTAGAGCTGAAAGGAACCCCAAAGGTGACATGAAGGCAGAGGCACTGTGATCTCTTCATACCAACTGCTCATGAGAAAGAGAATCCGGAGTCCTAGAACCAGTCAGGAGAGGAAAGAAGAGGCAGATTAGCTTGAGGAGCCTAAAGCTTGTTCCCTAGTGGCTTAGTGATAAAGAATCCACTTGCCAATGCGGGAAATGCAGGGTTCGATCCCTGGGTCGGGAAGATCCCCTGGAGGAGGGCATGGCAACCCACACCAGTATTCTTGCCTGAAGAATCCCATGGACAGAGGAGCCTGGCGGGCTACAGTCCATGGGGTTGCAGAGTTGGATTCAGCTGAGCGACTGAGCACGCACACACACAAAGCTTATACAACTGGGGTGGGGGTGGGGGGTTCCTCTTGAGAAAAACCAGACAAAACTATCCATACAGAATATGCAATACCACCTGGGAGGAACACCATTCAGTACCACCTTGGTCATCCCAACTCCACTCAACCCAAGAAGTGTGAAGGAAATGAAGTGGGGTGGAAAGAGAACAGCAGGCGGAGCCCACTGCAGCTAAAATGACTTTAGAAAGCCCACAGCCAGGTGAACACGAAGCCAGAGACACACCTAAGCAAGTGGGGGGGCCCTCAAAGCTTCATTAGCTTCATGGTAAACTCATCTCTGATGGGGACATAAGACCATGCACTCCTGAGTTTTCCAGATTTTGTTTCCTGATGTCATTCCATCAAACCAAGAACCTGATGCTGCCTAACTTCAGAGCTGGACTGTCAATAAGAGCATGGCTTAACTAGTCATGCTGGCAAGGCAGAGGATACCTGAATGTGAATGACAGCACATAAGATTGTTTCCAAAACCAAATCACCAAGGGATTTTGATTCCCCAAGTTGTTCTCTCTTCTATCCATAAGAAACTACTTTAAAGCTAGATACTTCAAGAAATAGGTGGATACTGAAGCCCAAATTCTTCAAAGGAACCTGGACATACAAAGAGAATTACAGTTTAGACCCTCACTGGGCAGACTGTCAGTGGCTGAGACCATCATGGCTAAAAGTATAGGTTTAGGGGCTTTCTTATTTTTTAACTGGAGGAAAATTGCTTTACAATGTTATGTTAGTTTCTGCTGTATAACAACATGAGTCAGCCATGTATCCCCTCCCTCTTGAGTTTCCCTCCCCTCCATCCATGCTGCCCGTCTTGGTCATCACAGAGCACCAGGCTGGGCTCCCTGTGTTATACAGCAACTTCTCACCAGCTATCTATTTTACACATGATAGTGTAGGTTTTTAAATTAGGCAGATTTGGGCTCAAGTTCCTGCTATGCTGTTACTAGTTCTGCGACCTGAGATAACTTACTTAACTGCCTTCAACATCAGTTGCCTCTTATGTAAAATTGAGGTAAAGATAATATCTATTTCATAGAGATTGAAGGGTTAGTTAAGATAATTCACATAAAGCACTTAGTCCAGTTTCTGACATATAATCATGGGAGACAGATTCACTGAGATTAAGAATAAATCTACTATCCCTGAAAGTTTGTTACCTCCCCAAAATTCATATGTTGATGCCCCAGCCCGCGGTGGAGATAGGGCTTTTGTGGAGTTAATTAAGGTAAATGAGGTTATAAGGTGGGTCCCTGATCCAGTGGGGTTAGTGTCCTTATAAGAAAAGATAGCTACCAGACAGTTCTCCAGGTGAGGACACAGGGAAAGGGCCCTTTTAAATGTCTTTTGTTTAAGCCACTCCAAGCACTATCTGCGGACTGCCAGTCTTCCCAACCCCATTTCCAGCCACAGGGGTGGGCCAGCAATCCAAGATAGCCAACCAGAACACTTTATCTCTCCAGCTACAGGAATTGGACAAGAAGTGGACACATGACCTGAGCCAAGTTAATCAGTCTTCACTGAGATTTTTCTGTTAAAGCTATCTGGGAGGACAACTTCCTGTTATGGGGGTTCTTGGGAGCATGTGTAGTTACAGCTTCCAGGTAATCTTCCTCTATAACAGGGAGTTAACCTGTCTACAGGAGGAGAAAATAAGGCCAATGCAGAGAAGGAAAAAGAGCAAAGAGATGAAGAAAAATAGGGCACTCTGAAGCTGAGTGAGGCTTTGATCCAACTATGCCTGAAACCTACCTTGGACTTGCCAGTTACATTTTACATTTTCCTTAAGCTAATTTGACTTGGATGGTTGTGGATTTTTGTTGTTGTTTTTGTAACTTTTGTCAAAGACAGTCCTAATACACTTCCCAAGATACACAACCTGACCGAATATTTTTGGCATCATTTGGTCAGATGGGCAGCATTCTCCCACATTACTCCATACTCAAAAGTGGCCATTCTTCCTTGTTGTCCAGTCCTTAGCCACCAAGTGGCCTCGGTGGTATCATGCCTACAGGCCTCTGCAAAGCACAAGGCCCACACAACAGCATTTAAAGCAGGAAAAACCAAGTCAGGGCTGCTCTGCTTAAGTCTATGCCAGGCACCTTTAAACTTGCAAATGCACTTACCTGAGGGAAAGTTGATGGAGTCTGCCAGCCCGACAGGTTCAGCCTGAGGGAGGGGTCAAAGTTTTTCTATCGCTCCCACCGCTGGCTTCCAAAGCTGGGACCGCGGGTCCAACGTCTGCTCCGGAGAGAGATGCAGTTTGTCTGTCTCGGGTCCTCTGTGCCGAGGAGCCAGCACTTCTATCCACAGGACACAGAGAAGTGAAGCCAGCTTGATCTGAAGAATGGCCAAACCATCTGACGTGGGGCTGGAGGGCACTGGCTCCTGGGAAAAGCACATTCCCGGGTGTTTGGTTGACAGCCCAGTGCAAGCGAAACAGAGCCATTGCTCGGCCACCACGTCACCGCCCCAGACTCGCTGGTGACAACACATCTGGGAAACAAGAAATCAGAGCTTCATAGCATTTCTTCCCCTTTAACCTGTGAGAGGCTTTCACAGACGGCAACTCCATTCGAGTCTCCCCCCAACCGAAGGACGGGAGGAGGGGACCGGGCAGAAGGGAGCCTCTTCCATGTGCTATCTAGGGACACTGAGGTTAAGAGACTAAATTCGTTTTTCAAAGCCACACGGCCATTCCCGTGCCTCAATTGCCCTGCCTCAGCCCTTTCCAAGTGTGCCTTATCTTGGCCCCTTGACCCATCTGCCCCTGAAACCCAGAAAGCCTTAAGTGATCCCTGCAGTGTCCTGCCTGAGCATCTTGGAATGAGGCAGAAATTTCTTCAATACACAGACAAACAGTCCCACACAAGCACATCTTCTTACACAGGTACACACACACACGGACTTACACTCACTCATATGTGCACAGGCATGTCATGCCCCCAGGCTTATCACAAACACATACACAAATACCTGTGCAGAATACACAACAAAAAGACACATTCACCTCTGGTAGAGTTTAGTACCTGGCACCCCTTTAGGCAGGGGTTTCCCTGGTGGTTCGTCAGTAAAGAATCCACCTGCAATGCAGGAAACCCTGGTTCGATCCCTGAGTCAGGAAGATCCCTTGGAGAAGGAAATAGCAACCCACTCCAGCATTCTTGCCTGGAGAATTCCATGGACAGAGGAGCCTGGCAGGCTACAGCCCATAGGGTTGTAAGAGTCGGACTTGACTTAGTGACTAAACCACTATCGCTTCAGGCAGCTTCACAACACAGACCCTTAGAACTGATGCCTGCTTTCCTCTGTTGAACTGAGTCTTCCAGCCTGTGACCCCTCCCCTACACCCCCAGAGCCTAGTGATTTCATCCAGAACCAAGATCTGAGTTTTTCTTTATTCAAAACTTCTTACTGATGCTCCAGGACTATAGGTCTGTCACAATAGCCGGAACAAAATGTGTCACTAACATATGTGGAAATGCGATGAAGAGGAGGTGTGATCCAGTGGAAAAACCAGCAACGGTTCACTTGTGCCAAAACTAAACATGGAGAAAATGCAAATAAAAATCATAGTCTATATTCACTAAGATAGATGCCAAATTCCAAATAAATATTAACATCAGATTTAGCACTGTAATAAAAGAAATACAGTCATGGAAAGAGTCATGAAGTAAGACATCTGTGATTGTAACTTATTACATTAACTCATTCAAAAATACTTATTGTGTTGTTTGAACACTTACTCTTTGCCAATGTAGTACTGGCTCAAGGACAGAGCAATGGAACAAAATAGATGGATGACCATGATTAAGGCTACAAATACATAACTGGAACAGGAGATCCCAGAGACAGACTGATATCTAGAGACATACCATACTTTTTCGATAAGGGTGACAATTTAACTCAGAAAGAAAAAAGGCTATTCAATACATGATATTGACACAATAGCTCAATTACAAAGGGAAAAAATAAAATTAGATCCTACTCAATGCTATTCAAACTAATATATCCCAGATGCTTTAGATTTCAATATAAAACCCCAAACTACAGAGTATGTCCCATAACAAATGAATTCAGATAAAGCACCAGTGATTGGCAATTAATTCTCATCTTCAGGGCCTGAACACCAGCCCCACCTCTTAAGTGACAATGTTTTGGGCCCCGCTTCTAGGAATATCATGAGGTTTTAGTATACCTAAAGAGAACATAGGAGAATATTTTCACAACCTTGATCTGGGGAGAAGTCCATTGTAAATAAGACACAAATTCAGATGCTGTAAAGACAAGATTGACAGACAGAACTACACTAAAATTGGAAGTCCTACAGGACTTCCCTGGTGGCGCAGTGGTAAAGAATCTGCCCGTCAACGCAGGGGACACAAGTTCCATCCTTGAGCAGGGAAGATCCTACGTGCAGCAGAGCAGCTAAGCCTTGTGCCATGACTGTTTGGCCTGTGCTCTAGAACCCATGGGCCACGACCACTGAAGCCTGCACGTCTAGAACCTGTGTTCCGCAACAAGAGAAGCCACTGCAATGAGAAGCCCGTACCCCACAACTAAAGAGCAGCCCCCTCTCAGCAAGTAGAGAAAACCCTCGTAGCAACAAAGACCCAACACAGCCGAAAATAAATAAATCATTTTTTAAAGATAAATGAAAAACTGAAAAAAAAATTTTTTTTAAAGAGAAGGCTCTGTTACATTAACAGCAAATGAAGTTCCAAGGTGAAGCACTAAAAACAATATAAATGTTTTCAAAAGTGTAATCACTAATAAATTTAATAACATAATTTACCATCCAGTCTTTTGATGCAATCTTAGTTCAGTTCAGATCAGTTCAGTCACTCAGTTGCGTCTGACTCTTTGCGACCCCATGGACCAAAGCCTTATGTATGGAATTTTATATGGAATCTTAGTACTGGTTACCAAAAGTAATGCAAAGTTATATGTATACAGGTGGAGAAAATTTTCTAAGACATAGAGCTGTGTCAAAAATGAGTCACAGAACTAATGGGATAGATGTGAGATGATAGATCTCACTCACATTTAAGAAGCAGTGTGAAAATTATCAGTGAACTCCATAGAAAATGAGCAATACTCATCCATAATGAAGCATTAATAATAGTTATCTCTGAAAGTAGGCCAATAGGTAAGGGGAAATTTCACTTTTCACTCTATATGCTTCTGAATTTTTGAATTTTTACAAAAAGAGTGCAGTTGTACATTCCATGTAAAAGACAAAGAAAATAACATGTGAAATCAGTCAGGCTGTCATCCTAGCTCCAACTTAGATCATCTTTCTGAGTTCTGGCAGTTGACTCTGTCAAAATGGGGCAATAACACCCTCCTCATAAAAATGTCCTGAGCACTGGATATATTATCAGTTCAGTTCAGTCACTCAGTCGTGTCCGACTCTTTGCGACCCCATGAATCACAGTACGCCAGGCCTCCCTGTCCATCACCAACTCCCGGAGTTCACTCAGACTCACGTCCATCGAGTCAGTGATGCCATCCAGCCATCTCGTCCTCTGTCGTCCCCTTCTCCTCCTGCCCCCAATCCCTCCCAGCATCAGTCTTTTCCAATGAGTCAACTCTTCGCATGAGGTGGCCAAAGTAACTACTGTTTATTGAGTACCTACCTCATACCTTACATGCACTACATGCTAAATCACTTCTGTCATGTCCAACTCTCTGCATCTCTATGGGCTGTAGTCCACCAGGTTCCTCTGTCCATGGGATTCTCCAGGCAAGAATACTGGAGTGGGTTGCCATGCCCTCCTCCAGGGGATCTTCCCAATCCAGGGATTAAAACTGTGTCTCCTACATATCCTGCATTGGCAGGCAGGTTCTTTACCACTAGCAGCACCACATTACCTTTTAAATCTATTATCATGCTGAACCGTACTAGCAGCCTTGTAGCTATTGTGTTTTGCTTGTAAGAAACTGAAACCCAGAGGGGTGAAGTGATTTGCCCAGGATCACAGAGCTGGTAAGGAGCAGAGCTGGGGAAAAACCTGGATCTTTTCGACTCCAAGATCAATGCTAATTCCTCCCATGTGCACCACTCGGGGTCCTTTCATCTTCTCTCAGAGGGGTGATGCTTGCCCTGGGCTGAAGCAACAGTCCAGAATAAATCTTCTACCAGCTCCAGGACAGCCCTCAGCCTAGACCCTGCAGAAAGGGGATCAGGAATTCCTGACTCAGAGCCGCAGCCGATTGCTCACAGACAGTGTCTGGAGGCGCCTATCTCCCACTTCCTCTGAAAGAGATAACAATGGCTATTTTAGCCTGAAATGCCCTTGGTGTAGACACACACAGAGTGATAAATCTCGGTCTGAAAAAACACTCTTTGTAAGATAGTTAAGGATAGGGAAGCCCGGTGTGCTGCAGTCCACAGGTTTGCAGAGTCAGACATGACTTAGCCACTGCACAATATCAATAACAAAGTGGCAGTCAGGGACTTGCATTTTAAACCCCCTTACCCTGCTACAGCCTGTTGGAACTCCCACTCTGGGGACCTCCTGCCAAAGAAAGGAGAGAAAGACCAGGGGACCGATACCATAAACAGTAGCAGGCTAATTAGAACCTTTAGAGGCAGAAACTGAACAGAGGTAATTAGCCAAGAATGGCTAATCGGCTATTGAATTTTTTATGGCAGGGTACAGATTTCCCTTGGTGAATCTGAAATGTTCAATATACCTACAAATATTAGCCAACCCCTTTTAAAACTTATTATGTGCCAGGAAGTGTCCTAGGAATTTTCACAAATTGACCCACTTAATCTCCACAACAATTTAATTATTATCTTAAATTTCCAGACGAGGAAACAGAGGCATAGAGAAATTAGGTAAATTGTCCAAGGTCCCAAAGCTTGTGACAGGCCCGGGAAGTCTGACTTCAGGATCCCCCCTTCACTGCCACGCCACACTGCCTCTCAAACCTTTGAGGGAGAGGGGGTGCTTTGCATTGAAATCAAAGTAGGAGCTGAAAGTTAGGTTTGGGTTGATGTAGCTCAGAGAGGTTCATCTCAAGGCCAAAAATGGCCTAGAGGAAGTCAGGAATATTCAGAAGTCTGGAGAAGAGAGTTGGACTGCCTGGAGAATGGGATGAGTTTTCAAGCCAATCTTATCTGGATCTCAAGGGTTCCAGAAACCCAGCTGTTGTCTGAATTATGTTTCTGAAAGACTTGACCACTTTTTCTCCCCCAGATCTCTTGGGAGGTCAAGAATTCCTAATGTGTGCTGGTCCTTGGCAGCTGGGTCTCTCCCTTCTAGTCCCCCTCTCATTCCCCAGTCCAGTTTCTGGACTGTTTCACCCTTGTCCTTGCTTGACTGTTTTGGGATTTGAAGGGATCCATTCTCCTCTGCCATGAAGCCAGGCTTCAACAGTATGTGAACTGTGAAATTCCAGATGTTCAAGCTGGATTTAGAAAAGGCAGAGGAACCAGAGATCAAATTGCCTACATCCACTGGATCATTGAAAAAGCAAGAGAGTTCCAGAAAAACATCTATTTCTGCTTTATTGACTACACCAAAGCCTTTGACTGTGTGGATCACAACAAACTATGGAAAATTCTGAAAGAGATTTGAATACCAGACCACCTGACCTGCCTCCTGAGAAACCTGTATGCAGGTTAAGAAGCAAGAGTCAGAACTGCACATGGAACAACAGACTGGTTCCAAATAGGAAAAGGAGTACGTCAAGGCTGTATATTGTCACCCTGCTTATTTAACTTCTATGCAGAGTACATCATGAGAAATGTTGGACTGGATGAAGCACAAGCTGGAATCAAGATTGCCAGGAGAAATATCAATAACCTCAGATATGCAGATGACACCACCCTTATGGCAGAAAGTGAAGAACTAAAAGCCTCTTGATGAAAGTGAAAGAGGAGAGTGAAAAAATTGGCTTAAAACTCAACATTCAGAAAACTAAGATCATGGCATCTGTTCCTATGACTTCATAGCATAAGGAAACAATGGAAGCAGTGAGAGACTTTGTTTGTGGGGGCTTCAAAATCACTGCAGATGGTGACTGCAGCCATGAAGTTAAAAGATGTTCACTCCTTGGAAGAAACGTTATGACCAATCTAGACAGTATGTTAAAAAGCAGAGACATTACTTTGCCAACAACTGTCCATCTAGTCAAAGCTATGGTTTTTCCAGTAGTCATGTATGGATGTGAGAGTTGGACTGTAAAGAAAGCTGAGCACCAAAGAATTGATGTTTTTGAACTGTGGTTGGAGAAGACTCTTGAGAGTCCCTTGGACTGCAAGGAGATCCACTTAGTCCATCCCAAAGGAAATCAGTCCTGAATATTCATTGGAAGAACTGATGCTGAAGCTAAAACTCCAATACTTTGGCCGCCTGATGCGAAGAATTGACTCATTTGAAAAGACCCTGATTCTGGGAAAGATTGAGGGCAGGAGGAGAAGGGGGCAACAGAGGATGAGGTGGTTGGATGGCATCACCAACTTTATGAACATGAGTTTGAGTAAGCTCCAGGAGTTGGTGATGGACAGGGAAGCCTGGCGTGCTGCAGTCCATGGGGTCGCAGAGAGTCGGACACGACTGAGTGACAACCGATTTGCCTCTGCTCCACTGCCCCCAGGGCAAAATACCTCTAGCACTATAAACACAGAAGTCAGGTGGAGGGTAAAGTGCCAGTTTTGTATTGTCTGGCTGGAGAACACAGCTAATAGCTCCTGGCTAATGGGGTTCCTATGACTTTCTCCAAACGTCCAGCCCAGTGCCATCCAATTGAACTTTCTACGATGATGAATATGTCCTGTACCTGCACCATCCAATAGGTAGTCATAAGCCATGTAAGGCTCTTGAGCAGTTGAAATGTGACTAGTACAATGGAGGAAGTGAATTTTAAATGTGTATTTAATTTTAATACCTACATATGGCTAGTTACTGGGCTTCTTTGGTGGCTCAGTCCCTAGAAAATCTGCCTGCAATGCAGAAGACCCAAGTTCAATCTGTGGGTCAGGAAGATACCCTGGAAAAGGAAACAGCAACCTACTCCAGTAATCCTGCCTGGGAAACCCCATGGCAGGAGAAGCTTGGTGGGTTACAGTCCATGTGGTCTTAGGAGTTGAACACAACTTAGTGACTAAATCACCACCAATGGCTAGTGGCTACTGTGTGAACAACACAGCTCTAGACCTTGGAGCACAACCCATGAAGATGAGCCAGACACCACACAGCAAGAAAGGGAATTGCTGCCTAATAGCAACTGAGTCTGTATTAGTATCTTACTGCTGCTGTAACAAATTACCCAAACTTCATGGCTAAAAGCAACACAAACTTATTATCTTATAGTCCTAAATGTCACAAACACATGTATTAATTTCACTGGGCTAAAACCCTATTGTCAATGGGCCGTGTTCCTTTCTGGTGGCTCTAGGGGAGAATCTTTCCTGCATTCCTTGGCTCACAGCCCCATCCTCAATCTTCAGAGATACCAGCACAGCATCTTCAAGACTCTTTCTTCATCACATCACCTTCTGTCTATAATGACTCTGTGATTTAACTGGACTCACCCAGATAAACCAGAATAAACCTCTCAAGAAGACTCTTAAGAGTACATTGGATGGCAAGGAGAACAGACCAGTAAAATCCTAAATGATATCAATCCTGAATATTCATTGGAAGGACAGAAGCTGAAGCTGAAGCTCCAATACTTTGGCCCTGTGATGTGAAGAGCTGACTCATTGGAAAAGACCCTGATGCTGGGAAAGATTTAAGGCAGGAGTAGAAGGGGATGACAGAGGATGAGCTGGTTGGATGGCATCACCAACTCAATGGGCATGAGTCTGAGCAAGTTCCAGGAGATGGTGAAGGACAGGGAAGCCTGATGTGCTGCAGTCCATGGGATCACAAAGAGTTGGACATCCTTAACCTAATCACATCTGCAAAGTTCCTTTTGCCATGTAAGGTAAAAATATTTGGAGGTTTGGGGGTTTAGGATGTGGATGGCACATTAGTGAGATGGCACTATTTTGACCACAAACAGCCTAAATGGGGAGAGCAAGAGATGCACTTGCAGACCTGCCTCTAAAAACTGTCTCTGAGCCCTGATCCAGAGGTGTTTTCCACTGGAGGCTGGAGATGGAGAAGAATGAAGGGCCAGCACCCTGCTCAACTCTAGGGAGTGCCATTGCCCCTTTATGCAAAGGACTGCAAGGAGTTTTGCAGTGCACAACATTAGCAGCTGTATGTGGGAGCCCTGGGAGAAAGACTTCAGCCTATAGACAGGTCATAATGAAGGAAGAAAGAGAAAAAGAGGTGGGCATATATGTTCATTCTTTCTCCGGGTTTGGCCAATCAGATTAGATCCTCTTCATCCCTTGGGGGAAGATTCAGTGAACAAAGGTAGAAAATGCATTATTTCCAAATACTTTCACCTCCTGGAAACATAAGGAAAGAGGGGAAATTTCTCCTAAAGGGCTTCTTGGTTCAAAGCATCCAGCTACTACTTGGCCAGAGTAAAGAGTCCTCCCCACATCACAACACATACCCAAAACCTCCCCACCTCAAACGCTCCATGGACTGACGCAGCTGGAAGACCAATAAACCCCAAAGTCCCTCACAACCAAGATCACTAGATAAAACTGGCCCACAAAAATGTCCTGTGGGGTTGACTTTTCCCCACTGCCGAGGACCAAGTGAAATCAGCATTCCTTACCCCGCTCTCGGCCTAAGTCCCATTCACCATACCCCACCTCCCTTCAAGAAGAGGATTTGTCATTTAGCCACAGTTTTACCCTCTACCCAGTACCAGTAACAAACAGCATTTCTCTGGCTCCAACCCCACACATCTCTCAGGGGAGATCCAACCACCATCAGATTCCCCACAGTGAGCTGTGGGGGCCCCAGGTGGGGCTCAAGTGTGCTCACCAATGTCCCCTCCCAGAAAACAGTGGCCACTCTTCCGTCCTGCTCCCACAATGACATGTCCTGGCCCTTGATGTCTGGGCCATCACGTCCTCTCTCCTCTGACTGCACTATAGGCTGGGACAGGTCATAGCCTGACTTGCTCTCTGTTTCACAAAGGCTACAGTGCTGAGCCTGGAGACAGCAGGGACTAGCCATGAGGAGACTGGACGCTTGGGATCGTCTGCCCAGTAAGAAAGATGATTTGAGCAGAGTTTCTCAATGTCTACCTCAGTGTCCCTCTAGAAGTGGCCAGATAGCATTCTGGGTGCAAAAACAGAATGAAACCCATAGATTCAGTGATAACTGAAATGCTCACTCACTTCATTAACAGTAGCTCCTCACTCTGTCAGCAAACGAACTACATCCAAAATATTAAATCAGTCACACCTTAAGTTGGCTGCTCTTATGCTACCACTGAAAATCTTCTAATGGTCTCCCATGCACTTAAAAAAAAAAAATCATGGATACATCCTTATCCAGATGTTAAGGCAGTACTAGCAGCTGTATCAAGCACAGACCCAAATCTCAGTGGCCAAACCCAATAGAAGTTTAATTCTTATATCTGTGCTGTGGACTGAATGTTTGTGTCCACCCCATCTCCAGCCCTGGCCCACCCAAATTCATATGTTGAAACCCTAATCATCAATGTCATGGTATTTGGGGCCTTTGGGAGGTAATTAGCTATAGATGAGATCATGATGGTAGAGCCCCCAGGATGGAATTACTGTCCTCTTAAGAAGAGGAAGAAACTACAGCCATCTCTCTCTCCCTCTGTCCCTCTCTGTCTCTGTGTGTGTGTGTGTGTGTGTGTGTGTGTGTGTGTGTGTGCGATAAGAGCGTACAGCAAGAAGGCAGCCATCTGCAAGAGAGATACCTTTTCCTGGACTTTCTAGCCTACAGAACTGTGAAAAATAAATGTCTGTTGTTAAAGCCACCCAGTCTGTGCTGTTCTGTTATGGCAGCCAAAGCTGACATGGATAAAGTCCAAATGGGTGCTCCTGAATGAAGGGTACCTGGCCTCTAAATAATGATTCAGGATTCAGGCTCTTTCCATCTTATGGTTCCACCATCTTAAAATGTGGCTTCTAATGTTATCATATTGAAGAAAGAGCATAAAGTATGGGGCTAATGGAGGTGCCATTGCCTAGAACTCAAGTCGCATGACCACACCTAACTTCAAGGAAGGCTGGAAATTGTGGTCTGTGTGCCCAGGAGGATGAGGAGGACATCTAATAGGCTTGCCCTCCATGCTTACAATGTTCCTCACAATCTGGCTTTTGTCTACATCTCCAACTTTCTCCCAGGATCCTCCTGTTACCTGCTATGCCTCAGTCTTCTTTCCATTTTTGAATACCAAATCCCAAACCTCCCAAGCTTTTCCTGCTATGAAACTAGCTGTTCATCTGCCCACGAACTGTTCATCTTCACCTGATCTCTCATTGACTAAATTCTTCTCATCAGGCTCATCTTTATTCAAAGGACATCTTCGATCTAGAAATTCCACTGTAAGTGACTTTCACATACATTATCTAATTTTCAAGTCCTTAATGGATGTCATATATATATATATATATATATATATATATTTTTTTTTTTTTTTACACAGCAGGCTACAATAGCAAAACTTCCAGTAAGATATGTATGGACAACTGTCCTGATGGTGGTGATTGGGAACTGGTATGGGTTGAATTGTGTCCTCTCCCCAAAATTATGAAAAATGTCAAAACCCCAGGACCTCAGAATGTTATATTATTTGGAGACAGAGTGTGAACTGAACAACAATACACATACACACACACACACGTATATTTGTTGTTGTTTAATCCTAAGGGAGATCAGTCCTGAGTGTTCATTGGAAAGACTGATGTTGAAGCTGAAACTCCAATAATTTGGCCACCTGATGTGAAGAACTGACTCATTTGAAAAGACCCTGATGCTGGGAAAGATTGAAGGCGGGAGGAGAAGGGGATGACAGAGGATGAGGTGGTTGGATGGCATCACCGACTCAATGGACATGAGTTTGGGTAAACTCCGGGAATTGGTGATGGACAGAGAGGCCTGGCATGCTGCAGTCCATGGGGTCTCAAAGAGCTGGACACGGCTAAGCGACTGAACTGAACTGAACTGAATCACTAAGTCATGTCTGACTCTTTTGTGACCCTACAGATTATAGCCTGTAGGTTCCTTTGTCAATGGAATTTCCCATGCAGAAATACTGGAGTGGGTTGCCATTTCCTTCTCCATACACACACACACACACACACACACACACATGTAAAATTTACAGGTGTATTTATAGGTATTTATTTATTTACTGATTTATTCATTTATCTATAAATATTTTTAAATCCTTGATAAATAGCAGTAATTAGTTCTGGTTGGTAGGCTTATGGGTGATTTCTGGGTTTTTTCCCTTTATATTTATTAACTATTCTATAAGAGACATGTGTTACTTACATAACAGGTTTTTGAGGTTTTTTTTTAATTATTTTAGAAGAGTCTTTGAGATTCTGAAAATTATATTGCAACACAGTGATATACAAGTTGATCAATAGCCAGTTAACAAAAGAACATTTTCTCCCTGAGACCTGGGCTTGGGTTGTTAGTGTCAGGGAGAAAGAGACCTGCAAATTTGCCATTGGCAGGATTGAGCCCTTCTTCCTGTTCCTGGATTGGTCAGCATGGGGAGGAAGAATGTGGGTACAAAGAAGAAGGGCTCACAGGACACAGCCCAGGAACAGAGGGTAAAGCTAAACCTTGCAGGCAGGGGATCTGGCTTCTGATGACCACTCCCTCCATTCATAATGTGTGTCTATACCAGAAAGGTCTCAATTATTTATTAACTTATGTTCACTCCATTTATTGCATTCAAGAAACTTTTACTAACTACTACACACCAGGTATTATATTGAAAATAAAAAGATGATTCAGATGTAGTTCCTACCTTCAAAAAGCTCACATTGTCCTTGACATTTTGTCCTTTTATATTTACACAACTAGCTGAAAAGATGAAGTCAGACATCTGAGAAAGAAAAGTACTCCAGTCCCATAAAATGCAAGCATTCCAATTTTTGACACTGGAAACTCCTGCCAGGTTAATAATAGGCAATCAAACATGTGTACAAAGCTCTCTGCAAATCTGATAAAAAGGCATTGTAAAAGATCCTGGACAATGTGAAGAGAGATGTAGATGATAACAAGAACAAGCAGTAATAAGGGGATGAGATGGTCAGATGGCACCATCGACTCGATAGACATGAGTCTGATCAAACTCAGGGAGATAGTAAAGGACAGGGAAGACTGTGCTGTAGTTCATGGGGTTGCAAAGAGTCAGACAACTTAGTGACTGAACAGCAACAATATCTGGATAGCATTCTGTAAACTCTCTCCAGAATCTCAAGTCTCAGACCAAGAGAACCCAACTGCTTCATATCATCATCTCCTAAAGGCTGAGTTGCCTCCTTCTGAAATGTTACCCCTTGGGTTGTGTGTTTTTTGACCTGCACTGCCTGTTATCCTTAAGATTCCTGCAAGACACAGAGAGAGGCTCTGAAACTGAGGTAGGTCAGAAAATAATAAAATTTGTGAAGCCTGGGAAGGAGGAGATTAATAAGCCCTCATCCCCTCCATCATCACCATCATCATTCTCTCCTTCAGGAGATTTTATTGAGCATGAGCTATGTGTTCAACACAACTGCAGCTACAGCATGAGCAACACAGAGGAGGTTTCCGCCCACATGGAGCCCCCGTCCTCATCAAAGAGTGACAATAAAACAATTTCAGAAAACACCAGATAATGATAAATGTTTTGAAAGAGATAAGACATGGTGACATGGCAGGGAGAAGCTTGGGTCCTCAAGCGGGGAGAAAACTTGGATAAGGAGATAGGAGGAAGCATCCTTGGAGGTAAGAATCTAGGGATAAGAAGGAGCCATGAAGCTAAAAGTTTGTGAGGACCATTCTCCGTGCATGCGCCTTCCCTGGAGACCCAAGTTCGATCCCTAGGTTAGTAAGATCCTCTGGAGAAGGAAATGGCAACCCACTCCAGTTTTCTTGCCTGGAAAATCTTATGGACAGAGGAGGCTGGCGGGCTACAGTCCACGGGGTCGCAACAGTAGGACACGACTTGGCGACTAAACCACCACCACCATTCACCATGCAGAGGTAATAGCACAGGCAAAGGCTCTGAGCTGGGAACAGTCTTGGCATGTTGGAAAAGGCAGAGAAAGAGTGGTGTTTGCAACCGTGTGTAATCAACAGCAGGGAGAGGAGAGGAGACAGGGTGGGAGAGATATGAGGGACCAGAGCATGTGGGGCTTGTAGACCACATCAAGGAGGTTGAATTGTGTTCATAGTATTACTGACTATCTATTACCTTCCAGGCATTTTACAGATACTCTCTCTTTAAATCTCAGAGTAACCACACAAAGTTGATGTCATGATTGCCGTCTTATAGATGATGATGACACAATGTAGGGAGTTTACAGGATGTGTTCTGTGTTCCACAGTAAAGGGCAGAGCTGGAATAAATCCACATTTGTTGGGCTGCACACCCTGTGCAGCTAACCACTGCACCACGCTGGGTAAAAGGATAGGATTTTAGTGGTTACAATACCACTGTGTCTTCCCCTCTCCTCTCTCCTCATCACCCCCCCAACTCTTTCCCTCAAATATCTGTGGTATGTGAACAATTTGAGGGCCAGTGCAAGACAGCCTCCCTAGAACCTTCCACAAATCTCAGAGCCCAGGACTCTGCATCAGCAAGCACTTCTCACCATTGAAAGGGAAACTTTCTTTCCCTCCCCTGGAGTAACATTTCTAACTTCTCTGATTAATATGTACTTAAAAGACTGGGGTTCAAATCCTGGTTCTTACTGGTGAACTTTATGACAAGCCCTCACCCCCTATCAAGGCCTCATTGCCATATCAGTAAAATGAGTAAATTTAAGAAGTAAAAACTCTACGCCCTGTTGATGGAAAGGTAAATGATTGTTGACATTTCCAAAAGCAATCTATCAGCCCTGAGTGAAATTAAATGCATCTATGTCCTCCTGGGTACATATATCCCAGAGAAATTCTGGTTCACAGTAAGGGTTTATGGTAATAGATGTTGCCAGGGAAAATAAAGTTAAATGTAATGAAAGTGGTCCATGGAACATAGTGTTGCAAGGAGGTGACAAATTTCACATCCCTAGGGCAGAGTGGATAGATTTCAAAGGGACGGTATTAATATGCAAAATAAGCGAGCAGCCAGAAACACATGAAAAGACCTAAACCCTTTACTCATAATAACAACAACAAAAAATGCCAATTAAATCTATAGTAAGATACCATTTCTTACCTATTGTGTTGTTTAGTCGCTAAGTCATGTCTGACTCTCTTGCAACCCCATGGACTGTAGCCCACCAGGCTCCTCCGTCCATGGGTTTTCCAGAGCAAGAGTACTGGAGTAGGTTGCCATTTCCATCTCTAAGACACCACTTTTCACCTATCAGATTACTCCAAATAGACGGGTGTGACTTCACTCTATTGGTCACTGGGAACGGGGCATCTGTCTTCCTGTTCCACTGACCTCGTCTGATGGCTTTGGCCTCAAGGTCATTTCACGGTTCAATACGAATGCCAGAATGCCACAGATACATCTACATTACAGGCCAGATAAAGGGGGAAATGTGAAAGACCAAAAGGAAGGAAAAACACTTTGTCCCCTCCCTTTTAAACTTCCCAGAAGTACCAAAAAACACTACACTGTGACTACATTTCATTTGACCTAACTTAGACACTTGGGCACACCTAGATATTACAGCCCAGTAATGGAACCCAGGAAATACCATCCTTCATTCTGGAGGATGCACCCAAATGGAAATGATGGTTTGTTAGTGAAGAGAGAGAGTTCAGTGTCTGCCAAAGGAGTAGGAAAATGGGCTTTTTGAGCACAGATTATGTGCCAGGTATTTTAGCAGACTTAGCACACCTATTCATAGGTTGACCAAAAATCTTTGTTTGAATTTTTCCATAAGATCGTATGGAAAATTCATACAAAATTTTTGACCAACCTAATATATGACCATAAAGCATGGGATACACTTATACTAAAAATTTATTTGTGGCTTACCTGAAATTTGAATTGAATTGTGCATGCTATATTTTTGTTAGTGAAAACTGGCACTCTTACACCCTCAGGTGATAAAGGCTAGCAATTAGCCAGGAAACTGTACGGTTTAGCAGCAAAGCAAGCCAACTCCAGGGGCTGAGTACAAGGGTTCAAATCCCCACAAGTGATGGGACCTTGAATAATTTCTTGGTGTTTTTAGTCTCTTCCTATGCTTCAAGTTCTTTGATTATAAATGAAGATAATAATAGGCTCTGTTTCTTAGGGGATAGTCGTTAGGATTGGATGAGCTATGTGAACAAAGCACTTGGACAGGGTGTGTCTAAATACATAGAGGAAGTCAGTTTTGGATAAAGGGCCCAGTCTGCCATCTTGTGCTTCCTGCTGTTTTGTCCTCCTGTCGCTCTAGCAGGCTGTGGTCCAGAGAGCACGTACAACCATTGACTTTCTATATTTCATAGTCAGTACTATTGCTAATTATAATGATTGATCATAATAGCAGGAATTCTAATCATCTATCCACTGTGCTTTACGAGGTATGAAAACAATCTCCCTCATACTAACTCATGCTCTCACCCTCCATTTCCTCATAAAATAGCAGTGATGATACCACCTCTGGGGCTGCAGTAACTAGTGAGTGAGGTCGTGTGTGTTGCATGCTTGGCACATAGTAGGTGTTCAACAATCATGTGCTTCATTCCTGTGCTCTACTGTGTAGCCCTGCTGCTGCTGCTAAGTCGCTTCAGTCATGTCTGACTCTGTGCGACCCCATAGATGGCAGCCCACCAGGCTCCCCCATCCCTGGGATTCTCCAGGCAAGAACACTGGAGTGGGTTGTCATTTCCTTCTCTAATGCATGAAAGTGAAAAGTGAAAGTGAAGTCACTCAGTTGTGTCCGACTCTTCGCAACCCCATGGACTGCAGCCTACCAGGCTCCTCCATCCATGGGATTTTCCAGGCAAGAGCACTGGAGTGGGGTGCCATCGCCTTCTCCACTGTGTAGCCCTAGGTGTGCACCAAATAGCAAGTGTTTATGTATTGAATATTTGTCTCATATATACTTGAATATTGAATGTGTATTTATATCTTTATTGAATATATAGGTTGCTGTTGTTCAGTCACTAAGTTGTGTCCAACTCTTTGAGACCCCACAGACTGCAGGACTCCAGGTTCCTCTGTCCTTCACAATCTCCCAGAGTTTGCTCAAATTCATGTCCATTGAGTCAGTGATGCTATCTAACCATCTCATCCTCTCCCAGCACCTTCTTCTTTTGCCTTCAATCTTTCCCAGAATCAGGGTCTTTCCCAAAGCATTGGCTCTTCCCATCAGGTGGCCAAAATATTCAGCTTCAACATCAGTCCTTTCAGTGAATATTCAGGATTGCTTTCCTTTAGGATAGACTGGTTTGAATATATAGGTATATATTGAATATTTATCATAAATAAATGCCTCCATGAACCAATTCTTGTCAGTGCCACTAGTCATCCTCAAAGATAACTTATTGGGGAATCACCTGAGGCAGTTTTTGAATTGGGGTTTCCCTCTCTGGGGGTCTGAGCTTAGTTGTTTCCATCTAGCTTGGCCTTCACACCAACATAGTAACTCAAACCTCATAATCACCGGCCAGTGCCTCTTCTGCTCCAAAAATCTTGAGTAGAAAACAGGCTCCAAATGAGAGGGGGTTTTGCTGTTGTTCTCTCTAGTGCTGGCCTGGCTCAGAGCTAAGAGGACATGTGGCAGAAGAAGAAAGGATGCTAGGTAGTACCTGGAGTGCTGAAAGCACCAGGTAGGTCCCAAGACCCAAGGAATGTTGTGACTGCTGGCTCTTCCTGGATGAGTGGGATTCTGAGGACTCCATCCCATTTCCTGGCAATGCCAGGTGGAGAAAGACAGCCAAAGGGACAAGAGAGCTGGTATCTGGTGTGAGTAGGTAGGAGAGACAGAAGGGTGAGGCTTCCTCATGCAGGGGCAGTCTCACCAGGAGGGCTCAGACATCCCTTGTCTGAGTCTAACATAATCACATCTATGAAGTCCCTTTGCCATTAAGACTTGAGTCTTATAGGGGCTGTAATTCAGCCCACCACATCTTCCTCTCCTAACCTACTCTGCCAAGCCTTAAATTTCTCTCCTTGCTCATTGACCAGCTTAAACCAGGTTTGGAAAGAAAGAAGAAAGTGGAAGCAAGTGAAGTCGCTCAAGTCACTGACTCTGCGACCCCATGAACTGTAACCTGCCAGGCTCCTCTGTCCATGGAATTTTCCAGGCAAGAATACTGGAGTGGGTTGCCACCTCCTTCTCCAGGGGATCTTCCTGACCCTGGAATCGAACTCAGGTCTCCCACATTGCAGGGAGACTTCTTACCATGTAAGCCACCAGGGAAGTGGTTTGCCTCCCTTAAATAGATTGACTGATTAGTCAAACCTTGAGTTATTTCACAGACAGCACTGCACCTGTTCAAGTTGGGTGTCCAAGTCTCCAGGATGACCCAGAACCCAGAACCTTCAGTCTACAGAGCTCAAAGAATAGAAATGCTGCCACCAGAACCCTTTACAAAGCAAGGAGTGCTGCAGTAAGGAAAATCTGGCCTCCAGCAGCCCAAGTAGCTAATATGGACTGATTGGAGACTAGCCAATCAGCTTCCATGTTTTAAATTCCCTGAACCCTTTAAATTTCACCCTAGATTCTGGATCAGGGAAACAGACTTGTGAGCTTGGCCTCCTGTCTCCTTGCCAATCGACCTCTCAATACAGCTCTTTCTTCTCTCAAAAGCCAGTGCCATAATATTGGCTTCTTTGTGCGTCACATAGTGAGCTCCTGCTCAGTAACACTAAGACTGTTGATCTGTCCTAGAAAATGTTTTACAAGCGTGATCCGATCTGTGTTTTAGAGAGATGCCTGTGGTGGCAGTGTGCAGGAGGGAATGAGGAAAGAAGAAGGCAGTATGCAGGAGGGAGTGGGGAAGAAAGAAAGAAAGATTAGCTGGGGTGGGAGAGGATAAGGGTGAAAACCAGGACGCTGGCAGTGGGAGCAGACATGGCATGGAGGGTGATGGAGAAACCGACTGGAGATGGAGGTGGAGAGCCGGCTCTTCCTAGTTTCCGTCCTCATCTGATGCCTTCAAGCAAAGCGGGAAACTAGGGAGGAAGAAAAGCAGGTTTGCTGGGTGGGGAAAAAGTGGCTTTTATTCTAGTGCGTTGCATGGGAGAGGCCTGAAAAATATCACAGTTAACATGCATCCCCAGGTCCCAGGAGGAGGCAGAGGGACTTAAGAAAACAAAAGTTAAAGCCAAAAACAGTCAAAGGAAAGGGAAGGAGGAGGGGTTGGGAGGGAGTGGGAAGCACAGTCAAGGAGGGAGAATTCAGAGCGTCTCAAACACGTGAGAGCGCTGCGGAGGACTCAGATCCTGCCGGCTCCATCCGACATGTGACTTCAAGTTCCCATCTGCTGCCTAATCATCCACGCCAGCCATTGCTTCCAGAGCACAAGGCTCTTAAGCTTCCCGGCAAAGCTGCAGCTCGGCACCGGCCGGCTGGCCTGATTTCGCAGAGATAAAGGCTGCTTGCGGGGACTTCATGGAACTCCAGATGGCACTCTGGGATGCCTGCCCGCATGCCTTATGCTTCCCAGTTCAGTTCAGTCGCTCAGTTGTGTCCAAGTCTTTGCGACCCCACAGACTGCAGCACACCATTCCTCCCTGTTTGTCACCAACTTCCAAAGCTTGCTCAAACTCGTGTCCATCAAGACAGTGATGCCATCCAACCATCTCATCCTATGTCGTCCCCTTCTCCTCCTGCTTTCAATCTTCCCCAGCATCAGGGTCTTTTCCAATGAGTCAGTTCTGGGAAGTCAGTTATGCTTCCCAGGCCCCTGAATTCTCCTCTTTTCCTGCTTCCCATCCCCAAACGGCCTACACAGCAGCCCTTTATCTGTCTCCTTCCTCCTGCATCTGCCCTGTGAAGCCGTGGAAAGATCATGGACTCAGGAACCCAACAGACTTAGGTTAGTACCTTCACCAGCTATGTAGCCTCAAGCAAGTTTCTTAACCTCTCTGAGGCTCGGCTTCTTCACACAGAGAAAGAAATCAGCAATACCGGTGTCAATAGGCCTGTTGCGAGTAAATTGCCTAATACAGTGCAAAGTAGAAACCCAATCAGGGTCAGTCCCCATATCCTGCCTGACACACAGCCTGTGGCTCTCTTTTCAGAAGCAGTAAAGCTACAACCACAAGCCCCAGGGCCAGAATGACAGTGATGAGCACAAGCTTTACAGTGAGAAGGAAGGAGTTACCATCTGTCTTTGTCACTTCTCATTGATGTAATTGTGGGCTCATCATCTATCTAACCTCTCTGAGCCTTGTCTTCCTCGTCCAGGAAATAGAGGCAGTAATAGCTCATGCCTGTGCTGAGGATCTACCATGTGCCCCTCCAGAAGTACTCGCCACCTTTTGCCATGTGCTCTGAGCCCTTAGAAGGTGTCGATCACATCAGAAGATGTCCCTGCCCTGTGGGTCCCATTGAAGTTCGGCTGAGGGCTGGGTGGCAGGGGGGGTAACTACTGGCAGATCAGAGGAAGGGAGAAGAGTGTTGGCTCGGTCAGTGCCAAGCTCCCTCCCTTCAGGGTCACTGTGGAGCAGTATGGTGCCCAGGTCGCCAGTCCCGGGGGAAGGCTCTAGACACTTCTACCCCCACTGCATCTTGTTACCAGAGCCATCAGGAACACAGTGCAGTCAAATACTGGGTGGAGCAAAGCTTTACTTTCACAGAGAAGAGATGGGACAAGGTCAGCTTCCAACAGTGGGTGTGGGTCCCCCCTGGCTGTCGGGTCTCTCTCGGTGCTGGGTACAGGGCAATTGGCCTCTGTGGACTCCTCTGTGCCACCGTGGAAGGAGCCTGTTCCCTCCCCGAGGACAGGTCCCACAGCGCTGCTGGCCAGGTGCCATGTGACACACACGCTTTAGAAAAAGAGCACCCATTGTGCCTGAAGCATGGAAAGATAATCCCACAGAGTGGGAGGCCCAGCGCAGGTGGGGTGGGCCCTTTCTCACGAAGGAAGCCATCAGTAGGCAGCTGAGTGGAGGCTCAAAGACGGCCGGCCGGAGACCAGCTTTCCCAACGGTCCCCCCAGCTGCCGCTTCCCTTGATGACAGCTCCTGTCCTTCCAGAGTCCAGCACCTGCCCCCTTCATCACACAGACCTCACTACCCCTGGGGACTTCGGAAATTGTCCTTTAATTAAAATATCAAGTTATCCTGTTTCACGCCAGGACCCTGCCTAAAGCTGATAAGGGATGAATTGATTAAAAGATGCCAAGGGCTTTAAAAAATTTCTGGTATAAACACTAAATGTCAGCTTTTATGTTACTTCATAGGGATTCTGTGAAAATTTAATGAGATTATTTTTGTAAAGTGCTTGGTAAACGTGTCTGACACAAAGGAAGACCCCAGCTAATGGCAGTACTAGGAGAGTGTTTATTCTTCCTGCTTTGACAAAGGGGAGGGAACTCCTTTCCTACATAACAGAGGGAATAGCAGGACTATTTTATCCTTCTCTTCACCCCTCTCTCCTATGGGACAGAACGATCAGCTGGTGAGACCAGAAGAAGTGCACAGAGCAAGGTCATCCAAGGACACTTTGGGTCACTCCCTTGCTCAGCATCCACCCACAGGAGCCTCGGGTTCCTCCCTTGTGCCAGGTGAGGCATCTTGGGTGGAGGAGGCTATGTTCATCAGTTGCTCTGCCTCTCACTGTTTCACGTTCACCTTAAGAGAAGACGCAAAAAGGCTCCGTATGGTCTAAGGGCTAAGCTGTAGTCTCTAATTTTGCTTGATCATCAATATAGCTAATGATAAAGCTAACACCTGGGGCAGTTTTCAGAAAAAATGAAATTGTTACCCTATCTTAAACTAGAAGTTGATTCGGTATCATCATCACCATCATCATTATTATTGTTGTTATTCTACTAAAAAATAACTTGCAAACAAAAGAGAAGTAGCATTCGTTGCTTGGCTTTTTGAGAAAATATGCCATATGAACCTATTTTTGCAGAACTTGTCAAATCTTAGTCTTCCTCTAAAGTATAAACAAAGTTCTTGGGGCCAAAGATGCTATATATTCAAACTTATTCCTTAATATGGTAAACACTGTGGATATTTGTCATCCACCTAGCTGCCTAACACCTCTGGACTCTCACCCTTTGTCCAAAGAAGTCCTCATCTTACGAGGCTTAGTGCAAGGTAGAGGTTGTTATAGAAACCAGATAGTCATGTCCCTTGATGCTAGGGTACAGGCATGTGACCCAGTTCCCATGAGTTAGACAAACCCATGCCCAGCTTTGACCCACAGGCAGACCCCACATGGAGTCTATATTCTAGAAATGGAGGTGGCTGCTATCTCCAATTTTCAGCGGCATCTGTGACAAATATTGTATCATTAGTGGCCTGTCCCCAGCATCACCTTGTCAGATGTTGGCAGGGCAAGCGGGAATGTCTGGAACTGGCTGGGGAATCTCTACCTAATAAAATCTACAGCAAACTATTTCTGTACCTGCAGTCTCAACGTCTGGCCCTCCCAAAGTTTCTATGTTTACAAAGTAGCCTTTAATAATTTCCATTTCTACATAAAAGACCCAGAATTTGATTCTAATGTTTGAAGCTAAGAACTCTGAATGATACAGCCATTGAAATGACAGCCTCTTGGACCATGAACAACATGAGGGCAGAGGCCAAGTCTGTCTTGATCACCACTGCACCACTAAGCGTTCTCTTTGGCTTTTTCTTCCAGGTTATGCTCAGAAACTGTATCAGACAAGAATTCTCTGGGCGCAAGTGACAGAAATCCAAATCGAGTTAATTAAGCCTGCCCCCAAAGAGACTAACTCTTATAACTCAAGCCTTGGGCTACTGTTGTCTTTCTGCTCAGTTGTGTCCAACTCTTTGTGACCCCATGGACTGTAGCCAGCCAGGTTCCTCTTTCCATGGAATTTTTCAGGCAAGATACTGGAGTGGGTTATCATTTCCTCCTCCGGGGGATCTTCCTGACCCAGGGATTCAACCCAAGTCTCCTGTGTCTCCTGCATCGGCAGGTGGATTCTTTACTACTAGCACTATCTGCGAAGCCCACTGTTTGCTTTAGGGACAGCTGAACCCAGAAGTTCAAACGATGCTGCAGCACACATTCCATTACTTTTCTTGGTTCTTTTTTTTTTTTTTTTTCTCACTTGGCTTCATTCTCAGGTCATCTTTCTTATCACTTGGTTATAAAACTGCCACCCTTCATATCTCTAGGTTTACCTCATTCTTACCGTGATTCCAGAAAGAAAAGGAAAAAACACAAACCCCTCTCTCGAAATATTCACACCTGATCACCCAAATGACACTGACTGACCTCGTTTGGGTTTTGGAGTAAATCTGGGACCCATCATTGGATCCAGGAGAAGGAGAATTCCAACTCATTAGAGTGGGTAAAGCACTCACTTGTGCAGCGCAGAAGGTCATTACAGCTGGTGGCACCTCACAGGAGTCACATTGCTTTAGGAGGGACTATTCCCAAAGGAAAGTGACACAGAACATGCAGAAATGACAAAAAGGGCAGATTTCCACCTGGGAACCATAAGCGGCACAGAGTCGGTAGTCAATAAAAGCCAGTAGAAAGGAAACAAAAAGTCTTCTCCTAAAACCAGTATATTTTTCTCTCTCTCTCCTATCTCACTGGCCCATACATTCACATACAAGGAAGTGGATTCAAACAGTCCTGGGATCCTTGGAAAGTGGAAGACGATCACCCCACTATTACTTAGGCAACAAAGCTGAAGTCTCTTGTTACATCAGGAGGAAAAGACAAACCGTGAACTGAGGCATAAACTTCCTATTGTGAGGCCCCTAACTGGCAGACAGTGAATACCTCATCATTCTCAAGTAGATCATAAGCTTCAGGAAGCTTTCAGTAAATATCCTTTTATGTTGACATGAATAAAGTTGATAAGGTGTGGGCTATGTTTGAGGTAGTAGAGACTGAAAAGAGAAAAAAAAAAAAAACCCTGTGTTTCTGATGTCCCTTTGCATCTCACTCATTTCCAGATACTGACATTGAACCACCACAACGAGCCAAGTATCATATTCCCAAAATATCTGCCAGACATTCTTGCCATTTCAGCCTTATTGAATTACAATGTGGTGCAGCCTTAGAAATATAAATCATGGAGAAGCAGGAAATGCATTTATTTCATTAACCCATGTAGCCTTCATTTAAGGCCTGCTTAAGCCTCTCTTAGGAACAGCTCTGCAACCTCACCCTGCAAATACATTACATTTTGCTTTCCAGCTGCCGCAGACCTAGTGATAGACCATCATTTAAGTCCTGCCTCTCCTCAAAAGTCCTTTCTTTCCAATGCAGTTGCCCAGATGGAGTGCAGAGCTTTAAGATGAGAACATCTTTGTATGTTTTTGTTTGTCATTTCTTGGTCTCCTGGGCAGTTGTTGGCCAGACTTGCTTTTCGCTTCCATTCCAATCAACCAGCCACATAGGGGAAGAACTCATTCCTAAGTTTGGCAACAAACATCTGGATGACATGCAAGAGCCCTGATGACCTTTGGCACAGAACTTGGTGCTCTGTGGAGGGGCTGCATAAGCAAGATGCTCAATTGATTGCACGAGTAATGAAGATGGATGATTCGGTCATAGCAAGCAACTTTGCATGCTTAGATGACAGAGCAGATTTTAGGATTGGAGTCTCTGGAGTTACATGGCCTGAGTTCAGATTCAGGCCATGCACTTACCAGCTGAATGACTTGAGTCCATGACTCCCCTTCTCCAAGCATCCATTTTCTCAGTGGAATTAATGTTTGCCTCCAGGGCCTGTTGAGAGGCAGCTTCAAGGAAAAAGATAGTATGGAGGGAACTTGTAACCCAGGGGTCCCCAACCTCTAAGATCTAATGCCTGATCCTCTAAGGTGGAGCTGCTGTAATAATGACAGAAATAAAGTGCACAATAAATGTAGTGTGTTTGAATCATCCTGAAACCATCCCCCACTCCTTCCAATGGAAGGAAATTATCTTCCATGAAACCAGTCCCTGGTACCAAAATGTTGGGAACCATTGCTGTAACCTACAAAACATTACTTGCTTTGTTATTATGACACCCAGACCGAAAAAGGCAAGAAACATATGCTTGCCTCAAGTGGCTCAGCTTGAGGCAAATTTCAGAATGTATCCTTGCCACCTTTCCTGTGAGAATTTCTTTGTTTTCTCATCCAGTCCCATTTCCCAAGGAGCCATGTTGGTCTGCATTCTTATTCTCAGTTAGCCTTTAATACATTTCTCCTGAAGCACTGATGGCTGGCTTATGTTCAGTGGCTTGATATGTGATTCCTCCTGGGGGTTATGGTGCTTAATCAGGAAGGAGACCCTAACTTCTCTCCTAACCACTAGAGACCTCACCAGAGTCCAGGGAGACATTCTGAAAACGTCACCATCTGGGCATTTCCCACACGATCACATTAAAGTTTTGGGAGAATGAATAAGGAGAAGAAGAAGAAAGCAAAAGAGAACCTAAGAGGAGTTACTTCTTGTCCCCCAGCATGAAGAAAAGCCTAGTGTCTGGGATGTGGTAGTTATTCCATAATCTTGAATGGATAAATAATGATAGAGAGAATGAATGAGCAAATTAAGTGAAGAGCCACCCTGCATATTCTTCAGTCACAAGTAAAAAGAATAAATGAAAGCTCACTTTGGCAGGGCACCTATGAGAAGTTGGCACCTATGTAGCCAACTACAATGGCAAGCTCCTGGACTAATCCTCTTTGCTGGAATTACCAGTAAGCAGAATAATCAACTTGCCTTTCACTGACAGGATTTTTACCTGCCTGCTTTCCAGAGTGTGTTTTTAAACAGAGGGTGGGGATGGTGAAGAGGAACATGATCTTAGTAACATTGAAAGCCACAGGCTCTAAATTCTGTCATATCTGAGTCTAAGATCCAGTTCTGCCATGAATTATTTCTGTGTTTGGACAAATAACTAAACTTCAACTTCTATCTGTGAAGGAGAAACTCCTGTGGGATACGCCTTGCCCCACTGGTTTTTTGTTTTGTTTATATTTTTTTCTTTTACCAAAAAACCCTGCAAGACAGGGCAAATATATTAAACAGTTGTTTGCAGACATTAGACAATAAGCAACCTAGGACTATAATTGCCAATAGAAAGGAAAAAATGAGGTAACCAGAGGGCAGTTTCTGGTGAGAATCACCAGGAAGGGGAACCAGAGAAAATGACGGTACTCAGGAAGACCATGAAGACTAAGGCAGCTCGATTTGGGTCACAGAGTGCTGGAGAGGAGGGCACTGTGCAAAGAAAGATCTCCAGAAGTCTGCACAGGGACACTAATTTGCTAATGTGTAGGGGGAAAGTAAGCAAAGAAAAATAACATGAAAGAGAACTTTCTCGGGAGCAGCAAACCAAACAACTTCTGAGCTTACCCAGGCTGGAAATAATTCAAATTCCCACCAGCCAGAGTACAGAGACATTGATGAATTCATGTAAGTACCCAAAAGTACTTTTAGAGATGAAAGTAACAATATCTGAAAATCACACATCTAAAAATTTCACTAGATGAAATTAACAGCAGATTAAATACTATCAAAGAAAAGTGAACTTGAAGACATACTCCCCTGCCCGCAAAAAAAAAAAAAATCCAAAACAAAGCACAGAAAGACTAAAAAATATGCCAACAAAGGCTCATTGTTTTAAAGAATAAAATGTGTGAACAATATCAAGCAGTATAACATATATAACTTGAGTTCTGGAAAGAGAATAAATATGAAGAGTATCTGAATACATAATGGCAATTTTAAAATCAAAATTTTAGCAAAAACAATAGACTTATAAATGTAAGTAGGTCAATGAACCCAAAGGATAAACACACAAAAAAAGCATACCAAGAGAAATCAGAGCCAAATTACTTTAGAAAAAGTGATAACTAGAAAACATGAAATGTTGTTCAGAAAAAAAAGACATGCTAGACACGCTATACACAGAGAAGAAAGAGGAAAATTTTCATAGACTTCTCATCAGAAACTATGGAAACCAGAAGACAGTGGCATATCTTTAAAGAACAAAAAATAAAAACTGTCACCTAAAATGTTATAACTGGAGAATATCTTTCCAAACTAAAGTTGAAGATTTTTGTCAGACAAAAGCTCAGAGAAGTTGTTACCAGCTAATCATTACTAAAAGAAATATTAATGAAAGTTTTTTCATAAAGAAGGAAAATGATACCAGAAAGAGAAACTTGGCACACAAAGTAATAAAAATACAGCAAAAGTGAAATCAGGAGTACACGTGAATTATATGGTCTGATTCTTTAATGAAGCTAACTCTATTTTAAAGATAATATTAAGATAATTAAAACAAACAGTAATGTACTGTGAGGTTTAAAACATGTAAAAGTAAAATGGGTAAAAACAGTAGAGGAAGTGAAAGTTTTTACATTATATCAAGTGGTATAATATTATTTGAAGGTAGATTGTGATTAAAGTTGGATGCAGTAAACTGCAGAGCCATCAGTTTACCAAAAAAAAAAGGTCTGTCCTCACTCTGATATGTAGTTGTGAAGATCTGGGGGATTTCTAGCCATCCTTGGGCCATATTTTTGCAAGTTTCGGGAAAATAATCTCTCCATATACTCCATGTGGGCTTCTGTGGCTTGGGATGACACAGCCGTCTACCTCCGTGGCATCATCTCCAGTCATTTTCCTAATATTCCTCTGCTCCAGTCACCCTGGTCCTTGTTTCCTCTTGAGTTCCTCAAATGTACTCCTTACTCAAAGCCTTTGCACTTGATGCTTCCTCTGGCTGAATACTTTCTCAGTACACAGCTGCAGGGCTTACTGCGTAACTGTCACCTAATCAATAAAGCTTTCTCTGACAACCGTACCAAAAATACTGCTCCTCATCCCATCCCCATTTCCTTGTCCTGCTTTATTTCTTCCATTGACTCATCATCATCTGTCACATTGTGTGTGTGTTTGTTTGTTGCCTGTCTCCTCCGACCCACCATGATTCTGGATCCCAAAAGGACCTGAGCATGTGATTATGAGTTGTTTCTCTCAAAGGGGAAGCATTTTCCCCCAAGTGTCTTAATTCATCATCATGATGCCCCAAATGGTGTTTATGAGAAGTCAGCCTAAAGCAGCACCCACTACCTGGGACCATCTGTACTTCATAGGGATTAAAGCCACAGCCATGGCCTCCTTGGAGCTAACCAGCAGGCTTGGTTCAGAGGTCCACATCTGGCTTTCTGCTTTGCATGCATCTTTCATCTGGGCTCCAAAGTCTGATGGCTGATGCTTCTGGAATGCCCTAGGCACTGCTGAATCAGATGTTATTTAGCTTCAGTGATTCACAAATTCCAATTTGCAGGACTTTCTCAGGATGGCCATTTTGGGGAGCTCCTTTTCTCCATTGCCTCGTAAATGAATTTTTCCCACCCTGAATTTCACCTAACCGCAAGGAGTTCCTCTGGAAGTCCAACTGGAACCATGCCTGTACAATGGCCCCCTGCTCTAGGCTTTGAAGACACGGTGATGCTCTGCATCTTGTGTGATTGAAGATGCTGTTGCTGTGCCTGACCCTAAGCACATCCATGCAACCCAGACTGATATCCTGTGTTTCCATATGTTTCCAAGAAGTTGCTTTGTGCTCTCACGTCTCTAGGAGCAGGGTTGTGTTAGGCACACTAGCACAGGAAAGAATGTGTGGAGCCCTCTTTGGGGACACACCTGATTACATAGCTTTGGACAGAAGGGACCTGGCCACTGAAGGCCTATGTCCTCTTTACTGAGTTCTAAGACCCAGCAGGTTCTCAGGATGGGAAAGACTCACTGTTCATCCCATGCCAGTCTAGCATAAACAAATCTGAGTCAACTATGTTAACTCCATCTACTGATATCAGGTCTTCTAGAACCTGATGCCAATATCAGGTCTTCTAGAACCTCCATGTTTGTTGGGAGAATGCACAGACTTGGGCCAGCATCTTCATTTCTGATGGTATCTACTTAGCTTCTGCATGGAAATGCCATTTCCATGAACAGGAATGGTGACAGGATGGGTCATGTGATCAAGGAGCCTGACTTGAAGGATCATCCCAGGTGCACAATAGAACAATTAAAGTCTTGGACTCAGAAGCTGGTCAGTCTGGTTTGTATTGGAACCCAGGTCCACATTTAACCATTGGATGATCTGGACAAGCTACTGTATGTTTCCAGGACTGCTTCCCCATCTTTGAAGTGTTAGTTGTTCAGTTGCGTCCAACTCTCTGCGATCCCATGAACTGTAGCCCACCAGCCTCCTCTGTCAATGGAATTCTCCAGGCAAGAATACTGGAGTGGGTAAGACATTCACTTCTCCAGGGGATCTTTCTGGTCCAAGGATCAAACCTGGGTCTCCTGCATTACAAGCAGATTCTTTACTCTCTCAGCCACCAGGGAAGCCCTTCATCTTTAAAAACCAGAGATAAGGAAACACAAGGAACATTAAAAGAGGTAAAGCATTAAAGGGAAGACTCAATGCTGCAGCTCAGTAGGTACCTGGTTGCTATTAACAATACTGATTTTTGTTTATGCTGCCCGCTCACCCATGGTAAACAGGTGGAAGTTATGACAGAGCCATTGTTATGGGTCCATCTGATTTTATTTTACTTTTCACTTTTTTAAGTACTATATACTTGAAGACTATGCAGGAAGTTAGGTTGGGGTCAGGTGACTGATTTCTAATGATGAACACCACATCCAGTCCTGATCATTAAGAAGTCCTGACTTGTGCTCTCTCTTGCCTTCACTGGAATAGATAGAAAAGAAGGACCCCAAGATGACAGAACCACAGGATGAAAGAAGCTCAGATCCTGGAGTGCCCACGTGGAGATGGCATGCTCAGAAGAGCTGCCCAAGTTATATTGCACTTGGTGAGACTAAGGGCCCCTGAGTAACCCACATTTCAGGGCTGGCTACTTTAATATAACATAGCCCATCCAGACTAATTGAAAAATGAAAACTAGCACAGGGAGTGGACAGAGGAGCCAGTTGGTCAAGATAGAGTTGCTATTCCCAGTCAGGTAGGGACAGGAAGTGTAAATTTTTTATCAGTAAGAAAATAACTGTCAGTTTTAAAATAAAATGGATTGCTAATTTTCTACACAATTCCTTACTGGAACCACACAGTTGTGATAGAATGGGGCAGGTTTTATGATATGAAAACTTTAGTCTGCATTTTTCTGATCTTTATAGAACATCACTGCTCCACGTCCATGCCCCAAACTTCACATGGTTCTGTGAATTTAAAAAAAAAGAACCCTCTCCATAAATGTCAATACATTGGCAGCGATTTTCTGCAGTGGAAACATATTCTCCTTGAAAATTGCATGTCCTGGCATATGTCTCGTCTGGGGACCACCTGTCAGAGGAAGCAGCCATTTGTAATTAAGGATACACAGAATCATAAATGATCACAGCCAGTTCACATTAGAACGTGGCCACATATGTTTAGCAAAACACCAGACTTCCTGGATCATGATTGTGCTATACAAATGGACCTGAATTTAACCCTATAAAGCTCTGTTTTAAAGACACTAAAGCCTTTGCATACATTGTTCCCTCTGCCTGGAATGATCACTCTTCATATAGTTAGTTCTTCATCTTCAGACCTCTCCCCAAGGGTCATCTCTTCAGGGATGCCCTCCCTGACTACTCTTTCTACAAGAGGTAGCCTTCCCTTAATTCTCTGATTCTGGGCCCTATCCATTTAATTTATAGCTGTCACTGCAATCTAATTTGGGGTGGTGTTTGTGTGTGTGGGGGGTGTTTGTTTACTATCCATTTTTGGTGTTTGTTATTTACTATCCATTTTTCCCACTAGACATAAGTAACCATGATATCCGTCCTATCTAAAATCCCAAATATATGAACTACTAAAGCCCCTGTAGTGTTTAAACCAGTCTCAGCTGAATTTTCTGATGTTATACCTGATTGTACAGCTAAAAATCTTCCTAAAAAATGTATTTCCTCTCTATATTGCCTTTCCTGATCTCTTGTTTATAAATTAAACAAGAGATCTGTGTCAGATCCTGTATTAAGTGATTTATTTCATTTAATCTTTACAATAACTCTGAAAGTTAGGATCGTTTAATGCTATTTTATAGATGAGGAAATTAATGTCCAAAAGTTGCAACAAATATGGGTCACTTTTTGTCAGGTTTACACATCCCTTCTTTTCAGACAGCAGCCCTCCCCCACTCAGTGATTCTGAAGGAGCTGTCACTCAAGTATACCACAAGGGTGGGCACATGATCCAGGCTAGCCAATCAGAGCATCTCTCTACATGGACTCTGTGATTGGGTCAGAGTGAGACATGTGACCCCAAAAAGCCAATCATGGTCCTTTTTTGGCACATAAAAGCTAATATATTAAACATCTCTCTTGACTCTAGGATCAAACTCTAAGAGGACTACATAACTCTGTTACTAGCTGGAGCTCTCTTGCTGCCATACAGAGAGAACTTGCCCCCAAATAAAGCTTACATCCGGCAAACGTCAGTGAAAAAGAGAGGAATCACTTGAACTCCTGGATCAGCTGTGCCTGAGACATACATCTTGGACTTCTCAGTTGCACGAAGCAGTAAATTTGTCTTGTTAGGTAACAGGGTCGCTTCAGTCGTGTCTGACTCTTCCCGACCGTATGGACTGTAGCCCACCAGGCTCCTTCTATCCATGGGAGTCTCCAGGCAAGAATACTGGAGTGGGTTGCCATTTCCTCCTTTAGGGGATCTTCCTGACTCTGGAATCGAACCAAAGTCTCTTATGACTCCTGTATTGCAGGCAGATTCTTTACTGCTGAGCTACCTAGGAAGCCCTAACATGGTCTAAATTGGGTTTATACCACTTGCCACTGAATAGGATGAAGCGAGCACCCATGTAGAAGCTCAATTAATACTAATTTTCTTGATTTTCCTGAAAGTTACCACTTTACATTAACCTCACATAACCTCACTGACATAGTTTACAATATGTTAGCTGTGGCAATCCAGACAGCTCTATTTTCTGGCTACCCTTTACATGTCACATTTGATTCAGCCTCTACAACAGGGTTTCCCAGGTGGCACAGTGGTAAAGAATCCACCTGCCAATGCAGAAGACATGAATTCAACCCCTGGATCAGGAAGATCCCCTGAAGAAGGAAATGGTAACCCAGTCCAGTACTCTTGCCTGGGAAATTCCATGGACAGAAGGAGCCTGGTGGTCTACAGTACATAGGGTCACAAAAGAGTCTGACACTTCTTTGCAACTAGACAACACCTGCCCAGATGGAGAGAACCCTGGCAGGGTGCAGGCAGAGGAGGCTGACATGGCAAGCAAGTGTGGCTGAGTTAACCTTTGATGCTATCTCCAGTACAGGTTGCAGGAACCTGGTCAACTTTTTGGAAACTAAAACTGAGAACATGTGAATTTGTAAGCTATCGGGTAAGCCAAGGTGGGTCATTAAAACCTGGGAGAAGAAAGTAAGGCTATGGAAACAGAATAATAAAATCGGACTGTGAGAAGGAGCAGAAAAGAGGGCCTGGATCCTACTTTTTCAATTCCTGGTTCCAACTGCACTGCCAGCTACATTTCCTCTTCTGAGAACTTTGAAGAAATTTCCCTTTTGTACTTAAGCTAATGGGTGGGTTTCTGTTACTTAATACCCAGTCTATCTCTTAACTAAGAGAAAAACAACCAAATAAAGACACAAGTTTCCAGTTCAGTTCATGGCAATTTATTTAATTTAAAAATAAAAACAAACAAAAACAAAATCAGTTTCCAATGAAAATACAAACATTTTGGGTGGTTATCCAGCTTTTTTTTTTTAATCCCCTATAGGCTGTCCTGGGCTCAAACCAATCAAATGAATGAAAACCAATTTTGACTGGAGCCATAAAGCATGTTGCACCAATTAAATTACACCAATATATTATTATAATACCTTTGAAATGCCTTTCAGACCAATAAATAAAAAAAGACAAATTCAAATAAAAAAGTCAACTTTTTATTACCAAAAAAAAAAACAGAAATTAAATAAAAGTCACAACATGGATTAAAAAAAAAAATGTGCAGTCAAGTTTCTCTCTTTTTTTTTTTTCTTCTAGGAATGATACCATGCCAGTAAATCCCTACAGAACATTTCCAGTTTGGCAATAAGCAGTCAGTCAGTCATTCACATTTGTACTCAAGACAACAGGCTTGGCCTACACTCACCTGAGTTTCACCCCAAGAGGTACTCTTTGCCATCTGCAGAAGCAGCACCTTATAACAGGGATGGAAATTCAGAGAGCACTTGGCATTTTCATTTCACCTGAGGTCTTGAAGCACTTCCTGAAAACTGATCATGCCTTGAAATTTACCTGTAAAAAGAAGTATTAACTCTACTCCTTTGGCAGATGTGTAAACTAAGACACTGAAAGGCCCACGGAGGCAAGGAAAGGACCAGGAGAGCTGACCTCGAATCTCCTGCTTGGTCCACCAGGTCATCAAAGTGTCTCTCACTTGTAATTCCATGGAAATAAATCAAGCATGATTTCCTTGGCTGGAAGGGATGAGAGGACTTACTTAAGAAGGAAGGGAGCTGCTTTGCGGTCTTTTCCCTCTATTCCAAGTTTTTTCTTTCTTTAAAAGGACAGAGTCAACATCATATCCAGAATCAGAGGACATTAGCAGAATGTCAGAACTAGGCAGGGACTTGACAGACCAGCTAATCCAGCCCTCATTGAAGAGAAAACTCAGCCCCTGAAATACTGCAGGTGCCTAAGACCACCAGCAGACTAGGACTCAATGCAGTCTCTGCCTCTGAGTGGAGAACCGTCTTTGCCACAATCCACTGTCTGGGTCTGCTGAGAAAGAGAAAATACATGTTTTCTCTTTTGGAGGCTAGGGATAGAATGACTTTCCTTAATAGTGTCACTTTTACTTAAAGATTATAAGGATGGAAAATACCAAACAGACACAATCACTTGGGCAAAAGGAAACTACATCAACCAGTAGGTAGATGTTATACCTAAGTCACACTGACAGCCACTAACTAGACAGGCTGCCATGCATGAGGGACCAGCAATGTGGCAGTATAGGCTATCCAGAAAAGGTTGCATAAAGTGATACAAGGAAGAGGGAGCTTTAGAGGTTGGAGAATGCCCTCCACGCACCCACATACCCCACATACAATTTGCTAGCTATAGGTTTTTTTCCCTTTGAACCTATATTGGAATTCAGGAAGGAGGTGGAATTGAATGAAAGGAAACCCGCAAAGCTTCCCATATTACACTACTCGGCTCAACCCGAAGGGATGCACAAGCCAAAACCCCAGAGCTGGTGACAAGGGGAGAACTGGAGCCATCTCCTTTGGCAAAGGGCAGTTTCATTCTAATTAATGTTCTTAGTGTCTGAAGGTAAATTCCAATCTCAGCTCCCCATGTTGGTTTTCCCCCCAAACACCCCCCAAGACTAGTTCTTCTTAAATATCCAGGTGGCTTTCAGAAGTTGACCATCTTGAAACAAGAGTTTCAATTAGCTGGGGCCAGTAGAATCTGAGGTCGTCCCAAACTCCCAAATATGACCATCAATCCCAAACTCAGTATCTGAAGATGTCGCACTGTGGGAGTGATGTCTTCTCACCTGCAATGTGGGTGTCCAGGAGTTACACAAGTGAGTTATGTGACTTTTCAAGATAAGAGTCCTGTCACACCTCTCGTCTGTCTTCTCCAGAACCATCAGGAAGACGTCCAGGGAAATGTTCCCTCTCCCACTTTCTTCCTCCCAACCCACTCTGCTCTTTCAGCAGCTTATTCATTTGAGTGGCTGGAACCTTTCCCTCAAAGTCTAGGGGTTCAAACCCATGACAGAGAATACCTAGATTTGAGGGGGAAAACACCTTCTGCCTGACTTGACTTTCCTCCTTCAAATATCCCACCTACGCTCTAACACCCAGAAGCAAACTCGCCTACCTCTGAGGATTCTACACTGAGTGGATGAGGAAACTGTTTACTGTGAGTAAACAGGGTAAATAGTTGAGTCAGTTATTCCTTTGGAGACTATAGCCAGTATCACATCCAATTCAAAACATTCATGCAGGTGAGAACCCACAAGGCAGCATTCCAGTTAATATTGAGACATTAAAGAAATTGACAAGTTGCCCCCTCGCTGGTATGGATCAATTTCCGTTCATTTAGAAAGATCACAGAGGGTCTCGAGCACTGTTCTACACCATAGTTTTGACCTCTGACACCACCAACTTTCCCCCTGTCCACCCTTGGGAGGTTGTGCTAAAGAGCCAGGCAGACACTAGGAAAGAAGAGGCAGACAACAAGAAGCCAAACAATCACCATGGGCTGACTCTAAGTCCTTAGCAGTGTCCAGAGCATTCTTTCTCTGACCAAGGCCCTGTCTTCCATTCAAGGTAGAGTAGCAAATTAACAAATGCCCCACGGTGGCATAAAGAGACAACATAGATCCCATGGGATCTACACTAACACTCCCAGGGCTTAGCCAGGTCAAGGATGACAACTACAAGGCATGAGTGCCCCCACACCCCTTCCCCTCCCCATGACAGCCATTACTAATCAATCACAGCACTCCTTCCCACTGGGCTACTCAAACCAATGCACCCAGCAGCCCTTATCAATTGATCACTGATTCAAGCTCAGATAACTAAAATCGACATGCCCACCCTATGCAGTCAGACCAAGCCTGCTAACAACATGAGAAGGAGCAAGCTCTGAGTGATTTCGCAACAGATGGCTATAGTCTGTCCTGCCCTCCTCCAGAAGCATGTGGATGACTTCTAGAGAAATGCTTCCTCTCCCATATGCTCCCTCCCTATCCTGGAAGTGCTGGCCAACACCACCTCCCCTGGACAGCTGGTCCCCTAGGAGATGCCATAAAGCAAAATGCCAATTAGGATCCCAATTCTAACTGGCAGTCAGCAGGACTGGCCAACTGCCCACCTCTCCCACATAGGCACTGACTCAGCTTTCAAATTTGGCCAAAGCCAAACATCATCAATCCCTTTGTCAGTCTGTTGTCACGGCCATCAAAGAGGTAACCAGCTCCAGAGCCCAGTTATCATTCCCACTCCTCTCCCTCATACCCACCCCACCCCACCCCTGCACCCCGGGAGCTAGTTGAGCTTGTTGCAGATCTCTAGCGCCTTCTTGTAGACCTGAGTCACGTCATCCATGTCCGTGAGGAGGGAGAAGCTGCTGTCTGCCAGCCGGTTCCGGTACCGCTTCAGGTACTGGGGCGGGGCCGGTTCTGGAGCCCCTCAAAGTCCTGGATCTGGAGGAAGTTCTCGGCAGAGACGCAGCTGCGGATGCGCTGGCGGGTGGGGCGGTTCTCCTGCAAGTCGAGCAAGTCGAAGGAGTCGCTGGACAGGACGCTGTCATCGCTGATGACGCTGGAAGGCCGGCTGTAGCTCCGGGAGAGGCCCTCAGAGGGGACACCCGGCTCTAGCAAGGATTCCAGTGTGGGCATTTCGGGGCTGGCCAGGGCCGGGTCCATGGTGCCCGCTGAGTACTTGCTGTTGTGCTTCAAGATGCCCTTCCTGCGACAGGAGAGGCTGTGGGATGGCACCCTGGCCGGGTCCGGGGGACTGGGGGAGGGGATGCTGCTGCCAAGCCCATCGTTACTGTCAAGCAGCTCCGAAGACTCGCTGCGCTCCGGGGATGAATAGTAACCCGATTCTCTCTGCTGGGTCTTTTTCAGGATGCCTTTCTTGGGCATCGTGGCCGACTGTTTGGGGCTGAGTTTACCTGGCACTTCGGCCTCTGGGGGGCTTGGCAGGGGCACAGCAGTCCGGCACAAGTCCTGTTCCAGCTTGAAAGTGGGCGGTAAGGCCGGGCTGACGACACCCTCGATGAAGCCAGTGCTGTGGGAGCGATGCTCACTGTTGCTCCGCTTCTTCAGGATCCCTTTGGGCCGCTTGGAGCTCAGCTTGGATGGGCTCTCGGGCACGGAGTCCTGGCCAGACTGAGGGAAGTCGTTCTCTTTCTTGGACTTCTTCAGCGACCGCTGACGCTCCAGCACGACCTCAGGGGCCCCAGGTTTGGCCAAGCCTTTAACTTTGGCTTCGGCTTCAGCCTGCAACCCTGTGGAACGGTGGTGCCAGTCGATAATGCGGGCCAAGAGTGGGGACTCGGAGCTGTGAAGGGCGTCACAGTCGCAGACACTGCTCTTGTAGCCCCAATTCACCCACCAATGGTTGGCGATGTCCTCGATGGTGGCCCGGCGGTCGGGATTCACCATCAGCATCCACCGAATGAGGCCTCGAGCATCTACGGGACAAGAAGCAAAAGGAACAATAAATTTTTTTGTTTATTTTTGGCCATGCCCTGCATGGACCAGTGATCGAACCCACGCCCCCTGCCATGGAAGTGCAGAGCCCTAACCACTGGATCACCGGAGAATTCTAGGAACAATACATTTTATGGGAGCTTTGGGCTTTGCCACAGGGCTGACACTCCAGGAGACACTCATTTGAGGAAAATCCAAAGGAAGCCCTAGTTCAGCCACACTGTGGAGCAGGAAGCTGCAGCCTTCCAGACTGGACATCAGAAAGCACCAGCCAGACTCAGAGCCACAGGCCGGGGTGCCGTCACAGCCTGGCATGCTTCTTCACACAGGTGATGCAATGTCGAATTGTTGAGCTTTCCATCAACTCAGATCTTTATAAAATGGGGAAGACCGGGTAACCAGGAAAGAATCCAGGCCCAAGCCCAAGCAGGGCCCCACCATTCTTTTGGTGGGTATCATCTTACCAAAAGGGAAACAGGTGTAGATTACCATGACTTTCTTTAGTCCTCCAAAGGTAGACTTATATAAATACACACTGCTCGAGTCATTGGGAAAGTATGTCAGCACAGAGAGGGAATTTTAGGGCTAAAATGGCAAAAAAAAAAAAAAAAAAAAAAAAGGCTTATCAGAGAGGGAGAGACAGAGAAGGATGGAGCGGTGCTCATAGCTGGCATACCTGGGCACTGAAAGGCACTGTACTCAAGGCTGGCCTGAACCCCAGGGCCTCAGCCAGGCTGAGACCCACACCCAGCGTTCACCTCCTATCCCTCTCAGACATAATCCACAGCCTACCCAGCTGTCGGATCAGAGAGCTGATCTCTATCTGCTATCCGTTTATGGCCCGTCTGAAAAATTCCATTTGCAAATTTCTGCTGCCAAAGAATTAAGGGAAAGCCCCAAAGGGATGTTGAGGAGGCCACAGGAACCAACTGACTCTCGCAGCTTATAAATCACTTTTTAAGATCAAACTGTGCTTCCCCAGTGGGGGTTGAATTATATCCTGGGAAGGTGCCACCTCCCCTCTGCTACTTATGCAGCTAATGAGTAGCTGGCAGGGGCCTGGCAATGGCGCCGGGGGTGAGGCACACCTCTGTACAGCAACAGGATGTTCATCCATTCGGTCAAGAAATAGTCTCTGAATCCCTGTAATGTGCCAGAAACTGTGTTGGGACCATTTGGCTACTGAGCCAAAAAGGCTACCATAGAGGTCACCCTGAATTTTCTCCAACAAACCCCACAGGTTGGCTCATTGAAAAATATATACAGATATAGATATGTGTATATCTATATCTATTTATATAAAATAAGTCAATGTTCATTATTCAGATTCTATATTTGTAAACTTGCCCACTCACTAAGCTGTATTTGTAACCCCCAAATCAACACTCGGGGTGCTTTCCACAGAGGGGCAAAAAAAGTGTTGCCCCCACTGTGCATTGTGTGTTCCCAGCTGAGCCAGAGCCAGGCAACAACATGGCACTGTCTTCTTGCTTCTGCTCTTGTGCTGTAAGTGTCCTTTTCATAATCCATTTAGTTCATGCTTTTCACATTGTTGCCCTTTTTGTTGGTGATTTCACTGTTGAAATGGCCCCCAAGTGTGGTGCTGAAGTGCTGTCTGGTGATTGTAAGGGCAAGAAGACAGTGAGGTGCCATGCAGAGAAAATATCAGACAGGTATCAGACAAGTATCAGACAAGCTGCTCTCAGGCATGAATTAAAGTGCTGATGGCTGTGAGTTTGATGTTCATGAATCAACAGTATAGTTTAAAAGAGGCATCTTTAAACAGAAATGTACAAAAGACAAGGACATGGAGTGATCCGTTGACAAAAACGTTGTGACCAGAGGCTCACAGGAGTCGAGCCCTGTATCTCCCTAGGAGCAGTGGCTCAGTATTCAGGAATTCAGCATTCACTGCAACTTTACTGAATTGCCACAAATAATGAGAATCAACTTGTGTGTGTGTGTGTGTGTGTGTGTGTGTGTGTGTACACATGTAGGATGCACGTATATGAAAGGTCTGTTAATTACATTCTAAAGTCGACTACCTATACACACCCCTTCTATACCCACATGATGCTCTCCTGTCAAGAGATGGAGCTTATGGCCTTGGTCACTTTGACTGATAAAACATGGCAGATGTGACCTTATCTGGCTTCCAAGGAGACATTAAGAAGACCTGGCAGCCACTTCTTCCTCCATCTTCAAGCCCTGAACTGCTATGTAAGAAGTCCAGGCTACTCCCTGGAGGGACAGGCCTGAGGAGGCTGCTCATAGAGACAGCCCACACAGAGGGACCCCAAGGTGTCCCCACAATTGGCCCCAACCTCAGCTACCATCTGACTGCAACTGCAGGAGAAACCCCAGCCAGGCCAGAGGAGCTCTCACCAATCTGGGAACCAAGAGACATGGCTCATCGAAGTCATTTAAACTGCTGAGTTTGCTAGGAGGTGGGGGCAATGGGACAGAGTTGTTCTCGGCCATGGTAATGAAACAACACCCATGCACCAGACCTGCAGTGGGGCAAGGTGTGAAAAAGAGTAGTTGCCACCCTCGTGCACTTAGAGTCTACCAAGGGATTTTATGTCTACACAGACTCGAAGGGATTTCATGTAATACTTTTTCCAAAATGTGCACCAATAGCGGAAAACAGAATCTAAACAGGGTAAGAGCCTTGCCCAAGTTTGCACAGCAAGCAAACAGGACTCTTAGCCTGCTCTGTAGAACAACTGATCTGCAGGTACCACATTGGAAAGGTTTGGGGAAAGCGGACTAACAAGTCAGCTCAGCAAAGATCTGGGGAGAAGAGGAATAGCAGCTGTCTTCCTTACAGACATCGACACAAAAGCGGGACATGTGAGCTGGCCTCGCCCAGCCCAGCCGCTGGCTGTCCATGGGTGCATACCTGAGGGCTGCGTGGGCTCCCGATATTCACCACTGCTGATCTGCCGGATGAGGTTCTTGTGATCGAAACCATCGAAGGGCATCGTTCCGTAAACAAGAGTGTAAAGCAGTACGCCCAAGGCCCAGCTGTCCACCTGAAGCAGAGAGAGACAGGACAAGTAGATTCCCTTCCCAAACATCAGCATCACAGACCATGAGCAGCCACCTGCAACGACCCCAGGAAGGGAATTTAGCACCTGGCAGCCAGGTTCCCACCATGGCCTGACACCTGATATGTAGTGCACCTGGGGCCTGCTTCAGAGCCTGACCTTTCCGTTTCAAACAGTCCTAATTGATAGAACTTTCTTCAATAGATGATCTTCTTTGATCCTCACTATAATTTGGGGAAACAGGTAGGGCCCTGCGTTATTTTCAGCCCCATTTGACAGAGAGGCCCAAGGGAGTTAAATGGTTTCTCCGGAGACGCCCCATCCCAGTGATGGAGGTCAGACAGGAACACGGATCTCTGGACTCCTAATTCAGGAATCCTGCACCGTCTTCAAATGGCTCAGAGGCTGCAAACCCAAATGGCTACAAGAGCCAAGCAGGCAACAAACATGAACAAGGCAAGACACAGGGTGGGGTACAACGTGGAGTGTTGGTTTGAAGGCAAACTGTGGCGGGCAGTCACCCATCTTAAGCAGGCAGCCTCCTCCGGCTAGTGGGTGCCACTGAGTCAAGCAGGCCCAGCACTATTAGAGCCTTTGGTTTTTCAAGAGAAGTCAGAAAACAGACTTTTATGTGAAATCGCCCACTGATTAAATGTTTGTCCACTTTTTTAGAAAGACTAACGTGGCCAAATAAAGTATGCTTGCTGGCCAGATCACAGGCTGCCAGCTTGTAACCTCGGAAACAGACCATCAGCGATCACAGGAGCATCCGTTATCTATGATAAATTTAGTGTCGAGTTTCTGCAGTTTTGTAAATTGGATCCTAGGCTCCTCCCTTACATTCTTATTTTAGAAAGACTTTACTGCAGTTGATGGAGGCTCTTGGCATCCATCTCTCTACCCTCTTGCCCTGCCCCTAAACACTCTCAAACAGATAAATATTTGGAAGAAAACATTTCAATCCACTGAACGGCTGCTATTTAAAGGATCCTAAGTAGATGACTCTGTCTGCAAATAGAACTATCTTTCTAAAAATGAGTAATCAGTCACAACTCACCCATTTTCAAAAGGACTTTCTCACATATACGTCTTTCATTGGCCCTGATAGGTTTAGGCATATAGAGAGATGCATTTCTCATGAGTCAGAAGATGCAATTAATGTATTAATGGAAATGTATTTCCATTAATGTATTTCCTGGATCAAAAATACATGCTGTCCAAAATGCATGCAAAAAGATTCACTGCAGACTGAGACAGTTTGCTTTCTGTTTTGTCTGTTTTGTTATAACAGGGAAAAACTAAAAACAATCTAAATCTAGGTAAGTGATTAAATAAATTATGGTATATGCATAAAATAAGTGTGTCATCACTAAAACCATGTTTTTAATAACAAATTGAGAAAATGTGACAATTTTAAGTTAATAAAAGGTGAGATATACACATATATAGTGGTCTCAATTATTTGAAATATGAGATCTACACTGGGGGGGAAAAAACCCTTTTAAAAAATCACATAAATATTAAGTGCTTATCTCTCATGGGGAAATTTGGAGGCAACTTTATTTTCTCTTTCAGGCTTTTCTGGATTTTTCTTCCAGATATATATATATACACATATATGTTATGGCTTTTATAATCATATAAGGTTTTGCTTGCTTGCTTTTATGGGTTTTTTTTTAAGTATTCCTAGGTTAAGTTCTTTCCTTCCCTTAAGCCCCCCACCTTACACACCAGGCAAGCTGCTTACCTCTGGCCCTCGGTAAGGCCTCCCATTGACAATTTCAGGAGAGGCGTAGAGTGGGCTCCCACAGAACGTTTGCAAGAACTTGTCCTTCTGGTACAGGTTGGAAAGCCCAAAGTCCGCAATCTACAAAGAGAAGTGAGACCCAGGGAGCCTGTTAGCACTGCAGTCAGTGTCTGCACGAGCTCCGCTCACACCTCCCAGACTAGAGCATCTGAGGCGCCCCTGGCTGGCTCTGCCAGCTGGGTTGAGTCATCCTTTGCTCTCCAGCCCTGAGCTTTCACAGAAGGACCAGTTTGCACAACTGGGCCTGTGACTCCCGACTGCAGTGCTTGGCACCCACTGCGTGGTCTATTACTTAAAAATCACTCTGTGCAAGGACTCTCTTCTCACATCAGTAAAGATGTACCCTGAGAAGTACCCACAGAATCACATGTTTGGTGTTTCTGATGAACACTAATGTTTATAGTTGCTACTCTGAGAACTGTCTGCGGCCTACCGAAAATCTCATGGCATCCATCCATGTGGTATATGCACCTACCTGTGCACCAGACATCGCCTACACACTGATCAGAACTGTGTTGTGCACACCTTGGAACCCTAGATGAAATGGACCCAGAGCACCGGGCTCTGTGTCACCACATTGCAGCCCACACTCCACCACCAGCCATCTGTGTGCCATGGAGCAGGGTCACTTAGCCACTCTGAGCCTCAGTTTACCTACAAGAAAATGGAAACCCATGATCCCTACCGTGTTCTAGATTGCAGGACTATTGTGAGAATGATAAGAAAAAATTAATCAAGGTGAGATTGTGAAGGCCAAGGTACTTTGTAACTTTCAAGTCTTTAGGGTCCAGCCAAATGTTTTTCTTAACCTTGCTTCTCTTGTATCACACACCCCTTGGAATCACTCTCTTCTCCTTTGGTTTCTTGAAGTGTTTTATTATCCTTCATGGCAGTGCTCTTCCATGTGTTTGTGTGTGCACCTATTCATATATTCATATAAGGCATATATGTTACATGTATACACATATTGTCACATGCATATGTATATTATACATTATGAATTATCACATATATTCATATATACTACATATGTACGTATAAATTTGTATATACATATATCCTGACATATACATAAGTATGTAGTATATATAAGTATATAGATACTACATATATATAGTATCTATATACTATATACTACTTATGTGTGTATGTATACGTCAGGACATATGTATATACAAATATACACATACATATATATGTAAATTCACCTTGCATACTAGGTTGAGTCCCCTGAGTCAGGTGGCAGGTTCCACATCCACCCCTCATCTTTGTATCATCCACTGCTTAGCCCCTGTCCTCACCCAAGAAACACCTGTCACCAGAATAGGCCTTATATTTTGAAAAGCACAAGATAATTAGTAGATAATATAAAATAATAATAATAAACTTAGTTACCACTTATTGAATAACCTCCAGTTATTAGGCTCTGTCCTAAGCACCTTAGCTCCTTACACTCTCCAATCTAATCCTATCTAAAATCCCATTTACACAACAATGTGAATGTATTTCATGCCACTGAACGGTACATCTAAAAATATCGAAAATGGCAAATTTGACATTATGGATGTTTTATCACAGTTTTTAAAAAACCCACTGAACAGATGAGGAAACTGAGGTTTAGGGAAATTAGGTCTTTCATCTCAGGAGAGCTAACTAGCAAGCGACAATGTAAACCAGGTGTCTCTAAAGGTTCAAGCCGCTGCCTTGTGCTACCCGTGGGCAATCTGCAAATTTCAGCCAGTCTAAGACAGCCTTCCATGCTGAGCCTCTGAAGACTTCTGCCCTACCCTACACCCATTTCCACTCGAGCCTTATAAATAGGGTGAGTGATTTCATCCATCCAGCTGAGGCTCTGAATGCAGGGCCAAGAAGCCAGTTTTGTAAAGTCACCCCAAATGAATGGAATGGCACAGAAAGCAGTTGGCACATAACCGCACTCAGAAAATGCATTCTCGGGACTCAGATTGCACTTAATTGCCCTGAATTTCACTTTCTTATCAAGGTCCCTCCCTGCCTGGCTTGCAGGAAGTTGGTTAGAAGCTTTAGGAAGCATGCCCTGTCAATCAGGACACGAAGGGACCAGCTGCAGCCCTGGAACATTCCAAGAAGTTGGCTAAGGCAGGAGCCGACACAGCACTGTGAATGCTGGTGGCATCTGGGGCACTGCATGAGCTTCCAAATACACACACACACACACACACACAAGACACCCGCCACCACTACGTGCAAATCCCCACATGCACACCCGAGTGCTCCAAGTCTAGGCATCCTCGCTTTCTTTGTAGCCCTTCTGAGAAGCGTGTTTATGTTATGTCCCACTCCCATCCTTACAGACTGATGTCTATCAGCCTCTCCCAGTAAAACTGTCATTGCTGCTGACATAAAATTAATAGAAATCTAGATTAGTCCATGTTCCTGGCACTTCAACAGAAAAGCAATATTAATCAACACATACACTTTTCCATCTTTGAGCCACTTGAACTTGGGCTGCAGCTCTAAAATTCCACACCGCATGGAGCGTATAACAACGGTAAGACAGGGAATGTCCACTGGTTCTAAAACTTCTCAAAGTCTCCATTTCTCACCTGTAAAATGGAGGTAGGAATAGTATCCAACCCCACAATGTCATGGTGAAAATTAAATGACATAATGTATGTGCCAATTACCATTTTAAGCATTTTTACAAAGTTGGAGCTCAAATACATGTGTCCCCTTTAAATCCACATGGGTAACTTGATTAGCTTCATTATACTCAAAGCAATACTGGTTTTCCCTTGGAAGTAATTATGTAAGGTTTCTTTTTCAAATACATAGGATTTTTTAAGTGAATTGAACTCAATAAAAATATGAAAGTGAAATAACACAGAAGATACTAGAAAAAGGCAAAGAGAATGAAATAAAAGATATTTGGGGATTTGGGGAAATGATTATTTTATACATGCTGCTAAGTCACTTCAGTCGTGTCCGACTCTGTGCGACCCCAGAGACGGCAGCCCACCAGGCTCCCCTGTCCCTGGGATTCTCCAGGCAAGAACACTGGAGTGGGTTGCCATTTCCTTCTCCAATGCATGAAAGTGAAAAGTGAAAGGGAAGTCGCTCAGTCGCGTCCGACTCTTCGTGACCCCATGGACTGCAGCCCACCAGGCTCCTCTGTCCATAGGATTTTCCAGGCAAGAGTACTGGAGTGGGGTGCCATCGCCTTCTCTGATTTTATACATAATAAAACAAAAAAGAATCCCAGAAATAGTTCCAACCTGAAAAAGTCATAATGGAGCTAGTCCTGCCCCTGCTCTGGAAGTGAAGCATATGAAGGTTAGAGGACGTAAGAAGATACTATGTATACAACAGTGAGAACCACTGTGCAGCACACAACTCCACTCAGTGCTCTATGGTGACCTGAACGGGAAGTCCAAAAGGGAGGGGTATATGTACATGTATGGCTGATTCATTTTGCTGGACACTAGAAACTAACACAACCTTCTAAACCAACTATACTCGGGTAAAAATCAGTTTAAAAAAGAAAAAGAATCTCTGCTGAAGGTCAGAGACAGAAGACCCATGTGAACACTGGGTTCTCTAAGACTCTCTGTAGCAGAACATCAGTTGTGTATTGAGACTGACTCTCCACCAAGGAGGCATCTGGTTTTGCTTTCAAAGTTGTACTTTGCTGACACACTAGTAAGCTTTGGAGGAAGGTAACCACTTGGCATTTGTACTGCTAATGGACTGCTGCTCTACCTTGTTCGGAACCACCTCTGTCCTCACACTGGGCTGTTCAATTCAGCCTGAACTCTGAAAAAGACGTCAATGCTCATGTCCTTAATTTCTGGAGTTTTGTTGCTTTCTAGAGGCGTGCCCTGCTGGATGAAAATCAGAGACACAAACTGGAAAATGATTATTCATATTTCAAAAGAATTAGCCTCGCTACAATATGGATGACCCTTGAAAATACTATTCGCCTAAGTGAAACAAACCAGACACAAATGGATAAATGTTACATGATTCCACTTATGTGAGGTACTTAGAGGAGTCAGGTTCATCAAGAAGCGGGGATGCCAGGACCGGGATGGGGGACGGGGGATGCAGGGGCAGGGGTTCGGGAATGGGGAGTTTCTGTTGAATGGGAATGAGTTTCAGTTTGGGAAGATGTAAAAGTTCTGGAGGTAGATGGATGCGGTGGTTGCAAAACAACGTGAATGTACTTAATGTTACTGAACTGAAAACCTAAAAATGCTAAACTTTATGTTACGTATATTTTACCACCACTGTTTTAAAAATTATTGTGAGTAATCCCTGGGAGTTCACCCAATGAAAAAAGGAAGTACTGGCTTGCTGATGGTTAACCTCTGGGAAAGAAAGTCGATGTTGATAACATAAGCTGTGGTCAGACAGTAACTGCGGTGACTAAGAGGACGTGCATCGGACAGATCAGAGATTGTGCAGCTAGAAGAACCTGGAGCTAGCCTTAGACTCGGCACTGCCAGGTGATGTGGGAACTGCCACCAATTTCCTCATCAGCAAAACAGGAATAATAGTAGAACCCACCTCTAAAGCTGCTGTGAGGATTAAAGACATGTATGTAAAGCCCTGCAATAGCCCTAGTACTGGCCGACTCTATAAACTACAGCCATTAGGATAATGCCAAGGGTTTGGTTTACTTAACAACTGTTTGCTCAGAGTCCACCAAAGAGCCAAGAGAAATGATTAACATCCATTTCCAAAATAAGCATGTCCAGCCTTACAGAGGCTGCATCATATGATGAGAAAAGCAAGGGATGCTGGGTTTGAATGTTTGAGCTCAAATCCTGGCCTCACCACCTACCAGCTGGGAACCCATTGGAAACTGAGGCTCCCAGGCCCCGCCTAGAGCCTACAGTGTCAGGGTCTGCACTGTCACAAGATCCCCAGGGGATTTGCTGCATGTCAGCCACTCTGACCCTGGGGTCCTTCAACTGTAACTTAGAGGATGATGGTTATGATGTAACCTACCTCACAGGGCTAACATGAAATCAAATGAATTGGTAGATGTTAGCCTTTGACTGTGTGGATCACAATAAACTGTGGAAAATTCTGAAAGAGATAGGAATACCAGACCACCTGACCTGCCTCTTGAGAAACTTATATGCAGGTCAGGAAGCAACAGTTAGAACTGGACATGGAACAACAGACTGGTTCCAAATAGGAAAAGGAGTACATCAAGGCTGTATATTGTCACCCTGCTTATTTAACTTATATGCAGAGTACATCATGAGAAACGCTGGGCTGGAAGGAACACAAGCTGGAATCAAGATTGCCGGGAGAAATATTAATAACCTCAGACATGCAGATGACACCACCCTTATGGCAGAAAGTGAAGAGGAACTAAAAAGCCTCTTGATGAGAGTGAAAGAGGAGAGTAAAAGAGTTGGCTTAAAGCTCAACATTCAGAAAACGAAGATCATGGCATCTGGTCCCATCACTTCATGGCAAATAGATGGGGAAACAGTGGAAACAGTGTCAGACTTTATTTTGGGGGGCTCCAAAATCACTACTGATGGTGACTGCAGCCATGAAATTAAAAGACGCTTACTCCTTGGAAGGAAAGTTATGACCAACCTAGATAGCATATTCAAAAGCAGAGACATTACTTTGCAAACAAAGGTCCGTCTAGTCGAGGCTATGGTTTTTCCAGTGGTCATGTATGGATGTGAGAGTTGGACTGTGAAGAAAGCTGAGCACCAAAGAATTGATGCTTTTGAACTGTGGTATTGAAGAAGACTCTTGAGAGTCCCTTGGACTGCAAGGAGAACCAACCAGTCCATTCTAAAGGAGATCAGCCCTGGGCGTTCTTTGGAAGGAATGATGCTAAAGCTGAAACTCCAGTACTTTGGCCACCTCATACGAAGAGTTGACTCATTGGAAAAGACTCTGATGCTGGGAGGGATTGGGGGCAGGAGGAGAAGGAGACGACAGAGGATGAGATGGCTGGATGGCATCACCGACTCAATGGACGTGAGTTTGAGTGAACTCCAGGAGTTGGTGATGGACAGGAAGGCCTGGCATGCTGCAATTCATGGGGTCGCAAAGAGTCAGACACAACTGAGCGACTGAACTGAACTGAACTGACTGAAGTGCCTTAAACCATGCCTTATACATAGCAGGCCTTCAGTCAATGTTAGTGATCACTACTTCCAGCTGAGTCTGTTTCCTTTTCTGGAAAAGGGAATTGCAACAGGCCCAACCACACGCTGTTGTGAAAAGCAAAATCAAACTAAATGAGAAAATCATAACAGCAGCATTGCTACACAACAGTCGCCATTCTGTGAGTGGTACGTATATTAAATTCTCACACCAACCCTAGGTGTTATCCCCATTTTGCAGATGAGGAAGCTGAGGCCAAGGGAAGGAATGCAGCTAGTCTGAGATGTGGGTGAAGAGCTGCGCTGGCTGTAAAGCTCCACATAAAGGGGAGTTATGGCTCTCGGTGGGTAAGGAGGACATGGGCTCTCTGTGTCACTCTTTAGGAAGACACACTCCATAGCTCTCTTGGAACCTGGAGTTCACCACCGTGGCTCTCCCCATAACAGCCTCGCTCGAGTTGTCCCAAAGTGAAGGTAGGGAGTGAACCAGTGAGCAGGAGTAAGTGGAGTTGGCTTCTATCTTAAGATCTAAGATCACACCTCCTCCCAAGAGAGACAGGAAATGACGCACCCCAAGCCACCTGGGGAAGGGAGGCGTGTTCAACCATGGTTTCCCAAAACAGCTGCTCTGACCACAGTGACTCGGGCCGCCTGGCCACAGCCACCATCGGCACTTGGAGGGTTTCCCCTTGGGCCTGCTGTCTCCAGGCCGCCTACACACAACGTCAGGCAACTGAAGCAAGAACGCTTGTGAGTGTGAGGATGCACTGTTGGATTTAGGGCAAATTTGGGTGGGAGAGTTAGAGAATTTATCAGGTGCCTGATCTTCACTGTCAAACAGCCCTTAGGATGGTAGCCAGCCCCACTGCTTATCAGCTATGGGAGCCTCATCTGTAAAATGGTTGGTAATCAGACCCACCTTAGTGGAGGCATTCTCAGAACCAAATGAAATAAGGCATGTGGAAGCTCTGCCACAGGGTTCTGGCTTCTAGCAGGGGCTTAGACTAGACTTCCTAGTCTAGCCTCCATGACTTGCCCTATTCCTGTGTTTACTGCTTCTTCCCCTTGGAAGGTCATCATCACATTGGGCTTCCCTGGTGGCTCAGCTGGTAAAGAATCCACCTGCAATGCAGAAGACCTGGATTCGGTCTCTGGGTTGGGAGGATCCCCTGGAGAAGAGAACAGCTACCCACTCCAGTATTCTATCCTGGAGAATTGCATGGACTGTAAAGAGTCACAAAGAGTCAGACACAACTGAGAGACTTCCACTTTTTGTTTCACCCCTTGGAAGGCTGTCATCACATTCCTTTCTATTGAACTCCTACTCATCCATCAAAACCCAGTTCAGTCACCACAACCTCAGCAATGACTTTCTGATCCTCCCATAGTTCAGACCCACTGCTTCCTTTTAACAGGAAGGTTACAATGGGGCTATAATGCACACAGCAGAGCATCTGGGCCTGCTAAGAGATAAGGACCAAAGAAAGCTTTCTGGAAGAAGAGGACTTGAAGGTGAGACTCTAAGGATGGGTAGGTAAAGATCAATAGGAAGAGCATTCCAGGTGGAGGGAATTGTGTGTACAAAGGCCAAAAAGCCTAGTGAATTTGAGTTGAGTCCTATGCAAGGGGCCATCTCTGACTGCCCCCACCCCCACTGGCCCCTGGCCAAAATAACACCCCCATCCTCCAGCCTCACCCTGCATGGATTTTCATCACCACCAGGGAACTACATGATGTATTTATTGTTTGTGACCCCAAATGGAATTCTAAATCCATTAGGGCAGGTACCTTACCTTCCTCATTCACCTCCGTAACCTTCTCAGGCCTCATTATTACTACAGCTAGTTTAACAACTGCTAGAGCCTGAGCTCCGAGAAGAGAAGAACCTGGACATCTGGTTCACTATTAAATGCCCAGCATCTAGCACCACATCAGGTACACGGTAGCAACTTAGTAAATACTTGTGGTCGAATAAGTAGTGCTTATGGGAGATGTTCACTCTGCTGAACGGATAAGTGCAAGGATGGAGGAGTGAATACAGGCATTCATGGATATATATGTACCCACACACACACATAAGTGGACAAATGAACAAGCAAATGAATGGATGTGTGAATGCATGAACGCAGCATCCTCACATTCACATAATCAAAGCCCAGAGGTCCGTACCCTGAGCTGCCTATCCTGGTCTTGTTAAGCCTCGGGCCTTCCATTTCAACTCAGCCCTGGCCATTCAGAGCCGCTCTTATCTGCAGCAGTGGGTGTTTCCATTGTCATCAGGGGCAACGGGCCATTTCCCCTGCGTCCTTCTACTCTGAGCCCTGGGAGCTCACCAAATTCCCAGCCCTCTTTTCTTGGGGTCGGTTGACCCTGGTGCCGGGCCCTCTTCTCATTGTCAGGCACTTTAACAGGAGCCATCTATGGGAATTGTCAGCATTCCATTCTCCCAGAGAGTGGGATGTGAATCTGGCCCGTTTTTATTAATTGCAAATTAATGCTATGCTGGGTGTCTATTTTGGTAGACATGCTTCTCCACAGAGGACGGAATGCAACCCAGAGAAGCACATTGCTCTCATTCTTTCTGCCGACTGACTGTGTGAATATTTTTAGAAGCCGCACCCTTGTGCAGTGGCCAGATAAATAATTCCCAACGCCAGATGTGCTCTTTGCAAGTCAACATCAGGAAGGGAAGGGAAGAGGAACGAAACAAGAGCCATGGCTCACACCAAAATTGCAACGACATGTGACAAGTTTCCACCAGTAACATTTTTATAGGCTTCCTGGGCAAAGCCCCTTACCCTTGAAACACAGAAGATGGACCCACCTTTTGAGAGGCACCTGCTGCTCATACTCTGCTGGTTGGTAACAGACCTTCAAGGTCAATGCCCACCTCCACCCCTTCCACCCCCTGCCCCCTACCCCGTCCAGACACTGATGACATGGGATCTCTTGAACTCGGAGGCCAGCTTGCAGCCATGTGTCTGTCTGTCTTTGCTACAAGTGCCCTTTCTAAATATATTTCCAGCAAAATGCTGAGTCAGGAAGAGCTGAGCACATGCAGCCAGAAGAGAGATCAACAGCAGCTGAAACACATTTTCAAAAACCTTGGAAGTGGGTGTGAGATGATGAAAAGAGAATCTTCCTGGAAGTCAAACATGCGAATTCTAATCCTGGCTGTCATCCCTTCGCTGCAAAATCCAACAGTTCAGAGTACCTACTGTGTGACAAGCTCTGTGCCACTTTCCAGGGAAACAAAGACACAGTGATGTACTGAGGCAATCAGACTTTGTAGGCCATAACGGTTAAAACAGCAGTCAGAAAATGACCTAAAGACTCCTTCAAGCTCTAGGTTTCTCAGATCCTTTTAGGAGTCCTTGAACAAGCAGAAGGAAGGGATAGCATCAGAGAAAGGGAAGGTTATAGCTTCCCAGGTGATGCACTGGTAAAGAATCTGCCTGCCAATGCAGGAGGCTCAAGAGAAGTGGGTTCAATCCCTGAATCAGGAACATCCCCTAGAGGAGGAAATGGCAATCCACTCCAGTATTCTTGCCTGGGAAATTCTATGGACAGAGGAGCTTGGTGGGCTACAGTCCATGGGGTCGCAAAGAATTGGACACAGAGCACACACACACTCTTCTCACTCTCAATTAGGCATTTTAGGTTGGTAAATGCCAGGAGTAGAAATTCTTAAAGACTCCTAAGGCAAAAGGATCAAAACCTCAATTTTCATAATATTTAATGTATCTGCTTTTTCCCTACATAATGGTCAGGGACCCTGGAAGGAAGACTTGGTCCTGGGAGCTGAGAGGCCCTATATCACTGCCCTTTTGCTTTATGTAAATGAGCCATTCTCTCAGGCCTCCTGCCCATTGTTCCCAGCACAATTGCTTTCTGAATGCTAACCATTCTTCTCCTCCATTGGGGAATTCTATGACTCCATAGGAAGCTATGTGCCTTATCACTTCTGCTACTACATCGTGGGACCAGGAGGTCAAGCTGTACCACAGAACCCAATCCCTGAATGACAGGCTTGCATTCCAGGCCTTGTAAAGACTACGTCTTGTTTTGAGAGCTCTGGGAGCAGGTGGCAGGAAGAACCTGCAAAGAAAGTTGCCAGGGTGGAAGACACAAGCCCTTAGAATGTGTCCCTTGGAGCAGAACCCAGTTCTCTCGCTGTGGTCTGACCACCAAGCCCCAGGCACCTTCAGTGCAGCTGACTTCCTGTTCAACTTCCTCCTGGACAGCCAGCCTTATCAGCAGGTACCTTGGATATGAAGAGTCAAGTGCTAAGAGCTTTGACTGTCTAAATTCCTCACATCTGTCGTGGATTGTCCAGGACTAGGCACAGGGCCTGACACATGGTAATGAACAGATAACCAACAATCCCCAAAGAAATGGGCTGGCATCTCTACTGGACAGATGAGGAAACTGAGGTTTAGATAAGTGAACAATTCCTCTAAACACTGCCGTCAGTAAGGGGCAAGGCTGCATTACCAAACCAGGCCCTCCAACCCCAAAGTCACTGCTTTTCTTAACTGTGACTCACTGAACAGTGCTCAGATAAAGCTAAACAGAGTATCTTGTTCAGTCCTCAAGACAAGCCTGTGGGCATTACCACCTCCCTGTTTTATGGCTGAGGAAACAGGGTTAAGTGGCTCCCCCAAGGTCAAGCAGCTAGTAAACCACACAAGATGGAACTCTTTTTAACCCTGCAGCCACTGCTCCTTCAAGAATCATCCAACCACTTTGCCAGAAATGGAGAAACCCTGAGATTTCACTTCCTGTTCCTAGAAAGACTAATTTGACCAACTGTTTCCTTCTTACACGATGGACTACAGAGAAATACGTGATCACCGCCAACCACTCACAAAAAAAAAAAAAAAAAAAAAAAAAAAGAGATCACCCTGACGTGTCTTCCAGGGGCCTCTCACAGGACGATGGTGACTAATGGTTGCCACCATGATCCACGAACAGAATCCAAACAGCAAGGCAACTCCACTCTCCCTGGCAAGGAAATAGTCTCCCTGTGACGCACTCCCCCAACTGAGAGCAACAACCAAAGGAGGGGATGATGCAAGGTCATTCCCGTGCCTGGTTTGGGGACCAGGGCTGAGACACTAACGTCACCAGCAGCCAATGGGAGGGACCCCTGGTGCCGGGAGTACCAAGGCCATTTCATAATGAAACCCATGCGGTGAGCTCCCGTTTATTTTGAAACTGCATTTGCTTATTTTGTAGCCATGATCAAAAGGCCATTTGGAGTGCTCTGCGGGAGGCACTGGAACCCTGTTGGCCAGGAGAGCTTTCTCCAGCTCCGGCAGCAGCCAGCAATAATATTCCCCATAAAAGTCAACCCCATCACTTTGCTGGTATGTTCTTTTCCCAACAGCATTTCAGTTTCCCGGTTCCACAGCTGGGGTGGGGGTGCGGATGAAGGAGAAGTAGGAGACAGGGGATGGGAGTGACAGAGGAGTGACCAGGATAGATAATAAAATTGGGGGCCTGCGGGCAAACCCAGCACAATGGTTCAAACTTGGGCTCAGTGGATCAGAGAGACGTGGGTTCAAACCCCCAGCTCCGCTGCTTACCACTGTGTCATTTCAGGACAGTTATTTAACATCTCTGTGCCTGAGTTTCCCTATCTGTTAAATGATATAAATAACAGTCTCTATCTCACACGGCTGTTGTGAAGATTCTATTTAAGTGATATCGGGCAAATATGATGTGACGTACAAATGCACTGGGCTACTCTAAGTATTTTGATGGTGATCATTACAGACTATGAGTTTCCCAAGGGCAGGGACAGTATTTTAAGTCAGTTCTTAGGACAATGTCTGGCATGGAGTTGGAGATCGATAAAAGCTCATTGCATGAATTCAACCAAACTGAGGGCTCAAGCCTCGTGATGCTCCCCACCCGGCCAGCCAGGGAAGGAAGTGGCTGTCTTATTCGTAGGCTGCAGCTTGAAGCAGCATTTAACCACCATCTCCCCGCCCCCCACCAGCTACAATCCCCAGGTCTGGCACATCCATCAGCGTGGCAAGAGCTTTACCTTAATATTACAGTTGTCATCGAGCAGTATATTTTCCAGCTTCAAGTCCCGGTGGACCACACCATTCTGAAATGAGAAGACATGCAGGGAATTGAATGGGAGTAGTTGGGATGAAGGAGAAATGTGGGGAGGGGGAGGAAGGGGAAGGAGGGTGAGCAAAGGGAAAAATCTTTGACAGATTAAAGTGCACCAGCGCCGGTGGTCTTCGCCCCCATCCTTCGGGGGCCTCTCTCACTGTCATGAAGCATCCCGCCAGCAACCAGCACCAGCGACAGAAGAGCATTAGTCACTTGCTGCGTGGTTAAGGGAAAAATGACTGGAATCCATTCTCCCCCAGAGCCTGTAAAACAGCGGGGGGATTCTCTGTGGGAATGTCATTCCACCGTGTGAAAGCAGTATCGTCCCAGGCAGGGGCAGACATCGTCTGTCTGTGATGGCGATTCCCAGGGAAGAGGCAGATCTCCCTGCTGGCGGCTCAGAATGCAGGGCTCACAGATCGGGCTTGTCTCTCTGGTCTACCTGTCTCCCCAACACTGGGTTCAACCTTTTTAGACCCAGAAAACCATGCACAACTGTCCTGAGGATAACAGAAGCCCTTTCAAGGGTTATTTCCTAAGCAGCTGGGAGGGAAGGTTCTAGAAATCCCTCTCTTCTGGGCAGAACTCAATGTGGGGTGAAGGGTGAAAGGCGGAGAGGCCAAGGAGACCAAAGCAGACCACTACCATACTGCAGGACCTTTCCGTTCAAGCAAACACTGGCAAGGCTGGCTGCTGAGCCCAGTGACAAGCACACAGCCAGTTGAACAGTGAAAAGAAATCCTTAACCAATAGGCCGCTGGTCTATACAGCAGTAACAACTGTCCAGTTTAATTCTTTTTAAAACCCAACGATCTTTTAAGGGGGTGGGTGGGCAGGGAAAGAGAAGAGGAACTGAAAGAACCAGCTACTCAGACCGGGAGATGTTTTTAACATCATTCAGCATAAAAGACCTTTGCAATTGAAGCTGCCCTTTTAAGCAAACCAACTGGCTAGGAATTCTCTTTCATTCAGGATTTCTTTAGTTCAGAATCTGCATGTTCACAGCTGGTACTTTATTGCTTAGTTTCCTTTCCATTTGACAATTCTTAGTTTCTCCAAAAACACTGACCGAAGAGGTTGAAAACATGTATTTCTACCACTCTTTGTAATTCAAACCTTCAGGGATGTGTTCTGAAATCAGAAATGCACAAAGCAGGGCTCCTGAACAAAAGATACAGATCACAAGGTGGCTGATTTTGTTTAAGCATTGGAAGTAGTTTGGTTTACACGGCTGCATTCCTAGTTTTCATAAGATGGAAACCCCATTCATACACAATCCAAGTTTCACACTCTTAAATAATGAAAATAGGATCTATGATGCTTTATGATAATGCATGATGATAAGATACAAAACACTGTACAATCTGAATCATAAGTGCCTTTTGAGTCAGCTAGGAAGTCAAATAATGTTCATGGGTTAAGGATTTTAAATTGTAAATAATTAGAAGATGGTCATCCCAGAGTGACTCTCAATTAACCGGAATATTGAACAAACCAGAAGGCCCTGTGTTGCAATCACTTCGATGAAGAAAATGACTCTAGTTTGGAGGCTATGCTGGATTCAAGTCATTACAGTCCTCAAAGTGAGGGACTGTTCCAGGTGTGACAGTTCTGTGGAAAAGTATGAATGGGATGAAAATCAGGACTAAAGTGATAAATAATTGGGTGAAGTACGGCTTGGAGTTATCTGTGTACTTCACTCCCTTCTGCAGAGGCCAAGGGTAGCTAAACTAGGGGTATTAAGAGTACATCCCATTAGTTGTGTGGCAATAAACTGTACATGTGTGTACAAAACCTGGCTTCCCAGGTGGCGCTAGTGGTAAAGAACCCACCTGCCAGTGCAAGAGACTTAAGGGACTCGGGTTCAATCCCTGGGTCGGGAAGATCCCCTGGAGGAGGGAATGGCAACCCACTCCAGTATTCTTGCCTGGAGAATCCCATGGACAGAGGAGGCTGGCAGTCCATAGGGTCCATAGGGTCACAAAGGATCAGACACAACTGAAGTTACTTCCCACACTCGCACACTCGTACATAACCTATGTGGATGTAACCTATGCAAGGAAAAGAAACCAGGGCATAGAAAGGTTCAGAACCTATGGTCTGCTAATTCCAGTTCTGGAATTTCTCTTAAGTCAATTATTCAAATGATAGAAAAAAGGTTACTGTAGAAAGATGTCAATCATTATTTATAATAGCCAGGACGGCGGAGCCTGGTGGGCTGCCGTCTATGGGGTCACACAGAGTCGCACACGACTGAAGCGACTTAGCAGCAGCAGCAGCAGAACGTCTAAACATCCAACAATCACAATAATGACAGAGAATTTTTAGTAACATAGGAAACTGTTTAAATTAAAACCCTAAGTGAAAAAAGTAGCAAGACAGAAATATAAAAATGCTTACAAAGTGGTGTCTGGATTGGATCCTGGAATGGAAAAAGGTCACTGGTAGGAAAACTGGTGAAACCCAAGTTGGAAAACTGGTGAAGCCCAAGGAAAACTGGTGAAACCCAAGTAAAACAAAACTGTGAGTTTTGTTAATCACAGTATACAAATGTGGGTGTCTCCGTTTTAATGAGTGTACAACAATCTTGTAAGATGTCAGCATCACGGTAAACTGAGTGTGGTGCATGGGGACTCTGTACTATCATGGAAACTCCTATAAACCTAAAATTATTAAGCTTTTATTAAATGTGAGGAGTAGAGGGAAGAAGATTGGAAAGAAACAAACAAGAATGTTGATAGTGGATGATTCCTGGATTCTGGGATTCAAGGTGATGGTGATTTTCTTCTTTCTAGTTTATAAATTCTCTGTATATACTACAATGACTACAATGGCATCACCGACTAGAGGGACACGAGTTTGAGCAAACTCCAGGAGTTGGTCATGGATAGGGAAGCCTGGCGTGCTGCAGTCCATGGGGTTGCAGAGTTGGACACGACTGAGCGACTGAACTGAACTGATACTACAAAGAACAGATGTCACCTTCATAACATGAACAGAATCGCGTGGTCCCATGGAAACCACCTGCAGCGGAAGCAGTGGTGGGCGGGCCGTACCTTGTGACAATAGTGCACGGCGGAGACGATCTGCCGGAAGAAGTGTCTGGTCTCCCGCTCGCTGAGGCGCCGCCGCTCGCTGATGTAGTCGTACAGCTCCCCTTTACTGGCGTACTCCATGATGATCACAATCTTATCTTTGTTCTCAAACACTGCGGGGGGAACAGCGACACACAAACAGCCAGTTTAACCGACAAGCTCACTTAGGACTAGACAGCACAGTAGAGAGAGGCGATGGTGGAGATGTCACTGCACAGGGAGCAGACCAGTCAGGCCATCAGCGTGACGAGGAGAGGGGCAAGTTGCCCAGCCAGGTGGACAATGACATCATCGCTGCTCTGACTGGACTCGCCTTGCTAACGCTGCAGGATAACTGCCTCTCTTCTGAGGACCCCACCCACTTCACCAGGTTCATTTCTCACAAGCCTCTCCCACTTCTACATCTCCCTTCTTGATGGGATGATGGGGAATAACAAACACAACGACCATTTATTAATCACTGGATATGGACCAGCTACCTGGATCCCCAAATGGGTGGCTGAACTTGTCACCTCTTTACTCAAAACCTTCCAGATTCTCATCTTACTCAAAACAAAACCCAAACTTCCAAATGTGGCCCCCAGGTCCTACAAGTCCTATGGGCCCTTCTTATCCCTGTTACACATCTGTACATTTATTCTCTCTGTCCCATTAGAATGTAAAGTAGGCGGGTCTGTTTTATTCACTGAGGTATCCCAAGCATTCACGGCCTTTTGGCAAAGGGGTTCAATCAATATTTATTAAATGAGGGGCACTCAAAACTTCATAAATGCATTCTGGACTGTTACAGTAAACCACTGCATGGCACTAAATGCTTCTTTCTGCTCAACCCTGATATTCTCTAGCAATGACACTCAAACTCTGTTAGACTGACCTAGGAGTTCTAGGCAGTCAGATGCCCATGGGGCCAGGTCAGAGGAGGACATGAAAGACGGGCTCCAGGTCCTCAGCTCCACCTCAGCCAAAGCTATTCCACTGCTGTTTTATGAGCAGAAAGCTTGGGGCTTTCACATATGATGTCTTTTGAGCAAGGACAAAATAATCATTGTGTTGAAATCCATCAGTCCCAAAGGATATAGTATAAAAATGTTTGTAGGATACCCAAGGCCCTCCTTCCCAGGTAGACACCTGCCTACCTCTCTCCATCTCATCAGCTTCTGCCGCTCCCTGTCAGGCCCCCTATGCCCACTGATGCCAGACTGTTCACTGTTTCTCACTATCACACACACACACACACACACTGCTGTCTCCTACCTCCATGCTCTTCCCTCTTTCTTTACTCCCACCTGTCTGACCTACCAGGGCCCCTCCAACTCATCAGGCAACAATAAACTCAAATATGGCATCCATGTTGCCTCCTTTCTACCTCTTACCATACTTTCAAACTGTGTGGATATATTTGCTGACTTACATATTTATTTCCTCTGTCTGGACTGTGAGCCTAGACTTAGAGACGTAATAACTAGTTTTGGAACCAGACACTCCTAAGTAGATTTCTGGATCTGCTTCTTACTTGCTGTCTGACTCTGGGAGAGTTGCTTGCCCTCTCTGTGCCTCACTTGAACAGTAAAATGTAAATATATCAGTACATACTTCTAGAATTTTGGGGAGGATTTATTGATATCTGGTATTTTAAATGCTTATAACAAAGCCTGCCTTTTCACTCAATAATGTTAGTTATTCTTGTTGGTATCAATACTATTGGACCCCAGGACCTAGCACTGAGCCAGACACACAGACACACTCAGTGAACCGGAACGTGCCCGGGCCTGGGTCCCCTGTCCTCCCACATCTTGTCACTGGCTGCTAGAAGCTCAGGCCCCTCCAGTTCCTTTTTGGCTCCTTCAAGTCCAGCCAAACCTCTCTGATAAAAAAGAAGGGAGAAGCAGGAGGGCAGGGAGGAGGAGGAGAGAGAACAGCCAGATAAAACTGGCTGCTCCCAAGTCTCCTGGCCTCGCTGCACCCTGCAGTCTTGGCTCCTGCTGGGGATTTCAGCCTGTTGTGCACTTTTCATTGACAATAAACTCTGGAAACTGGAAAACCTGCCTCAAGATGCATGGCTCAGCCTCAAAAAATGACAGAGTAACAGGCCCTGGAGAGGGCAGCAGGTTTTCTAATTTTAAAAGTTGGGGTGGCAGAGCGGGTTTGGGGGTAGGTAATTGAGGGGGAGAGAGAGAAAGTACTTTGATAGGGAAATAAACACGGAGCCTCACACTTCCAACAAGCCTGATACGTGCTTAAAGAAGGCCAAAGCCACTGGTCCCTTCAGTGACCAGCAGAAGGTGTGGTCACTGGCTGCCTGCATACAAGAGGCCTGTGACAGTGACCAGACGTGTCCCTTTCCAACTGGCTAACTTGGTATCAAGGAGGTATAAACACAGTTCTGTTTGACATAGTTCAATGTGCCAAATATTTTACTACACAGCTTCCAACAGTCAGTCCTGCTGCTCCTATCTCTAAAATAGACCCTGGTTCTGTCCACCTGTCTCACGTTCCCAGGCATGCCTTTCCTAATAATCTCCCCCAATCCTTTCACTCTTGTTCCTTTGCTGACTGTGTTTGGAGGGGCTGGGGTACAGCCAAATACATGTTTCATGGAGCACTAGTCCCGCAAGACATCCAGAGGAATAAAGGGTTCCACGGTCAAACATCGGTAAAATACTTGGAAAATGCTGATACTTGATCACCCCTGGAGAACCTGGCTTCTTTAACCCTGAGTTTTGCAGGGTGATTTGGCCATTTCAATATTCTTACTGAACTAACTAGGAGCCAGTTTGGGAAATGCTGGATGAATGAGGCAAGAGCCCCACTGTTGCCGGCAAGGCTGGTGGGCAGCTGGGTTAAGAGAACTGTTCACGTGACCAGGCCTGGCTCTGGAACCCCACTCTTAAGTCCTCCAGTAGGAAGCAGCTGGAGTCTCGGGGTCAATGCCATAACTGCAACCCTGTATAAGGTAACTGCAAACATTTCTAGACTTGGAGCATCAGTGATTCATCAAGGAGGCCATGAAGTGTTATATATGAAGCTTTCTGAGCCCTTCCTAATAATAGCAGCATTTTTGGAAGGCCTACTATATGCAGGCACTGTGCCGATATTGCATGAATTATATCACATGGCTTTGGTCCTATGACTATCCCTGTTCTACAGATGAGAAAGCCCAGGTACAGTGAGGTTAGTGACTGCCATGGCCACAAAGCAAATACAAGGCCTGAGCCCTCGAATGACTGCACACTCCACGCTCTTAGCCCCTATCCTACTATCCACATACATCAACCTCTCTGAATCTCAGTCTCTTCATCAGTAAATAAGGCCAGGAACCTCCTCACACAGTAAGGGGAGATTCAGTGAGCTCACGGGCCCTAGCCCCCTAAGCACGGTGCCCAAGCCACTGCTCAGTCACCGTGAGCTATTCTTGTAATTACTCTGTCTGCTTCTTAGGCAGCTCTGGCAAAACAAAACCCTAAGACTTTCCTCTCCCCACTGGCATCACTCTTTAAAACATGTGGTGGCTGCTCCAGAATCACAGGATTTTTGAGCAGGAAGAACCTTAGAGATCAGCTATTATTTTTCCAGAGTAGCCCAAGATTTATCACATATAAGAGCAAGGCCTTGGGAATTCGTCCTGAAGAATGACCGGTTTCCGCACCCCCAGCTCACGGCTCGGGCTTGCCTACTGTAAGGTCTCTATCAGCCAGGTGATAGGAACACTCTCAGCCATTCTTTGGGCAAAAAAGGGCCGCTTCCCTTGGGCACTTTTACAACTGGTTATTTATAAGCCCAGAAATCTCGTCTGTGTTTATGTTATTAGTCACTAAGCAAAAGCTTATTTTCCACCAGTTGGGAAGGGTTTCCTTTCTGAAAAATGAAAGCCTGTGTCTCTTGGCCAGACAGTTTTACCCAGAAGCCTGGTGGCTCCAGAATGGTAAGGAAAACTATGGCCCTTGACAAGCCAGGCCTACCAGGAAAATTAAAACCCCTGAATAGAAACTGAGCTCAGCTTGAGTCAGCCTACAGTGTGGGGCCCGAGTCCATGTGGTGCAGACCCAGGTTTTTAACAGAGCAACAGAGCTTTACAGAGCACCCACGGGGGTCAGTGGAAGAAATCTCTACCAGGGTAAGAAGGGGAGGAGACACCAGCCGTCAGAAGGAGCAGCGTGAGCGTGGGGGAACCAGGAGCGTGTTAAGCAGGCTCACCAGAGTGGACAGTGCCGGGGACTAAGACGAGAGAAAGAAGGAACAGACTATGAATAGAACACAGAGTCCTTGAATGCCCACAAGGAGCTCAGCAGACATGTGACCAAGAAAACCTGTGACCAAGAGCCCATAAGGAGCTCAGCAGACATGAGACCAAGACATTGCCAAGAAAAATAAACAGATGGAACAAGGGACAGGGTAGCATCTAGGATCCTGGACCCATGAAACAGTGCAGGATTTCATCACATCACCCCGAGAACTTCTCCAGACAGTGATCCCTCCAAGAAGGCTGATCCATAATCACTGTGCATTGTTAGTTGCTCAGTCATGTCTGACTCTTTGCAACCCCATGGATGGCAGCCCACCAGGCTCCTCTGTCCATGAAATTCTCCAGGCAAGAATACTGGAGTGGGTTGCCATTCCCTTCTCCAGGGCATCTTCCAGACCCAGGGATTGAACTCGGGTCTCCAGTATCACAAGCGGACTCTTTATGGTCTGAGCCACCAGGGAAGTTCATCATAATCACTGTAGTGAACATTTATTGAGCAATTACTACACACCATGGATTGTCACATCCAACCCTAACAATCCTATGAGATTAACATTATCCCTACTTCATAAATAGGGGACCAGCACTCAGATCATGAAACAATGTGGCCAGCACCCTGCAAGTACCCACCATGTCTTCTTCAGTCACTAACCATCTCCCCAGGGGTATGTATATAGGCCACTATCACAGATTAGTTTTGGATTTTGAGTTTTCTAAAAGTGGAATCGCATCATGTAGTATATTCTTTTGTGTATGGCTTCATTCGTTCAACATTATATTTGTAAGATTAATCCATGCTGTTCTATGGAGTCAAAGACTATCCATCTTCACTGCGGTAGAGTACTCCAATTTGTGAATGCATCCATTCTGCTGGTGAGAGACATTTGGGTTGTTTCCAGGTGAGGGTCACTACGAACCAAGTCGCTACGAACATTCTTGTGTTTGTCTTTTGACACTGCTCCGTATGCATTTCTGTCAGGAAGATAACCAGTTAGGATTTGATCCCAAATGTGTGTGACTCAAAAGCGTGTGTTCTCGTCATGACTCTGCACCACCTTCCTCCATCATAGGTTTACCCTTCTTGCCTAATACTCAATAAAGACTCTCTTTCATTAACCAACATCACTCCCTTTTCTGAAAATGCTTGTTTATCAGCCTATCTGAAGCATTTATCTGAGCATCTCGCTACATGATAAAGGGGATACAAACATAGCATAAGACACTGTTTTATGGAGGAGTTGCTATCTAGTTGAATAAAACTGCATGCATGCATGCATGCATGCATGCTAAGTTGCTTCAGTCATGTCCGACTCTTTGCAACCCTATGGACTGTAGCCCAACAAGCTCCTCCATCCATAGGACTCTCCAGGCAAGAATATTGGAGTGGATTGCCTTTCCCTTCCAGCACTTACAAGTCAAGGGCTAACCTGTGAGATACAGACTTTAAGTACCTGGATGATCAGAGAGGAAGATGGGAAAGGCAGTCTGAAAGGGGGTGCAGAGATTTCCTAGAGAAAACAAGGGTGGAACTGAACCATCAAAAACGCCTTGCATTCTGTTTGCACGAACTGGTTTTACCATTGTCTCAGCAAATCCTAAAATATCCAGACTCTCTCCTTTTTCTCCTACTGTTCCACAGAAGGGCCTTCTTTCCAGACACTCACTTGAAGTATTTGTCCTGTTTTCTGTTTATTTTCCATTTTAAGGGAGAGTGGGAATTGGTTACTATGGTAACAGCTACTTCTCCCAATTAATTCTGAATTTCATCAGATGTTGAGTTTGACAGTCCAGTTCTGCCTTCTGATTGCCTGGCTTTCACAATCTCCCTAATTACCCGACTCCTAACCATTCCCTCCTGCTGCCCTCAGGGTTAATAACACAACTTGTAGAACTTGAGAAAATGCATATGATAAAAACAATGCCCTGGCCTGGGAGAAATGCTGATGAGTGAGGAGATCGTGGGATTTCAACCATCCACTGGCTGCTTTAGAGCCAAAAAGAGGCCATTTAGGAAGAAAATGGGCTTGGGAAGGGAGAGGGTGGGAATCATTTAATGTTCCAAGAGAAGCAGGTTATAAAAATTTGAAGCTATCGTTCTGCTTTACATGTAACCTCAAGAGAGGCAGGCAGGATTTCCATGGTGGTCCAGTGGTTAAAAATCTGCCTTGCAATGCAGGGGATGTGTGTTCAATTCCTGGTCAGGGAACTAAGATCCCACCTGCCTCAGGGCATAAGCCCTCATGCCACAACTAAGACTCAATGCAGCCAAATAAATTAAAAAAAAAAAAAAAAAAGAGGAAGGCTCATTTGTTAGTTTTAAGCAAAAAGCCAAGGGCCTAAAATGGATCAGTCAGAATTCTTTTCACGCCTTTGCGTTCCATTAGCTCCATTTTCTAAATCAGTTCCAGGATGCTGCCCTTCCCTCCGTGGTGGGGCCTCCTCACATTGCCAGCATTTTTATTACTTTCCTAAAACCTCAGACCATTCCACTCCTCAGGGATGCTCTTTTATTAAAGTTCAGAAGGACCCTCGCAGAAAGCCTCTTTCTTTTTCATTTCAGAAATAGAGTGATCTTTCCTTTGCAAGAATTGTCTGCAGCCTAATTAGGTCATTTAGTCAATACAAGATTCATTCTTCAAGAGTTCCCTCCCCAGAACTAAATTTCAAACACCTCATGGGTTCACGGCTTCATAAAACGGTCCTCTAAACCCTTACATCAGAAAGCCTAGGGCAGTGAGAGTGAGAAAAATAACCTAAACTGGCAGCTCTCCCATTGTCCATGAGTTGGTCAGTGTTGACTCAATGTGTTTCCTGGTGTGGACAATGAAAGACTCTTTAATTCACTCATTGTCTTTTCTTAAACCAAAACTCTGGATGTTGGTTGGCATGCCCAAGGAGAACCAGAGCCAATCAGGCCACCCACAGCCAGCAGTGGACTCCACAGAAGGCAGACGAAATGAAAGAAAGTATATAAACTACCTAAGGAAGAGTGGATGCAAAAGCCTGGCCAAGAACTATTCATCAGTGTTATCTGAAGGGACCAACGGCAAATACCGAGATGGCAGGAAAATAGCCAGCAGAGGGGTTGTATGGGAGAAAGATGCCAATCAGGGAGCCATGTTGGACCAACTATTGGACTCCACCCTCCTCCAATGAACTTCTAGGAAAAAGCATGCTTCTTCAGTTTGGGCAGTGAAGGGGTAGAAATCCCATCCTCTGTGAAAACAACCTTCATCTCCCTCCCCCGAAAATCACTGTAGGGGATTTCTCTATATGGTTTCATTCCACCTTTTTTTTTTTTTTACTTTCTATTTTGTATTGGATTCCTTCAGGATCTAACTTGCAGAGTCTGAGATTTCTTTGATTTTGGAATATGTGCTCTGTCCCTTCCTGTAATTCCTGATGGTGGGTTCATCTGGTATGTGCAGCTCCGAGATTGCTTTGGAACTCCACTGGAAACTGAAGAATGGATTCCAGTTAAGACAACCAGTCAATCCTAGAGGAAATCAACCCTGAATATTCATTGTCAGGACTGATGCTGAAGCTGAAGCTTCAATACTTTGACCACCTGATGCGAAGAGCCAACTCACTGGAAAAGATGCTGGGAAAGATAGAAGGCAGGAGGAGAAGGGGACGACAGAGGATAAGATGGTTGGATGGCATCACCAACTCAATGGACATGAGTTTGAGCAAGCTCCGGGAGATGGTGAAGGACAGGGAAGCCTGGCATGCTGCAGTCCATGGGGCCGCAAAGAGTTGGACACGACTGAGTGACTAACAACAATTTTGTATTGGAGTATAGCCCTTGGACTGCAAGGGAGATCCAACCAGTCCATCCTAAAGGAAATCAGTCCCGAATATTCATTGGAAGGACTGATGTTGAAGCTAAAATTCCAATACTTTGGCCACCTGATTTGAAGAACTGACTCATTTGAAAAGACCCTGATGCTCGGAAAGATTGAGGGCAGGAGGAGAAGGGGACGACAGAGGATGGGATGGTTAGATGGCATCACCAACTCAATGGACATGAGTTTGAGTAAACTCCAGGAGTTGGTGATGGACAGGGAGGCCTGGCATGCTGCAGTCCATGGGGTCACAAAGAGTTGGACATGACTGAGCAACTGAACTGAACTGATAGCCAATTAACAGTGTTGTGATAGTTTTCAGGTTCATCCCCCCTTATCACCTAGGGTGGATAAGTCAGATTTGCGGTTATCACACTTTTGGTTCTGGTCACTGCTTGACCCTCCAGGAGTGGCTCATGACTTTCTTTTCAACCCTAAATCCTAGTCTGCTTCATTAGACAATAGAGTGCAGAGTTTAAGAGTTTGACTCCCAGTTCAAATCCAGGTCTGCCATTTACCCAGCTGAGTGACCTTGGCAAGTTACTTAACCTTTCTGTTCCCTCAGTTTCTTCATCTGTTAAATGGAAGCTTCTAACCTCATCGTAAGGATTACCCCAGCACATAACAGTAAGCAGACACATAAGTATCAGCTGTTATTATTAGGCAGCAGGTCTTGGTTTAACAATGAAGAACAAATGAAGACATGCCTGGATCAAATCCAGGATTATTATGAATCTGTGTTGGCAGAATCCACTCCTGAGATTGTATTTGTGCCCTTGGACAAGAGAGGTTCCAGAATAGAGGAGATCGTGAACTAACACTCAAAGGCATCAAAGGACTCAGCAAGCCTGGCTCTCTTAACTAGGGTCCATTCTTCAGTTCCCAGTGGAGTCCCAAAGCACCGATGTCGATCTTGGATTCACACCTACCAGATGAACCTACTCTACAGAATTGCTAGAGCGGGCAGAGCACAAATTCCCAAATCAAAGAAATCTTGGACTCTGAAAGTTATAAGTTACAGTTCATCAAGTCCAGTCCCCCTTTCATGATCCAAATGCCCCTGGAGGGTATGGTCATTGTAAAGACAAGTCCATGAGCCTTTCTAATAGTTGCAGCCTTGGCAAATTTACAGAGACATCCCAGTTCATTTCAAAAGACCCTATGTTACATGGCAATACAGTTCATTTTTTTTTCTTTAAAAATTAGCTTCAAGTACAAGTGGTATTATTTGAGGCACTAGAAAATATTGAATTCCAGGAAACCCAAGAGGGCGAGGCTGGACAGCCAGGGAGTAGCATTCGCGTTTGGTTGTTTTATGTCTAATCTCCTGCCTCTAGAAAAATGACTTGGGTGTAATCAAATGAAAACAATGAAAATAATACACTTGAAGGTCAAATAGCTAACTTCATAGGAAACTCATTAAAAACGTGACTGGACAGATTCATAGCCCAAGAGCTTGTTCATCTGATTCTAAGTGAAGAAAACTCTCTGAGGGCTGTGCAATTGATTGGGGGTGGGTCCTCCATTTGGATCCAGTCTGATGAGAGAGACTTCATGTGGAACTTGTGAATCTGGCAGCAGAGGGAGTGTGTTAAAGTACTCAGCAATTCGCCATGGGTTCAGAAGAGTAAACACAAGCATAACACACCACTTTGCCAAGTTCAACAAACTGTTTCATGGGGCTCTGAGTCCCTGATGAGGGCAGCAACCAAAGGGCTGAGGAAGGAAACCCAGGCCCAGAGGTATCGCCCACGGCTCACTGGTGACGACTGCCAGATGCATGTTCTGCTCTGGAATCCACTGATGACAAATGATCGGACCAAGACAACCGTTTCCTCCTAGTTGGAGGATCAAGCCAATCTTTCTCAGCCTGGCCAATTAAACTGAAATCTCTAGGGGTGGCATCAGCATTCCTTCTTACAAACACCCCATGAGATTCTAATGTGCATCCAGAGCTCAGAATCACTGACTTGGGCAATCTCGCCTCAACCCCACCACCACCCAACAGAAGTTTCTACTCCAGCCAGCAATGACCTCTCAGATCTCTAACATCACATCAAGAACAACTAATATGACTTTATTGAGCATAGAGCTTGGACCATGCTTAGCAATTTTATTCATTATCTTTTTTTAAGATGTTTTTTAATGTGGACCATTTTAAAAATCTTTATTGAATTTTTTTATCTTACTGCTTCTGGGTTTTTTTTTTATGTTTTGATTTTTTGGTCATAAGGTATGTGAGATCTTAGTACCCCGAGCAGGGACTGAAGCTGCATTCCCTGCATTGGAAGGTGAGGTCTTACCAAGACTGCCAGGGAAGTCCCTACCCATTAGCTTAATCCTCACAGTCTTATAAAGTAGCTAGCTATTGACCTCATTTTATAGCTAAGAAACCAAGCCTCAGAGAGCTTAAGTCACTACCCCAAAATCACACAGTAGTAATTGCAAAGCAATTGATTCATTCAAATCTAAGCCCATTTGGACAAGAAATACATACTCACCCTACTAGACCTATTAGACCAGTACCTGGAACATAGGTGCTTAATACATTTTTGTAAAATGAATGAATGAATGACCACAGAAATGAAGAAGAACATGGGGTACTATTAGTGACCAACAGATCTTGTTAGATCGATTCAGCTGTCCCCTGCCTTCAAAAGGGCCAAAGTCCAGATCTGCTTCAGTTCAGTTCACTTCAGTCGCTCAGTCGTGTCCAACTCTTTGCGACCCCATGAATCATAGCACGCCAGGCCTCCCTGTCCATCACCAACTCCCAGAGTTCACTCAAATTCATGTCCATCGAGTTGGTGATGCCATCCAGCCATCTCATCCTCTGTCGTCCCCTTCTCCTCCTGCCCCCAATCCCTCCCAGCATCAGAGTCTTTTCCAATGAGTCAACTCTTTGCATGAGGTGGCCAAAGTACTGGACTTTAGCATCATTTGCTTTAGCATCATTCCCTCCAAAGAAATCCCAGGGCTGATCTCCTTCAGAATGGACTGGTTGGAACTTCTTGCAGTCCAAGGGACTCTCAAGACTCTTCTCCAATACCACAGTTGAAAAGCATCAATTCTTGGTGCTCAGCTTTCTTCACAGTCCAACTCTCACATCCATACATGATCACAGGAAAAACCATAGCCTTGACTAGACAGACCTTTGTTGGCAAAGTAATGTCTCTGCTTTTGAATATGCTATCTAGGTTGGTCATAACTTTCCTTCCAAGGAGGAAGCGTCTTTTAATTTCATGGCTGCAGTCACCATCTGCAGTGATTTTGGAGCCCAAAAAAATAAAGTCTGACACTGTTTCCACTGTTTCCCCACCTATTTCCGATGAAGTGATGGGGCTGGATGCCATGGTCTTCGTTTTCTGAATGATGAGCTTTAAGCCAACTTTTTCACTCTCTTCTTTCACTTTCATCAAAAGACTATTTTTAGTTCCTCTTCACTTTCTGCCATAAGGGTGGTGTCATCTGCATATCTGAGGTTATTGATATTTCTCCCAGCAAGCTTGATTTCAGCTTGTGTTTCTTCCAGCCCAGCGTTTCTCATGATGTACTCTGCATATAAGTTAACTAAGCAGGGTGACAATATACAGCCTTGACATACTCCTTTTCCTATTTGGAACCAGTCTGTTGTTCCATGTCCAGTTCTAACTGTTGCTTCCTGACCTGCATACAGATTTCTCAAGAGGCAGGTCAGGTGGTCTGGGATTCCCATCTCTTTCAGAATTTTCCACAGTTTATTGTGATCCACACAGTCAAAGGCTTTGGCATAGTCAATAAAGCAGAAATAGATGTTTTTCTGGAACTCTCTTGCTTTTTCCATGATCCAGCAGATGTTGGCAATTTGATCTCTGGTTCCTCTTCCTTTTCTAAAACCAGCTTGAACATCAGGAAGTTCACGGTTCACATATTGCTGAAGCCGGGCTTGGAGAATCTTGAGCATTACTTTACTAGCATGCGAGATGAGCGCAATTGTGCGGTAGTTTGAGCATTCTTTGGCATTGCCTTTCTTTGGGATTGGAATGAAAACTGACCTTTTCAAGTCCTGTGGCCACTGCTGAGTTTTCCAAATTTGCTGGCATATTGAGTGCAGCACTTTCACAGCATCATCTTTCAGGATTTGAAATAGCTCCACTGGAATTCCATCACCTCCACTAGCTTTGTTCGTAGTGATGCTTTCCAAGGCCCACTTGACTTCACATTCCAGGATGTCTGGCTCTAGGTCAGTGATCACAGCATCGTGATTATCTGGGTCGTGAAGATCTTTTTTGTACAGTTCTTCTGTGTATTCTTGCCACCTCTTCTTAATATCTTCTGCTTCTGCTAGGTCTATACCATTTCTGTCCTTTATCAAGCCCATCTTTGCATGAAATGTTCCCTTGGTATCTCTAATTTAGTTGAAGAGATCTCTAGTCTTTCCCATTCTGTTGTTTTACTCTTTCTTTGCATTGATCACTGAGGAAGGCTTTCTTACCTCTCCTCGCTATTCTTTGGAACTCTGCATTCAGATGCTTATATCTTTCCTTTTCTCCTTTGCTTTTCACTTCTCTTCTTTTCACAGCTATTTGTAAGGCCTCCCAGACAGCCATTTTGCTTTTTTGCATTTCTTTTCCATGGGGATGGTCTTGATCCCTGTCTCCTGTACAGTGTCACGAACCTCATTCCATAGTTCATCGGGCATTCTACCTATCAGATCTAGACCCTTAAATCTATTTCTCACTTCCACTGTATAATCATAAGGGATGTGATTTAGGTCATACCTGAAGGGTCTAGTGGTTTTCCCTACTTTCTTCAATTTCAGTCTGAATTTGGCAATAAGGAGTTCATGGTCTGAGCCACAGTCAGCTCCTGGTCTTGTTTTTGCTGACTGTATAGAGCTTCTCCATCTTTGGCTGCAAAGAATATAATCAATCTGATTTCGGTGTTGACCATCTGGTGATGTCCATGTGTAGAGTCATCTCTTGTGTTGTTGAAAGAGGGTGTTTGCTATGACCAGTGCATTTTCTTGACAAAACTCTATTAGTCTTTGCCCTGCTTCATTCCATATTCCAAGGTCAAATCTGCCTGTTACTCCAGGTGTTTCTTGACTTCCTACTTTTGCATTCCAGTCCCCTATAATGAAAAGGACATCTTTTTTGGGTGTTAGTTCTATAAGGTCTTGTAGGTCTTCATAGAACTGTTCAACTTCAGCTTCTTCAGTGTTACTGGTTGGGGCATAGACTTGGATTACTGCCTAAAAACCCTGCTGCTGCTGCTAAGTCGCTTCAGTCGTGTCCAACTCTGTGTGACCCCATAGACAGCAGTCCACCAAGGCTCCCCCGTCCCTGGGATTCTCCAGTCAAGAACACTGGAGTGGGTTGCCATTTCCTTCTCCAATGCATTAAAGTGAAAAGTGAAAAGTGAAAGTGAAGTTGCTCAGTGGTGTCTGACTCTAAGCGACCCCACAGACTGCAGCCCACCAGGCTCCTCCATCCATGGGATTTTCCAGGCAAGAGTACTAGAGTGGGGTGCCATTGCCTTCTCCGCCTGAAAATCCTAGATTAAGGTTTCTTCTGCCAGAGGAGAAGTGTTAATTGCTCTACTACAGGTGTTTCCAAACCATTGATGCTCACAGAGCAGCCTTGCTTTGGTTTCTAATCTAACCTACTGAGTAATGGTTATTCTATGATGCTTCTCAAACTTGAGAGTGCATTAGAGTCACCTAGAAAGGGAAAGGGAAGTCGCTCAGTCGTGTCCGACTCTTTGCAACCCCATGTACTGCAGCCTACCAGGCTCCTCCGTCCATGGGATTTGCCAGGCAAGAGTACTGGAGTGGGGTGCCAGAGTCACCTAGAGGACTGGCTATTACACAGCACATCCAGGCCTACCTGCAGGGTTCTGATTCTGTATGTCTAGGGCAGGGCCCAGGAGACACTGATGCTACTGGTTCTGAGTCTCTGTCAGAGAACCATGCTCAGATGTATTATTCAGCAGTTTCTTGGGATCCTGCCACCCTCAAGGGGTTCTTTTCCAGGGAAGCAACAGTTTCTGACTCCAGGACCTCTGCTGGGTTTGTGGAAACATGTTTTACTGGCCCAACTGTCTCTGGCCACAAGCTGTGAGGGAGGAGAAGGCAGGAACACCCTTCATTGGAGCCTGGATTTTTAAAGCAGTGATTCTTCACTAAGAGACAAGCAAACTCTTTACCTGCTGAGCCATGGGAGAAGCCCATATCCCCTTCCAGAAAGATCTAATGGAATCTCAGAAGGCACAGTTTGCTTGAGAAAGCATATTATGTTTCTAAGAAGCTGGAAGGAGCTTTTAACTGATGTAAACTCATGCAAGACATCTCCATGGTAGGAGTTCTGAGAATTGAGTAGAATACAGTCTCTTTCACATCTTCTTTCACATCTTTCACATCTTCTCATGGGCAGCAGGTTTAAGGCAGATGGAGCCAGGCCATGAAACTCACATGATTATCAAAAGAGACACATTTGCTTGCGATTTTGTTTCTGAAGTTTGAGAGACTCTCCCAAAGGCAAGCGATCATAGCTGACAGATGCCAAACAGCCATCCTACTTTGTCCCAGAAAGCCAGGCTCCCTCTTACCTAAGACAAGGGATGTGATGAAAGGGCTAGCCAGTTCCAGAATATCACAATGCAAAGGGCCAAGAGAGAGATGTAATCTTTCAGGGCCAAGAAGAGAGATTTCCAGGAACAAAAACACCGAGGGCATCAAAGTGAAAGCAGCAGCCCAATCTCCCCCACTCCCCACCTTTCTGCTTTTACGTGCGTGACTGTTACCAGATGGGTGCTGTTTCCCTGAAGTGTTATGCAGCAAGACACTGCTTCATGGTTTTGCAGATTTGAATCTCCGGGGCTTTCAAAGGGGAAATGGGGGTGAGACAATGTGCCTTTGATGTTTGAACTTGGGTCCTGAAATCAGAACCCCGGGCAAAAACCATTTTTATCTCTTCCATCCTAGGCAACCAAGTTGAATGCTCAGGCGGACACTTCCTTTTCAGCTGTTCTTTCCTTATTGTCAATTACCTCCCTGCTGAGAGCATGGAATCCCTTTGACTGAAAACAGGGGTCCATCTTGAGACCAGTTATTTCTTTCTTCCTTTTCTCTCTTGATTAGGTTACCCTTAGTATCACACACCAGAAGGTAGATGTCTATCCCCTCTTATTTACTTAGCATTAGCAGCCAGTGATGGTTTGTGTTTACACAGAGTTGACAAATTTGAGGGCCAATCACGTTCACTACAGGTCAACACGAGAGTAACCCTGGGGTCTGGTTTAAGAAAGAAACATTTGAAAGGAATTATTTTGGAGATCTGGTGACCAGCAGCACTGATTTAGTGAAGCTGCAGATTTTATGAGCCTGCAGATATTGTGTGGTGGTGGTTTAGTCACTAAGTCATGTCTGACTCTTTGCAACCCCATGGACTATAGCCTGCCAGGCTGCAAGTACTGTGAATAATATACAAATAACTTACATTTCCATGAACTAAAGCTCAGAAAACACTTGACCAGTGAGTTCACCAGACTGGGGACCCAAGCTTCTTCTTGAGATATATGCAGAATTATTTTCTAAGGTACACACCATGCTGAGATTGAATGCTCTCACATATTTAAGACAGTAACCACTATGAAGGCCAGGAATTTTGTCATGACTGCTATTATTGTTTCTGCTACTGCTGTTGTTGCTAGGGTATGTTTGGTGTATATGTTTGTGTGTGTGTGTTTTAAATCACAAAGGTCCTTGTTCAAGAAGAAATTGTAAAGTTCACTTGGCTAATGTCCCAACAGCCACTTAGATGCCTGGGCACTGATTTTTCACTCCAAAAATTAATGCATCTCAGCACTAAGCTAAGGCTTTTGATTGGCTCATCAAATAATCAGCTGTCAAGAAGAAGGTTCCCCTTTCACTCTGTGAGCTGCAGAGACCAGTGTATTAACTGATAAACTCGGGTTTCATCACCATTGCTGTCACCACATTGTCCATGCCATGCTCCAGGGTTCAAAAGGAGGGGACAAAGGCCAGGCTGAGGGGGATGCCTGGAGCACAGTGGTGGGCTGAAGAACCAGCAAAATATGACATGAGGTCAGAGGTCCAGGGCTGAGGACTGGCAGAGGAAAAAAACAAATGCAGTAAGAACTTTGTGCTAGGGCCATCAACTAGTCAGCATACTCAATATTACAAGCTGAATGTGCTGTGCTTAGCTGCTCAGTTGTGTCCAAATCTTTGCAATCCCATGGACTATAGCCTGCCAAGATCTTCTGTTCATGGGGAGTCTCCAGGAAAGAATACTGGAGTGGGTTGCAATGCCCTCTGCCAGGTATAAGCTGAATATCCCCCCCTGAAAAAGTTCATATGTCAAAGTCCTAAACACCTAATTCTTCAGAATACAACCCTATTTGGAGTCTTTAAAGAAATGATTAAGTTAAAATGAGGTCATTACAGTGGACCCTAATCCAAAAATGGGCTTCCTTGGTGACTCAGTGGTAAAGAATCAGTCTGCCAATGCAGGAGATATGAGTTCAATCCCTGGGGGAAGGTCCCCTGGAGGAGTAAATGGTACCCCACTCCAATATTCTTGCCTGGGAAATCCCAAGGACAGAGAAGCCTGGCGGGCTACAATCGGTGGGGTTGCCAAAATGACTAGTGACCTTCTAAGAAGGAGAAATTTGGATACAGACACATACAGATGTGAAGATACATAGAGAAGACAGCCATCTACAAGCCAAGGAGACAGGCCTTAGAAGAAACCAACTCTACCCACACCCTGGTCTTGGACTTTCAGCCTCCAAATCCAAAATAAATTTCTATTGTTTAAGCCACCCAGTCTGTGGTAGCAGCCCTGGCAAGCCAACACACCCAGCAAGTCATGAACCTGCCTCAGGTTCTACAACCACAAAATGGGAACACCTAGGCTGATTACCTCCTGGGTAGGCTGCAGGGATCAAACAAAAGTAGGTATGGGAGAGCTCTGTGCACAAGGCAGAGTTCTACAGATAACATCAGGATGTCTAACCTCACTCTGGGTGCTGCGTTCTCGGGTCCTGAACAGGAGACAGATAAAGTCACAAGACCTGGAGACTCTGGGGTCACAGGCGGAGGGTCACAGCTGGAAACACATTTTGGGGATCACCTGTTTCTAACCCCTTGGGAAGGGAGGGGAGCTGCCCTCCTCCACAGTTATTTAGTAGATGTGGGAGAAAAAGAACTTGCGTGGGAGAAGGGAAAGAGAATGGAACAGAAACTGGAGATCTCCAAGAAATTAAAAGAAAAAAAAAGGCATATTTAAGTTCCTGGGAGTTCTGTGGATTAAAACAATACCTTTTATTTGTAAGGTACACTGCTGGTCACAAAACATTTAAAGGCAATATAGTTCTTTTTAACCTATTTGAGGTCAGGAAAGGCTTCCCTGGTGGCTCAGACAGTATAGAATCCGCCTGCAATGTAGGAGACCGGGTTTCAATGCCTGGATTGGGAAGATCTGGAGAAGGGAATGGTGACCCACTCCAGTATTCTGGCCTGGAGAATTCCACGGACTGTACAGTTTATCCTTCTGAGAGTCTGATGAAAGCTATGCATTCACCCGCTACCTAGAGAAAAATAACTCATGAACTTAACACATAAAATATTATATACCAACATGGTCTCATCCTACAATAATGAAAATGCTCTATATCTGTGCTGTCCAATATGGCAGCCATGAACCACTAGTGGCTGTTGAGCAACTTGAAATGTGGCTAATGTGACAGAGCAACAGTATTTTTTATTTATTCCAATTAATTTTAATTCAAATATCCATCTATGACTAATGACTTCTGTTTTAGACAATATAGTTATATACTATTCCAGAGGCTTTACAGACCCCTGCTGCTCACCCATGAAACACTTTGTCAATAGACCCCACATTAAGAACCACTTGGGATGAAGCTGACATAAACTTCTCATCAGTGACTTTTTGGAACCTACCTGTATATGTATCATCTCATTTAATCCTGCTGCCAAACCCTAGGAGAGGAGTAGAATGGCTATCCCCATTTTATAGGTACAGTCACTGAGGCACTGCAAAGCCAACCATCCTGCCCAAAGTCTCATGTCTAGTGTAACTCAAACTCTTTCTTGACTCCCTAGACCAGTTCGAAGGGTTTTAGAAATTGAAGCCCAAGCTCTCGCCTGAGGCCTTAGTAGAAATTATTTCTAGTCACCCAAAGAACTTTAATGCATGCACATCTTTAAAGTTACAAGCAAAGGCTTCTCTTCTGGAAGCCACCAGCAAGGCCTGAAGTAAGGCCATTTTGACCTTGATAATAGTATATGATTCCATTGAGGTTCATCTCTGGCCTTCCTTTGAGAAGTAGACAGACTCCTGTTTCCCATTCAGCCTGAAGAATTCCCAAGGCCAAGGAGGGCATGATGCTAATGAAGAAGCAGGCTTCTTGATGCCAGATTTCTGTGACCATAAACTGCCTCCCAAATAAAGAACTGGAAACTTCACACTGGATTAAAACTCTCTCTGCCTTCCCGGCAAAGAAGCTTTCAGCTCTAGGCCAAGAAATCTCAAACACGGAAGTGCGCACAGAGCACGTGACCCACACTGGTCCAAGCCATGCACGGTGGCCTTCAGGTTTCCACGTTGGGCAAAAACACTCCACATTTAATAAAATTCACTTTCATCCTGCATTTTGTATCTCGACTCACTTCTCACTTCTGGAAATTCCCCTCAATTACCAGGCGTATTCAGATTTGTTTCTATCAGCCTGGAATTCTCCTTTTGTCAACTCTTCCTCGGGCTTCCCTGGTGGCACAGTGATAAAGAATCTGCCTGCCAATGCAGGAGATGCAAGAGATGTGGATTTGATCCCTGGGTCAGGAAGATCCCCTGGAGTAGGAAATGGGAACCCACTCCAGTTCTTGCCTGGAGAATGCCATGGACAAAGGAGCCTGGTGGGCTACAGTCCATGGGGTCACAAAGAGTGGGACACGACTGAGCACACACAGGCATGCAATTCTTCCTCAAGAAAAAATTCCCTTCAAGGTCCAGCCTGGATGCCATATATTTCCATGAAAACGTCTAAGCTTAGGTCTCCATGGTCCCAGAATATGTTATTTACATATCTACAGCAGGCCCTAGGACTCTTACATTTCTAACAAACCCAACTGATGCTGTTACTACTGGTTCAGGGGCTGAAATCAGAGACTCACTGCAAGAGATGTTTGTGGAATGAATAAATGACTGAATAAATATAAATTTCCCATAAAACCCTATCCCCAAGGGCCCCAAAAAATGAGCTTTAGAAAAATCAAGATAAAAGATATTACCAGCACTTACTTCTAGATGAGGAGCAAAAACAGAAATAGCAGGTGGGGGGAAAAAAAAATAGCAAAAATCAATAGGGAACCAGAAGAAGGAAAATTTGAAATATCAGAAAAACTTTAGGGTTACCATCTGGTTTCCTCTTAGCCCTTAATGTATAAATTATGAAGAACAGACCAGAAATTAAAAATAGATTTATTTTTCTGAATCATATATTAAAAATATTCTGTAGAACTGCTTTGACTCAGTAAGTCCAAGACTAGGACTATTTCATAAGAAAATAATCAGAAATGAATGTAAAAATGATCTGCAAGGGAAGTCATTAAAAGCCCTGTTTATTATAACCAGAAATGTGAAACAATTTACATATTTGACAAAAGGAGATACAGCCAATAAATTATGGTATGCCCATAAATGGAATACTATAAAGCCTTTCAAAAATGCTCTTATAGGGGAATATTTATTCACATAGGAAGAGATGTATGATATAAAAAATGAAAAACAATAAAGCTAAAACCCAGTATAAACAGTATGATCTAATTTTGGATTAAAAAACACATACATATACAGAGAAGTAGATAAAAATCTAAATATGGATAGAGAGCTATTTATCATACTAATAATTATGTTAATTTTAACAGTTATATTTTGATCATTTTTGCAATTAACACATGTTGCTTTTCTAATTTTTTAAAGGATATTTTTTTAATGTGAGTTGATTTCTTCCTGTGAAGGACCACAGAAGTGAAGCGTGAGCATATATATAAGCTTTTTCCCTCCCTATGTTTCACCAAACACCAACAACGTGCGTTCTATTTGTAAAATATCTGTCACACCAACTGATCCCTCTTCTTTCTTGGTATTTCTTGGTCCGGTTGGAAATTCTTAACTCAAACAGGCTAACTTTCAATAAGTAATGACACCACCCCTGAAGCGTCAGCTTTGGGGAATGACATTTACAACAGAGCCACCGTTACTTGGCCACCCAGAAAACTGCCATTTTTCCAGAAAGCATGGGTGTCTCACATACTGGCTTTCAATAATGTGGGTTGCTTAGCAACTGCCAAGAAACTGGGAAGATGGAAGAAGGCACCAGCCAGAGCTATTTTATGACCAAAGTACACTGTGCTACATGTGTCTGGTTGCATTCAAGGTAACCAAATAAGAGATAACACCCGGCTATTTTTGCATCATGAGGAAAAATACTTGGCTTCTGCCCAGAAAGGCAATTACCTAAAAATCTTGGCAGGCCCCATGGTATGAGAAATGGTCACTGATACGGGGGTGAAAAAAAAATCACTGACCTTCATAAATACTGATGATATGAGGATGGTTGAGGGATGACATGATCTCAATCTCTCGTCTGATGTGAACCATGTCTTGTTCATCCTTAATTTTGTCCTTACGAATGGATTTTATAGCCACCTATAAAGTCAGGAAATGAAATGTTACTCAGAGACCTAAACAGATGCAAATCAGCCATTGGGAGAGTTTAGAAAATAAATACAGATGTTACTTGTTGGCAGAACTGACAATAACCAAAACAAAACTTCGAAATACCCCCTATCATGTCTTTCATTTATAGCAAAAACACCCTTCTCCAGACAACAGAAAATATCAGGTTTTAACAGCCTCAATTCGGGATGGTGTTTCCCGCCCACAAAGCAAAGGGCTCCTTCAACAGGGCCAGATTCATTTACTCTAGGAATCCTGATCCTTTTTGAAAGAAGAAAAAAAAGAAAAAAGAGCTTGGTGTACAGGAGGTCAGTGACTAACACCAAAAGATGAAATCAGCATCAATCGGCCCCACCGTGCAGCTGCCACAGTGATGGACAGAAAAGGCCTTATTGCATGGCCTGTCTGGAGGCCAATTCTGATTAAAGCTTGGATTTTAAGACTTTAGCCTATGCTGTGCTAATGCAATTGCTCAGAAGCCAAATCCTCCCTACATCCTTCCTCTCACTAAGGTACCTTTGATAGCACATGATATGACCAAAAAGCTCTGCTAAAGAAAAAAATCAGAGTAAATCCAAGAAAACAAAGCTAGACTCCCTGCCTGGCCCCGGTTGATCCCAAAGCTCCATGCCAATGTGGTCTGCAAATCCAAACTGTAGAGAATTCCCAGGGCCATGACACAGAGCACTTACTCAAAAGAAACACAGAAATAAAAAAATTAAAAAACAATTTTTTTAATTAAATGACAATGGGAATCTCATAGGGAAAAACTATGTTTGCCAATGGATTCATCTCTGCTCATAAACAAGTTGGTTGATAATTTCATCTGCCCTGTTTCTAAGGGGGGCAAAAACTACTTTGTGGCGGGGGGGGCAGGTTTTGCTGCCAGCTCTGAAAGCCTGCTTGGTTCCCTCCAAACTGGTCCTCTTGTGACCTCAGCCCTCAACTTAGCACTCTTTCTTGGAGGAAAGGCAGTAAAACCACCCCTCGGATTGCAAAATCACAAAGCACTCTGGAGAAAAAGTCCTTGTTAGCAGCTGCCCAGGGTCACACCTTGACTGTCTAAGAGTCAAGCAGGGGTGGTCTCCGCAGGAATGCACTCATCTCTGTGAACATTTGCAACTTCTGACTTGCAGCAGATACCCATGCAGCCCTAGACTTGGAAATGTTTCCATAAAATACAACCAGTCCAAGAGAACTAGGAAACTCTCATTATTCTTGATTTTGCTATGTGTTGGTTAAATCAACCAGCAGGTCCCCGGATTTCTCTTTTGCAGAACTTTCCCCAGTTGTCGTTAAATCCATATTGGTGTCATTAATATAATAGTGGGGATCTTATTCATTGCTTTAGCTCCAGAGCTTAACAACAGGCCGGGCACATGGCAGGCCTGCGAAAACACTGAGCATGGGCAAGCAGGGAGAGGGAAGGAAAGGGAGAAGGAGAGAAGGAGAGTGGACAACGGGGAGGGGCTGATGCTACTGGATGGCTGGGAAGCCAGACCAGGGAAGTGATAGTCGCACTGAAGCACAAAAGGAGGGACCATTCCAGTCGAACGTCACCACCAAGACAGGAACGTTAGGTTGATGGCTTAGGATTTCTTTGCATCCTACCTATATGGGCCATCGAGGAATGGGGAAAGCAGAGGAGGAATACATGATGCCCAGGGGCAGGCAGCATCTGCCCTACACTGTGGGTGGACCACACGGCTGGAGACAAAGAGATTGCACAGAGATGAATGAGCTTCCAGCTTCAAGGCCCCCTTTCACCAGGGTGTCAGGCCCCCCAGCTCACCCAGGCCCTCACCTCAGCCCCATTCAGGACACAACAAGAAAAGCCTGCCTTTGCTTACGTCAAATGTAAAGACATGACTGGGAGGCTTTATTTTATCAAAGCGGGGCCTGCAATCCTGGGAGCCTGCTCTGGAGGAAGCCGACAGTGAACACACGCAGGCCAGGGAGGATGTGGGTGGCTCCTGGACCAACTACTGCATTCCTCTATGAACTAAAGATGGGCTGAGGGGAGAAACCACCCCGGTGATTATGGAGCAGGCTGAACTTGGCCTTGAGGAGGCCCTATTGTCAAATGACAATAGAAATAAATTCTTTCACCATTCAGGGTCAGGCGAGGGTAGTGACATTCTCAGGGGTAAGAAAATAATCCCACCTGTCAATCTCCCCAACAGTCCAATGAAGGAAAGTGCCCACATTCTAAGCAAACCCCACCCCAGCACTGAGAAAACTAAAAGGGCTCCATATATGTTAACAGCCGTGGTGGCTGTCCTTCTACAAAAGCTTCCCTCATCCGACAATGAATCTTCTATTAAAAGTGTAAAAGAGGACTCATTCTGCCCCTATGTCAAAGGCATAGTGGGAGACAAATGCTAGAAATCACTTAGAACCGTGCAACTGTCGAGGACAGAGGGAAGACATTCAGTTCAACTCCCAAGAGCGGTGTGATGATTCACCCAAGGTCACAGATCCAATTACTGGCCAACCATGAGAGCAATAAGGATAAGAATAATAGCAGGCATTCAAGAGGCACTTAATATATGGTACAGACATCAGACCGTGGTTCTTTACGTCCTTAATGTTCAGGCTTCAGCTCCATGGTCCCTTAGGGAGACCTTTCCTGACCCTCCAGCTGCTTAGAGCTCCTCCCCTACCCTCTCACTCCCTTCCTGCACAATCTGAAATTAGCCTGCTGCATATTCAGCCGGAAGCCAAATCCAGCTACCAAGATGTTTCCAGAGGAAACCCAGAGAGCTCAGAATGGTTGTCACTTTTTTGAAGAGTTGTTTAAAAGAGGAGAATGAGCTCTTAAATGCCGCTCCTGTAACGTAAGGTAGTGCCTCCTTTGTGGAGTGGAAGGATATAAACGGAGGGCAGCACACAGTGAAGCAGTATGGCAGGATGGGTTATGAACTTGGCTTTGAGTCCGGGCTGAAACCACATGCCAGCTGTGTGACCTGGAGCAGGTGGCAAAACCTCTCTGTGCTCTTGTTTCTTCATCTGTCAGGCAGGAAAATACAGCACCTGTCTCACAGGTCCTTATAAAGATTAAATAAATGGCTCAGAATATGCCTGGCCCAGGATAAGTGCTCAACAAATGTTTAAGGCAGAGAAAACGCCCCATAGATAGAGCCTTCCTTTCTTACCCTCCACGCTGGGAACAAACTTAATTCCTCCTGCTTCCTCATGGGGCAGCAGGAGAAGGTCTAGGGAATGGGGACCCTGCTTTGTTCTCACAAGGCATTAAGTGAATGAGAATTTCTCTCCTGGGTCTTTAAATTGTACCCTCAGCGGAAACGTCCAGAAACTCAGAGCAGCTGGGCTCACGGGAGCATCGTGGCTCCTGAGTCTGAGACCAGACAGGAGGAGTAACAACTGGAATCCAAAACACAGCCTCGGGGCCATTTTCCCCTTTCTTCTAACAGTGGCTGCCAGGTGAACATGGGAATCAAATGTTCCCACTTAGAGACAGAAGTCTGACGCGTGGCATCCACTTGAGCCTTTCTGGATTTTGACTGTTCGTGGACTTAATCCTTTTGAGTGCCCACCTGGGACTGAGCACAGTGCTGAGATGTCGTGATGCAAAGTGATTCTGCCCCAGCCCTTGGGGAGCAGGGGATGAGAGGACAAGGGCAATAAGCAAAAAACACACAAGTAATTACATGATTACCCTCATGGCCAAAGGCTACCAAAGAGACCCACAGATACACGATGTTATGGAGCAAACCTCCTCTCCAGTTTTCCTCAACCCTCACCCGTATCTCCCAGGTGGCTCAAACAGTAAAGAATCTGCCCGCGATGCGGGAGATGCGGGTTTGATCCCCGGGTCGGGAAGATCCCCGAGAGTAGGAAATGGCATCTCACTCCAGTATTCTTGCCTGGAGAATCCCACAGACAGAGAGGGGAGCCTGATGGAGTACAGTCCATGGGGTCGCAAACAGTCCGACACAACTGAGCAACTAACACACACACCCACATCTACAAAGAAACAGAAGGAAAGGGCCCAGCAGGAAAAGACTACCAAACGTCTGAAATCATAAACCCTCTAAAAAATAGGTTCAGTTTGTCCCTGCAGGGGTTGGAGAGATTTCACTGAAGCTGGGAACCCAGGTGTGTGAGCCCAACACACAGCCCGGCCCCTTTCCGAAGTGTTCCCAAGTCTAGACAGCATCGTGTGCCTTATAAAATGGTCTGCTTTTAAATAAGGCCACCTTATCGTTTAATGATTAAACCTTCTGGCTGTGGACCTGCAAATTCTGCCCCGCGGTGCCTGCCTGTTTAAGAGGCAAACGGCCCAGCCAACGCTGATCCCTTGTTTAATGTAACAGCCTTCTCTTCTGCAGTGTTCATTTTTCCTTTTTTGAATAATCACCCAAAACCACCTGCTCTGCAGCCACTTTTCCACAGTGGCTATTGTGAATGTTCAGAGCTCAGGGATGTAGGCAGGGCTATGCAGAGCAAAGCAGTATGATCAAAATTCAGGCTTTTGCTGACTGGGTGACCTCAGGTGAACCCAAACCTCACAGGTCTCAGTTTCCTCATCTGTAAAATGGAGTCGGCAAGTCCTAACTCTTGGGGCTGTTACAAGGAGGGGAAATAATGTAAGTAAAGTGACTGGTACTCAGGTATTCACTGAATGGCAGTGACTATAACAAGGTCTGTCAGGACAATATAGTGATACAGGGTCCTGGGCCACATGTAAAGGCGTGACAAGCCCACAGTATATCATCATATTGACTTCCCCCCTGCTGATTTCTCCCACACATATCCTCCCCTTCCCCATATTTGTACTGAGGCAATAGGTGAAATTTTATATCCACCCTGCCTGCCTACAAAGAGCAGGGCAGCCAGCCATCTTCCTGGCCTGCTTTGAAGAGTGGGGGAAATCCTAGGCAGACTGCATATTTGAGCCTCTAACCAAGAGAATCACTACCCTGCTCCCTCCACAGCCTCCTCCCATGATGCTCATTGATTGACACATGTCAGTCTGAAGAGAGGGTTCGAGAAGAGTATCTGTCAAAGGGGTCCTGGGTTTCACGTCAAAAGTGAAGATTTTGAATCCAAAGGTCTAAGATGGAGCCTGGGATTCTGGATTTCTAACAAGCTCCCAGGTAATGAGCCTGTGATGTCAGCCCAGGGACCACACTTTGAGGAGCAAGATCTTAATGCTTTGTCATGAGCCTTAACATTACCAACATTCTTAAAACAGTAGCAATATTCTTAATAACAACAACACCTAATATTTATAATGTGTTAACCAGTTAAAAAAGTCCAAAATGCAGTACTTGGATGCAATCTCAAAAACGACAGAATGATCTCTGTTCATTTCCAAGGCAAACCATTCAATATCACAGTAATCCAAGTCTATGCCCCAACCAGTAACACTGAAGAAGCTGAAGTTGAACGGCTCTATGAAGACCTACAAGACCTTTTAGAATTAACACCCAAGAAAGATGTCCTTTTCATTATAGGGGACTGGAATGCAAAAGTAGGAAGTCAAGAAACACCTGCAGTAACAGGCAAATTTGGCCTTGGAATATGGAATGAAGCAGGGCAAACACTAATAGAGTTTTGCCAAGAAAATGCACTGGTCATAGCAAACACCCTCTTCCAACAACACAAGAGATGACTCTACACATGGACATCACCAGATGGTCAACACCGAAATCAGATTGATTATATTCTTTGCAGCCAAAGATGGAGAAGCTCTATACAGTCAGCAAAAACAAGACCAGGAGCTGACTGTGGCTCAGATCATGAACTCCTTATTGCCAAATTCAGACTGAAATTGAAGAAAGTAGGGAAAACCACTAGACCCTTCAGGTATGACCTAAATCAAATCCCTTATGATTATGCAGTGGAAGTGAGAAATAGATTTAAGGGCCTAGATCTGATAGATAGAGTGCCTGATGAACTATGGAATGAGGTTCCTGACATTGTACAGGAGATAGGGATCAAGACCATCCGCATGGAAAAGAAATGCAAAAAAGCAAAATGGTTGTCTGGGAGGCCTTACAAATAGCTGTGAAAAGAAGAGAAGCGAAAAGCAAAGGAGAAAAGGAAAGATATAAGCATCTGAATGCAGAGTTCCAAAGATTAGCAAGAAGAGATAAGAAAGCCTTCTTCAGCGATCAATGCAAAGAAAGAGGAAAAAAAACAGAATGGGAAAGACTAGAGATCTCTTCAAGAAAATCAGAGATACCAAGGGAACATTTCATGCAAAGATGGGCTCGATAAAGGACAGAAATGGTATAGACCTAACAGAAGCAGATGATATTAAGAAGAGATGGCAAGAATACACAGAAGAACTGTACAAAAAAGATCTTCACGACCCAGATAATCACGATGGTGTGATCACTGACCTAGAGCCAGACATCCTGGAATGTGAAGTCAAGTGGGCCTTAGAAAGCATCACTACGAACAAAGCTAGTGGAAGTGATGGGATTCCAGTGGAGCTATTTAAAAGCCTGAAAGATGATGCTGTGAAAGTGCTGCACTCAATATGCCAGCAAATTTGGAAAACTCAGTGGTGACCACAGGACTGGAAAAGGTCAGTTTTCATTCCAATCCCAAAGAAAGGCAATGCCAAAGAATGCTCAAACTACCGCACTATTGCACTCATCTCACATGCTAGTAAAGTAATGCTCCAGATTCTCCAAGCCAGGCTTCAGCAATATGTGAACTGTGAACTTCCTGATGTTCAAACTGGTTTTAGAAAAGGAAGAGGAACCAGAGATCAAATTGCCAACATCTGCTGGATCATGGAAAAAGCAAGAGAGTTCCAGAAAAACATCTATTTCTGCTTTATTGACTACGCCAAAGCCTTTGACTGTGTGGATCACAATAAACTGTGGAAAATTCTGAAAGAGATGGGAATCCCAGACCACCTGACCTGCCTCTTGAGAAATCTGTATGCAGGTCAGGAAGCAACAGTTAGAACTGGACATGGAACAACAGACTGGTTCCAAATAGGAAAAGGAGTACGTCAAGGCTGTATATTGTCACCCTGCTTAGTTAACTTATATGCAGAGTACATCATGAGAAACACTGGGCTGGAAGAAACACAAGCTGGAATCAAGATTGCCGGGAGAAATACCAATAACCTCAGATATGCAGATGACACCACCCTTATGGCAGAAAGTGAAGAGGAACTAAAAAGCCTCCTGATGAAAGTGAAAGAGGAGAGTGAAAAAGTTGGCTTAAAGCTCAACATTCAGAAAACGAAGATCATGGCATCCGGTCCCATCCTTTCATGGGAAATAGATGGGGAAAGAGTGGAAACAGTGTCAGACTTTATTTTTCTGGGCTCCAAAATCACTGCAGATGGTGACTGCAGCCATGAAATTAAAAGACGCTTTCTCCTTGGAAGGAAAGTTATGACCAACCTAGATAGCATATTCAAAAGCAGAGGCATTACTTTGCCAACAAAGGTTCGTCTAGTCAAGGCTATGGTTTTTCCAGTGGTCATGTATGGATGTGAGAGTTGGACTGTGAAGAAAGCTGAGCACCAAAGAATTGATGCTTTTGAACTGTGGTATTGGAGAAGACTCTTGAGAGTCCCTTGGACTGCAAGGAGATCCAACCAGTCCATTCTGAAGGAGATAAGCCCTGGGATATCTTTGGAAGGACTGATGCTAAAGCTGAAACTCCAGTACTTTGGCCACCTCATGCGAAGAGTTGACTCATTGGAAAAGACTCTGATGCTGGGAGGGATTGGGGGCAGGAGGAGAAGGGGACAACAGAGAATGAGATGGCTGGATGGCATCACCAACTCGATGGACATGAGTTTGAGTGAACTCCGGGAGTTAGTGATGGACAGCGAGGCCTGGTGTGCTGCAATCCATGGGGTCGCAAAGAGTCAGACATGACTGAGCGACTGAACTGAACTGAACCAGATGCCAATGGACCGTATCTCATTTAATCCTAACTACAATCCTAATCCCCACTGAACAAAGCCACCAAGTCACCAAGAAGATAAATACTGCCTAAAATTCCACAGCCTGTAAAAGACGGAGCGAAGATTTGAACCCAGGCTGGCTGAGCCCAGAAGCTGCTGATTCTTGAAGTTATGGATAAAGTTGGGGTGGACAGCAAACACGGCAGGTGAGAGAATTTCTCCGAAGATCCCAAAGAATCTCCAAAACCCAGTGTGATGAGCATCCTCCAAGCAGATGAAGTTTTTTACAGGGTCCCATGTGAGGTCCCGGGGAGGCAGGACTAGGGGACCAAGCAGCAGGGAAGAAATGGGGCCATAAATATGGCATCAGTCTCACTTAGTGAGAACAAGTTTGAGTTCTGCTCCAGCAACGGGAGCTGGCCACTTCCCTGCCATTCATAGGTATGATCTCATAGCCAGCCACATTCCACAGGAGCTGCAGGGCACTGCATCAGAGGTAGCTTGGGGGGTCTTTTCTTACCAAGGGGCCCAGAGGCCACTAGCAGTGGGAATGGTTACCCAAGTCAAGTTGGAGAGGTGGGGGTTCCTGCCCTGGTCTGGCTGATGGTCAGAGTTCAAGGCCAGGCACAGCTCCTTGTGGGACCCATGGGTCCAAAGTTCCCTAGGATCACCAAAGAACTCCCATTAAGAAAGGCTATGCCCAGCCGTGACCATGGTGATGCCAGCCAGAAGGCCACCTTCTAGCCAAAGCCCCTGATTCATCAAATGACCCCCAGCATTTTGTGAGGAGTCCGGCCAACTCAGGCCAACACTCACTTCTGCAAGTTGCCGTGATGCAACCAGCCCCGCAGGGACGCAAGCCAGCTCCGCCGCAGGGCCTCTGGGCCTCTTCCCTTCTGGCCTGTTGATTCATGTCGATACACGATACATGGATGTTTTTTCAGACAGAAGCGGGTTGGAAGCCAAGAGTTGTATCAACAGGCTCCGAGGAGAGGCATCCTGATGCCAGGGAGCACGGCATGTGTAAGAAAGAGCTTTTTCTTCAAAGAAAAGCATCCTACCATTTGCTGCCACCAGCCCTTTAATCATGCAAGAGGTTATGAAAATATAATCCTAAGTAAATCAGCTCTCAATCTTCAATTTATCAAAATTCCCCATAAAAGATGCTGTTTCCTCAGATGACACTGATTTTTTTTTTTCTACTGCCATGAAAAATGTGTTCTATCTCCAGAACTAAAATGGCAAACCAGACTTTGATTTGACCAGGCCAGGGCCCACCTAGGACCCAGGGACATTTCTATCTACTTGTATAGCCATCTCTGGTTCCATGCCCGCCCCTTCAAGGGTTGAGTGGAGCATGTCATCATTACACGTGGCGATGCTGCAAGGGGAGTAGAATTAATGACTAAGAAACTGAGGGCAGATTTACACTCCCTGTATGGCACTGAGGTTTGTAAACAGGAGATAGTGGCCAGGGCTGACCAAGTAGAAACCAAAAGAGCCACTGATGGAAAGTTAGTGCCAGCAGCAATGCCAAAGCTAGCCACGAGCATTTGCATTTGATTGTTCAAATGCAAACCCCAGGGTCCACCCCAGACCTACTGAGTTCGAGCATGAGGGCAAGCTGTAGGCACCCAGGTGATCCTACAATAGTGATGTCTGAGACCCATCACCTTAAAGCCCAATCAATGAGGCTAAAAGGGCACTCATTCCATAACTTAAACTATGAGGGGAGTTCCCTGGTAGTCCAGTGGTTAAGACTTCACCCTCCCAAAGCGGGGAGCACAGGTTTGATCCCTGGTCAGGGAACTATAGGGCTTCCCAGGTGGCGCAGTGGTAAAGAATCTAGCTGCAATCAGGAGATGCAAGAGACATAGGTTTGATCCCTGGGTCAGGAAGATCCCCTGGAGTAGGAAATGGCAACCCGCTCCAGTATTCTTGCCTGGATAATCCCATGGACAGAGGAGCCTGGCGGGCTATGGTCTACAGGGTCACAAAGAGTCGGACACAACTAACCACGTACACACGGAGAATAAAATAAAAACGGTACACCCAAAAATAAAAAATAAATACATAAAGATGAATTAGATAGAGCTTGAGTCAAAAAAGAAAGAAAAAAAATACCCTGTAGCCAAAAAGCTAGATAATTAAAAAAGCTAGATAATTCAGGGAAATTCATGAACTGCCTATCTATAAAGAAAGGAATTTAAAGCAAGTTACTTCCTTGAGGAGACTCAGTGACCTGAATGAATTTGCCCCTGGGAAAAGGAAGGTTTGTTCCCAGAGGACATCTGGGTCATCTGGACGTCTGGGGCCCGTCTTAACCCAAGGCAGGCCTGTGGATGCCCAGAGACCACAGACGCTTGCTGCTCATGGGTTACTTATGGCTTCGCAGGCCACCTGGAGCTCCCACGCCGGGTCAAAGTGAATGTGTCCGAAGGAAGAAAGAGCAAATGAGCTCTGGAGCCCCGCCCCCAGTCCTGCCTGCTCTGTGAGAGAGGGTCTGCCTGGGGCTGTGAGGAACCCCCTCTTACTGGGATCTGCTGGAAATCTCTATGAAACAACCCCAGGGCTCCTTGCAGGAAAGGCCATCTGGTAGCAGAAGAGATGCCACAAAGGCAACACCAGAGTCCCAAAACGACTGAAAACGTAAGGCTGGGACCGCAGGGTTTATCTGGGGACTCACACTGAAAGTGAGATGCCACAGCAACTCAGAAATAAAATACAACAGCAACTTGGAAATCTAAAGGGCAGCAGCTCTTGCTCCGGGTTTTAATCATTCTGGGGAGAGGACAGACCAGACCAGAGGGCTGAGGTTACTTCTAAGTAGGACAGCCTCAAGCAGTAGCATCTGATCACTCTGACACTGTTTACACCACGGCTTGAATAAGCTTAGGGTTGTGCAACTCTGATTCATCCAGCTCCAAGCCCAGCAGAGCCCCAGCCAGCAGTGCTGCTAAGAAAGCCAGCCTCAGCCCCTCGGCCCTGTCATCAGTCACAGGAACGTGGCCCAGGAGCCCCCCCTTCACAGGGAGGTCCTCGGGCCACCATGTCACAGCCTCAGTTACCTCATCTGTAGGGGAGGTGACAGAGCACCAACCCCACAAGGTGGCCGTAGGGATCACATCAGATCAGATCTTGCACGTGGTGAAGGGTGAGAAGGCATAGCCAGTACCGTTACTGCCAGCAGACGTCTGAGCTGCAAGGACCCCCGAATGTTCTATGCCAACCCCCTTGTTTTACAGATGAGGAAACTGAGTCCCAGGGAGGTTAAAGTACAGACCCAAGTTCACGAAGTTAACAGCAGCACTGGAACGGCAACAAAGGTCCTCAGTTCCTCTCTAGTCTGGGATATAACACACCTAGGGTGAGGATTCCTAACAAATTCCAAACCATAGCTAGCTTCAGAAATGAAACTGCCACCCCAAAAATATCATATATTAAGGCATATACATGGAATCTAAAAAAATTATACTGATGAACCTATTTGCAGGGCAGGAATACAGACGCATAGAGAACAGACTTGTGGGCCCAGAGGGGAAACGAGAGGGTGGGACTATTGAGAGAGTAGCATTGAAACATATATATTACCATATGTAAGACAGATAGCTAGTGGGAAGTTGCTATATAACCTAGGGAGCTCCCTACAGTGCTCTGTGACAACCTAGAGGAGCGGGATGGGGTGGGGGGTGGGAAGGAGATTTAAGAAGGAGGGGACCTACGTATAAATATGGCTGATTCATGTTGTATGGCAGAAACCAACCCAACATTGTAAATCAATTATCCTCCAATTAAAAATAAAAATTTTTAAAGGGGTTTAAATTAACATTTACATGTAAAGCAGGCCCCAGCACAACAAAGTTCCTATTATTAATAAATTGAGGTGGGGGGCAGTGACAGCCATTCGTAAGTGTGCTGGCAAATCAGGATCCATTTCACAGCACGACGCGTGATTTCATTCCATTTGATGCCAGGAGCTGTCCTCACACAGACATGCTAGGGACGCAGTTTGCAATCCAACTCAGTCCAAACCTTGCTGCAATTCCTGAAGCCTGATTTGATATCACACATGGGTAGGCATACCTGGGAGGTTCTTATCCCATTTTTTCTTAATTCACTGAAAACACTTCTTTTAAATTTTAACTTCAGACTCCCACTGGATCAGTGACCCCGGGAACCAATGAAAAAGAGACAGAAAAGACCTAAGAAACAACATTAGTTTTCCAAAGGGAGAGGAAATTAGCTAATTGAGTTGGCTGATCCAGGTGAACAGAAGAAAGAAAAGAAATTCTTCATATCTTATGATGGTAGGATACACATAACACACACACACAAATGAAAGGACAAGGCTTTAAGTTTTCCTTTTTTTCCATGGGTGATTTCACAGACAAGTGAAAGAAGGGAGTCTTCAGAAGTTATTTTTATCCTGACTCAATCCCCCTTAGTCTGAAAAGGGATGCATAGCAATTAGGGTGCACAGACAGAGCAGACAGGAAGGAACAAGAGGATGGGCTGCAGTCGGTCCCCCCAGAGGCCTCATTCATCATCTCCTCAGAAGCAGCAGCTTCTTTCTGAGGAAGCTCGCAGTGGCTCTCAGTGTCCATTAGCCAGAGAGTTCACAGGCTGGTCCCTACTCCACAGCCCCCTGCACACACACCCACAATCCATCTGGATGCTTGTCAGCTCCCTAATTACCGCCCTACCATCCTTCCAGGGATGCTGTCACAGCGGGACCTCCGGCTACAAACATACAGACCCCACCCAGCACTGACAGCCTGACTCTCAAGGAGCAAGCTCAGCCCCCTTGCATCCGCCACCACATCAGGCCGGCTGCCTCCGGGACCCTCACCCAGCACCCATCACTCAACTCCCACCCCTGGGGACACTGGGGCAGGGTCTGTTGGTCTCCACAAGGACTCAGGGAGCAGCCTGGGTGTGTCCATGCCCCTGGACATTTGTGCTTGTCATTTCCTCTGCCCAGATCCCTCCATGCCCTACTGTCTGCAACTAACTTCTCCAGCTGACCACCTCCTCCACATCCACCCCCTGCAATGAGCCCCCATGGCACATACACAGATCCCCTTTCATAACCTCACTCACCATTACTTGTAGCTTTCACTTACACAGAGACCATTAATCTTTTATTCACTGCAATGTCTCCAGTGCCTAGCAGGTGACTGGTGTTTTGTAAATGCCAAAAAGCTGTGTCTGAAATGACCCTCCCGCATATCAAAAAGACCTTTATAAAACCCTAAAACAATAACAGGGCATCTTATTCCACCCAACCTAGCCCCCAGCTTCCTGTCACTGACTCCTCTCTTGCTGAACTCTCAACTGTCAAATCCCTACTTATCCACAAATTATTGAGCCTGAAATTCCTTGTCTTTAAAATGGAGTGGTAATAGTGCCCACTCCAGAAGGGCTGGAAGAGAATTCACAACAACAGCTAATGGTAATCATAATAATCACCAGTTATCAAGCCCTTATTGTGTGCCAGGCACTGGGCACCACTCTGTTAAACCTCTCCACTGCTCGTTCACTCATTAAAGTCTTGCTAAAACATTATTTCTGCTTGCTTGATTAATTTAAACTGAGTCTGAGGGAGGTGAATAACTTGCCCCAGGGCACACGACTAATGAATAGGAGAGCTGGGTCTCACTAAACCCAAAGACCACATTCCGAAATTCGGTACCAACACTGACAAAGCAAGGAGCACAGGGCCTGGCATTTAGTGCATGTTTAGAGGAAAAAAAAAAGAAAGAGCTGAATCAGAGTCTCTGGAGATGCAGGTCCCACCAAAGCCACACTGCACTGCTTTGTCCCCACCCTAAGTCTTTTCTTTTTTTAATTTAAATCATTTCATCTTCAAAAACACAACCTCTGCTGTTCCTTGCTGCTCTCTGTGGGATCAGTCAACACAGCTGAACAAAGGCCAGAATCAGACAGGAGGGTCTGGGAAGTGCACCCCTAAAATGATGCAACAACGAGTCAATTCTCCAGCAAGCAATTCTGGGAAATCTGCTCTGGATAAGGCACTGATCAAGGTTTAGCAGATCATGGGCCTACCCTTCCGGTTGCTTGTAATTCCCTAGAGAGGGCAAAGAACAGGTGGGCTCTGTCCTGCCCTGCACCTGTTCATCCTTCTACTAGTAGGAGCACCCTGACTTTGCACTGGGGATCACCCCTACCCCACTGGATACAGTTTTATAGAGACTACCAGACGAGATGCTTCACGTTCCCTGTGCCAATGAGTAGACACGTGATCCAGGGTTTGGCCAAGGAGATGCTCTTTCTAGGACTCTGAGTCCCTGGCAAAGGGTTCTTTTGTGAGGTAACAGGCAGAAACTGATGTCTGTGTGCAGAGGCAGGGCCTCGTGAGAAGTCCTTCCCTGCCTCACTCCCCATCTCCACCCCTGAGTCTCACTCTTGCTCCTAAAAACGGAAACGAGTCCCACTATGCTCAGAGTATGAATTGTCCCATCCCCAACAAAGAGACCCTGCCCTGTCCCCTTATACGCCTCTTGTTGTGAGCCTTACTCTCCATCACCTCCAGTATAAGATGGACCTCTGACTACTTCACTTCACTAGTACTAGTCAAAATACCATCATCAGGACCCAGGAAGGTTAATTTTTACAATTTCCTCTCACGCCCCAATAAAGCCAGAGTAAATTATTATGGAGTTTTGCCCTTTTCTTTTCTGGTTGACAGGGGGTCCAGTCAGGTCATTTTGATCTATCTTGCAAAAGAGGTACAGGAAGTCCAACTATATTCTCTGCCAAATGATGTTCACCCCTATAAAATATGTGTGTGTGTGTGCTCAGTCATGTCCAACTCTTTGCCACCCCATGGACTGTAGCCCACCAGGCTCCGCTGTCCATGGAATTTTCCAAGCAAGAATACTGGAGCGGGTTGCCATTTCCTACTCTAGGGGATCTTCCCAATCTAGGGATCAAACCCGAGTCTCCTGCACTGGTAGGGGATTCCTTACTACTGCGCCACCTGGGAAGCCCCTATAAAATATTTACCAGTTGTTATAAACTGAATTGTGCTCCCCTCCCCCCAGCATTCTTGCCAGGATAACCCAATGGACAGAGGAGGCTGGCGGGCTACACAATCCATGGGGTCACAAAAAGTCGGATGTGACTTAGCGACTAAACAACAACTGCCATGTATACAATGTCATCCACTTTATTTTGCACTTTCTACAACCCATAAGGCAGGCTACTTATTTTGCAGAAGAAGGAAACTAATACTGGGGAAAGGAGTGCCCCGAGTCCCTGCAGGTCATCAATGCAACATCCCAAGTTCAACCGAGGTACCTGAATTGTGCACCCAATACTACCTGGGACATACCTGTTTCCAAGTGTCATCAAATGGAACCACAGGGAAAAGAAGAAACACCCCAAGTCCTAGCACTGCGATGCTTCCTTTTTCTGTCATTTAAACCTTGGGGAAAAACTAGTTCAGATATAGAACTATTCCCCGTGGGCGATCTGGCCGGAGAGCTAATCAGAGCAATTTGAGTGCACGGCTAAACGAGGACACCCCTTCCTGGACCAAGCCTTGCCTTTATGGCAACACTTCATAAGAACCATTCCCTTACAACAAAACTGTCAAATCCAGCAACCACAGGCCAGAAACATCCCAGCTGAAGCCCGCCAAGCTGCTTTCTGATGTACTGTACACACAAATACCAATATTCCCCAGATGTTCTCCATGTAAAACATTTGGTTTGAGACACAGCCCTCCTTGCCCCAAAACTCTTACATTTGTTTAATGGACTCATACAGTTCAGCTAAAATATCCTGGAGCCGACATCTGAGGCCAGCCAGGCTCTGATGCAAGCGCCCCATCTGCAGAAAACACGAACAAGTAAATAAGACCGTCCTCCCCGAGATTTATGCGCCCTGCATCTCTAAGCAGGTCATAAAATGTAAGCTATGTATGGAGACTGATGCAAGTTGCTTTCAAGTGTGTTTCTGCGTCCATCTCGGTATTAATCTAAGACTGATGTTCAAAAAGACAGTAGGTCTGGCATGCTGAAGAGGAGGCTGCATCCTGCTTCTCTTTTTTTAATTAATTTTATTTATTTATGTATTTATTTTTGGCTGTGCTGGGTCTTTGTGGCCGTGCGGGCTTTAGTTGCAGCAAGCCCAGGCTACTCTCCAGTTGCAGTATGCGGGCTTCTCATTGCAGTGGCTTCCCTTGTGCCGGAGCACGGGTTCTAGGGCATGCAAGCTTCAGCAATTGTGGTTCCCTGGCTCTACAGCACAGGCTCAATAGCTGTGGCGAGCATGCTTAGTTGCTCCACAGCATGTGGGATCCTCCCAGGCCAGGAATCGAATCTGTCTCCTGCATTGGCAAGCGGATTCTTTATCACTGAGCCACCAGGAAAGCCCTGCATCCTGCTTCCTACTCCTTCAGAAGTTAAAAAATCTGTCACTCGAGCAACCTAGGTGAATGAGGTGAAGGTAGGTTTTCTCCTGGTTTTAGTTTTCCAAATACTCCGAAGTCATTTATCCCTTAACCCACAATCTGGAACACAGGCAAAATGTGAACAAAATGGAAAATGCAGTGGACCCTGAATCAACAGAACCAGCTCACCCACATACTAAACTGAGTGAGTCTGGCTGGCCCAACTCCCCCCAAAATGGCTCATTCCATTACATGAGAAAACAGTACTTTTCTAGATTCACTGTCACGATTCTAGACTCTAGGTTCATTTCTAGATTCATTTCTAGATTTGTGGCCCATTCATCTCTGAAGATTGTATGAGGAAGGGAAATAAACTCTTAGAAAAGCCACTCCAAGAAATGGCCTAGAATCTATCCACTGAGCCCCTGAATATGGTCGCCCAGCGTCTTCCTGCTACCATGGTTCTAATAAGCTTGTCATGGCAAATCTGTAGGGAAGTGGGAACATGAAACTAGGAAGCCACTACAGACAGCCTCACTGATGGATCAAGGCAGGATAACTAGCTTTACCTTTCATCTTTAACTTTTCTGTACCTTGTGAGTTTTCAGTTACCGAGCATGCATTATGTTTGCTAGAGGTGAAAGAAAAACATTATCGTGTAAAAGGGTCACAAAAAGTCATGGAAGCTGATGAAGGAGCAGATTGAGAAACTATGAACAGCAGGCATGGGATCGCCACAATACAGCACTGAGAACAGTCTAGAAGTTCCCCCAAAGACATGAAGAAAATGTTTAACTACCTTCGAGGTACTTTGCTTTAAGAAGGAAGGAAGTGTACATCTTGAGAAATCTTGAGAAACATTTCCTTAAGAAACGGCTACAATTTTTTTAAAAAGACTGGCTTGTACATGGATGAGTTTCAATTACCTGAAAAAATATATACGGAGCTCTCTTATAACTTTTTAGTATTTCCACTTGACCAATGCATCAGACTAACGATAATTCTCCACTTTCTTGATTGGGACTCATGGCAGGTTGAATCCTAGAGACTGCTGGGCTGCTTTCTGCTTTTCCTGCCCTCTTCTGTTCAATCAGCCAATGACCGACCACCATCCCAGCCAAGCCAACTGCCCCAATATGGCAGCTTCTATAGTCCATGGGACATCTCATCCTCCCAGTGTGTGAAAGTGAAGAATGAAAGTCACTCAGTCATGTCCAACTCTTTGTGACCCCATGGACTGCAGCCTGCCAGGCTCCTCTGTCCAAGGGATTCTCCAGGCAAGAATACTGGAGTGGGTAGCCATTCCCTTTTCCAGAGGGTCTTCCCAACTTAGGGACAAAACTCAGGTCTCCCGCATTGCAGGTGGATTCTTTACCATCTGAACCACCAGGGATGCCCAAGAATACTTGAGTGGGAAGCTTAATCCTTCTCTAGCGGATCTTCCCAACCTAGGAATTGAACTGGAGTCTCCTACATTGCAGGTGGATTCTTTACCAACTGAGCTACCCGGGAAGCCCCCTCTCCTCATCCTCCAAAAAACACCAGCAAACCAGGCTACAACTGTAACTTCCCCCACTCAAGGATAAAGATCCCCAGATTTCAGAAGTGTTTACACTCATTATTGCCAAGAAAAGGCGAAATGCAATGAGACAATGTATAAAAAATGCCCAATACTGTCCAACATACAGTACGTGCTACGAAACTGCTTTTTAAATTATTGTTATTAACAAATAGGCCATATGCAGAAATGTGTGTAAGTAAAAATCCTGCAGCAAAACCTTCCAAATACGAGGTTGAGAGGACGGTGTCAGAGGGCAAAGGGAGACGGGGGTTGGGAGACAAGGAACAGCTGTAGCCTCTTTTGAAAGGGGACAATTCGGGTCACCCCAGTAAAGAAGTCCCTCCAAATGTACTTCTGTAGCACTCAGGGAATCGATTTTGCAGGATGGAATTATTTCCCTGAAATAAACAGATGCACAAAGGTCGCTACAATTGAAGCCTAAAAAGAAAACAAGCCAGCTGCCGATTTACGGGCAGCCTCTGATGCAACGGAGCAAAAGGTCCCCGGCTCAGGTCCAGTGGGATGGCTTAGGCCCCACCAGCCCTCCCTGGAGGAAGGAGGCCACACAGGGGAGGGGCCTTGCCTTGCTGCGGGCAAGGTCCTAGGGTAACCAGGCACAGAGGGGACACCTTCAGGAGTTGCAGACCCTAGGGCCCCTGTTGTCAACAGGCTCCACCATGGACTCAGCTATGCACTGAGGCATCTGTTCAAAAATGGGCCCCATCCTCGAGAGCTTCTAAAAGGGCCCTAGGCTATTCTAATGCTCAGCGGGATGGAGAACCCACAGTGTAGGGGGAAGAGCCCACAATGGGGTCAAATGTGCCTGAGTCTTTAACTCAGGTGCTACCCTGCTTCCTTGAGCAGATGAGTTACCCTTTCTGAGGATCAACTTCTCTAAGCGCAAAGTAAGGATAATGGTCACTTCACGACAGAGTCACTGTGAAATGGAATGAGGCATGGAAACACTTACAGAGGGTGATTATCCTACCAAGCTCACTTTATTCTCCTTCTTTCAAGGTTCTCCCAAGAGGGTCAGGAGTTCTGGCATCTCTCAACTCTAAGGGGTTGCCTGCCTTGCTAGGTGGGGGGAAAGGGCACGTCGTTCCTTATGTTGAATCCCCCCCATCATACACACAAAATATCCACACTCAGAACCCCTACTGGGTGATATGGGCTTGTGTGCTAAGTCGCTCCAGTCATGTCTGACTCTTTGCGACCCTATGAACTATAGCCTGCTAGGCTCCTCTGTCCAAGGGATTCTCTGGGCAAAAAAATACTAGAGTGGGTTGCCATGCCCTCCTCTAGGGAATCTTCCCCACCCAGGAATCAAACCCACGTCTCCTGTGGGCTCCTGCATTGCAGGCGGATTCTTTACTGCTGAGCCACCGGGGAAGCCCCGAAATAGGCATATTCTATAGCAAAACTATGTAAAGAATGGAGTCCCAAGCAGCAAAATGAGGGAACAGCTAGTTGGTAAGATTTGCTTTGCTCTTCCTGTCCAGAGGACAACCTAACCTGGGGGCAACACTTTCTTGGGAGGTCCCTGCCCCTGCCTCTGTCTCCTCTATGAGCTGCAAGCCTCTTTCACCTTCCAGCACCACACAGGGCAAGGTCATCTTAAGCCCAAGGGAATGTCTGAATGAATTATGCTCCCTGAAGCCAGGGATGGGCATTTGTAGATCCACAGAGTTCCTAAGGCCTACATGTGTTAAGTCCCTAAACAGGCATTTCATAAATATACCTGGAACTTTGATTCTGAGTAACTGGCAGAAAAGGATATAAAGGCACATTTGACTTTTGGGGAGCAGCAGCTCAAGGCCCAGTGACTGAGAGCAGCAGCTTCACAGCACTTCAGGGTTGGAATTCCACCTACAAGTAGTGTAAACATGGGCCAGTGACTTAATTTTCTGTGCCTCAGTTTATCCACTGTAAAATGGGGATGATAATGCTGGGCATCTCCTAGGGGGACCATGAATTAAGTCAATGATTCAACAAGCTTAGACTACTGCCTGACCCAATTCCTGCTAAGTAATTGTTTGCTATTATTGTTATTCCTCCATGGGATAATAACAGACAAAGAGATCTCAAACTATGGCTCCAATATAAAGGTCTGCAGTCTTAGGAGGGCTCCAGTTATCACAAAAGGTGGAATGAAGAAAGTGGGGTGATATATCCTCAGATGAATGCAGAGAGCTTCCCACTGTTGTGTTTCCCAAGGACATACCATGGACCAACCCCATCACGTTTCCTTGTGGTATTTGGTCAAATTGCTGAAGACTCGCAGGTCTCCATAAGTCCCCCTACCCCGCTGGACCAAGCTCTCTGGGGTGGGTGTGAAGGATGGTACATTTTAACAGGCACACCCAGAGACTCCCATGTCCCTGCAAATCTAAGAGCCCTTAGACTGGCTAAGCTCCTTAACTAGAGTCATGTCCATTTGCTCACCATCACAGCCTTTAAGCCTTGCACAGAGTATGCCTGACATATACTACATGCTGGACAGGTATCAGGTGAATCCATTCAAGCGTTACAACTCTGAAAGTATTCAGTCAAGGTCTGCTATATGGCAGCTACATGCAAAGTGATGCTAAATCAGACAGACAACTTCATTCATTTACTCAAAATCTTCACCATGCTTACTATATACTAGGTAACTGTACTAGACCCTGGAAATGCAGAAAAGATGATGAATGAGGTTGCTTAGAGGTAATTACAGATGGTGACAAGAGCTATGAATGGAGCTAATAAACAAGGAAGCGGATGGAGCATGCTGTCATTAAGCTCAGCCTCTAGAGCAACACCATCCTTTAGAACTTTCTGTGATGATGGAAATTATCTTCCCCACACTGTCCGATGGTTGCCACTGGCCCCGTAGGGTTATCTAGCACTTACCATGTGGCTTAAGGAACTTAAGGTTTTAATTTTATTTCATTGTAATGAATGTTAATTTTAATAGGCACATGTGTCCACAAGAGACAGTGCAGGTCTGGAGGAGGAAAGAGATTAGTAAACGGGAAATTATAACACAAGGCACTCAGTGCTATGCTGGGGGGTGAGGGGGGTCAAGCACCATGTGTTATCAAATGCCTCTCACCCAATTACCAGATGCTCTAACATTCTCTGGCTCTGGGAATCGAAAGAACAAGGTCAGGTACAAGGCATTGTACTTGGGCTGGAATTTTTATAGGCCACGATCAGTTGGAAGTGGTATGCAGCCCGGCCAAGCCCCAGAGACCGTGGTTCAAGAACATCCCATCGTCCACCAAGCCTGCCCACAGCTGCCAAAGAGATCTCTCTCATCCCGTCATTCCGCTGACGGTCATTTTGTCCTTGGCTACAACATCCCACTGGGCCTTGCATGGATTTTACGAGATTTCTTTGCTTCAAGCATAAGTACGAATACAAGCCTCCTAAATTCCACCGGAAAATTGGTGGCTAATCCAAACATTTCATAAAATTAGAACTCATTGTGGGGCTGAAAGGAATTCAGACTGTGCTGCCACCAGAGAAATGCAAAATATTTGTTATAATTTCTTCCTTCATGAGCTGTTTCAACCAGCAAGGGCTCTTTCAGCTTGACATTAAAGAAGGCGGTGGGGTGGGGAGGGGAGGGCTGGGAGAGTTTTTGTTTTTGTTTTGTTTTCTTTGTGGTTTGCAAAAAGCATCACCAGATGATGAAAAATCGAGGAATCCTGCCGGCCTCCCTAATCCCTCGGCTAGCAGGGATAATAACTGTCCCCATCTCGGCTGCATCTTGGCTTTATAAAGAGGGTGTTTTTCCTGGAAAATTGTACTTTTGCTCCTTAACTTTCTTCTTGGGCTTTAGTGACAGAATTTTTGATATCCTGAGATTTCATCAGCAAGAGAGATACCTGCAATCATTCATTCAGGCATGCATGCAGGCAGGTCAACAATACTGATTTGCCAGGCACTGTGCGAGGCACTTGGGCTACACCAGGAGACAAAACTGGTGAAAATCCAAGCCCTGGGAGAGCCCGCCTTCCAGGGAAGGGAGACCAACAACGGAGGATTCAGTGACTCCCACTTTGAAGCAATTTGGAGACCAGACCTAAAGGCTCACCAATTGCAGAATCTGGATGGGGCTGGAGTGGAAGTCCAAATCAATCCTAGAACGCTCATCTCACAGAGAAAGTAGCTGAAGAAGTACAGAAAAGGGGATATAATTCTCCCAAGGTCAAGCGGCTCACATGGTGCAATGGAGGAACCAGCCCCCAAGCTTCCTGACCACATCCCCAGACTCCTAACACTCCACAGCCATTCAACCAACATGGACCGCCTTCTTCCTGTGCACCAGACACGGAACCAGGCACCAGGAGTAAGACATGGAACAACTGGCTTCACAGAAACAAGTTCCTCCAGTTGCTATTTTCACAAGCCCGGAGACAACAGTGAGTCTGGCTGGCTTCAGTGGGACTCCACCCCTGGCCCCCAAGTGTGTGTGAAGAACCAAAGCAGGAAGCTGCAGAAGATTCCAAGGATCCACACCCGTGAGAGGCCCAGCAATTACTACCTTGAACCTGAAGGCAGATGGCCCAGGCCTAGAGCCCAGCTCCATGACTCTGCGAAAGTCATGTGACTTCTCTAAGACTTTCCTTCCCGGTCTGCAAAATGAACATACTAATAATGCAGGTTCAAAGGAGAGAAGGCCCCTAAAGTGGTTAGAACAGTGCCTGGCATACATGCACCGTTCAATGCGTGTTTCCTGCTATTATGATCATTAGGGAAAGGATCGTCCTTCCACTCTGGACCTTCCTACACATTCAAGAAGGTGGCTACGAATCAGTGGAGATTTCCACTTCATCCCTCCCATCTCCAGGATTGATACCACCAGCTGCCAGCATTCCCACTCACACACTGATTCCCTCCCAGAGCATTCCATTTGATTCTGCCTGGGAAACAGAGATCAATTAACTGTGAGGAAGACGCAAAGTGAGGTTCTCCTGAGCGGGTGCATCACAGTCCTGCCTTTCCATTCAAACACGTCCATGTGCTGGGCTGAGCTCACCAGGTCAACCCAAGTCTCAGTCTCTTCCCTCCCACGGCTTCTGCTAAGTGAGAAAGATTCACTTTCTAGTCTACCCAGAGCTAGACAAGCTGGAATGTTACATCAAGGACCGCTGAGAGCTTCTCAAAGTTTGCTGGCAGCTCTTCTAGTTGATAACAAGAAAGTCAAGGCTGTATAACCAAAGTATCTGATACAAAGCAATGAAATTCTAAGAGATGAGAGAAAGGGAAAAAACACACAACAGGGAATGGGTCTCCTTCAATAGACGGGCGGGAGGGGTAAGTGCGCACCACAAAGGCTGGGAGGCTGGGGATGTAGAAATGACAAAGGGCAGCTGCATGTTCTAGAACCCAGAGCTGGTTGAGTTCCTCTGGGGCAGAGGCTATACTCTGTCCCCTTGCCCCGGCCTCCCCAGTGCCCACACAGTGCCTGGCACAGAACAAGAGCTCAGCCAAAATGTGCACAAATATGTTTAAACGTGCGACCTGGGAGAGGCAGAAGGAAAACTGACACCTGTTTCTACTTCTTGGAAGCCATCTAGAGTCACAGCCGAGAGCTCAGACAGACGTGAGTTTCATTCCAGCCATCATCCCCAGGTCGTCACAGACAGTGCATCCCTGGGGGCTTCAGTTCCCTCTGCAGTAAAACGGGGGCTGTGATAGCATCTCTCTTGGAGGAGGGAGGGTCTAAGAATGACCAGGAATTCAGTGAGACGATGCAGGCAACACACTTACCCCAAGGCCTGGCGGATATAAAGTGCTCCACAGAAGTGAGTCTGATGGCGTGACTTCATCTTTAAGGATGGCAGAGTAGTAAACATGAGCATCTATTCTGCCTTTTAAATGAGGCTGCCAAAAACATGCCTTTCTGTGGGGAGAGGGCCTCCTCCTTGAAGCCTTGCCTCCACCCACCTGTCCCCCGGATGAAGGAACTCCCTGGATGCCGAATGCCCCCCATCACTGCTAAAAGCACGGGACACCCAAATGCACAACAGAGAGCAGAGGTGGCCACAGGCCTCCAGCCTCCAAGGCAAAGTCCCCTAAACTAAAAGTACCCAAGGAATGAGTGAAGATCCCATCAAGCAACCCAGCAGAACATGAGACTGCCTTCCTCTGAATCCTGAATAATAACAGTCTATAATTATTGACAACCAGCTACATGTCAGGCACTGTTCTTGGCACAGTCCCTGACAACCTGGGAAGTAGGTTCTACCATCATGCCATTTTATAGATGAGAAAACTGATAGCTTCTTTGAAAGTATTTTCTAACTCACATGGGTTGTCCAGAACCCACTTCATAAACAAGCTTAAAAAGCAATGTCTGCCTTGAGCTGAAAGGAAATGCAGGCTCTCCCTACACTTGACAAAGCCTGCACCAAACAATCTTAAAAGGGTTTGGGGAGCCAAAGATACTTCCCTTTCCCGCAACAAAGAGACCTCCTGCCAAAAACCAGGCAAGAGGAAATGAAGTCTGTTTCATCAGTTCCATTCAGCAAATCCCAGGATTCTCTTCCTATGAGCTGGCAGGGACCTTGCTGAGCATTTTGTCTTGGTCTCTCGATTTATAGGTGAAGAAAAGGGATTCAACACTGGGGCACCTACTGTGTGCTGTCCCGTGCCCAGGCTGCTGGAGATACAAAGACAGCTGAGCCCCTGTCCCGCCTTTCCCAAGAAGAGGGCTCCTTCAAGAATAACACTTCTCTATGGGCCAAACACTTTTCTAAGAATTCGACAGACAATTCGTTGATCTTCACAACCACTCCCCATTTCATAGATGAAGAAACTGAGTCTCAAATTTACACAGGATGTTAGAGCAGGGTCTCAAACCCCAGTGCCTGGCTCCAGAGGCAGACTCAGAACCACTCCTTTTGTACACTTTCCTTCCACCTTCCTGTAGGAGCTTGGGGTTATGAGTGTCCTTGGCAGCTGGGGTGAATCATACATGAACTGAGCCCAATCACAATGAAATGACAACAGCCAGCAAGGATTCCCTCCAACCTGCACCCATCAGTTGCCTCCGTGGCTTTAGAGTCAGAAGAACTAGCGATACACAAAGTGTGACACCAGCGGGAGGGGACGGGATCGTAAGGAAACACTGACAAAGCAGCAGCTCCCTTTTCTTACGCTGGGGAATTGCCCCTTTGGCCACAGAGATGCAAGCTGCGCTCTGAGCCATCTGGACACCGCCCTTCCCCTCCCTTCCAGGGAAAGAGGGAACCAACCATGGCGGCCTCTTAGCACCCTCCCATTAAACACCTCCGGCTGCCCCTCAATACCTCTAAGGAAAGTAAACCAAGTGGAATTCTTTTCTCAAGTTTTAAAGGCAAATCACGACGGTGTCTTTTCCAGACATACATTAACTCTGCACTCCAGCTGGTTTACAATTCTTTAAGTACTTGATTTACAACCCAGGGAGAAAATGTTTTGAAAATCTTGCAAATGCATTTTGCATCTCAAGCTTGCCTACTCCCAGAGCTGATCACCGGGGATTCTCAGACAGGGTGGGGGATGCAGTGAAGGGGGGCGGTTGCTGGTGGCTCCCGGAAGTGTGGGAGTGACCAGGGAGACCAGAGAGTTGCAAAGAACTGCGGGAAGCAGCCGCCAAGGGTGGGAATCAGCTCCCTTCTTCCTCCCTGCAGCCTCAGCGCAGAGCTATGATGGAGAGGCACCTGGCCATGCTGGGCCGACCCTCCACAGCTGTCCAAAGGGTGATAAGGAGAGGGGTGACCCGGAAAAGGGGGAGGATGGGGGCCCAAGGGGCCTTCCCTGCTGCCTCCCACCTCCACAGACCCCTCCCTTCTCAGGACTGCTGGTGTACTCTTCATGCAGCTGTTTATTCATTCATTCATTCATTCACACTGAGCATCTACTATATTGCCTGGCTACAGGCCAGGATGCAGTGGTAAGACAGTGACCCTGCCTCCCTCCTAATGGGGGAGGAAGGGGAGGGTGTGTGTACAGACAAATCATCAAACCCACAAGCTCTGGAGGAAACTGATACAGGCCCAAGACAAGAGGATATGGAAGCAAGAGTTGGGCAGCCAGGCAGGACTTGAAGGATATGCAAATTCAGAGTTTAAGTCCTCAGCCATCCATGCGAAAGTTTAAAGCAGGGACAGCCACGACCAGGAATAAGAAGGCCACCAAGGTGCTCGTTGCTTGCACTTCTCACTAGCTCTGATTTCCAAGAGCCTAATATGCACAAGCTCTGCATCGGAAGGCTCCCAGTCCTACTTCTCATGGCAATCCCACTTTGTTGTATGTTGGCAGCCGCATTTTCTAGAAGAGAAAACAGAAGCTCAGAGGAAATATGTGATTTTGCCCAGGATCATCCAGGTGCTGAGCCGCAGGGGAGAATAGGAACCCAAGTCTGTCTGATTCTACAGCCATTTCTTCCTCCTCATTCATACCCTTGTGCTGTGCTCAGTTATTCCAGATGTGTTCATGACACGCCCCAACTAAGTCCTCAGTACCTCCATGGCAGGACTTGTCATATTCTGTTCTGAAACTTCCCACTGTCCTGGGCACTTTAGGAAGCCCTCGGGAAATATACCTTGCCAGAAGGAAAGGAAAAGATGGGACGACCCTAGTGGAGGCTGTGTCTTCATGATAGGGAATCTTTAGCCCAGCCCCGGGTTGAACATGCAGTTAAAAGTTTACTGAAGAGCCTCACTGTGAAGTCAACATCTGGCTGCCTCTGGACCATTTCCAGAGAATTTTATCAATACAGCCAGACTCTACTCACGGGTGGGTCATCTGGCCCGGCCCCTCCTGGGCCCTGGGCCTGGGATCTTCTCATTCCTGCACTGCACAGTGTCGTCTGGGCTGGCGGGATGATAAATGCATTCTGCTTTAAAGCAGATACTTCGCAAATCATAACTTACAGATGCTCCAGGACTTTCATGTGGGAAAGACAAATGAGACTTAAGCTGTCTGACTCCGGGGCCACTGAGGACAGGAAGCCACAGCCAGGACGGCTCTCTCCTCTCCACGAGCACAAGACCGAATGGGAATTCGAGCAGGGAAGGGTCTGCCTGACTTTGCAGACACTGCTATGTTACCCGCCATTCATTTCCAGCCATTGTCTTTTCAAGCCCACAAATCAGAAAGCTCTTTGAGGTCAGGGGTGATGACCTACAGCTCCCATACCTCCTGAAATAGTTACTCACTATTGTATTCCCTTCTGTGCCATCCCACAAGCCTTTTGCCCGGGACCTCCTATGTGCCTGGCACTCTGCTAGGAATGGACAGCAGATCCAAGATGGCTGGATGGGACTTGTCAGCAGACAAGACACCTTGACTCAATCCTTATCTCCTGCAGCTTCCTGGGAGGAAGTGAGATCAGACATCCTGGAGTGGTGAGGGAGCACTTCTGTCGCTGCAAAGTGAACCAGGTGACCTCCAGAGGGCCCCAAGGGATTCCAGAACCTGAGGCTGCTGAAGGCACAAAGAACTCAGTGTGTGCCCAGGAGAAGCGCTCCTGGACCTGCTTCATTAACAGACTTGTGGCCCAACAAGCAGACCTCTCTCCCCGCCCTCACCCCTGACACCATTCCGATCTTTATCTTCTCATAGCTCAGCTCTTGAGAAAACCTCCAGGTTGGCTCCCTGCTCCAAGCCAGCACTGCAGATCCCTGGGCTCGGAGCCCCGCTGTGATCAGAGCCCAGCTCAGCCCACCTAGGGGAAGGGAGCTGGCCACAGTCTTCACGTTCACACTGCCTGAGTCCAGGCCCCGACTCTGCTGCAGCGTGTGACCTCAGCAGGCTAGCGAACCTCTCTGTGACTCAGCCTCTTCATCTGGAAGATGAGAGGATTACAGGATTGTTATGAGAATTAAATTAGTTAAATGGACCTGGCACGTTATAAGCACTCAAGAAGAATTAGCTGCTATTATTTATTGTTATTAAATGTTATTATTATCCCCCTATTCCTATCTTACCTGCCTTGCCTCCTACTGCATAAAGCCCATATTCCAAGACATCTGGCCTGCTCACCCCAGAATCTGCCCTCTGCCTGAAAGCTTCCATATTTCGGTCTTTGGAAATACAAATCAAGGGTCATCTTCAACAGCCCTTGCCCTCCCTAATCCTACAGTATTCCCTGGCCCTCTCTCAATCCCCTTCCTGAACAATGAGAAACCTCTCAGGAAAAGCATCTCCTCATGGATAGTTCTCTTGAACAGGAGCAAAATACCACATCCAAATCCGGAGGTCACAACAAAGATAAAAGGTTCTCCATGTCTCCAGCAGCAGTGGGTCTCAAAATAGACTTGTTTGATGCTTCCTTGCTACTTAACCCTGGGCAAGTTACTTAAACTCCCAAGTATTGTTTTCCCCATCTGTTGAATGGGTCTGAGGTAAGTGTGTGCCTCTTAGGGTCATGGTGACAATCAGACATGAGAAAATATCTGTAAAGCACTTAGCACAGCCTGACATACCCCAAACTCTCAAAAATATTGGCTGGTAGTAATAAGAGCAGTTGTGGCATTTGAGGGAGGGGGTGTTCCTATCTAGCATGGCACTCAAGTTAATGAACTGATCTTCAATGAGCTATGTTTCAACTTGAAAATCTCCAGAAGTAATCAATTCCTGTACAGAAGAGGTACCCACAGCCTAGCAACTGCTCACTCTTGTCTCTTCCACCAGACTATAAGTTCCTTAGGTCTTATCCATGTGTATGCCCCAGAATTTAACATGGTGAGAAGCATATGGCAGATGGTAATAAATCTTTGCTGAACTGAGCAGAATTAGTTCAATATTTGTAAGTACATTTCATCATTGCTACTAGATTATAAACTCTTTTTTTTTTTTTTAGATTATAAACTCTTTAAGAGTAAAGATCATGTCTTGTTCTAGTAAAGATGTATTAAATGAGTGATGGAGAAATACCAAATGAAGAATCGGGTTTTTTAGACTCAGCCTACTCAGTTACCAGCTGTGCAACCTCAGAGAAGTCACTTGACAATTCTGTGCCTTATTTTTCTCACCTTAAGGATGGATGAAAAGTTTGGACTACACATCTGTCGAGGTCCCTTATACCTTAAAACTGGGTTTGGGCCTTAGCTGCAATATGGTACCCCAGCCACCCTGCATATGACAGTCATCCACCCCTGGTTCGGCAGGCCAGCTTACTAATTTGCACCCCTGAGCTGCAGTTTTCCAGCATCAAGCTATGAATAACTTTGGGCCAGTGCTTAAAATGCCCACTTTTAGTCAAATCAGTTGCTTTGCCGGGTAAGGATGCTCCATCACCCATCCCAAGGCATCATAGTAATTTGGGGGCACAACTGACCCACCAGCTCTGCCATTCCCATGCCAGACCCTCCCGGAGACCTGCTTCCTGCTCACACCACACCTCAAACTACTCACAAGAGATAACTTGGAGCAGAGAGAGAGTTGAACTTAGTTGACGGTGAGCTGATCGCATAACACCTCTCCCCAAAACGTTGTTTATTTTTGCTCTTGGATTTTTTGGCAATTCTCAGTGCAGCCTGAGGGTCCAGGGAGCTTGGCTCAAAGAAAATGCCATGTTATAACACAGGGCCCGCTCTGCAGCCCTGCCCGAAACTGTATCAAAACGAAAGTTGTGCAATAAACAAAGCCCAAATTCAAGGCCTTAGAAATGTGTTCAGATCCTATCAGAATCTGGCTGATGGTCTTGGCTTCCTATGGGTGCACTTCCCTAATTAACCTGAAAAGTTGCTTATTTCTCCTACCTCTCTCTGAGTGAGTTAATTGTCCAATGCATCATGCCTCTCTGATGGTCTTAAAACCTAAATGAAAGTCCAAGTGAAATGAAGGGGAAAAAAATCTGCTAAAAAAAGAAACTGAATTTGCTAATTTCCCCTTTTAAGGCTTTCTAAGGGCTTCCCTGGTGGCTCAGCTGGCAAAGAATCCACCTGCAATGTGGGAGACCTGGGTTCAATCCCTGGGATGGGAAGATCCACTGGAGAAGGGAACAGCTACCCACTCCAGTATTCCGGCCTGGAGAATTTCATGGACTGTATAGTCCATGGGGTCACAAAGAGTCAGACACAACCAAGCAACTTTCACTTTCATATAGGTTATTTTATTCAATTCTTACAACTAGTTCATGAGGTGGTACTATATTAGCCCATTTTACAGATGAGGAAATGGAGGCTTCTGAAGGTTAACATAGCTTGCCCAAAGTCACAAAGCTAGTCAGGAATCAGTCAGGATTTGAATATAAGCCAGGGCTCTTAGTCCTTCTGCCAGAGTGCCTCACTTGTGCAGCTTATAAACTCTGGAAGAAGCCACTTTGAGTCCTTTCTCATAGACATGCCCAGACAGTAGCAGCAAGACTACATTTGGGATGAAAAGGATGCCTGGAGAATGCCTGGACCACGTAGAGGGCTGGACCAGCTGACTCCAAGTTCCTGATTCTGCAAACTCTCTCTTCCGAACTGTCTTTCACAGAATGCTGATGCTCCGTGGTGTGCTGTTTGACTCAGAAGGCCATTCCAGACGTGCAATTAAAAGCCACAAGATTCTTAAACAATTCTCTGTCTCAAGGGTGCTGATTTCATAGCATCTCAGGCAGCCTAACACCCAGCACTGTACTTGGGCCACTTGCGTTGGCAAAGCAGCTGAAAGGCGCGGCGCCTCTTGGAAAGTGCTCGGAAAGGCTTGAGTACAAACGAAAATAAAGCATCACTTTGCAATTCTACCCAAAGACCTAAAAGGCAGAATTGAGACAATGTGCTCTGAATTTGGAATCGCACCTCAAAAGCAAGTGGATATTCAGTGTATCCTTGGAACCACAAGAAAACTCCAAAGTCACACTTCAGATGAAAATTTCTTGCTGCTCTTGACAGATTCTGAGTCACCAAGCACTGTACAGGCAAGAACAACTTGCTGACCAATTTTTTCTAACGTATGTTTTATTTTCTGTCCAGTCAGGCATAGGGAATTTTCCACCTGACAATTTCTGTTTCTCACTTAAGGTCTGACACCATCTGTGAGCAGTGTGCTCCACGAGGGGGGCTGAGGGGACGGAGTTGAAGTCAAGGAAGCCTTCCCTTCACTCAATCTGTTTTCTCATCTGCTTAATGCATCTACTTAGATGATTTTGCTAACATCCTAAGCTTATCAGGTAGAAAGCAGTCTGGGGATTGCCAGTTTCTGGATGTGGATCTGCTACCAGATTGAGAATCTTTACATAATCTTTGAGTAAAACAAGAGATTGAGCTGTAATGAGTAGCACAATGGGAAACTGAACGGAGAGCTGGACAACAGAGGAGGACCCAACAGCTTGCTGTTGTGAAATGAGCCTCTTCCGTTCTCAGGGCGCCCCCTAGTGGCCATTCGATTAAATTCCGAAGGAATGTTCAGAGTTTCTGCAAATAAAGGGAAAGAGACACCCACCACAAGAGAAAGGCAGGCTCGCGCCTACTGATGCAATCAGTCCCTTTCGTTCTATCCTAGTCCGTGGATCAGACAGCTATCAGAGGGAATACCTGAGGCCCCAGTGAAGCTCAGAAAGATGTCTGCCATAAGACAAGCTTTCACTCTTGCAGTTGGCGGCAAGCTACTCAGCCTTCCGGAGTCTGTGCCCCCTCACAGATCCCAGACACACCCTTACCACTCAACCCCTCACAAGCTCACATCCTCAACCTGCAGCTCCAACCGCGTCTGGTTTTCATTACTCCGCTTTCGAACTTCCCAGCATGATTCTTCAACAGCTATTAAGACAACATGAGCAAGGAGCTAGGCTTAGGTTTTGCTTATTCAACATCCAGCCTGGGGAATATCACCTCAGACAAAAAGCATGAATGAAGCGCACGTTTCTCAGCCTCCTCTTCCACAGACCTTCGAGTGTGCTCCTCAAAGGACATTCCTGCATCTCCTCTTGAAAATTTTCAATCTACAAAAATGGCACCTGCCCTCTCGACTACTTGCTATAGATTTTGTTGATAGGAGACAGCTTTAAAATACTATGTACAATCTCTCAAATTTCCAGTTAATCTATAATGGACTTTAATTTTTAGGATCTGGGATAAAGCTGTATCAACCCAAAGAGTGAAGCCTAGAATGAAGGAATTATCCAGATAAACCAATATTTGAGAATTGGACTGGCTGAACTTTCTGATTGGTGTCAGGTTTTGTCCACAGAACTGTCACTGCACAGATGCAAAAGAAAAATACTGACATCAACCCACCACTTACTTTATTCAGCAGCCCATTTTGCTTTTCCCCTGTGATCATTTGTTAAGTTTATAAGCAACCCTGGGCTCCCAAACACCCCCCAAAAGTGTGCACAAGGAGTTTCATAATTACTTCCTGACTTTGGCCCTCAATCGATTAAAATCCATCTGATAACGCTGAAAATGAAAGAACCATGTTAATTTTCTGCCACACACCACACAAAATCTTTCTACAATAGTCAGTCACTTTAAACCCAACCCTCTAGCCACAAGCAGCGTGGATTGCAAGGGCCTGTTCTGCAGAAAGGAAAATGACAACAAGCCAAAGTTGGGACAATGCAAAGACTCCAAAGCACTCAAGATGTTACTTGGGGCTGAGTAAATGGCCTTAGGACCCTGGCAGGGTTACAGCTGTCACAAAGAGTGGGGAGGCTGGGTCAGACCCCTTACACAATACAGCAGTCTTGCAGCCGGGGCCTGAAAGGCCATTGAATCTGCAACTCAGTATGGCTATCCATGCCCTAGGCATTTCAGTCCTTCCAGAAGCCAGCAGCAAACTGTCACAACCCTCAGGCATGAGTGTTGAACCTTCACTTCTATTCCCTAACCTTCTCTCTTAAAAACAGGCAGGAGTCCGTCCTCCCTTGCAGCGACCTCAGCACCGCGGCGACGGGGACTGGGAGGATGAAGGGGAGCGGGGGATGGGGGGGGGGTCTCATTCATCCATAGGATACGGGACCAGGCGAACCAGCTCCGAGCTGCGGATGTGGCTGTGTGTGGAGTTACAGCAATAAGGCATTCCAGGGCATGAATGCGTGCCCGCGAGGGAGACCCCAACGGTCCCGATGGTGCAAAGTGTTTGCAAATCATAAACACTACTTTGCTGCTGGGATCAAAACCCCCAAAATATGCGCAGACAGGATGTAACAAGTGTTTCGGGAGAAAGACACGCCTGAGCCACGGGGGGCTGGAGCGGCGGGGGCGGGGGTGAGAGTGAGGAATCTGTCTGGGGGTTCCGGGGAAGCCCCCTCTCGGACCAGAGACCCCCCCTCTGCGCCCCCAAACCCCGTCGCGTGAGCGCTGCGTCCCCAGCCGCGTCTAGACCGAGCCCGCCGGGTGTCCCCCCAACTCACCACTCGGCCCGAAAACCTCTCGGTGGCCCGCTTGACTTTGCCGTAGGTGCCTTTGCCCAGGGTCTCCTGCAGCTCGTAGCGGTGCTTCAAGTTGTGTTTGTGGTGATGCCGCTTCACACCGTGCGGCTTCCTGGGTTCCGGGGTCGCCGCCGAGGGGGCTGCACTCGCCCCCGCCTCCGGCGGAGAGCCTGGCGCCCCCGGCCCCAAGTCCGGGCCGGCCGCGGGCGCAGCGGCCCCCTCCATGTCCGAATGCAGGGCAAGCCGGGCCGGAGAGGGCAGGACCGAGCACAGCGCTCGCGGTGTCGGGGTCCCCGCCGAGAGAAAGCGGGGCGCGCTCAAGGTCGCCCCCGCAGCATCGGGAAGGCGGCCGGCTCCCGCCGGGGCTGCGGCTGGGTCACTGGCGGCGGCGGGGACTGCACATCTGGCGCCCCCGGCGCGCACGATCCGCGCACCGCCCAGCGGCCGCGGCGAGCTGCGGCGCGTCGGGCGAGGTGGCGGCGGTGGCAGGGGAGGCGGTGGTGTTCGCAGAAGGGAGGGGAGAGGGGTGGCTCCGAGCGCAGGAGGGGGAGTGTTATGTGGGGCGCCGCGCCCCCAGACCCCTCCCCGGGAGGACGCGCAGACTGGGCGGGCGCGGGGGCGGGGGCGGCGCGCGGGCCGGCCCCCGGGGAGGGGGGCTAGGGGCGGCGCGGCCGGGGCTTCCCCCCACCTCCCGCCCGCCTCCCGGGCCCGGGGCCACCCCGAACTGGGAGGGGGATGGAAGCGTGTCGCGACTCGCCCTTTGTGCAGCGCCGGCTAGGCCGTGCCGGCGGCCAGGGGGCTTTGTCCTCGCTCGGCTGGGAAAGAGACGGGGGGGTTCCCAGCCCGGGCGCCCCCTCCCCCGGCTCGCCCTCCGCAGCCGCCGCCGCTACCGCGGGCTCTCCACCGCCGCCGCCTCCTCGGACTCCGGCTCCGGCCGCTCGGCCTCCCTTCCTGCTCGCGCCCTGGCTGCGGCGGCGACGGCGGCGGCTCGCCGAGCCCCGGGGCCGGGTAGACGAGAGTGCTCGGAGCCGGGGGCCCCCGGGGCCCGCTGGCGATCCGGCCGGGGGCGCTGCGGGCTCGGGCGCCCCTTCATTTTCTTTTGGGTGTCGCCGCGGCCGCCAGGCCGGAGACGGGGAGAGGTGGGGGAGGGGAGGCGCGCGGGTGTTGGGTTACAGGCGGTGAGTCACGGCTCCCCCTCCCCCGCCGCGGTGCGCACCCCCTCGCGCTCAGCCCAGGCTGCCACCCGCGCCTCGCAGACCCCTATCCCGGCTGGCGAAGGGCTGCTCTCCCGGGCCGGGGTCGGGGCAGCTGCGCGCCCCTGAAAACCCCAAGAGGGGCGCGTTGACCTCGGCCCCGCGCCCTCGCCGGAGAAAGGCTAAGGCGGGGAGGAAGGGAGGCTCCGAGGCTGAATCTGCGGCCGGTCGCCGCACTGCAGCCTTCCGACACTATCCAGGACTCCCGCCTGGGAGAGGAGGAGAGTTGGGTCGCTAGAGGTGCCTGGATGCAGCTGGGCGCCTACCCTGCCCGCCAAGGCTGTGTTTGGAGGTGGGCAAACCAGGGACCTCGGATGGAGCAGGGCCTGAGACTAGCTAAGCCAGAGGCGATAGGCAGGCCTCTTGGCCCCTTGGGCGTTTGTATTTCTCCTTTAACTGAAATGGCCAGATCCTGGAGATGGTACCCGGCACCCCACCCCCACAAGCGAGGGTCAGGCAGGAACGGCTACGACTGTGGCAAGACTGCCACCTTCTAAGAAGTAGCAAGGGAAAATAAGGAAGAAGGCAAGAGAAAAAGAAGGCTTCGGGAGTTGTTTCAATAGTGTGGTATACCAGACTGGGATGGGAAGAGTGAGGGGTGAGGAATGTCTGGTGCGTTCTGCAGATGGCGTGGTGGTTCATTTTTTCACCAGTGAGCCGGACTCGCCCTTCCTCCGCAGCTCTCAGGTTCATCCCTCTGCATTCCTGCTGTCTTCAGGCCTGTCTATACCTTATCACCTTACCCTGGATCCCGCAACAGCACGTCCTCCCTGCAAGCCCCCTCTGCGCTGCCAGAGTAATAGCCTGTAACACTAGTCACCATAATGTGTCCTCCACCCTTGCAGGGTCCCCCTGCCTGCCTCCTGCAACTATTCTGCTTTTATACAAAATCTGTAGACTTTGCATATGTAGATTAGAAAGTCAGTATAAATAACATGCAGGTTGAGCCTGGCTTCCTAGTGGCTAGGCTGTGTGACATTTGTCAAATGACTTAACCTCTCAGAGCTTCAGTTTCTTCTTGAAGTATAGATTACTGGATCTGTTTTACAGGTAAACGGATCATGTCTGTAGTGGTAATTAAAACTGTTAACCCTGGGTCTTTCCCTTCCCAGGGATGTGGTGTGCTGTGCTTAGTCACTCAGTCGTATCCAGCTCTTTGTGACCCTCTGGGCATGGGATTCTCCAAGCAAGAGTGGCTTGCCATGCCCTCCTCCAGGGGATCTTCCCAATCCAGGGATCGAACCGAGGTCTCCAACATTGCAGGCAGATTCTTTACCATCTGAGCCACCAGGGAAGCCCCTGAACATGGTAGGAATCCACTACCCCATCTCTTGAAATTAAATGTGGCCACATTACTTAGACCAATGGAATGAGAGCAGTGATGTGCATTGCTTTTAGGTGGAAACTTTGAAGGACCAATGGGTACATGCCCATGTCTTGACAATCCTGAAAATGCAATGTTGGCAATCACAACAACCATGAAGAACAGATATAGAGCCTCCATCATCCAGCCTGGGCCTCTGTAACAATGGCAGAACTGGCCCAAGTAACCTGCATTGTAAAAGTAGTGTGAGCAAATATTAAACATGTGTTAAACCAGGGAGATTTAGCAGTTGTTTGTTACAGCAGCATAACCTAACTTATTCTGGCTGATGGTGATCCTCCCCAGTGCCTAGGACTTAATCAGTATTGAATAAATAGCACCTACAGTGTGCTGATCCTATTTTATGACAGTAAACCCTGTTTTCAGTTGAGGAAACCATATCAGAAAGGTTAAGTAATTGGCCTGAGATTACACAAGTTGTAAATAGCCACACCAGGAATTACACCCTACCTGTCCAGTTCCCAAGCGTGTGTTCTTCCACATATGCAGTTCTACCTCTCCTTAATTGGGAAGGATGGAAACAGTACAATGCCTGGCACAAAGTCATGCCCAAGAACAGGGAGTTCCTCTCCAGACTGAATTCCTATAGCATTTATAATTTGAACCACACTTTAGCACAATGTTATCGTGCATTGTGCTCGAGTGTTTTCACATAGATAAAGCATTTCCTCCAACAAGCTCCCAGGCTCCTTGGTTAAGAGCTTGAGTTCTAGAGTCAGACTGCCTGGGTTCAAATCCCTGTTCCACCACTCATAATTGAGCATTTTGGACAATTGTTTTCCCTCTCAATCCTTCTGTTCTCTCATCTGCAAAATGGTGATGGTAATAACATAGGTGGTATTGGCAGTGGTAACAGTAGGTCTCGGGGTTGGTGTGAGGATTGAGAAAATCAGTAAATCATGGCTATGAAGATTATACTCATTTTTCACCTTCTTATGACTCTTACTAGAATTCAGGCAATTATAAGCAGGTTAATCATACTGCCTGCTTAGACTCTGATTTCTGGCTTCATTATGGATATGGGACCAATGTTGTCACATTAGCAGTTGGAAGCGTAACATCCACACTGTCCTACAACTTATATTTTCATAAGGCCCACTATTTGTTTTTTATTACACTTTCCATTGTCAAGGCAATTTAAAAAATAGAAAGTAATATTTGCTCTCTTAAGAAATAGCTGTTTAGAAGACCTCGTAATGCCAGTTATGGTTTATCTGCTATCTACCGTCTGCCAGGACCTTTATATATATTGGGGGCTTCCCTTGTGGCTCAGCTGGTAAAGAATCGGCCCGCAATGTGGGAGACCTGGGTTTGATCCCTGGGTTGGGCAGATTCCCTGGAGAAGGGAAAAGCTACCCACTCCAGTATTCTGGCCTGGAGAATTCCATGGGCTGTATAGTCCATGGAGTTGCAAAGAGTTGGATACGACTGAGCAACTTTCACTTTCACTTACATGTATTACCTCTAATCATCATGAAACTGCAAGATGAGTATTAATGATCCCCACCTAGCTGTTCACACTGAGTCTCAAAAAGGTTAAGTTGTCTATGATCAAGCTTTCCTCTGATCCCTGTTCCAAGCTGCCTAACATCCCAGCTCATATCCATGAATGTGTATGCTTTGGTTAACTAAAGTCTTACGTTTTTCTAGACGAGGTTTTGAAAAGTTACCAAAGGTCGTAATATTTCTAACTTAAGTATGTTGTTTGGTAGACACCTTATGATAAAAAGCAACCCAGGAAAGTGTTTGTTCTTCACAGTGGCAGATTTCTAGTTGTTGTTCAGTTGCAAAGTTATGTCCGACTCTTTGTGACCTCGCCAGGCTCCTCTGTCCTTGGGATTTCCCAGGCAAGAATACTGCAGTGGGTTGCCAGCATTCCCTTCTCCAGGGGATCTTCCCGGACCAGGGATTGAACCTGTATCTCCTGCATTGGCAGGTGGATTTTTTGCCACTGAGTCGCCTGGGAAGCCCAGATTTCTAGTTGCCCACCAAATATTCATGCTTCTCAAGCAGGTGAGCTCACAGACAGCTGCTCTGCTGGGAATGTATGTCCCCACTTCTCTTGCATCCCAGTGTGGCCATATGACTGGTTATCTCTAATGGAATATGAACAGAAGTGATGTGCATTACTTCTAGAGCAGAGTGTTGAAAAATGGATGTGTATTCCCCTCTTGGCCTAGCTGTAAGTAGAGGGCTCCAAAGCCCCAGAAGATGGTGAGGTCACCAAATAAAAGAAGCCTGTGTTCCTGCATCACCTTAGGAATAAAGCCAACCTCTGGCCAGGACATTGGACTGGTACATGAGTGAGAAGTAAGCTGCTACTGTGTTAAGCCCCTGAGATTACAGAGTTTCTTTGTTACAGCAGCTAGTACTATCCTAACAAATATATACAGTTTATACCGTACGTGTGTTCAGTCACTCAGTTGTGTCCAACTCTTTGTGACCCTATGGACCATAGCTCACGAGGTTCCTCTATCCATGGGATTTTCCCAGCAAGAATACTGGAGTGGATTGCCATTTTCTTCCTCCAGGGGATCTTCCAACCCTGGGATGGAACCCTCTTCTCCTTCATCTCCTTCACTGCCAGTGGATTGCTTACCACTACACCACTGTATTTACATATAAAAAGCACAATGGGAGATTATAACAATCTCAATATTTGGAACCCAAAATGCCACTTTTATGTTCTCTGGCCACTTGCTTATTTAAAGAGAAAGCTTATTATTTGGAACTGGAAGTTTTTCCTCTAATTTTCCCTGTATTACATGTATCCAAGATCCAAACAAGAATAGTATTCAGTAGTCATAAAATGATTTAATAAGAAATTTAGTCATTCAACAATATTCTTGTTTTTCCCACTACATACCAGACATCTGGGGCTGAGAATGCACTGTGACAGGACAGGCCTGGTCTCATCTTAAGCAAGCTGAACATCTTACTCACCCAGTCTGTGGGTAATAAATACAATTTACAGCTTTCAACTGACCTCCAGCCACCAAACTTCTTGGGAGATCCCAAGCTATTTAGAAGTGCAAGATATGCTTAAAAACTAAAATTTCCTTGTACATCAAAACAGAATGCTATGTTTCTTCCCCTGCTAAGTGGCTAGAAAAACAGTAAGAATGGTGGATAAGAGCATAGGCTTCAGAGTCAGAACTGGCTGAGATCAAGTCCTGGCTCTACCATTTTCAAACTGTGTGGTCTTGGGCAACTTCTTTGTTTCTCAGTTTCCCCATCTTTAAAATGGGGATGCAATACCTAGCACAAGGGGTGTTTGTTGAGGATTGACTGCATTAATGCAAAAAATAAAAAGCACTAAGAACAACATGAGATAACACGAGACAGCACCCAATAATGTTGGCTGTTACTATCTTTGGCCACCTTCCCACTGGAATGACATTTTGTGTATACAAGGATATAGTGGACAACCATTTCAGGGGGCTGACGTGACACCAGGAAAAGGAATTATCAAGAGAATCAGTGGATATTACAAGTATTCAACTGAAATAACCCAGGTTGAGATCCTACTTTCCATTCTTCTCATCTACTTGCTGATTGAGGGGCCAGAAGAGTCCTGTTGGGATCAGCATCCCTTTGGGTAATCCCTGGAGAATGGGACAACCCATGGGTCAAGAGACAAGGCTCCTGACCCCTGTCATGCCCATACCCCGGTACTTTGGCCAGGTACCTTCACCTCTCTGTGAATCCTGTCATCAGGCAAGATGCTCCTAAGGGCTGACAATTTCCGACCCCTTTTGGAGATTTCAGTTTTACATCCCCAGCATGTTCCTTCTTTTCCTCCCTGCTTCATGCACGTGTGAAGTGAATGGAGCAAGTGGACGATTGGCAGCAGCTCCATTTGCTTTGTTTTCTCTGTCCTAAACTTTATACTGAAAAATAAGATAGCAGCTTCCTGTGGGAACACAACAGCAGGGATTCGTTGGAAGGTTCTGTTAGAGAAAAGAAACTGAAATGTGATAAATTCCCCATCAACAGAGAAAGCGCTGGCAGGACTCCAGCAGGAGCAAACAATACTGTACCACCCTGGAAAGAGTGGCTGCCAGAAAGTCGAGAGCATACACGTGTCACATGCAGAGATGCACTGGGGTCATGTGGGAATAACTCTAATTGGCTACAATAGAAGAGCCTTTGGGTTTCAAGGAAGTTGAATGGAGATTTCTGGGCAGGTTCAGGAGATATAATGAGTTCTTGATGGGGAGGAGGGGATAGTTAGGGAGTTAGGGATTGACATGTACACACTGCTAGATTTAAAAGGATAACAAATAAGAATCTACTGTATAGTAGATCTACAAAGAATTCTTTACAATGTTATATGGATGGTCTGGGATTTGGGCGGGGAGGGTGAAGTGAAGTGAAAGTTGCTCAGTCGTGTCCAACTCTTTGTCACATCATGGACTATAGAGTCCATGGAATTTTCCAGGCCAGAATACTCCAGCGGATAGCCTTTCCCTTCTCCAGGGGATCTTCCCAGCCCAGGGATCGAACCCAGGTCTTCTGCGGATTCTTTACCAGCTGAGCCACCAGGGGGTGATGGATACATATATATGTATGGCTGAGCCTCTTTGCTGTCCACCTGAAACTATCACAACATTGTTACTCTGCAATATTCCATTGTAAAATAAAAAGTTAAAAATAAAAGTCAAGATATTAGAGATAGGGTTTCCCTGGTGGTCTAGTGATTAAGAATGCACCTGTCAACACAGGGGATGTGGGTTTGATCCCTGGCCAGGATGACCCCCCACAATGAAGAGCAACTGAGCCAATGCACCACAATTACTGAGCCACCTGCGGCAGCTACTGACGACCCTGCGCCTTACAGCCCACGTTCCGAAACAAGAGGAGCCACCACCATCAAAAGCCCCTGTTTGCTGCAACTAGAGAAAGCCCACGTGCAGCAATGAAGACCCAGTGCTGCCATAAATAAATAAATATACCTTTTTTGGAAAAAGATATTAGAGGCAGCCCTGCAGAAATAATTAATAAATAAAAATAAAGAGTTTTCCTTTATTACATTTTATAAGTGTATTCCTTATACACTCCCTGTATGGGTAAATGCACTCAGTCACATTAGCTACATGCTTACCACAGGCTCATCGTGATTCTAGGTACTGCAGATACAGAAGTGAACAAAAACTAACTCCCTGCCTTCATTCAGTTTTGTTGTTGTTCAGTCACTAAGTCACCTTCCACTGTTTGCAACCCCATGCACTTCAGCATGCCAGGCTTCTCTGTCCATCATTATCTCCCTGAGTTTCCTCAAACTCATGTCCATTGAGTCAATGATATCATCCAACCATCTCATCCTCTGTTGTCCCCTTCTCCTCTTGCCTTCAGTTTTTCCCAGCATCGGGGTCTTTTCCCACAAGTCTGCTCTTCACATCAGGTGGCCAAAGGATTGGAGCTTCAGCATCAGCCCTTCCAATGAATATTCAGGGTTGATTTCCTGTAGGATTGACTGGTTTGATCTTCTTGCTGTCCAAGGGACTCTCAAGAGTCTTCTCCAACACCACAGTTGATCTCCTCTCTGCCATCCTTCCTCCACGTGGTCACCATATGTCGTTCCTAAAGCACAGTCTATCTGACCCTGAATCTCCCTCCTCTGCTATCTCCTGTGGCCTTCAGGACAAAGTTCAAACTCCTTAACCTCACATACAGGGCAGCTGGACAGGGTAATAAGAGTATCAGCGTTAGCATCAGAAAGACCCGCGTCAGAATCCTGGCCCTGCCTATCAACAGCTGTGTGATTTTACCGAAGTCACTCAGCTTCTCTGACCTTGGTTTCTTCTCTTTTCTCCTTGTCCTGGATATTACTATCTGCATGTCCTTGAGAGCAGGGACTTGGTCTTGTTCCCTCTGTATATTCAGCATGTAGAACAATGCCTAGCACATAGTAGGTCCTCAACACATTCGTGTGGACTCAGCCAATGAGCTACTCTAGAAGAAAGCATGTTATGGTTGCTGGCTCACAGGTACCCAGCCATGCATTTTTCTTTGGCTGAGTAATGCCTGCTTCCCTTGCCCTGATGGTCTGACCCTAAAAGCCGTCTCCTGATTTGTATCCACACCACCTCCTCCCACTTAGCATCCATTATTTCTGGGGTACCTCACTCTGTTTTATATCTCTCCACCTTTATACATGCCGTACCCAGTGCCTAGAACATCCCCTTTCCTGCCCTCCAGGTGACAAACTCCAACTCACCTTGGACACTGAGCCAAAGATGTCAATCTGCCTCTGATCCTGCGCTAGACAGAACAGAAGGCTCTGTCCCCAGAGCACTCAGTCCCTGGGTCTATTACAGCACTTACATCATGGCAGTGTAGTTACTCAATTGTGTGCCCAGCTCTGCTCGGTTTCCTGAAAGCTCCAGGGCATTCAGGTCTAGAACAGCACCATCCAATAGAAATATAATGTGAGCCACATATAGCGTTTATTTTTTCTAATTCATCATTTTTTCTTTTTTTTCTTCTTTTTTTAGTATTTCTTTTTCTTTACTTATTTGGCTGCTCCAGGTCTTAGTTGCAGCATGTGGGATCTAGTTCCCTGACCAGGGATCAAACCCGGGCCCCCTCCACTGGGACCACAGAGTCTTAGACACTGGACCACCAGGGAAGTCCCTGTATAGCATTTAAACTTTTCTAACAGCCACATTAAAAATTAGTTTAAAAACTGAGAAATTAATCTTAATCCTATATTTTATTTAACCTATTCTGTTCAAAATGTGATTTTAATGTGCAGTCAAGATGTAATCTTGACTGTAATATTAAAAAACTCATTGATGAGATATTTGACATGCTTCTTTTTGTGCTAAGATATCAAAAATCCCTTGCATAATTTACTCTTACTGTAAATATCAATTCAGAGCTTTGTTTCCAATGGTTAAACTGAAATGAAATCCTAGCAAAACAATTAAGCTGTATTTAACAGAAAAATATTTTCCATTGTCCCAAGGTTTTCTGCTTTGAATTTTAATTAATTGCATGAAATTAAAAATTTAGTTTCCCAGTCACATAGCCACATTTCAAGCACTCAATAGCTACATGTAGCTAATGTCTATTGTATCCAACAGTACAGAGCTAGATCTTAACTTCATTCTAATAGAAGTATAGATCTGACTTATAATGCTGCTGCTGCTGCTGCTAAGTCGCTTCAGTCGTGTCCGACTCTGTGCAACCCCATAGACGGCAGCCCACCAGGCTCCCCCGTCTCTGGGATTCTCCAGGCAAGAACACTGGAGTGGGTTGCCATTTCCTTCTCCAATGCATGAAAGTGAAAAGTGAAAGTGAAGTCGCTCAGTCGTGTCCAACTCTTAGCGACCCCATGGACTGCAGCCTACCAGGCTCCTCTGCCCATGGGATTTTCCAGGCAAGAGTACTGGAGTGGGGTGCCATTGCCTTCTCTGAACTTATAATGAGTGCCATACAAACACTGGAAAGATGACGGATGGATGGATGAATTTGACTATCTTTACTTTCTTTCTAGTTTATCTTCTTATTTCTTACTCTGAAAATACATAGCCCCAGAAAGAAAGAATGAACTTAAGAAAAAGGTGAATCCATAGAAATCTTCCTTGAACTCCAATTTTTCAAGTTGCCCAATGGGCAAAGTTCAAAGGCATTAAACTTCTACTCTCTGACCCACTTTCACACAACTCAACAACCCAGCTCAACTCTGCTCAGATGTCACCTTACCGATGGGGTCTTTCCTCATCATCTTGCTTAAAACTACAGCCCACCCTCTCCTCCCCCACTCCATCAGTGGTGCTCCTTACCCCCTTTATTCTTCACTATTGCATTTACCAGTGTATAATATTATGCATGCCTGCTAAGTCCCTTCAGTCATGTCTGACTCTTTGCAACCCTATGAACTGAAGCCACCAGGCTCCTCTGTCCATGGGAATTCTCCAGGCAAGAATACTGGAGTGGATTGCTGTGCCCTCTCCAGGGGATCTTCCCCACCCAGGGATCGAACCCACATCTCTTACCTCTCCTGCGCTGGCAGGTGAGTCCTTTAACACTAGTGCCACCTGACAGCAGGATCCTCTATGACCCACCTCCCAGAATATCGGAAATAAAAGCAAAAATAAACAAATGGGACCTAATTAACCTTAAAAGCTTCTGCACATCAAAGGAAACTATCAGCAAGGTGAAAAGACAGCCTTCAGAATGGGAGAAAATAATAGCAAATGAAGCAACTGACAAACAACTAATCTCAAAAATATACAAGCAACTCCTACAGCTCAACTCCAGAAAAATAAATGACCCAATCAAAAAATGGGCCAAAGAACTAAATAGACATTTCTCCAAAGAAGACATACAGATGGCTAACAAACACATGAAAAGATGCTCAACATCACTCATTATCAGAGAAATGCAAATCAAAACCACTATGAGGTACCATTTCACACCAGTCAGAATGGCTGCGATCCAAAAGTCTACAAATAATAAATGCTGGAGAGGGTGTGGAGGAAAGGGAACCCTCTTACACTGTTGGTGGGAATGCAAACTAGTACAGCCACTATGGAGAACAGTGTGGAGATTCCTTAAAAAACTGGAAATAGAACTGCCTTATGATCCAGCAATCCCACTGCTGGGCATACACACTGAGGAAACCAGAAGGGAAAGAGACATGTGTACCCCAATGTTCATCGCAGCACTGTTTATAATAGCCAGGACATGGAAGCAACCTAGATGTCCATCAGCAGATGAATGGATAAGAAAGCTGTGGTACATATACACAGTGGAGTATTACTCAGCCATTAAAAAGAATTCATTTGAATCAGTTCTAATGAGGTGAATGAAACTGGAGCCTATTATACAGAGTGAAGTAAGCCAGAAGGAAAAACACCATTACAGTATACTAACGCATATATATGGAATTTAGAAAGATGATAACAATAACCCTGTGTACGAGACAGCAAAAGAGACACTGATGTATGGAACAGTCTTATGGACTCTGTGGGAGAGGGAGAGGGTGGGAAGATTTGGGAGAAAGGCATTGAAACATGTAAAATATCATGTATGAAACGAGATGCCAGTCCAGGTTCAATGCACGATACTGGATGCCTGGGGCTAGTGCACTGGGACGACCCAGAGGGATGGTATGGGGAGGGAGGAGGGAGGAGGGTTCAGGATGGGGAACACATGTATACCTGTGGTGGATTCATTTTGATATTTGGCAAAACTAATACAATTATGTAAAGTTTAAAAATAAAATTAAATTAAAAAAAAAAACACTAGTGCCACCTGGGAAGCATATAATATTATACAATTCACTTATTTGTTGTGTTTGTCTGGACAAAGCAGAGATTTTTATCTATATTACTTGCTCATGAATCCCCAGGACCTGGTATATAATAAATGCTCAATAATTCTTTGTGAAATGAATGAATGGATGGATAAAAAATTTGAGTTCCAGCTCTTTCATCTGCTAGCTCTATGAACCCAATAAGTAAGTAAAGATTAAACCTCAGTTCCCTCATCTGTAAAATGGATATCATAGTAACACTTTATAGTGATAAATATACTTTATATTTATTAAATATATATATAAATAAATATATTTAAATAAATATACTTTATATTTATTGTACAATGTGATCCTATGGGTTAATACTTATGTTATAGGACTAAATAAGATGATGTCTATGAAGTGTTCAGCATGGTACCTATTTGTGATAAGCACTGACAAAAAGGGAGCTTCTATCTGACTGTTAAATTAATAATTTTATTCAGTTTATTTCATCAGCTATAACAACCTTGTAAAGCAATTACAATTTCCCAAGTAATTTTATCCCAAACAAACAAACAAAAGAAAACCTAGGTCAGGGAAAAACAGCCTTGGGATCTAGATAGCCTACATAATTGCCTGTATTTACCTGTCTTGTTTTTATTTGTATTTCTAACCCTGGGATACGGGTCCCTCAGCCCTGCCCTGCCAAGACCCAGGGCAGCTCAGTGCCAGGCCCTGTGTCCATTATGTTTATGGTCACCAGGGACTTAGGCACTGAACGCAGGCTGGAGAAGGGCATTCCGGGCGTGGCACCAACCGGCCTGTGACAGCAGAAGTTCCTGGCCCACCTGCTCTAGCGCGGTCCCCTGGGCCTTAGATGGCCTGTGGCCTGGCAACTGGGCCCAACTGGAGCCAAGCTGCCCAGGCAGCCAGCTGCTGAGGGACGTGTTAGCTGCCTTCCCAGCACCTGCAGCACGTGCCCCAACTTCCTCTTGAGGATCTGCCGCTTCAGCTCCCTCTGCAGCCTCATCTTTTGAAACCCTTAATTTACCAGGCATCTTGCCAGTCTCCCCCTCTCTTCTCAATCTCTGCATCTCTGTGTTTTTTCATTTATTCACGCAACAAATGTTCCTTGAGCGTCTATAAGAGGCAGTCCTTGTGGCAGGACTGGGGATCAAGAGTCATCTAACAGAGTCCTCTGCCCTCAGGAAGTTTCTAATATCTCCCATGGGCTTGCTTGACAATCTACCAAACGCCTTGACACGACTGGCTTCTTTTCATTCTCATAATGATATTTTACTTGGGATTAGAGATTTTGATTTTTCCCACATTTCACTGGATGTGTTAAGAGACTGAGTGCCTTATCTAAGTTCTCACAGCTCATAAATGGGGAACCAGGGGCTCAAACTCAGGTATATTTGGCCCCACCGCAGCTAGTATCCAAGCAACATCACATCTCACAAATAGCAGTTCTATAAAAGTCACAAAAAGTCAGCTCGCTGAAAGATAAGGTCCATTTGAATGGCTCCAAAGAGAATTGATGTTTTGTTTGGGGAGGAGAGAGACTGATTCCCTCCCTAAACAAGACAGAAGTGGGGGTGGGGCAGGGATCTGGGAACCAACCAAGAACCAGATGAATTGGGAGTCTCCCCAGATGTCTTCCCCTGGTCCCTCCAAAGCATATATCTGACTTGGGATTCCTGAAACCTCAGAATCCAGAGCCCTGAATACCCAAATTAACAGAATGTGGACAAAAGCAGAAAACACAGGCCCAGGTATGAACCACACCTCTTTCCCTGCCTCCCCCCAAGAAATGCCAATTCTGATGTCCCTACCCTGAAACCTGAAGTTCTCTGGAAGGAACTTCAGGTGGCATTATGAGTAGAAACATTTTACCATAGCACCACCAAGTGGCCGAGTCTCTGCCCACAAAAATCTCTATGAAACAGGCAGAAGAAATTTAGTTCACTTCAGGGCAAACCAAGGCACAGATTAACTAATGACCAGGACCGAGAGGGAAAAGGAAAAAAAAAAAAAAAAAAAACTAAAATGGAAGCAGAGTGGAGAGTTTCAGGGGCGATCCAGGAGGCGTGGATGTCCTCAGGCCCAGGAAAAGGCAGGAAGTCAAAGCTTTTTCTCAAGAATTTGGCAGGAATTTACAGACTGCCAGGGCTGCAAGTGGCCAGCTCTTCACTCTTTGTGCTCAGTCACTCAGTCGTGTCCGATTCTTTGCGACCCCATGGACTGTACCCCACCAGGCTCCTCTATCTATGGGGATTCTCTAGGCAAAAATACTGGAGTGGGTTGCCATCCCCCCCTCCGGGGATCTTCCCAACCCAGGGATCGAACCCAGGTCTCCTGCATTGCAGGTGGTCTGAGCCACCAAGGAACGGAAGCTGAGGGAAGCCCATGCTGTGACAGTGGGACAGAAGAGCAATGATGTCCTCTGTGAACGTGTATCCCCTGTCTGATCAAATTTAATCCATAAAAATCTAAGAGAGAGGTATGCACACTCCCCAGTTTTACAAGTAAGATAGAGCAGGGGCCCTCACCACCTTTTTTTGTGCCCCACACAAGCTGAGACTGATTTTCACATGATTACGTGGTTGGAAAAATCAAATAAGAACAACACTTTATGATATCTGCAAATTACATGAAATTCAAATTTCAATGCTATACATAAAGATTTCTTGGAGCACAGCCATGCCCATTTATTTATGTACATCTGTGGCTGTTTTTGAGCTATAAGAACAGAACTGAGTCATTTCAACAGAGACCAGATAATCATCAAAGCCTAAAATACACATTGCCTGGCAGAGAAAAATACATTGACCAGCTCCTAGGACAGGGACTCAAAGAACTTGAGGAATCCAGGGAGAAGTGATGTGATGGAGAGTAGAAGATGGAGTTAGAGGACCAGGTCTGCCACATGTGACCTATAAAATGGGAAATAATATTCCATCACAGGGACATTGTCAAAATGAAAAAAGAGGGGGCATGTTTGTGAAAGTCACTTGTGAAACACTTTCTATGTTGTTCATTACAGGGTCTTGATGTGCTTTTGCTAAAGAAATGGACTGTATGTAGCTCTCAGTCTCCAGATTAGAGTATAGTGAGCCACAAACAGGATAGGACGAAGAACCCGACCTGGCTCCAGCTTGACCTCCTGCTCTTTCAAACATCAAGCTACCTCGATGTTCTCTGAAAAGGGCGCTGACCAGACCCTCCACACCTTCATTAAGCTGGAAGGGCTTTTAGGGAAGTTCGTATGTCCTTGGGAGTATTTCCACCTAGTAGACTCGCACTCTGGCTCTCACCCCTGGCTTTCACGTGTTACCAACGGGCTTTCTTGTCAGCAGCACAACCATATTGAACTGTGTTTTCCATCTGGTGCATAATGAGGGCTCGATTAAAGGGAGATGTTATTTTTGACTGTTGCAGCAGCTGTTTCTCCTCATGCATCTTGGTAACCCTCTGCCCCTCAGATCAGAACTACTGAGAACCACCTGCTAAATGTGAATGAAGCACCAACAAGCAGGGGCTTCCCTGGTGGCTCAGTGATAAAGAACCTGCCTGCCACTGCAGGAGGCATTGGTTTGATCCCTGATCCTCGAAGATCACACACGCTGAGGGGCAACTAAGCCCATGCATCCCAACTATTGAGCCTGTGCTCTAGAACTGGGAACTGCAACTATTTTTAGCCCACGTGCCACAACTACTGAAGCCTGAGCACCCTAGAGCCCGTGTGCTGCGATGAGAGAAGCCACCGTGATAAGTCCACATACTGCAACTAGAGAAAAGCCTGCGCGATAACAAAGACCCAGCCCAGCCAAAAATGAATAAATAAAAATATTTTTAAGAAAAGAACTAACAAGCAAAAGAGCAGCATGCTTCATTTGGTCCTCCTGATGACATCCACGAGAGCTGTGCTATTGCATAGTTTTTTTTTAACTAATGATAACACTTCCTTTATTTTCTTTAATTTACTTTTGGCATGGCATGTGATCTTCATCCCCTGATCAGGGATTGAATCCAGGCCCCCTGCAATGGAAGCACTGTCTTAACAACTGGACTGCCAGGGAAGTCTCAGCTATTGTATTATGGTGTCCGATCTTCACATGAGCAATGTTAAGACCCAAGAATCCCCATCCCCCATAGAAATATGAAATTCAAGCTAAGGGTTTAGATTTTGGCTTCTGTTGGGCCTCTGTTTCCTCATCAATTAAACAAGTATAGTCGTCAAACATCATACTGGGCTGCTTAGGAGCATCCAGTGAGAGGCAGGAATATGAGAACATCACTTTTGCGACTCATAAATGTAACAATTCACTCTCCAAGAAATGTACTTAACAAAGCACAGATTGCCTGTTCGACTTTAGCCAAAAGGATGAAACTCTGATTACTGAATTTCAAGCATAGCCAGATGAGCTTAAGAAGTGTCAGTGCGAGTGAAAGAGAACTTGCCATCACTTTTGCAAATAAGTCCCATGTGACAGTGTTGGCCAGAGGTGAGCTTGTCCTCTAAGGGTATTTTCCTGGATTTGTAAAGAGTACAACCTCGATTATGATCCTGGCCTCTTGAGTGAAACATATAGACAACAGAGTTGCAAAGATAGTTGATCCTGCAAACTGCATCCATGTTATTCTAGGAGTACCTGACATAGTCCCTGTTTACAAGCACCCTGTCAGAGCTACAGGGGTTTCAGGCTACATCGAGCTGGGCTTTGTTCATTGCACTGACTCTGCCATATGTAAAAGCCCATCTGAGGACATCTTTCAGATTATACACACAAAGAGGATTATTTAACACTAAAAAGTCTCCCAATAGAAAATTACCTAAACTGTCTAGACTAAACCTTTGCATTAATGCAATCACATCTACTCCTTTGAGATAAAAGGCTTTATCAGTACCCTAATGTTCAGGAAGGTACCTGTAGGAATCGCTCACCTGTAGGAATGAGTATTCTCTCTCTTGCCTCAGCAATCGTCTCAGCCATCACTGTGGTTATATCCAGTCCCAAAGTTCTCATCAGAGCATGATCCAGTTCAGTTCAGTTCAGTCGCTCAGTCGTGTCTGACTCTTTGCGACCCCATGAATCGCAGCATGCCAGGCCTCCCTGTCCATCACCAAAGCCCAGAGTTTACTCAAACTCATGTCCATTGAGTCGGTGATGCCATCCAGCCATCTCATCCTCTGTCGTCCCCTTCTCCTCCTGCCTCCAATCCCTCCAAGCATCAGGGTCTTTTCCAATGAGTCAACTCTTCACATGAAGGGCAAAGTATTGGAGTTTCAGCTTCAGCATCAGTCCTTCCAAAGAACACCCAGGACTGATCTCCTTTAGGATGGACCGGTTGGATCTCCTTGCAGTCCAAGGGACTCTCAAGAGTCTTCTCCAACACCACAGTTCAAAAGCATCAATTCTTCAGTGCTCAGCTTTCTTCACAGTCCAACTCTCACATGCATACATGACCACTGGAAAAACCATAGCCTTGACTAGACGGACCTTTGTTGGCAAAGTAATATTTCTGCTTTTCAATATATTATCTAGGTTGGTCATAACTTTCCTTCCAAGGAGTAAGTGTCTTTTAATTTCATTGCTGCAATCACCATCTGCAGTGATTTTGGAGCCCAAAAAATTAGTCTGACACTGTTTCCACTGTTTCCCCATCTATTTGCCATGAAGTGATGGGACCGGATGCCATGATCTTAGTTTTCTGAATGTTGAGCTTTAAGCCAACTTTTTCACTCTCCTCTTTCACTTTCATCAAGAGAGCCTCTGGCTAAAGACTTTCAAGGGTTACTTAGGCCAGTGAGAAAGGGACATGTAGAGGTATACAGCGTGGGCCCTACAATGTCAACAGATGCCATCCAGCCCTGAAAGCGCATAGTTCCCGGCTCCTTTTCTGTGATTGGTTTCACTGGAGTGTTGCTGTTCACACTGTTGCTCTGATTGGCTATATGCAAATAAGCAACCCCTAATACAGTGATCCTAGGTATGTTCTTAGTGCCCAGGCTGGCTATACTACCCCCTCATCTCTCTGTCATTTATGGAGGTGTAAATTAATCTGTCTTACTACGATGATGCCACAAAGGTGAGGAAGGAAGGGAGTTCTCATGAGCTGATGTAGGTTTCCAGAACTAGGAATTCGAGATACAAGTCATACATTCATATACCCTGTATACTCCCTGGTGAATCAGATGGTAAAGAATCTGCCTGCAATGCAGGAGATCCAGGTTCAATTCCCAGGTCAGGAAGATCCCCTGGGGAAGGGAATGGCTACCCACTCCAGTATTCTTGCCTGGAGAATTCCATGGACAGAGGAGCCTGGCAGGCTCCAGTCCATGGGGTTGCAAGGAGTCTAACATGAATGAGGAACTAACACTTTCACTTTTTTAATTTTTCATACACCCCATAGTAAGTGTTCAATAAATACTCTCTTTTCTGATTTGATTCACTACCTCCATCATCTTCCCCAACCATGTGGTTGGTTCCCCTCCTTTGAACTTTCATATCATCATTGAAATTTCCTTTTTTTGAAACTGTTTATCCGTTTGTTCTCCCCTCTAGACTGGGCAGAGTCTGGGTCTCTTTTTCTTTGTGTATCACCAGTGCTATTACTGTGCTTGGTACAATGGTCCTAAGTAAATATTGAACTAAGCTAAGCTAAAGCCCACGTGTGTAACTATAAAGAAATGAGACTGGATTTAAAAATACATTAAGACACACAAATCCAAAGTAAATGGTGTCCATTTCAGAGTACTCACCATGGGGTGGGGGAAGAACCCTTGCTGGACACTTTTTGGGAAGAGCTTTTTAGTGTGTAGCACATTCTTTTGAACAGCCTTAGTGAGAATGTACCTTTCTCCTGTCGTGAGAAGGTTTATATAAAAATGCTTTTAACAGCAAGGAACAAAACAACGAAGTAAAAGTGACAAACAGTGAAGACATATTATTATCTTACATGACAAAAAGCCTGGAGGTACATTCTTCCAGAGATGGCTCAGCAGTTCAAAAAGACATCAAGGACACAGGCTGTTTCTATTCTTCTGAACCGTTCTTAGTTTATTGGCTTTTCTGTAACTTTGGGTTGTTGCCTCATGGTCACAGATGGCTGCTATAGTTCCAGACATCACATTCTCATACTATTGCTTTCAAAGTAAGAAAGGCTGGGGTGGGGTGAGCCCTTCATGTGTCTTTCTCTCCTTTTATGAAAGATGAAAATACTTTCCAGCCTACTCCCTCCACCAGAACTTGGTCACATAGTTATGTTTATCTACAAAGAAGGCTGAAAGTAATAGCCAGGCATATTTAGGTTCTGAGAAAGGAGGCAGGGAAGGAGAAAGGAAGTTGGGGGGCAAGTAAGAAAATTTCTCAGAAAGCTGATCTCCATTAGATTCAAGATTCAGTTAGAGCCAAAAGAATCCAGTAGTTAACTTCAAGGTTTGGAATCCCATATAATAACCTGCTGAACACTAACTGTATGCCAGCTTTGTAGTAAGGAGAAGGAAGACCACATCATCCTCAAAGCCAAGCTGAGATCGCTAGTCCACCTTCAGCAGTATACAACTGATTCTCTCCTCTGCCTGATTCCTGTGTTCTTTTCTCAGTTGGTTCACATCTAGAGGGGAGGAGAATGCAATAGGGTTATACCAATCCCCTAACATATAGAATGCTCTGACCTCTCCCAAGCTCTCCTATGGCTAACACCTACTCATTATAAAAAAAAATTGATAACAATAGCTAACACTCACATAATGCTTATTATATAGTCACTGTTATAAGTACTTTTCAAATACCCGTTTAATACTCATGCAAACATTATGAGGTAAGTACTGCTTTTAACATCTGCATGTTAAAGATGAGGGAACAGAGGTACAGAGAGGTCAAGTGACTTGCCCAAGATCACACCCCAATTCAGAGCCGGGTTTCACTTTGGGCAAGATGGCTGGAAACCATGGCCTTAACCACTATATTTTACTGCCTCTGACTTCTCTACACCCCACCCCCACTCCCAGGCTGGATGAGGAGAGCCCATCTCTTATTGGTGTCTGCAATACTCCATCCACACTGCTAAACGCCACCCTGACCACGCTGTATCAGAATGATCTGTTTAGGCATCTGTCTTCCCTTTTGGCTCTGCGATTCTTGAGGACAAGGACAGCATCTTATTCTTACTTTTATCTTCTCTGCCTAATAAATTGCTTCTATTTATTTATCCAACATTTCATGAGCATGACTAATGGCAAGCGCTGTGTTAAGTGCTGTTTCATTATTTCTCCCATTCACATGATGTCCCAGATGATAGCAAACTTGTAAAGTTAGAATGATAGATTGTTTCCAAAACCAGCCTGCCATCATTCCCCTCCTTGAATCAATTTGCCCATTCCTTGAATCTGGGCTGACTTTGTGACTCACTCTGACCAATAAAATGCAGTGGAAGTGACATTCGGTCAGTTCCAAGCCTGAACCTCAAGGGACCTTGTCCACTTCTACTCTCTCTCTTGAGGTCTTGGACAACTGCCACTGGAACAAGCCCGGACTGGGTCACCCTGTTGGAGGATGGGAGGTCACATGAAGCAGAGATGAGCCAGCACAGCCGAGGCCACCCAAGACCAGCCAGCCCCCAAGCCATCCTGCAGCTGACCACAGATGCGTGAACCTAGTGTTGTAAGTCACATCTGGCCCAGATAAGAGAAGCAGGGAGTCACACCTAGTCTCATGAGCTAAATAAATGGCTGTTGTTTTAAGCTACTAAGGTTTAGAGTCTTTTGTTACACAGCACAAGCTAACTAATGTAACTGATAACTCTGGTGTGCACAGAATGGTAGTGAAAGTTGCAGTAACCATGTCCAGACTCTCTTAAGGACAAAGAGGCAATAAGCACTCATCTTCTTCCCTTGTCAACTGGGTCAGAGACCCCAGTTCTGCCTCTTCCTTTTTTCCTCTCACTCCAAACACATGGCCTGTGAGATGAGAAAGGACCACAGTGGTTCCAAATACTCTGTGAAAATAAGCCAGACAATCAAACAGAGCTTTCATTCCAGTTCCAAGGGTTTTCATCTACTGGTTCTCAAACCCTGAGATAAATCTTGCTCTACCAAGGAATGGCTACTGTGTATCCCCCAAATTAGAACATTTCAAAGGAATGTTCAATGAATAAAACAAAGTGCCAGGAAAGCCTCTTATTCCTCTTGAGGGAATGAAGCCAGTTCCTTTGGAAGTGAACTTGAATCCTGGAAAGGATTCAAAACATGTCTGTTTTTCTGGTTAGTGATTAAGGACTCAGCATTTCTGGAAAGGGATGAAATCTTGTTGTTCTCTCACCAAGTCTTGGCTCCTCTGTCCCCAAAGCTTTCACTTTTCTCCTCTCTGGTTCTATCACAATAAACTGAGACAGCTCTGATCCCTCTATTAGCTTTTTGTGGAGTGGAGGTGCCTCCCCACTGCACGGCATATGGTACCTTAGTTCCCCAACTGGAGATCGAACCTGCACCCCCTGCATTGGAAGCACTGGCCCACCAGGGAAGTCCCTTTATTAGCTTCTTAATTGCTCTGCTGAGTTTATACAACCCACGTCAGGAGCCTCAAGTTGCATTTCTAGGAGTATAAGTGGGAGAGCAGAGGCAAGTTTCCTGGGAATAGTCTTTATCATTTTTTCACTGAAAAAAATTCTAGTAAGTAGGCACTGAGCTAGGTTCTGGAAATAAAATGGGGTAAAGACCCAGGACCTGACTTCCCAAAGAAGGAAATGGGGAAGGAAGACCAAAAGTAGAAGATGATCTTATAACTACCAATGGGTTTTGTTCCTTTAGTTAAAGTTCCAAGGTTTGTTTTGCTTGAAGCTTTCTTTATTGTAGAGCCTGGAACTGTGCTGGGCTAGGAAAGACAGAGTTAAGAAAATAAACAGGATCCACTTTCATAAATATAACAGTAATTATTATTAATAATAACATTGCTAGTATAACTTCCTTGGTTTGGTTTGGTTTTGCTCCTTTTTGTGCAAAAATATGCATAGCATCAAATTTACCATTTTCATCACTTCTAAGCATACAGTTCAGTGGTATTAAGTACATTCACACTGTTGTCCAGCCGTTGCCACCATCTGTCTCTGCATCTTCTTCTTCTTCCCAGCCTGAAACTCTGCACCCATTAAATACTGATTCCCCTTCCACACTCCCTCCAGCCATCACCATTCTACTCTTTGTCTCTGTGCTTTTGACTACTCAAGGCACCTCATAAAAGTGGAATCAAACAATATTTGTCCTTTTGTGACTGGCTATTTTACTTAGCATAATGCTTACAGGTGCATCTGTATTATAGCTTTCATCAGAATTTTTTTTTTTTTTTTGAGACTGAACAATGTTCTATCCTATGTCTACACCACATTTTGTTTATCCCTTCATCCATCCATGGACACTTGGCTGCTTCTACCTTTCGGCTTCTTTGAACAAGGCTACTGTGAGCATGCATATCCAAGTATCTCTTCACGTCCCTGCTTTCATTTCTTCTGGGTGTGTACCCAGAGATGGAATTGTTGAGTCAAATGGCTATTCTGTAGTTAACTTCTTGAGGTTCCACCATACTGTTTTCCACAATGGCTGCACCATCTTACATTCCCAGCATCAGGGCACGAGGATTCTATTTTCTCCGTATCCTCACCAATGTTCATTATTTTCTGAGTCTTTTTTTAAAAAAATAATATGCATCCTAGGGAATTCCCTGGTGGTCCAGTGTTTAGGACTCTGCACTCTCACTCCAGGGAGCACAGGCTCAATCCCTGTCAGGGAACTAGGATCCCACAAGCCACACAGTGCAGTCACAAATAGTAATAATGGCCATTCTAATGGATATGAGATGCTGTTTCATTGTGATTTTTATTTGCATTTACCTAATGATTAATGATGCTGAGCACCTTCTCATGTGCTGATTACCCTGATTGCCCATCTATATGTCTTCTTTGGGCTTCCCAGGTGGCTCTAGTGGTAAAGAACCCACCTGCCAATGCAGGAGACACAAGAGGTGCAGGTTCAATCCCTGGGTTTGAAGATCCTCTGGAGAAGGGCATGGCAACCCACTCCAGTATTCTTGCCTGGAAAATCCCACGGACAGAGGAGCCTGGTGGGCTACAGTCTGTAGCACCGCAGAGTCAGACACAACTGAAGCGACTTAGCAAACAAGTGCACACACGTCTTCTTTGGAGACGTGTCTATTGAGATCCTTTGGCTTTCTTTTTCACGAGCATATGCTGCCTTCCTGTTTTGTGCCAGGCATTCTAGCAAGCTCCACAGATGCATTATAACATTGCACTTAACCTCAGGACAAGCAAATGGTTATTGTTCCTATTTTGCAAGTGAGGAAACTGAGGCTTCTTTCATTATTTGCTACCTAAGAAGGGGCAGAGAGGGCTTTCAAGGCCCTGCCTTATCTCAGGCAGGGGAGACCTGTGGGACAGCAGCCAGGTCAGGGGCTGGGGGGACCCAGTGCAGTCTGGTCCAGAAGGGCTGGTCTTGCCATCTCCTGTGTTCCTTCCTGCCTTTTGCAGCACTTTTTGCCTCTTTTTCTTCTTCCCCTTCCTCTTTCCCTCCTTTCCTCTCTGAGCCACTGAATGTCTCCTCTCTTCCTGCCCAGATCTCATAAACTCTTAGCACCTCAGTGAAAATAGCTCCTTCCCCCAGAGGATTTTCATTTTCAAAGGCTTGAACTGGAATAGAAGTACCCAGAAAGACCCTCTAGAGGCCCTGACTGTGAAAGCTGAATCTCACATGGGCTGAGACTACTGGAAAAAGGGCAAGCCAACCCCAGCCCCACCCCACCCTGATGATCTGATGACTGGTTCTTTTTTATTTCCTTGCATGAGGAAGTGTTGCCCAGCTATTCACTAGTTCTAATACAATGGGTTATTGGCATAGCTACAAACTAACTGGTAACTACTCTGTGCCAGGTAGAGCTCTAAGCACTTTACACATATTCACTCATCCTCCCAACCTGGTGCCATTGAGAGATGCAGAGACTGAGCCTCAGAACACTGAGATAACCAGTTCAAACTCTGACTGCTCATAAATGGTCCAGCCAGCACTCAACCCAAGTCATGCAGTTTCAAAGCCTGAACTTAGCTGATACTTCATACCACCTACAATTTTCTCCTAGAAGAATTTAGAGACATATATACCTGATGGTTGGGTTTTCTTGGTGGCTCAATGGCAAAGAATCCACCTGTCAATGCAGGAGATGCAGGTCCAATCCCTGGAATGGAAAGATCCCTTGGAGAAGGAAATGGCAACTTACTTCAGTATTCTTGCCTGGGAAACCCCATGGACAAAAGAGCCTGGTGGGCTATAGTCTATTGTCTATAGGCAACAGGATTATAGATGTTTTTGATTTTCTATGATATTCATGACAAGTTTCTTAATGGTCTTTCTTTTTGAAAGAAATGCTGATCCATTGGTGAGTAGGCAGAGCCAGTGAGGGCAGGGGGCGGGATGAGGGGGCGCATGGATATATTTGAGCACCTGGCTTCTTCTGATTTTTCCCTGAAATCACCTTAGGAAGAGAGGTACCTCAGCTGCATTTGCAAAGACTCCCCCCTCAAGCCCTCTCCTGACCATCACAGAGCTCTGAGCCCAACCCATTAAGAGCCCTTCTTTTCCCCCAAAGTGGCCAGAAGTATCAGCTAGCCCTCTAGCTGGGCCTTTGTCCCCCTGTAGTCCCCACGTGAGGTGTGGAGCCCACCCCCAAAATCCCTTGCTCTCTGTCTGTGAGGGGAGTCAAAGGTGGGCTCATTTGTGAGGACACCCCAGGCTTCCCAGGCAGTCTAGGAGTCAGGTCAAGACCCCTGGGCAAGAAGGGCCAATGCCCCTCACCCAGGCAGGGGCTGGGCCCCCAGAGCCCACCAGCCCTCACCAGAGCTGTTCAGTAAGAGAAGGGAGTTTCCCACACCTCGTTGTCACTTCCATCTTCTCCCCACCTCCACCCCCTCACAGCGCCCAGTTCGATTCTCTTTCAGGACCTGTTGGAGATCAGAGCAGCTCTGGCTCTGGCAACAAAAGCAGGTCAGATGGGAAAGTGCTGCTGCTCCCAGGGTTATTTACATTTTAAATAGAGGAATCTTAGCAAGGCAGCCCCCAAGGAGGGCCTTTAAGGGAGCAGTTTCAGGCAGTGGTGGGTCTCTTGAGAAAATGAAGGTGTCACAGGGCCCTTGTTCGAGACCATAATCAAGTTTCTACTACATTTCAAAGTAGGGCCACCAGCCGGGTCACTGCCCATGGCTGCTTCTGAGAAGCTAATCTAACCAGGATCTAGCAACACCAAAGGGAGGAACCAGCTATTGAGACAGGAAAGCAGGTCCAAGCAAATGAGTCTAGGCTCCACCCCACTCCCCAGCTCTGTGGAGGCTTCCAGGAAGCAGCAGTCAACAATCTCTGTGGGTGGCAAACAGCCCCAGGCCAAGAAGTTGAAAATCCAGTGTTCTGCGCCCAGCTATCTCCAAACTTGCTATGTGACCTTGACAAGATAAACCTCTCTGAACCTTGTAGTCATGACTGGGAGAGGGTAGACTACATGGCCTTAAGGTCCTCGGCAGCCTCAGTGTGCTAAGATCTTCCTCTCCTTTCCCTCCCTCCCCCTCCTGCCTCCCTACATCTGGAGGCCAAGAGCCACAGCTACTGAGCCAGTGTGCTGAAGTCTGCATGCCCAGAGCCGTTGCTTCGCAAATAGAAGCCCGTGCACCACAATGAAGAGTCGCCCCCGCTCACCTCAACTTGATAAAGCTTGCTTGCAGCAACAAAGACCCAGTACAGCCATAAATAAATATACAGACTTTTAAAAAGAACTGAGAAATAAAATATCTAAAAAAAAAAGAAGCCTATATATATATATATGGGCTTCCCTGGTGGCTCAGTCAGTAAAGAATCCCCCTGCATTGCAGGAGACCTGGGTTTGATCCCTGGGTGGGGAAGATCCCCTGTAGAAGGAAATGGCAACCCACTCCAGTATTCTTCCCTGGGAGATCCCGTGGACAGAAGAGCCTGGCAGGCTACAGTCCATGGGATGGCAAAGAGTCGGACACAATTTAGCAACTAAACCACCACCACAAACACACACACACACACACACACATACATATATAACTGAATCACCACATGTACACCTGAAACTAACACAATATTGTAAATCAACTAGACTTCAATTTAAAAAACAAAAAAATGAAGACAAAGGCAGAGGGTCTGGCTCAACTCAGTCCAGAGATGTCTGGAAACTGCAATTTTCACATTTAATCAACCATGGCAAGCTGGATTAGGGACCGCATCTCTTCCCAGGTTCCACAAAGGTCCAGACCCAGATAAAGGACCTGCCCCAAGCTCGGCTAGTTGAGCTGCTCAGCCCACATCCAGGATCAACCAAGGCTCCTCACTGGCTCTCTGGTTTCAAAACAAAACTTGAAGGAGAACTGCATTCCGTGGAAAATCTTCCAGTAACAAGACTCCTGGGAGCACTAGGGGAACAGCATCTGTCAAGCATTGGTTTGCACAACCTGTGACCAAAAACAGCCTTTTAATGTCAATACCAATCACAATCATCGCACCTTGTGTACTTAGACAGCGCTACTGACCTTTCAAAGCCCTTCATCTGGGCTTAATTTGGCCTTGTGCAACTTTCTAAAGTAGGCAGAGCAAAGGACTTACAAATAACTCAGTCCTGTGTCAGAGACGGAGAAACTGAAGCCCGGAAAAATAACAGAGCTGGCAAGAGAGATACTCAGAGTTTGAACCAAATCCCCTAAGTAAAGCTCAGTGAGTTCCCCCACACCAGTGCATCCCAAATGCCATCTTCAGATGGCTGCCCAGCTAGCAGTATCACAGCCATCCAGACTCCACCACAGAGACATTAGAGGTCTTGGATGTCACCTCCAAACAAGCAGTTTTTTTAATTTCCAGCATGATGCACAAATCTGGAGACCACTGTCCACTATACTGTGTTCACAGAATCTGGGATTCCTAGAAATTCTAGGCTAGAGAGATCGTCAGAGCTCATTAGATACAATCACCTGTTCTGCTCAAACCACCCCCTACACCTCAACAAGTGCTAGGACACAGGTTCTGCTGTAGATCGTGCATGCGTGCTCACTCAGTCGTGTCCTACTCTTTGTGACCCCATGGACTATAGCCCGCGAAGTTCCTCTGTTTATGGGATTCTCCAGGCCAGAATACTGGAGTGGGTAGCCTTTCCCTTCTCCAGGGGGGTCTTCCCGACCCAGGGAGTGAACCCACGTCTCCTGCGTCTCTTGCATGGGCAGTTGGGTTCTTTACCACTGATCCACCTGGGAAGCCCCCAATGCAGTGTGTTGCTGTTGTTCAGTCACCAAGTCATGTCCAACTCTTCATGACCCCAATGAACTGCAGCACACCAGGCTCCCCCATCCCTCACCATCTCCTGGAGTTTGCCCAAGTTCATTTCCATTGAATCGGTGATGCCATCCACCCTTCTCATCCTCCGTCACCCTCTTCTCCTTCTGCCTTCAATCTTTCCCAGCATCAGCGTCTTTTCCAATGAGTTAGCTGTTCACTGCAGTGTAAGATGCAGCAAATAGTACAGGCTTAAATGTAGGGGTAATTTCTTTTTTTCTATATTTAATTTTTCTGTGTATATTCTTTCATTCTATATTTTTATATTTATATTACAGTAAACAATAGAGGCTGATTAGGGCAACTCCCTAGAGGTCAGACACAGGATCTTCTCTGCCTTGGATCCTTTAGGGTTTGTTGCTGTTTGAGCTCCCCAGGAAACAGACTCGGGATTGAAGACCAGCATACAGGGTGGACATCTATGGAAAAGTATACAGACTGGATTGAGCAGAGGGAGGCGTGGGCTCTGAGGCAGTCACAGCCTCAGCCAACCCCTTGGGGTGCCCTGCAACTGCAATGGCTTTTCAGGGTTGTCCGATTTGAGGTCCTGAGACCAAGACTTTATACCACACACAAAGATTGGTCACTGGATCCTGTCTGCCCCAGGGAAGACATGTGACCTTGGAACAGAAAACAGGGTTCAGCCGAGGGCACATCTCAGCAAGGGTTGAGAGCTGGGGGCCAGCAGCTGTCGGTACAAATCCTTCAGTCCTAAAAGGTAATCACAGCACAGCATCCACTATGAAGTGATTATGGGTTGAATTGTGTCCCCTCTAAGATTTATACATGGAAGTCCTCACCCCCAGTGCCTCAGAATATGACTTTATTTGGAAAACTAGGGTCATTGCAGATGTAGTTCATTAAGCTTGGATGAGCTCATCCCAGAGTAGGGTGGCCCCTAATTCAATATGACTGGTGTCCTTATAAAAAGGAGAGATTTTGACACATAAATGCACACAGGGAAAATGCCACAAAGGCAAAGACTGGGGTGATGCATCCCCAAGCCAAGGAAAATCCAAAGATTGCCAGCAAACCATCAGAAGCTGAGCCACAAGCACAAAACCGACCCTCTCTCACACCCCTCAGGAGAAACTAACTTCTGCTGACACCTTGATTTTGTACTTCTAGCCTCCAGAACAAGGCCAGAAAACAATAAATTTCTGTTTTTTAAGCTGCTTAGTTTGTCGTACTTTGTTACAGCAGCTCCAGAAAACTAATATGGAGATGTTGCCTTCATCTACATGGTCCAAAATGGTTTACCACCATGTCTGCATTCCAGCCAGTAGAAAGGACAAAAACAGAAGGCAGGGAGACCGCCTCCCTCACTTCCTGTCACATCCCATTAGTCATAACCTGATCACATGGTCATATCTGTTGCAAGGAATGCTGGGAAATGAAGTCTTTATTCTGGGCAGCCATGTGCCCAGGTAAAAATTAATTACTAAACAGTGAGACTAGTCCTCCACAGGGGCTCAGTGGTAAAGAATCTGCCTGCAATGCAAGGGATGCAGAGATGTGGGTTCAGTCCCTGGGTCAGGAAGATCCCCTGGAGGAGGAAATAGCAACCCACTCCAGTAATCATGCCCAGAAAATCCCATGGACAGAGGAGCCTGTCGGGCTGAGTCCCCGGGGCCACAAAAGAGTCTGAGCAACTAACCAACAACAACAATGAGACTACAAATAAAGTTAGGGTTAGGATGCTCCCATTGATCCCACCTTTTGCTTAGACTACTTGGTGAGCCTGATCTAAGACATCCTTTTTCAAGTCTTTCCTTAGCTCACTGATTCTTCTCCCGTGCTTCTGGTTATAGGCATCCTAGTTCTTCCTCCTACAGTTGAAGACATGAAGTTTAGAGCACACATCTGATAAGCATCAGAGTCAAAATTCAAACCCCATCACTCTGTCTCTCTGGGGAATGAACATAGTTCCTGGAGTCCAGAGACCTTGGGTGAAGGGGTAGTCCTATCCCTCACCAACCACATGACCTAATCCAGCCATTCAACCTCTGAGCATCCCATCTGATTCTTTTTTTTTTTTTTTAATTTTTTTTTTTATCCCATCTGATTCTTCTGTAAAATGGGAATAACAACATCTCCTCCCCTACCCTCCAGGATTATGGATGAAATACTACATGTGACACGCTTTTCTAATTGCAAAATACTAGCCATTTATTCATTCATCTGTTTTTCTATATCTTTCCCTATTTTATGAGATTGTTAAATTGAAGATGCCACATAGACTTGAATGTCCCCCAAGAGCACCTGGAAGTCTGTTGGTCCTCGGAAAATGTGCAATAACTCCAGGTTGAGAAATCCCAAACACATTTGTCTTCCTAAAGTAGAGGATATAGATTTCATAAGGAAAGTAAATATGTTAAGAAATTACTCAATTTCTTAACTCACGTTCCCAGCTGTTCTTTGGAAATGCTGTGGATGGCATTTGGCATGATTAACAAAGAAGAAATAATTTATGTGAATGTCTGCATGTTGTTTCTCAAAGTAGCTATTAACAACACAACCAAATAGCATGTGTTTTTCCATTCTCTGGAAAGCAAGAAATATAGAGCTGTTTTTACCCCAGTTTTTCCAAAACAAATCACCTTTTTGCGATGGAAAATGTTGCCCTAAGGAGAGAAAGTTTCAGAAAAATTCTGAGTGAGTGAAAGAAAACAGAGCACCCAGTGGAAGTTCTATTTAATGAGAACAAGAACCTTAGCCATTAAACCTGAATCTGTTCACAGCCCATGTCGCTCAGTTGGCATCTACAGGCAGGCATGCTGAAGTCAGACAGACCTAGGTTCAAATCCCACTGTGATTGTTCGTGGAGTGCCCTGGGCTATCTTGTCATTTCCATAAGCCTCAGTTTCCTCTATAAAATGGGGATGAAATACTCTCCTCATAGGCTTCTGGAAAGGTTGAATGTGGTTACATATTTAAAGTACCCATGATGTGGTAAACTGAACATCATGTCTTTTCTCTGGCTGCACTGGGCACATTTAATCCCATTGAACATATCACACTGCCCTAAACAGCATCTCCTAGGACCACACTCTTCCTAGTGATGCCTACTAAAATATTCTAGTTTCCAAAACTGAAGTTAGCCTCTCATGTGGGCATGCGTGCTAAGTCACTTCAGCCGTGTCTGACTCTTTGCGACCCTGTGGACCTGTCCATGGGATTCTCCAGGCAAGAATACACTGGAGTGGGTTGCCACGCCCTCCTCCAGCCTGGGTCTGGGTCCTCCAGACCCAGAAGTGGACTGAATCCACATGTCTTAGTCTTCTGCATTGGCATTGGTTCTTTACCACTAGCGCCACCTGGGAAGCCCATGCCTCTCATCCTGGTATCTAAAACAATAGGGATTGGGTAAAGAACGAGAAACTGGAGCAGGCAACCCACTCCACTGTTCTTGCCTGGAGAATCCCATAGACAGAGAGCCTGGCAGTCTACAACCCATATGGTCACAAAGAACCAGACACGACTGAAGCAACTTAGCGCACATGCACACAAAGAAAGGGGAAATGATTTTGTTCTCTTATTTGTATTTATTGTTCTAAACAACATTGCTAAGTCCAAAAAGACCCATCAAACAAGAGATGTCAATGCCTGTGGTGTGTGAGGAGGTAAGGTGGGGAGAGGAAGGAGGCTGAGGATGTGGACCAAGAAAGAAGGGGAAAGAGAATTTCCACTTTTATTTTAAAATTTCATTCATATAAAAATATTTGAGGGAAAGAAGATAAAATATCAACAGCAATTCAAAGTGGTAGCTACATGGATATCTAGTAATAATATTCTTTGTACCTTTCTTCATGTTTCACTATCAAAATTATTTCCAACTAAACAAATTTTTCATTGAAACCATAATACATTTTTTAATGGCAAGAACTTCACTAGTATCCTGGCTACTCTCACAATTGATATCATTTGTATCCTGTTTCTTTTTCTCTTTGCACCTGAGTGTAGCTGTTTTATACAGAGCATGATATATAATCCCTCTGCACATAGGGATGTGCCAGGATATGAGTAGCAGGCCCAGGTGTTTTGTGGGGCAGTTTGCCCAAGGCTTCCCTAGTTGCTCAGACAATAAAGAATCTGCCTGCAATGCAAGAGACACAGGTTTGATCCCTGAGTTGGGAAGATCTCCTGGAGAAGGGAACGGCTACCCACTCCAGTATTCTTACCCAGAGAATCCCATGGACAGAGGAGCCTGGTGGGCTACAGCCCACGGGGTCACAAAGATCCAGGAGTGACTGAGCAATTAACACTTGCTTAACCCATGTAATAGGACAGAAAGTAGATGGTTCATGTTACAAACAGCCAAGCGCCTGTGGTCTTAAGGGCAGCCAGCTTCAAGGATTTTTTTTCCCTTGCCTGGTCCTTGAGTTGGCAAGCTCTGAATCATAACATAACACCTGCCTGCTTTAGCTCTTCATCGATCATTGATTCATTGATTCGTTCTAAAAGTCTGTTGTCTGTTGAGTGTCTCTCTGTGCGGGGCCTGAGGAAAGTGAGTCAAGCCAGGTGGTCACCCTTAAATAACTCAGGGTCAAATCTGGACAAGTATGCATCCCGTGAGAGATTACACAAAGTGATAAGACCCGATGATGATGGAGAGAAGCAGAAAGCATGGGGGGTACTCAGAGGAGACAGGGGGAATGAATGACTCCCCAGAAGAAGTGATCACTGGAATGGGTCTTGAAAGAAAAATAAGAGTTTGCTAACATTTTAAACTTGGGAGATTATTTTGTGCTTTTAAATCCAGATGTTTGAACTTATCTTTAAAAAAAAAAAAAAAAACCAAACAGGAGATCTGACCATGCTGGGGAAGAGTTCTACAGGGTGAGAGTCAGCTGGACCTGAGTGCCTGAGCAGGTGAAGGGATTCCACAGCCAAATCCCATCAGGTTCAATTAACCCCATATGGGCTGGTGGTGTAGAGTGCTTTGCACACCCTCTTGGGTTTCTCTCAACTTTGTGGGGGGGTAGGGAGGAAGGACGTATTGGCTCCCACAGGCAGAGGAGCCTGGATTCAGAGAGGTTCCCTTCTGGAATCTTCTAGGGTGGAGACAAACTGCACCTGCTAGAAGTAAGTCTGGGTCTCTTGCTTCTGGGCCAGAGAAGTCCCCATCGTGATGAAGGTATTGGGCACCAAGGGAGGCCAGCCGAGGATTTGGTTTAGGGGGTATGGAGAATTCAGTTCTCTGTAGATTATACCTCAAGGCCCACTTCCTTCCCTATGGGCTCACAGGGAGGTGTTCCTAGGTAAAGGAAGAGAGACAAGAGACTAGTTGAGATGATCCCAGGCCCAGAGGTAACTGGAATGAGATGAGAGCTGGGAAGAGTAGGCAAAGGCTGCACTGACCTACTATCAATAAAAAGCCTATGTGCTAAGTCGTTCATTCATGTCTGACTCTTTGCAATCGATGGACTGTAGCCCAGCAGGTTCCTCTGTCCGTGGGATTCTCCAGGCGAGAATACTGGAGTGGGTTGCCATGCCCTTCACCAGGGGATTTTCCCAACCCATGGATCGAACCCACGTCTCATGCATTGCAGGCAGGTTCTTTACCACTGAGCCATCAGGGAAGCCCCTATGAGTCTGTAAGTTGTATTATTTCAGTTTCATGTGCTCAGAAAATAACTGATTGAAAACCATTTTATAGGTGGAAAAGCACTACAAGAGTTGATTGGCACCAGTTATTTCCAGGCCGATCTGTATATCCCAAACTCTGGGATATTTTTTAAAATTATGGTGATGCCATTTGGATTTGGCCAGATCACTCAGCTAGTAAAGTGGCCAGGCTGAGATTCAAACCTTGTTAGCACTATGCCACATGGTCTTTGCAAGATGTGGCATAGCATCCAGAGTTGGGGGAGCACCTCTAATGCTCTGAGGTTGATGTCATGAAGGAAACCTTGCCTCCCCAAAGACCCAAACCCCCAGCACCCCACCTCACCAGACCCAGCACCCCAAGTCTGATCTTACCAGCAGTCCTGAGCTTGTACTGTGTATTTATCCATCCCATGCCCACACAGTAAGTTGTGAAATATTAGAGTAGATGACCTGGTTCAACCCTCTCTTTGACAAATGAGAAAATGGACACCCAGAGAAGTAAAAGGACTTTCTCAGGGTCACACAGCTAAGTGGTGCCTCTAGTCCTAACTCTGACTGACTTCATGGACTATAGCCTGACAGGCTTCTCTGTCCATGGCAATTCTCCAGGCAAGAATACTAGAGTGGATTGTCATGCCCTCCTCCAGGGACTCTTCACAACCCAGGGACTGCAGGCAGATTCTTCACCATATGAGCCCATTTCTGCTAGAACTGTACCCCAAATGCTTTGGCTTCTAGCCCACTTTCCATTTTTCCTCTCTAGGCTTAATTCTCCCAAGTTCCATTTCATTCTTCTAAGAAGAAGAATCATTAGTCCCAAATGGGAAAGAAGGCAAGCTTTTATGCCCCCTAAAGATCTTATTTCCAATATTCAAGGGATTATTGCAAATGACAATAAGTAATATTAAGTTATTGAAGCAACCCCATGTAAAATGAAAACATTGTCTCTCAGAAACTGGCTCCAAGACCATCTTTCAGAAATTAGAGGGAAAAAAGAGACTAGAATAGGGCAGGAAAATCACCATCAATCCAAACTGAACACATGAAAGGTCCAAGGCTCAGCCCAAGGCGACAAAAATAGCCAATTTCTTTCAATTACCCCATTTTCCATCCCCTAAACTAGATGAGGACTGTCATCTTATTGGCTTGTCAACCTTCAGGAAACTTGACCCTGCTCTTTATTTATTCAATTATCTCCCCAGCCCCAGCACTCAGCAGAGAAAAGCGTGTGACCCAGCAAACTCACTCCCGCTCTGGGGCTTCTCTACCTTTCCTTGCCCAAGAAGCTTCTCATTTCTCTATTCGGTTACTTTTAATTTCCTGACATCCTTAAAGTCTGTGCTTATACCACCACTCCAGGCATGCAGACTCTGGAATCAGCCTGAAGTATAGCTGTATAAACTATACAGATTGCCTTGAGTATTGGAGCTCTCTGAGTCTGTTTCCAAGCCTATAAAATGGGGATAATGAAATGACACAGGACTTTTGTGAAACATACATAAGATTATGTATATCAAGTAACCAACACATAGTCAGCCCTCACTCATAAAGGCTGGTTTTGTCCCCCAAGGCACCTAGCATGACACACATATCAACCAGCCCTTTAGCTCAGTGAAGTGAAGCCGCTCAGTCGTGTCCGACTCTTTGTGACCCCGTGGACTGTAACCCACCAGGCTCCTCCCTCCATGGGATTCTCCAGGCAAGAGTACTGGAGTGGGTTGCCATTGCCTTCTTCAGGGGATCTTCCCAACCCAGGGATCCAACCCGGGTCTCCCGCATTGCAGGCAGACATTTTTACCTCTGAGCCACCAGGGAAGCCCTCCTTAGCTCAGTAGACCTTACTAATTAACACTCAGAGTACCACAAAAGATTCAAGGTACTTTAAGACATAGAGGGCCCAAAGGGGAAATAGTTATCAAAAATAAATAAATGGAATGCATTTAACTTAGTTCTATGAGGTGGATGAACTTAGAGCCTGTTACACAGAGTGAAGTATGTCAGAAGGAGAATTAGAAATTTCATGTATTAGCACATATATATGGAATTTAGAAAAATGATACTGATGAACCTATTTGCAGGGCAGGAATAGAGATGCAGGCATAGAGAACAGACTTTGGACACAGCAGGGGAAGGACAGAGTGGGACGAATTGAGAGCGTAGCATTGATATATATACACTACTTTGTGTAAAACAGATAGCTGCTGTATGGGTACCTGGAGCTCTGTGATAACCTAGAGGGGTGGGATGAGGTAGGAGTTGGAAGGGGTTCAGGCGGAAGGGGACATATGGGTACTTATGGCTAACTCACAATGACGTATGGCAGAAGCCAAAACAATATTGTAAGGAAATTATCCTCCAATTAAAACTAAAGAAAAATATTCCACAAAGGTGAACAAAAATAAATAAATTCTTCCTAAAAGCTATTAAAAAAATAAATGAATAGGAAAGCCATGTCTCTTTTTTTTTTCAAAAATCAGAATTGAGAATCCTAAGAAATAGGACTAGAGACAGAGTTGGAGAAGAATTCAACTAAAGGCATTGAGAAGTTCTATAGAAAGAAATCTGCATATCTTGTATTGTCTAACTTATTTGGCTATAGAAACTTTTGTCAAGTAATACCTCTTAATTAAAAAAAAAAAAAAAACCCTGCACTTTAGGAACTGTTAGGAACAGTACACTTTAGGAACTGTTGGTTAACTATCTTAAGAGTATAAATAGCTATCCCTGGTCAAGGTGACTGTTATGTGTTAGGCATTTCAGTGACTCGTCTGGGCTCACACAGACCTGAGAACTGTTGTTGTCCATTGGAAGCAATAGTTTCTAAGGATTTTCCCGACATTACACAGGCTACCATGTAGGAAGCATCTGTACCCAAGTCTGCCCAACTCTGAAGTCCGTGGCTTTCCCCCTGTACCATACATCCTCCCAATTCTATCTGATTTCTACCCCTTTCTTCCCAACCTGAGCTGCAGCTAGTCCTTCTCTCTAAGGTCCAAGGGTCCAATGAATCAGACAAAACTCCACAACCAAGCGATGGAGAGAGTTTGCCTTTGGTAAGCAAGTATGCACAGTGACTCTCCACAGACACCACCCAGGCTTCACCCACCTCCAGTCCCATCTTTCACAGAGCATCTCATTATACCTGCTTCCAGAAATATGTCATTGAAATCTCTATTTGAAGTCACCAGGGAGGTGGTATTCTGATTATTTTAGCATAGTTAAATCCTGATCTTTTTCTAATATGTGTCTAAAGTAGAGTCAGGGACTGAGTTCTTACCCAGCTCCATCTCCAGTCACAGGTATGACCTTGAGCAAATCCTCAAGATGCCTCCTCTCTAGATTTCTGAAGTCCCAGGTGTACAAGGAATAGGGTGGACCCAATGACTAATCTTTGGGTCTCCCAACCTGCACATGAGATAATCTGGGTTTATGATTTCATAAAGACTTAGGTTCTGCAGTCCAGCTAGGAATCCTGGCTCTATCACTTACTGTATGACCTTGAGCAAGTTACTTAACCTCTCTGTTCCTCAGTTCTTTCCTCTGTCAAATGGGATTAAATCAGAGAATAAAGGCTTTGAAGGGTGATCAGAACAATGCCCAGCCCATTGCAAGTTCTTGATAAGTGTTAGTTTCATTTGCATTAGCCTTGTTGCAAAGCATTGCCTAAGAGGTTGTCATTGTTCAGTCACCAAGTCATGTCTGACTTTGAGATCCCAGGGACTGCAGCGTGCCAGCTTCCCTGTCCTTCATTATTTCCTAGAGTTTGCTCAAATTCATGTCCATTGACTCAATGCTATCCAACCATCTCATCTTCTGCCACCCTCTTCTCCTTTAGTCTTCAAACTTTCCCAACATCAGGGTCTCTTCAAAGTCCAAAATGCCCTGGTTTCAGGACCAAGCTGACCTCTTACCCACAAAGCTCATTCCCTTCTCCCCTTCTTTCCTCCTTCCTCCCCTCTCCCTCCAACTCTGCCTTCCACCCCCTTCTCAGCCTCCCAGTCTGAATCCTTCAAAAAGGAGTCTCCAACAAGGCTAAATGGAAAGCACCCCGCCTGAGGATAGAGAGGCTGACCTCTCACAGTTAGACAATGCTCACAGTGGCCAATGGAGCCGCACAAAGTCGGGGGCAGCAGCAGGGTCAGCAGAGAGACTGGCTGGGCCGCCAGCCCATTTACTAACACCTGGCACCCTGCCTGTCCCCAGGCTCCAGGGCCTCTGCAGCTATTGTGAGGTGGGCTCAGCCACCTGGACCCCACAAAGGCAGTGGCTACCCAGAGCTGGCCCCAGAAACCAGCAGGGGGGTTTCACTGTTGCAGCTGGACCAGGGAGAAGCTGGTGGGGTCCGGGGGAGGGGAGGAGGAGACAAAGATGGGAGTGTGGAAACGGACAACAGTTAAACATGCTAGGATTTTCAACAAGAGCTGGCGCTTTTTACATGATGATTAGGAGATGGTGCTGGGGAGGGAACAGGTGAGCTCACACAAGGCTGCACCACTGTGCCACCCACAAGCCCCCATGTCACCCAGCTCTTCCATGCCCCAGCTCCCTGAAAGGACCGAGTGAAATGATACATAGAAAACTCTCAGAAGACATGAAATAAACTCATCAGAAATCTTAACTATTATTATCAGCAGTTATTCATTTATGCCTCACAATCCTCTGAGACAGCAATTATTACCATCTCCATTTTCCTAATGGAAAAATGAGACTTTACATTTTCAAAGAGCTCATATTTGGATCCTGGGTTCATATACAGCTTTATTTCCAGTGTCCACACTGATGCAAAGACACCTTTTGCCTGGGGTGAGGTTCAGACTGCCCCTCTCTAGCACATTCTTCTCTAGCAGAGACAAAAGCTATAAAGTGTGTTATTCAGGCATTGTCTGGAATGTGCCAGACACTGACTACAGGGTCAGGGATACAATGTGAAGCAAAAGAAGTCATGTCCGCCCTCATCAAGCTTACGGTCTGTGACTGACACGCACAGATCAGACCAGAAGGGGTGAGAGTATAATTCCTACATGAGGCAAAAACTCCAAAGCTGTGCAGTCCAAGATGGTAGCCACTTGCCCCAAGTGGTGATTTTTATTCAACTTTCAATTAAAATTAAACATAGTCAATAATTCAGTTCTTCAGTCACACCAGCCAAGTGCCCAGCAACCAATGGGATTAGTGTCTACTCTACTGCTCAGCACAAATACAGAGCATGCCCATCATCATAGAAACTTCTACTGGAAAGCATTGCTCAAGAGGAAAGAAACCAAAACAATGAGTTCTGGAGGTTCAGACACCAAGTGGCTTCCCATAGGAAGACGCACTTGAACTAAAGCTGAAGAGTGAGGAAAAATCCAGGGGTAAGGAAAGCTGGGGAAGGACAGGAAAGCCTGGTAGGTAGGGTAACAACACCCATGGAAAAAGCCTGTGGTGGGAGGGACCTATGTGACTGGAATGCAAAGAGAAAGAATGGAGTGGTTAGGAGTGGAGTCTCTAAGGGGCTGACTGGCTGGTTTGCATCCCGACTATGATTCTTCCTAGCTGTGTGCTTTTGGATAAGTTACTTGGCTTCTCTGTGCCTCACTTCCTCACCCATAATATGAAGACAATAAAAGTATCTCCTTCCCAGGATTTTCTTGAGACTGTCCAGAGTCCAGAACATATTTAGCCCTATATGTAAGACTGCTTTTATTATTTCTGGCATAAGATGAGGACAGGGAGGCAGGCAGGAGTCAGTCTATGCAGGCCTGGTGGGCCATGGAAAGAATGTTGGTCTATAACCTGAAAGTAATAGGAAGCCTGAAGAAACATAGAAGGCAGGGGGTAACTGTAGGCACCAGTAACAGCAGCTATGACTCAATACCAGCCAAGTGTTAGAACATGAGACAGTGAACTCAGTATTACCAGGCCTTCCAATTAAAAAAAAAAAAAAAAAAAGTTGGAAATTCAGTAAAGTAATTAAATACCCTAATTTTTAAAAGTAGACCTCTTATTTCCCATTTTTTGATATTTTGTGTGACAAACCAACCACCTTCTAGGACTTCTGGTCTACCTCACGATCTGCAACTCCCCAAACCTCCATAAACCAAAGTCTATAACAAAAGCCACATCACCTGGTGAGCCAGGTGGTTTCAGGAAAAACCAATAGATTGCCTAGAATACAAGTGGCACATGAAAAGAGTCACCAAATTAAATCTGATCCAAATGGCTACACGACTGCACTGGAGGCCCTCAGACCTGAGCAAAGGAGCCCAATGATAAAAGCATGCACAAGCTTCACAGCCCTTTTACTTTTATTTGTTCACCTTTCAGTGGTAAGAAAGAAAATATATGAAAATCAGTATTCTCGTCACTAATCAGTTGTTAAATGAAGTATTCTCAGCCTCTGCCCAGAATCTGTCAGTCCTTTCACCCCAAAAATATAGGAAGCGAGTGTTCATTTGGGAGGTCTATGCTTCATGTCATTTCCTGGTGCAAGGTTATAAAGCGAAACCACTTAATTGGACATGGGATTAGGTGGGAGAGCAAGAGAGGATAATAAAGAAAGACTGGTTTGATGAAGAAAAATGTTTGAATGAAAGCCTTAGGACTGAGCAAGAATCAGGTATTTTAGGTTTTCATTCTTGACACCTTAACCTTCATTGACTATTGCTTTTTCATAGAAGTTCTTCTTCCAAAAATATTGAATGTCTAATGCATACTAGAAACTGGGACACAGAACCTGGTTTCCATGCTCAGGTAACTTACAGTCAACTAGTCAGTGATTACCATTCCTTCAGACTAAGCAAGAGACCCAATTAAGCACTTGCTGTAGATGGTAAAACATTTGTAACAAAGAGAATAAAGAAAACTCTGACTGGCTTCCTGGAGGAGGAAATGGCAACCCACTCCAGTATTCTTGCCTGGAAAATTCCATGGACAGAGGAGCCTGGAGGGCAACAGTTAATGGGATTGCAAAGAGTCAGACACAACTGAGCCACTAAGCACACACACTGACTGGCTTGAGCATCTTATTAACTGCCCCCTTCCCCATCTACTCCCCTGATCAGGGAGGAAAGGTGGTCATTGGTCTCCTTAGGGAAGACTTTACAAATACCAGGAAAGTGTAGAAACTCTTTAGAAAGGCTTCTAGCACTTCTTCCAGTACTGGACTTCCAAGGGTCAAGCTCAGTTCAGTTCATTTCACTTGCTCAGTCATGTCTGACTCTTTGTGACCCCATGGACTGCAGCACGCCAGGCCTCCCTGTCCATCACCAACTCCCAGAGTTTACTCAAACTCATGTCCATTAAGTCGGTGATTCCATCCAACCATCTCATCCTCTGTTGTCCCCTTCTTTTCCTGCCTTCAATCTTTCCCAGCATCAGGGTCAGCTCAGCAAACAGCAATTTAGAAACACTAGATTTTCTCTCTAAGAAAGGAGGGTATTTTATTGGGTGAAGTATTCCAGTTTGAGCTGGCACTGGGAGCTGGAGACTGAAGCTGAGGCTGAGGGCTGCCAGCAGAGGTCCAACCTCCTTTCCATCTTCCCCCATTGCCCTCACTGCTCCTATAAGTAGATGAAGGGAGGGCAGGTTATAGGCTGGCTGAGCGTTCAGCTTTGAAAGCAGAAGATAAGATATATGATACAGAGACATAGACAAAATGCTTCCAGATCTTAGGTCAGGGCCATCTAAATTGGACTAGGGCAGAATTATTAACTTACAGTCTGTAGACTGACTTTAGAGATCCCTGAACTTGGGCATAAAAAAAAAAGAAAAGTGTTATCTTAATTTTTACCAACCTGTAACTGAAATGAGAAAGCTCCTTCTCCTAGGAGTGTAGGCAACAAACCACAGTGGCATAGTGGTACTCACGACTTTGGCACAAATTATAATCACAGATACTCTCATATCACATTTCATTTGTGACAAAAACTTTGAAAGAGCATGTATGTGCATCATGACACCAAAACCATGGTAAATACTAGACTTGCTTCTGGATCTTGTTATCTAATGCATTAAGAAGAAGCACATAGGTTACTATGTCACAAATTCATTTTTTTTCCAATGAGCTCCAAGGCGTTAAAAGATTAATGGCCCCTGGACTGTAAGATTCAGGTGTGGTCTTTAAAAGGCAAGTTGTTTACATTCAAAGGGTGTGAATTAAAGCAGGCAAAGGAAAGGGGCAGGGAAAAGGCATTTGAGGCTAGGGAAGAGCATTTGGGAAATCAGTTGCTTTCCAGGCACCATAGCTGTTTGGTGTAGCTCAGTTGGTAAAGAATCTGCCTGCAGTGCAGAAGTCCCAGGTTCAACTCCTGGGTTGGGAAGATCCCCTGGAAAAGGAAACAGCAACCCATTCCAGTATCATTGCCTGGAGAATTCCATGGACAAAGGAGCCTGGCAGGCTACAGTCCATGGGATCGCAAGAGTCAGACACAATTTAGCGACTAAAGAGAGAGAGAGAGCTGTTTGGTGAGGCTGCTCAGGGCCTCTTAGGCTGGGGAGAGCTGACAGGGTTCAGAGGCTGTGTGTAGCTGTAAGCCTATTCACCTTGAAACTCTTCTTCACAGAGGGCCCAAAATTCAGGCTTCTCTTCCTAGTCATCTAGTGAGATTATATCCCCATTGAACTTTTCATGCATGTGTTGAAAGTGTTAATTAACCAAAAAAAATGTTTTTTAAACAATTTTCCTAACTCTATTTTGACATATCTTCGTTTTGCTTCAAGGTGCTCTTCCCTGCACCCCAGCCACACCCCTAAATTTCCACCTTGGTGAGTAAGGAGAGATGTCCATAGTCCTCTGCTGATTTCTGAGAAAGTTAACCTGGCCAAGAGGGGGATTTACTGGAAGTGGGGAGGAAGGTGAGGTCAGCAAAGTGAATGAGGCCCAGATCAAAGAGTTGGGATTTTTCCCCTCTCTATATATATGTACGTATATATACATGTGTATGTCTGTGGCTGATTCATGTTGATGTATGGCAGAAACCAACACAATATTGTAAAGCAATTATCCACCAGTAAAAAAAATTAAAAATAAAAAAATAAAGAGTTGGGATTTGGTTCTGAAAATTATGGGGAAGGGGGATGGTTTAAGTTTTTTCCTCACTGTCATGCAAGTGACAAAGAGAGGATAATGCTCATTTACTGATTTTTCTTCCAACAGATATTCCCTTTCTCCTGGCAATAGTAGCTCAGTTGCCTTTAGGAGAACCACCTTTCTACAGCTCTTGGGTCAATAGCATGTGACCCAAACCCGGTCAATCAGAGCACAAAATCCCCCAAGTCATACAGTGATCGATTTAGAAGTAAGCCTGTCACAGTAACTCTATCTTTCTGACTTTCCAGGAATTGTTTCAGGAATATTCGCCCAAGTTGGTCCAATCAGAGTGACTCTTAGGATTTGCGCAAGCACTATTGGTAAAAGAGTGTCACTTTTAAGCTAGACTGGATTAGCCTAGAGAAGATGGTTAAAACAGCTATCTTCCCTGAGGATTATGCAAAAATGAGAAAGCAGAAAAGTAGAGCCAAGAGGTGGAGAGAAACGGCATCCTAATGATAATACTACACCTCTGGGTAAAGTTGGGCCAAATTTATCCTGGAGTTTTCAGTTAAATAAACTATTAAACTCTCTTTTTTTTTTTTATCTTCTGCTTGTTGAGTTGAGTTTTCTGAAACTTGCAACCAGAAGAGCCCTAATGGACACAATCAGATGATCTGGTTTTAGAATGGGCATGCCTTCTGTGTGGAGGGGAATGCCCAAGAGGCTCCTGCTTTGGAGGCAGGAAGACCCAGAATGTCAAAGCTAGAGACCATACATGGAGAAGGCAATGGCACCCTACTCCAGTACTCCTGTCTGGAAAATCCCATGGACGGAGGAGCCAGGTGGGCTGTATAGTCCATGGGGTCGCGAAGAGTCGGACACGACTGAGCGACTTCCCTTTCACGTTTCACTTTCATGCATTGGAGAAGGAAATGGCAACCCACTCCAGTGTTCTTACCTGGAGAATCCCAGGGACGGGGAAGCCTGGTGGGCTGCCATCTGTGGGGTCGCACAGAGTCGGACACGACTGAAGTGACTTAGCAGCAGTAGCAGCAGAGACCATACAAGCCCACTTTCCCTAAATAAGGCTGCCATCACAGACAGCCGCAAGCTTCTGAGGGCCTACAGCAACCAAGATTCACTTCTCACTCACATTGCTTGTTGGTTGCAGGTGGATTGCGGCTCTGTGGCTCCACTCCAGATGTCTTCTGAGTTCTAGGATCCAGGCTGGGGAGCAGCTCCTCTTAGTCTCATGGCCGAGAGTAAGAGAGCAGCAACCGAACCATACCATGGCTCTTAAAACTTCTGTTCAGTGAGCGACCCTGTCATGTTTGCCCACATTCCATCTGCCAAAGCAGGTTTATGGCCAAGCTGACATCACTGGAAGCACCGAAATCTATGTGGCAATGGGCACCTATGTCTAATTCACTTATAAGAAAGGCAGTGACTGATTAGAACAGTAACAGGACTCACTGTCAAGACTTTGGAGACAATTTGATTCAAGCAGTTCATTTGACAGAGGGAGAAACTGAGTCCTGGATTAAAGTAGCCTGCTCACAGTCATGTGGGTCATCAGTGGCAGTGTGAGGGTGAGAACCCAGGTCTCCTGGCTCCCAGTCCAGAGCTCTTCCCTGTACCCCAGCCACTCCCCTGAAGTTCCACCTCGGTAGGTGAGGAGAGATGTCCGCAGTCCTCTCACCCACACAGTGTGCTTCCCTGCACTGGTTGCTGGATAATTGTCAGGACAAAAGGAAATTCTCCAGAATCATGATCTGAGATGGTTTCTTCCAGGCATTTAGTGAGAACAGAGAACAGGTTTGAGGTGATCAAATGTCTAAGAAAGTATAATTCTGCAACATTTAAAAAAACAGATTTAGATTTAGAACTAGGGGTTTGGGGCTTCTTCCTCTTATTATGACTTGATTTTTCTTTTTACCATCTTTTAATCCTAGAGGAGAAGATAAAGTAATGGCTCTTGAATATCTAGAAGGTGTCAGACACTGATAGATTTGACATATGTGTAACTTTATTACATGTGCTTTCCCAGGTAATTAGGAATTTTAAAAAATATTTCTGAAGTGACACGTTGTTCTGTCCTTCCTACCCCCTTTTTGTAGCAGCCCTGAGGATACACAGAATATAAGAGAAGATGGGTCATCCCGTGGTACTACTCTCTTAGACTTTCAAACAGCCAAATATTCCATATAACATATTTCAAACACAAACTATATAAACTGACTATAGACATTGAGAATTTTAGAGAAGTCACAGTCTGAAAAATCCATTTACCTTGATGCCACCAGGAGTGATCTTCCAGATCTGGGCAGAGCATTTGGGTTTGTGTTCAGCCTCCCATTGTCCTGAATTCCACTGGACCCAGTGACTTGCATCCTGTTACAGAAATGCTTCCAGCAGAGACTGCCTCAGTGGAATCGGGGAGGGAGGGGGCCCTGGGGACCCTGGGTTGTATATGGAAGCCTGTCAGGAACCTTCCAGTCTCCTTGCCTGGACATCTAAGTCTCTGATCCAAAAAGAGAGGGTGGACTAGGCAAACAGTAATGATTACCAGCTGAGGGAAATGGCTACATTCTATACTCTTCACTGGCCTTCACCATATCTTTGGCTCTTCCTACCATCTCACCTCCAGCTCTGATGTCTCTATTTTAATTCCCCCCAGAGTCACCATCAGTTCTGAGGGTCTCTCTTGACTGAATTTTTTCATCAACTGATACCCTAGCTCATCCAACCCTCAATATAAGCTTTGTGTGATGAATACTATTATCTCCATTATGCAGATGAGGAAGTGAGGCTCAGAAAGAAAACAGATCAATTTTGGCCACAAAGATATGGAGCCAGCTTTCAAAAACACATCTGGCCAAATCCAAAGCCATAGATGCTGGTATTCATTCACAGATAGGATAAAGTCCCTACCGTCTCCTAAATCCTGTGTGAAATTGGAAATAAATGATAGATGAGACCCACTCCTCATGTAATGTATTCCAAATTCCCTCAACAGATAGTGTCTGAGATCCCACTAAATGCCTGAGCCACAGCAGTCTATAAGCTACTAGCAAATGCAGACAAATTCCCCAGCAACTAACAGCTTGATTGGCTAAGTGTTACAATGATGATCTGTCAAAGGGTGATAACAGAGAGGGTGGGTGAGAACCACCTTCCCCACCACTTGCCTTGCACTGGTTTTGACAAACCTTGGAATAGGTCTACCCAACCCCACTCTCTCCGATTCTAATCATCCCCTTCCTTAACAGCTCATCAAAATCAGGGACTTGCAAGGACTTAGGGTATACTGAGTTTGGGATTATCCTCTGCAGCTATAGAAAACTGTATGGGAGCAGTGCCTTAGGCCAGAATTAATTTCCATCCAGGAAACCAGGCAGCTCCATCATGGGAGGGTGCAGGAAGAAAGTCTGAGATGGTTCTGGAGAAACACAAAGATGGTTCTGCAGTCAATTACTGATGGTAAGTGAAAAATCAGATCAGCTCCCTGGCAGCAAGGCCCAAGAGAAGCAGCAAAATACCACAGAACCCCCATTCTCTGTGGCCCTGAGGACATGACATCTAAAAATAGACACACAATACCACTGGATATGCTGTGGATTTCACAACTGCTGGCCCAGCACAAAATGTTTGGCTTGAGCCAAATCAGGATGCAATGAAAACCAGCCAGGAAGGCGAGCCTGACCAAGATCAACATTCACCAGGACAACAGCAGCTCCTCCATCCATCAGGATTTGACCATGAATTTGAACATGGAGTTACCCACTGTCCTCCATTCTTGTTCGACTCACTCTGCAACTTACAGAAAACTTGCCTTGCATGCCAGGGACTTTCTAAGACATCACATTTCAGGGACACCAGAGTGGAGGTACTTGTGGAAGCTTGCCCTGAGAACTGGAAAATGAGTGAGCAATGTCCATAATTTCAGTGTGAGAAGAAACAAGCGTGGGTTGTGGGTGGATGGGATAAGAAAACATTTTAAAGAGAAAATAATGACAAACATATGAGAGAGAAAGGGCATGGCCCAGGCTGGAAATGTGTAAGAAAATAAAAGGAAAACAAGAAAAGATTTGGCATTGTACTTATAGGCTTAAAACCAATTTTAAAGTTGACAGTTCTACTCTGCTGGCAAAACTCTATTTTTATAGTTCATGAGATATTATTTACTGAGTAGGTCACATGTGCCAGAAGCTGCTCTCAACTCCTCCCATGTGTTATTTCATTTAATCCTCACACCAACCTTATGGGGCAAATACTAAGAATATTCCCATTTTTCAGATAAAGAAAGCAATTTAGACTCATGAACAGACTTTAGCAGTCATCTTGGCCAGTGGGTTCCTAAGCTGCCTGGTACATCAGAATTATCTAGGGACCCTGTTCTAGATACCACCAACCTCAATTGGAAAAGGGACAGGAGTGGGTCCAGGAATCTGTGTTTACAGAGGACCCCCAATTGATTCTCATATACAGCCTTGTTTGGAATCCACTTGCCAATCCAACTAACCTCTTCACTTTCCAGACCAGAAAACTGAAGCCCAGAGAGTTCTAGTATCATGCCCAAGGTAATCAGCCTGTTGGCAGCAGAGCCAAGCCTAGAACCCAGGGCTTGCAATATGGCGCTCCTGCAATCACATCATACATTCCTCACAGCATCCTAAATGAGGGATCTTTCTCTCCCACTGAATCAACAGATATGCATCACATTCACCCATCTCTAGTCCAAACCCTTCAACTCAACTCAGAACAACTACACAAAATTTTGCTGAATACTTGCAGTGAGCTACACACAATCCTTGCTGCTAGGAATTCCCAGTGAATAAGATTAACATGCACTCTTACCCCCCTAGAGCTGAAAATGCAGCCGAAAAGAATCATCTTTCGAAATATAACCAGCTTCCTGAATGAACTGAAATCAGTCAAAAGCAATTCAGTTTTCTCATCACTGCCTCCACAAACCTACTTCATCTTCCGATTCCTTGGAAATCTTAGGTGCCGTCAATTGATCCTGTATTTATTCTGGCCACCCTTAGGTATTAAAGAATAACTTCACATTTCAGGTAATTTATAAAGTCCCATTTAGTCTAATGGCAAATTTCCAATCTTTCATCCAGTTAAAGAGTTCTCCCCGAGCCTCATCTTGGGACCAACTCAGGCTGGGAAGATTCAGCAGGGAAAGGGAATGTCTGAGCTCCTTTGCTGGGTTCTTGGGCTTCCCAGGTAGCACAGTGGTAAAAGAATCCACCTGCCAATGCAGGAGATGCAAGAGACTTGGGTTCGATACCTGGGTGGGAAAGATCCCCTGGGGGAGGAAATGGCAATCTACTCCAGTATTCTCGCCTGGGAAATCCCATGGACAGAGGAGCCCAGTGGGCTACAGTTCATGGGGTCACAAAGAGTTAGACACGACTGAGCAACTGAGCATGGACACATGCATGCCCTTCTCTTACACCCACTGCTTTTTTTGGCAGGAAGGAGGGGTGAGAGAGGTAAGGAAGATGAGAAGATCTTAAGGAGCCAGGGTCATCTGTCTTGGTCAAATGTCCTCATTAATGCATATGTGTAAACACTTGTTTTTCCTCCTGGCCTCCTCTAACTCCCTGATATGGGCCATGCCTTCCCCAGCTGACCTCTCAATCCCTCACTTCCAGTCACCTGGACTCTCTATTGGAGTCACAAGGGATCTCTTGGCTAGAGACCCTCTCAGCATAACTCAAGTCTGGCTCCTCCTTCTCAGGACTATACCCAGGCTCCCACTGCCATTGGGAGAACTGTTTATACCAGTACGGTCCTTATACCTCTTTCTCATCAAGGTAGAAAGTCAGAGGAGAAAGTCAGACCTCCCAGCATAGTTGTGCACTAAGTCCCTTCAATGCCAGGGATTTTTCCAAGTGATTCTCTGAAATGATTCTCCTCATTTGGTGTGGAGGAAGGAGAGAGAACCATTCACCCTCCTTTTCCCCACTCTGACTACTCATTATCCAGTCTCTCCAGATTTATCCCCACTACCACCTCATTGTTTGTCCTCCAAGTGTCTTAACTCATGTGGGTGATGTACTAAGAATCTTTTTTAATAAAAACTGATTTCACAATCCCTTAGCATGTACTACACAGATGGTCTCAACCTTAGGGACTTTCCCAAAACACCAAAAAGTCAAATTTAACAACCTGTTATATGAGAAATTACAGACTTAGGGTGCCAAGACAACATACAGCAAGGGCATTTGGAGCCAGCCCACTTTAGTTTACTAAGATTTTTCCCTCACAGCCCTCAGCTAAAGTACCAAGTCCCTCCTCTTCTAGGCTTCAAGAGAGACAGGCTTTCCAGGGAGCAAACAAGCAGGTCTTTGCTATAGCTCAGGATTCACCCTTCTCACTCCATCAAAATAACTGCTGCTTTGCATTATACAGTATATATATATAGCTTTATACACGTGTAGACTTCTGTCCGTATCTTTAAAATCATAAATTGTAAATACTTATGAAGGTAGTATAGATCGTGGTCATAAGGATGATGACAATGACCATGTCAGTCAACAACGATGATGACAATTAGGAGTGAAGAGGCAAAGAGAAATGATTAGCTCCTACTTTCTATCTTTTCTAACTATTAATATACTGTCCAGCCTTCCAGGTCCAACTCAAAAACCTAACATTTCATCAATACCATTCCAAAGATGTGAAATACCTTGTCAAGTACTTCCTGTATGTTGAAGAGCACATTGTAGTAGCCAGCCTCCAGGATAGTCCCCAGTGACCTCCATCTTCTGTTATTCACACCTTTGTGCAGTTTTCATTCACACTGACTAGGACTGACCTATGTTACCAAAAGAATATTGTGGAAATGGTGTGTGACTTGAGGCTAGGTCATTTATTTTTTCAACTGCAATTTCTGCCTTGATCTCTCTTTGAACATCTCCTCAGGAGAAAGTCAGCTGCCATGTTGAGAGAATGCTCAGCCAGCCTTCTGGAGAGATCCACCTAGCGAGGAACTGAGGCCTCCTGCCAAGAGCCAGGGTTGACTTCCCAACCATGTGCACAGCCATCTGAGAACTGGCTCCTCCAGCTTCAAGTAAGCCTTCAGACAACTGCAGCCCCAGCTGACACTTTGATTTTTAACCTCACGAGGACCTTTAGCACCCAAGATGAATAACTCTTGAGTTCCTTACTTACAGAAACTGTGTGAGATAATAAATGTTCATTGTTGTTTTAAGCTGATACATTTTGCGGTAATTTGTGACATAGCAATAGATAACTAATATATTATGATGGCTAAAAGCATGAGCCTGCCTTCAAATCTTATCTCGATCACTGATTAGAGATAAGTCCAAGATACTGTGTGATCTTGGACAAGTTATTTAATGTCTCTGAATGCCAGTTTCCTCATCTGAAAAATGAGGAAACAAGAATACTTGCTTCAGAGACTCAGAGAAGATTCAACGAAATGAAATGAGCCAGTAAGGCACTTAGCACAGGATCTGACACAAAGAAGGCACCAAATAAATATTAGTTATTATTGTTAAGACTTGCAGAAGTTTTCCTGATGCCCACATGAAATGATCTCTTCCTTCTGAATTCTAAGAATGTTCGCTATTATTCTGTGAAAACAGAAAGGGAATGGAGGACTTCTCTGGTGGTACAGTGGATAAGACTCTGCATGCCCATGCAGGGGACACGGGTTCAACCCCTGGTCCAGGAAGATCCCGCATGCCATGGGGCAACTAAGCCCATGTACCACAACTGCTGAAGCCCTTGCTCTAGGGTTTGTGCTCCACAACAAGAGAAACCACTCCAAGGAGAAGCCTGTGCACTGCAACAAAGAGTAGCCCCCACTCACCACAGCTAGAGAACGCCCATGAGCAGCAATGAAGACCCAGTGAAACCAAAAATAAAATAGTCTTTTTTAAAAAAGAGCAGGAATGGAAATGGAGTTGACATTATCTGACCATGAGTTACTATACAAAGGACTTGACATGTATTATCACATCCGATCTTTGCACAGTCCTAGGAACGTGAGGCGGAGAAGGCAATGGCACCCCACTCCAGTACTTTTGCCTAGAAAATCCCATGGACGGAGGAGCCTGGTGGGCTGTAGTCCATGGGGTCGCTGGGAGTTGGATACGACTGAGCGACTTCACTTCCACTTTTCACTTTCATGCATTGGAGAAGGAAATGGCAACCCACTCCAGTGTTCTTGCCTGGAGAATCCCAGGGACGGGGGAGCCTAATGGGCTGCCATCTATGGGGTCGCACAGAGTCGGACACGACTGAAGCAACTTAGCAGCAGCAGCAGGAACGTGAGGGCACAGGAGGGCCTAGAGGAGCTATCCCACATTGAAGGTCAGGAAGGGCGGCAGTGAGGAAATACCCCTTGTCCAAGGTAAGGAGCAATGGCTGCGCTTTGCTGGAGAAGCCGTGAAGAGATACCCCATGCCTAAGGTAAGAGAAACCCAAGTAAGACGGTAGGTGTTGAAGAGGACATCAGAGGGCAAACACGCTGAAACCATACTCACAGAAAACTAGTCAATCTAATCACATGAGGACCACAGCCTTGTCTAACTCAGTGAAACTAAGCCATACCCGTGGGGCAACCCAAGACGGGCGGGTCATGGTGGAGAGATCTGACAGAATGTGGTCCGCTGGAGAAGTGAATGGCAAACCACTTCAGTATTCTTGCCTTGAGAACCCCATGAACAGTATGAAAAGGCAAAATGATAGGATACTGAAAGAGAAACTCCCCAGGTCAGTAGGTGTCCAATATGCTACTGGAGATCAGTGGAGAAATAACTCCAGAAAGAATGAAGGGATGGAGCCAAAGCAAAAACAATACCCAGCTGTGGTGGATGTGACTGGTGATAGAAGCAAGGTCTGATGCTGTAAAGAGCAATATTGCATAGGAACCTGGAATGTCAGGTCCATGAATCAAGGCAAATTGGAAGTGGTCAAACAAGAGATGGCAAGAGTGAATGTCGACATTCTAGGAATCAGCGAACTGAAATGGACTGGAATGGGTGAATTTAACTCAGATGACCATTATATGTACTACTGCAGGCAGGAATTCCTCAGAAGAAATGGAGTGGCCATCATGGTCAACAAAAGAGTCCGAAATGCAGTACTTGGATGCAATCTCAAAAACAACAGAATGATCTCTGTTCGTTTCCAAGGCAAACCATTCAATATCACAGTAATCCAAGTCTATGCCCCAACCAGTAACGCCGAAGAAGCAGAAGTTGAACGGTTCTATGAAGACCTATAAGACCTTTTAGAACTAACACCCAAAAAAGATGTCCTTTTCATTATAGGGGACTGGAATGCAAAAGTAGGAAGTCAAGAAACACCTGCAGTAACAGGCAAATTTGGCCTTGGAATACGGAATGAAGCAGGATAAAGGCTAATAGAGTTTTGCCAAGAAAATGCACTGGTCATAACAAACACCCTCTTCCAACAACACAAGAGAAGACTCTGTACATGGACATCACCAGATGGTCAACACCGAAATCAGATTGATTATATTCTTTGCAGCCAAAGATGGAGAAGCTCTATACAGTCAGCAAAAACAAGACCAGGAGCTGACTGTGGCTCAGACCATGAACTCGTTATTGCCAAATTCAGACTGAAATTGAAGAAAGTAGGGAAAACCACTAGACCATTCAGGTATGACCTAAATCAAATCCCTTATGGTTATACAGTGGAAGTGAGAAATAGATTTAAGGGCCTAGATCTGATAGATAGAGGGCCTGATGAACTATGGGATGAGGTTCGTGACATTGTACAGGAGACAGGGATCAAGACCATCCGCATGGAAAAGAAATGCAAAAAAGCAAAATGGCTGTCTGGGGAGGCCTTACAAATAGCTGTGAAAAGAAGAGAAGCAAAAAGCAAAGGAGAAAAGGAAAGATATAAACATCTGAATGCAGAGTTCCAAAGAATAGCAAGAAGAGATAAGAAAGCCTTCTTCAGAGATCAGTGCAAAGAAATAGAGGAAAACAACAGAATGGGAAAGACTAGGGATCTCTTCAAGAAAATCAGAGATACCAAAGGAACATTTCATGCAAAGATGGGCTCGATAAAGGACAGAAATGGTATGGACCTAACAGAAGCAGAAGATATTAAGAAGAGATGGCAAGAATACACAGAAGAACTGTACAAAAAAGATCTTCACAACCCAGATAATCACAATGGTGTGATCACTGACCTAGAGCCAGACATCCTGGAATGTGAAGTCAAGTGGGCCTTAGAAAGCATCACTATGAACAAAGCTAGTGGAGGTGATGGAATTCCAGTGGAGCTATTTCAAATCCTGAAAGATGATGCTGTGAAAGTGCTGCACTCAATATGCCAGCAAATTTGGAAAATTCAGCAGTGGCCACAGGACTTGAAAAGGTCAGTTTTCATTCCAATCCCAAAGAAAGGCAATGCCAAAGAATGCTCAAACTACCGCACAATTGCACTCATCTCACACGCTAGTAAAGTAATGCTTAAAATTCTCCAAGCCAGGCTTCAACAATATGTAAACAGTGAACTTCCTGATGTTCAAGCTGAATTTAGAAAAGGCAGAGGAACCAGAGATCAAATTGCCAATATCCGCTGGATCATGGAAAAAGCAAGAGAGTTCCAGAAAAACAACTATTTCTGCTTTATTGACTATGCCAAAGCCTTTGACTGTGGATCCCAATAAACTGTGGAAAATTCTGAAAGAGATGGGAATACCAGACCACCTGACCTGCCTCTTGAGAAATTTGTATGCAGGTCAGGAAGCAACAGTTAGAACTGGACATGGAACAACAGACTGGTTCCAAATAGGAAAAGGAGTTCATCAAGGCTGTATATTGTCACCCTGTTTATTTAACTTACATGCAGAGTACATCATGAGAAACGCTGGAATCAAGATTGCCAGGAGAAATATCAATAACCTCAGATATGCAGATGATACCACCCATATGGCAGAAAGTGAAGAGGAACTCAAAAGCCTCTTGATGAAAGTGAAAATGGAGAGTGAAAAAGTTGGCTTAAAGCTCAACATTCAGAAAACAAAGATCATGGCATCCGGTCCCATCACTTCATGGCAAATAGATGGGGAAACAATGGAAACAGTGTCAGACTTTATTTTTCTGGGCTCCAAAATCACTACAGATGGTGACTGCAGCCATGAAATTAAAAGACGTTTCCTTCTTGGAAGGAAAGTTATGACCAACCTAGATAGCATATTCAAAAGCAGAGACATTACTTTGCCAACAAAGGTCCATGTAGTCAAGGCTATGGTTTTTCCTGTGGTCATGTATGGATGTGAATGTTGGAGTGTGAAGAAGGCTGAGCACCGAAGACTTGATGCTTTTGAACTGTGGTGTTGGAGAAGACTCTTGAGAGTCCCTTGGACTGCAAGGAGATCCAACCAGTCCATTCTGAAGGAGATCAGCCCTGGGATTTCTTTGGAAGGACTGATGCTAAAGCTGAAACTCCAGTACTTTGGCCACCTCATGCGAAGAGTTGACTCATTGGAAAAGACTCTGATGCTGGGAGGGATTGGGGCAAGAGGAGAAGGGAACGACAGAGGATGAGATCGCTGGATGGCATCACTGACTCGATGGACGTGAGTCTCAGTGAACTCCGGGAGTTGGTGATGGACAGGGAGGCCTCACGTGCTGTGATTCATGGGGTCACAAAGAGTCGGACACGACTGAGTGACTGATCTGATCTGAGGAACCTGAGGGAGTTGCAGCCAAGGCATATAAGTCATGTTCAACCTACTGTGTTGACATGTGTGTCTTACTCAGCAGATTGATGGGACTAGCCTGCCAGAAATTGATTTGCATGAGGGACCAGGGAGCACCCTAGGAAATAGGCCACTTTAGGGATCAAAGATTTTTAACCTGGTGTGACAGGTGAAAGATGACCATAAATTCTTTGACACTTCACCCATCAAGAGGCGGATCCTATTTCACCTCCCCTAAATCTGAGTTGGCCTGTGACTGTTTTGACAAATAGAATACAGTGAAAGTGACACCATGCCAATTTTTGGTCTAACCATCGAAGAGGACGAGAACTTCTTAGGTTCTTGGAGCCTCCTGATCAGAACAGTCAGCAGGCAAATGCCATGATTCTAGTTCACACCACGTGGAACAGCAGAATAAAAGTGTTGCTTTAAGCCACTAAGTTTTGAGCTAGCTTATCATGCAGCATAAGATATATCTGGGACATCTGGGGACCACATATCCCAAAGTGCCTAAATAGAAGTCAGGGAGTACAAAAATTTGGAGAAGGAAAAAAAAAAATGCATCTTTATTTTTACTAACCTAGAACTGAAATATATTTTTCATTTAGAGTGTAAGCAGCTAACCACAATAACATTAGCTGCATCTAATACTTTAGCTTTGATACTGAAAAGGGATTTATGGGCTTTTCCCAAACCACCCAGATGGGTTGGGGAGTGGGTGCATGTGAATGTATGCATTCACAGACATACACACACACACAGCTTAAGAATAACGGAAGACAGTGAAAGCACAGCAGAGAGGGTCCAGGGCAACAGGCCAGTGTTATGCGGGGGTGAAGGTTGATTCTGAGCATGAGGTCCTATCCCCACACTGTCTCTGACTCATGCCTGAGCCCCGGAAACAAGGGGGCTACGTGGCGCTAGTGGTAAAGAGCCCACATGCCAGTGCAGAAGACGTAAGAGATGCAGGTTTGATCTCTGGGTTGGGAAGATCCCTTGGAGGAGGGCGTGGCAATCCACTTCAGTATCCTTGCCTGAAGAATCCCATGGACAGAGGAGACTGGCGGGCTACAGTCCACAGGGTTGCAAAGAGTCAGACACGATTGAAGCAACTTAGCATCTACACAAAGGAGCTGTTTACTGACATAACTGCAAGACTGAAAGTCCACAGTGGGGACTTGCCTGGTGGTCCAGTGGTTAAAAATCTGGCTTGCAATGCAGGGAATGAGGGTTCGATCCCTTGTTGGGGAACTAAGCACAGATGCTGCAACTCCTGAGCCCATGTGACACAACTGGAGTCCGAGTGCTGCAATAGAAAACCCCGTACGCCACAACTAAGACCTGAGGCAGCCAAATAAATTAATAATTTTTTTAAAAAAGAGTCCCCAGTGGCATTTAATACAGCAGCGCAAACAGAAACAGACAATCCAACAAGAGCCAGAAAGAAAAGTAGAATGCAGCCAACATCTCCGCTTGGCTGCAAGGAAGCTGTGAACACAGGCTTGTTCTGGGGGCAGTTATTTGGAAATCATGGAGGAGAACTCTAAACTGGTCTGTAGTTTCACAAAATATAAGGGGGAAAGAATAGACAGTGATTCTTTGGGGCAATTCAGTGACACCTTTTTTCTCTCATGGGCTGTATGACAGGCAAAAGCATTACCCTTTTGCAGGGGCCCTAAAAGTTTCAATTACTTAACAGAAAGCATCCAGGCAGGAAGTGGCAGAATCAGGATTCAAACTCAGGTCTGCCTGGCTCCAGCATGCACATTATTTCCACAAAATTGGCCCAGCCTCACCTCCTATGATTCCAAATCTTGGTCTTCTTAGACACATCCTGAGTTCCCAAACATTTGTGTCTTTGCTCACATTGTTCCCTTTGCTGAAGGTTCTTCCTCTGTCCCTCCTACCCTGACTCCTGCCCTTGAAAATCCCCTTTCACATGAAACTTTCTTGATCCATCAGAATTTATTGTTCTCTATATTTCCATAAGTCTTCCCTGGAGGCTCAGTGGTAAAGAATCCACCTACAAGGCAGGAGGTACTGGTTCAATCCCTGGGTCAGAAAGATCCCCTGGAAAAGGAAATGGCAACTCACTCTAGTATTCTTGCCTGGAGAATCCTCTGGACAGAGAAGACTGGCTGGCTACAATCCATGGGGTCTCAAAAGAGTCAAACATGACTTAGCGACTACACCATCACCACCATGTTTCCATAACCCTTCATTATAGACTGTCTCACATTGTGAGATTGGCCTATCTGTCTCCCTGGTTAGATTAACAACAGAATTATTATTAATAATAGGTATTTACTGAACACTTACTGGATACTATTCCAAAGCCCTAACATTTAGGTCATTTAATAACAGCAACCCTATATGATGGGGACTATTATTATTCCTATTGTACAGACATGGAAACTAAAATACCAATTTGAATCAATGTGCCCAAGGTCAACTAGCTACAAGGAGACAGGTCTGGGATTTGAAGCCCCCAGCTCATGTTCTTAACTACTAGGTTACAAGGTAAAGATTGTGTATTAATCAATCTCTGCTTTCCTTGCACCCAGCCCAGGGTCTGGCCCTCAGTGTACACTGAGTAAATAATCATTAAGTGAATGACAGGAAAAATACATCATCTCTATTTGTGCACTGCTATACCCAGTTCCAGGTCTGGTGCCTGGACAAATGGAAGATGCCATGTGTTGATTTGATTGACTAAATAATTTCATTTTTAGCTGTGATGCCCTGTGATGGCGGGCTAGGAACACAGAAATAAAATCCACCCCCCAGATAAGAGCTGCCACAGCTTTTGATTCTGAAGCCTCTATTCTTTTCTACGGCCATCACCTCCAGCACCTTCTTTTTTTTTCTGACAACGCTGCACAGTTTGCAGAGCCTTAGTTCCTTGACCAGGAATTAAATCTGGGCCCTTATGGCTCAGACAGTAAAGAATCTGCCTGCAATTCAGGAGACCCTGGTTTGATCCCTGGGTCGGGAAGATCCCCTGGACAAGGGAATGGCTACCCACTCCAGTATTCTGTCTAGAGAATTCCATGCACAGATGAGCCTTGTGGGCTACAGTCCATGGGGTTGTAAAGAGTCAGACATGACTGAGTGACTAACACACATGCAGTGAAAGCGCCAAGCCCTGACCACTGAACCAACAGGGAATTCAACAGTGATTTTTAAAAGCCTTGTTGTTGTTCAGTCTCTCAGTCGTGTCTGACTCTTTGTGACCCCATGGACTGCAGCACACCAGGCCTCCCTGTCCATCACCAACTCCCGGAGCTTGCTCAAACTCATGTCCATTGAGTCGGTGATGCCATCCAACCATCTCGTCCTCTGTCATCCCCTTCTCCTCCTGCCCTCAATCTCCCCAGCATCAGGGTCTTTTCTAAAACAAAACCCAAGCCCCACCAAGTTCTTGGACTTACCCCTTCATACACTGGGGAGTCTTGTGAGCAGGTCCAGGAAGAACTGAGCACATAGTCTATGAAGTTCATGCTCAAGTTCCTTTCCAAGCCAGACTCAGAGGCCTGGCCTTGAAGCAAGCCAATGTTCACAAGGGACAGACTTAGCATTCTCAAGCCACTACTTCAATAAATCAATAATAATAGTGAGTTGAAAGAATAAGCACCCTAGGCCAGTATGTATGAACCTGTGGATCAGCCAGGCAGCTTCAGCACCAAACCTTCTAGGTGTCACGTGTGACAGGGAAGGATGAGGTGTGAAGACAGAGAGAAAAGGGGGCCCATTCAGCCCTCTTGGTGTTGCCTCTCCTGGTTTTGCCAGAGGCGCTGCTCTCAGCCAGACCCATGTAACAGCCCACTTCTCCTAAGCGGGTTTTAATCAACCATGGGGGCCCCAGGAGCACCTTCTTACCTGCCAGGTGCACTGCTAAGGGGGCGCAGAGAGAGGAAAGAGGAGGCCCAGAGGAAAAGGAATGTTGGGGTGTGCAATTCGGGATTATATTGAAATAAAACAACAGAGACCATAAAGTTAAACAGAATAATAGGCCCAGCCCAGGACTGGCACCAGATGAAACACTCGGCAGGTGTGAGTTCCCCTTCCTTCAGCTAATTACAGGGACAAGACGTTAGCCCTTGCAGTGCCTATTCACAGCACGTGCCTGATACACTGCTAAAGCATATGATTCTCAGTGTAACATTCTCAGATGCTGCATTTAGCATCCCAGTCAAGGCTGATATTCGGCCAAATGCCCCCATGAGACTGTACTGATAATTTATAACAAACATCCATCCCAAGTGGACCACGCCTTTACTTTCTAATAATGACATATTTTGAATAATAACATCCAGCTCCACATATTCATTTATTTAATACGCGTGCATGCATGCCTACTGAATGCCAGAAGCTGATCACACAGCAGTGAAATCCTGAACCAAAAAAAGAAACTGAAAATGCCCCCTCTCTTTAGGAAGCTTACATTCCAGTGGGAGAGACCAGTACAGTAGCACAATATGTATAGGTGATAAATGCCAAGCAGAAGACGGAGGAAAGGCAGCGAGTACAGGAGGACCATTTTTGAACTTTTTTTTCAATATTTATTTATTTAGTTGTTCCTGGTCTTAATTGTGGCAAGTGGGATCCTTTGTTGTGACGTGTGGTATCTAGCTCCCTGCCCAGGGATCAAACCCTAGCCCCTTGCGTTGGGAGAATGGAGTCTTAGCTACTAGACCACCCAAGGGGAGTCCTAAGAACATGGGTTTTGAAGTCAGCAGACCTGATAGCGCATCCTAGCTTCACTGCTTTCTTGAATATATTTAAAGTCCCCCACGCCTCGGTCTTCTTCACTGTAGTGTGGAGCTAATAGTTATCCCTACTGCATGGGGCTTTGCAAATGATTTTGTGAAGCTGGGCCTTTCATCATTTACCATAATCGTTGCACAAAGTGATACCCAACATATAATTTTTTAACCAATCCTTCCAACGCCATCTGAACTGTCTCATTGCTTCCTCTTTAAGAAGGCTAAGATCTGCATGGCAAGGATTCCCCATCTACCCTCAAAAGTTCACTCTTAAAATCAGAATACTGTGGTAAGACCGGAGTCCTAACTAGGATTTGAGTCACATCTCAGTCAATGACAGGTTCTCTGACTCAAAGCGAGTCCCCTCTGTCCTCTGGGTCTCTCCACATGACTTAAGGCAACTGCTTTTCTGAGAGGCCTGTGACAGAATAATGGTCCCCCCAAAGATCCCCACATCTTGATCCCTGAGGCCTGTGAATGTGCTACCCAGTGTGGCAAAAAGGACTTTGCAGAGGTGATCAGGTTCAAGATCTTGAGATGGGGAGTTTACTGGATCATCTCAGTGAATCCAATGTAATTACAGGAGTCCTTAAAAGAGTCAGAGAGGCTGTGATGAAGCAGGGTGTCAGAATGATGCTACATACATTCGAAGATGCTACATTGTTGGCTTTGAAGACAGATGGCAGGGCCATGAGCTTCTATGAGCTGGAAATGGCGAGGAAACAGAGGCTCCTCCAGAAGGGACACAGTCCTGCTGATACCTTGATTGCAACCCAGGGAAACCAATTTCACACTCCAATTTCCAGCGCCTTGAAAGAAGACACCGGTATTGTTTTCAGGCACTACGTTTGCCATCATTCATTAGAGCAGCTGTGGGGAAGCAATATAAAGCCCCTCTGTGCATGTTCTCTAAAAGTGTCCCTGCCTGCCTGCTTTCCCATCCCTAACTCTCCACTGCTAACATCTAAGATACGTGACCTGGCAGGTCAGCAGGTAGCTGAAGCTCTCGCAGAGGGGAGAAGTATAAACACTGAGCTTTATTACCCAGAAGCCAAGGGTCACTGAACCTCCATCAGACCAGAGCCAGATGGTGCAGAAACTGAACCAGGAGCTTCAGAATCACCACTCCCCAGAGCCCCAGAGCCCAGACAGGGCCAAGGAATTTATGATCTTCCCAAAAAACACGTATTATGCGTTCCACCCTTACTCAGAACCAAAAGATTTTGCCCTGACCAGATCCATCCTGGTAAAAGATGGGACCATCCACAGGAATGTAGCAGAGCGTGGCTCTTTTGCCTCCAACGTGAAAAGTACTAAAGGAAAAAAAAAAAAAAGACAGCCTTCTTTCACCATCGCTGACAGAGCCTCGCTCACCCTCTATAATTACCCAGTGTTGGTGGTGGTTTCGTGTGGTTTTCTTTTTTCTCCATAAACAATGTCATTTGCCTTTGCTTTTGAGAATGCTCCTTGGAGAAAGTGAAAAAAAAAAAAAAAAGTTGTTTTTGGGGATCCCTCCTGGTGGTTTAAAACTGCCAGGTGCCAGATCAGATCTTTCTGAGGATAAGTTCCATAAACATTCTGCCACGCGGAGAGCTCTCGCCTGGCAGTAAGAGCCATGTTTTTAGCAGCCAGGCGGGTCACCAGGGGCACACCTGCTAAAGGGAGCCCTCCTTGCACTTAGCCAGAGCTGAGGCTGATGGAGAGAGAGGGACCGGGCAGAGTAGGTGGGCAGGACAGAAATGAGAGCTGGGGGCTGGGGCTGGGCTGGGGGCGTCCTGGCCTTAATAGGAAACAGTCTCACAAGGGAGCCCTCGAGTCAGCCAGGCACTTTTTAAAAGAAAATTTTCCTTTTGCAGCTGTGCTGGGTCTTCATTGCTTCGCGGACTTTTGCTCTAGTTGTGGTGCAGCGAGGGGGTCTACTCTCCAATGGCAGTGTGCAGGCTTCTCACTGCAGAGGTTTCTCTTGTTGCGGAGCATGGGCTCTAGGGCATGTGTCTTCATTAGTTGGGGCTCCCAGGCTCAGTAGTTGTGGCGCATGGGCTTAGTTGCCCTGTGCCATGTAGGATCTTCCTGGACCAAGGATCGAACTAGTGCATTGCATGGTGTATTCTTAACCACTGGACTACCAGGAAGCCCCAGCCAGGCACTTTTTAAGACCATGTGCTTAAACACTACAGACTGAGAAATAGTGATGATAAAGAAAAAAGAGAGTCTTGTATGAGGAGAAGAGAGGGTGTGCTGGTGGAAGTGGGTGGAGAAGGACAACGAGTGGGAAAGAGAAACCATCATGCAAGTAAGGAAGGATGGGAAGAAGGGAAGAGAGATAAACCACAAATACTGGGATATATGCACTATTTTTCAGATTTGGACCTTAGTCGTGGCAGTGGGGAGCAGGAAACGTTCTCGAGAAATGTTTAGAAAGACGTATCAGGGAGATCTGGTGACTGGATGAGAGAGTGGGGAAGACGGGAAGTATAAGATTCATGTTTCTGACATGAGAAACGAGGGAGCTGAAGAAACCTTTACTCTGTTACGGCTCACTGGAGGAGGAGAGAGTTTCAAAGGAGTAGATCGTTTGGGGCACAACGAATTCAGTAAGCTTGAACCTTTCATGGATCTTGGCTGCAATCTCTTCCCTGGGTTGGAGAGACAGTTGGCTCACTGGTGCATCTGAAAGGCTAGAGACCCAGTCACTGGAAACATTCAGACAAGAGGGAAGCAAAGTTCATGTAAAAACGGCACATCACGGATGCTGCCAGGGGCACTGTCACCCCTGGATGCTTGCTATCTCAACCCTGGATGATCAGTTTCTTCAGCAAAAGTGTAAATGACCTCTGATGATCTCTGCACCTCAAAGATTCCAAGCTCTGGGCTGAGAGTTTGTGAATGGCTGAGAACCAGAAGAGAGAACAGCTTGTCTCATCTCCCCAAATAGAAACTGGGTTCCAAAGACAGTCTGCTGCGAGGTCTTAAAACACCAAGCGTGCCCTTACCCAGAGCTGGCTCAGAACTCAGGAGAGAGTTCAAGGCTGGAGATGAAACTCTCGTGTCCTCAGCCTATGGAGGTGGTATGTTAAGCCCAGGAACAGAGGTCATCACCCAGGAAGAGAAGATAGAGCAAGGAGAAAGGATTGCCCATGATCAAGCCCTTAGGTCTGATTAAGATGGCACATATCCCAGGAGGGGGTGGCCAAGAAAGTAAGAAGAAAACCAGAAGTGTGAGGTAACGTGGACAGCAAGGAAGGGAGCAGGCACTTCTAGTGAACACAGATCAAGGGAAATGAGAACAGGAAGATCTAGGAAACCACTGGTGACTTCCACAGGAACCATGTGACCACACAGAGGGGAATTCAGATCGCTGGACTGAGAGAAGTTAAGGAGACAAGCACAGGTGACTCCGAGAAGGTGGCCTGTGGGTGAAGGCAAGAGGCAGGATAAGCACCGGAGGTTTTCTTTTCTGTTCTTTTCTTTCTGAATAGGAGAGACAGGAACGTGTTCAAGACTTGCCTGGGCAGACCCAAGGAGGAAGAGGCTGAAGATAAAAGAGAGGAAGGGGGAGGATGGAGACGGTCTCATTCCAGGTGGCTGGGGTCATTCATTAAGCAGATTTAACCAAACATGTGGCTGCATGCCCAGACATGATAGCATGGTCCAGAACACAGCTTCTAGAATGTTCAGCTCTTGATTCTTCCCCTGACTGACTAGCTAAGTGACCTCGGTCAAGTCATGGAACCTCTCTGAGCCTCAATTTCCTTGGCAGTAACATGAGGCTGATAGTTATAACAGGCTTCACACACTTGTTGTGAGCAGGGATTTGAAGCGTGAAAACAATAATGACAGCAAACATTTAGTAAGCTTATTGTGTATTAGTATCTAGTTGTTTCAGACAGGTGGGCAAATCCAGTCCCTCTATCCACCTCAAGTAGAGACAGTGATTTTTAAATACGTTTTCTTCCGGGATTTTTTCCTCTGCATCCACAAGTCTCTGCAATGTAGACCTGAATGTATATATTCAATAAATCTTTACCAAGTGCCTACCTATACTAAGTACTAGTAGTATAGGTGCTAAGTGCTTTCATCCTCATAGTGTAAGTGCTAAGTACTTTCATCCTCACACATACTCTGTGAGGCAGGTACTATTAAAATCACCCCCATTTTACAGGTGAGGAGCCAAGACAATGAGGAGTTAAGGAACTTGCCCTGAGTCACACACCCAGACAGCTGAGGTCCAGAGCCTGTGTTCCTCCTAGCCCCTAGGCTATCCTGCCTCCTCCAAGAAATGCAAGGGTAATAACAGGAAGTGAAGCAAGAGGTCCACAGCCAATGGATGTAGGAACAGGCTGGGAGATGGGAAGCTTGGTAAGAGGCTTCTGAACAAGGCACCCTGCCCAGAGTTTACACTTTTGCAGCTGGCTTTTTAGTGAGTCTGGCAGAATTAGAGACCAATAGAGATGCATAACGGAGAAGGCAATGGAACCTACTCCAGTACTCTTGCCTGGAAAATCCCATGGACGGAGGAGCCTGGTGGGCTGCAGTCCATGGGGTCATGAAGAGTCGGACACGGCTGAGCGACTTCACTTTCACTTTTCACTTTCATGCATTGGAGAAGGAAATGGCAACCCACTCCAATGTTCTTGCCTGGAGAATCCCAGGGACGGCGGAGCCTGGTGGGCTGCCGTCTATGGGGTTGCACAGAGTTGGACACAACTGAAGTGACTTAGCAGCAGCAGCAGCAGCAGCAGAGATGCATAACAGGTGGAGCTAGTAGTAAAGAATCCACCCGCTAATGCAGAAAATATAAGAGACGCGGGTTTGATCCTCTGGAGAAGATCCTCTCGAGAAGGAAATGGCAACCCACTCCAGTATTCTTGCCAGGACAATCCCATGAACAGAGGAGCTTGGCAGGCTACAATCCATAGGATCACAAAGAGTCAGACATGACTGTAGCAACTTAGCATGCACACAGGCTTCTAATGACAAGCTCTCCCTTGGTGCTGTCTTAAGATACAACTTCATTGTCTCTGACTTCTGAGGGCACCAATCAAATGACTTCAATGGAAAAAGTCCCTGCCCCAAATCATCAGGGTCTCCCAGGCCTCTCATGGGGCTTCTAAATCCTAGCAACCAAGGCAACTGCATGGAGCTGCTGAGCCAGAAAGGGTTTTGCCTACTGACTTCACTTTTTAACCTCTGCCAAGGGGCACCCTGAGGCCACTGCAGGCTGTACATCAGCCATTATTTCTGGAAGGAATTTCCATCAAGAAAAAAATAGGCTCTGGCTATTACACAATGCAGAGATGGGCAAACCACCAGTGAGTGCTGTTTGTAACTGTAAATGTTTTTTTTGGGGATTAAGCTTTGGCACCAACAAGGACAGGAGCAGGGTATGATGCTCCATTCCAGACTCCTTGGGGTGGTTTGACAGGGCCGCCCAACCTAAGCATGTGATCCTAAAAGAGCAGTTTTAAGGCTTTTTCCACCTGTTGCATTCAGTAGAGAGGTTTTCATGCATGCTCAGTTGCTCAGTCATGTCCGACTCTTTGGGGCCCCATAGACTGCAGACACACAGGCTCCACTGCCCATGGAATTTCCAGGTGAGAATACAGGAGTGAGTTGCCACTTCCTTCTCCAGGGGATCTTCCCAACTGAGGGATCAAACCCTTGTCTCTTGGGTCTCCTGCACTGGCAGGTGGATTCTTTACTGGGAAGCCCCATAGAGAGGTTTTGAATCCCCCACAAAAGAAACTTCTCAGCTGTGCACACCACCAGCCCATTATCACCCCTCCCCCATTCCCCCTCCCCCATTTCCGGTTTCTTACTTACATAAGCCAACTTGGAGTTCTTGGCTAGTTCATCCCATTGTCTCCTAATAGAACAGCAGAACCTTAAAGCTGAACATCAGGGAAAATGGGGCCAAGCTTATTGTGCAGATCACTGCTACTGCCAAGCAGAGTCTGAACTAGAACCCTCGGCTCCAGGAGGTGCCGAGGGTTATCTCCTCTCGGGGCTCTGCACTACACTGCCCCCTTCTGGCAGTGGAGGGAAATTGCCCTTTTGGTCTGCGTGTAGTTTTTCAAGACTCTTGCTTTGACACCTCACAGAACAGACTTTCTCTGCAGAGTGACTCCAGGGATTCTAGGAGTCCCTGGGATTCTAGGTGGTGTTTCTCTTACGAATCTCACTCACTTTTTCTAGCACCCCTTCTGACCTCTGGGAGTTGGTTCCTCCCTGGGAGGGACAGGAGAAAAGTAGACATCTGTGGAAAGAGGTAAGGAAGGTAAAGCTAGAGCTGGGCCTAGTTCTTGGCTAGCAGAGCCCTTTTTCTTGGCAGGAGAAACCATACTGCATGACAAGAGAACCTAAAGATCTCCAACATGAGGTTGCAGACCTTAAAAGAGATTTACAAAGAGTCCAAAGTTTCCATTTCTGAGGGTGACAGTTTCCTTCCATTACTTCATCTCATACACAGCAAGGATCAAAATCCCAAATACCTTTGAGAGCCAAACAAGGGTCCTAAATGGATATAGAAGCAGATGTGAGTGAATGATGGGACTTTCAAGGGTCTTAGTACACAGGGCCACCTGGAGATGCTCAGACTCAAAATTCTCAATGTGCATTTTGCTGTCCAACTACAAGTCAGTTCATTTCATAAGACTTATATTTTCAGATGATACCACCCTTATGGCAGAAAGTGAAGTAGAACTAAAGAGCATCTTGATGAAAGTGAAAGAGGAGAGTGAAAAAGTTGGCTTAAAGCTCAACATTCAGAAAACTAAGATCATGGCATCCGGTCCCATCACTTCATGGCAAATAGATGGAGAAACAGTGGAAACAGTGAGAGACTTTATTTTCTTGGGCTCCAAAATCACTGCAGATGGTGATTGCAGCCATGAAATTAAAAGACGCTTGCTCCTTAGAGGGAAATTTATGACCAACCTAGACAGCATATTGAAAAGCAGAGATGTTACTTTGCCAACAAAGGTCCATCTAGTCAAGGCTATGGTTTTTTCAGTAGTCATGTATGGATGTGACAGTTGGACTATAAAGAAAGCTGAGCACCAAAGAATTGATGCTTCTTGAACTGTGGTGTTGGAGAACACTCTTGAGAGTCCCTTGGACTGCCAGGAGATCCAACCAGTCCATCCTAAAGGAAATCAGTCCTGAATGTTCATTGGAAGGACTGATGTTGAAGCTGAAACTCCACTACATTGGCCACCTAATACGAAGAGCTGACTCATTTGAAAAGACCCTGATGCTAGGAAAGATTGAGGCAGGAGGAGAAGAGGATGACAGAGGATGAGATGGTTGGATGGCACCACCAACTCAATGGACATGAGTTTGAGTAAACTCCAGGAGTTGGTGATGGACAGGGAGACTTGACATGCTATAGCCCATGGGGTTGCAAAGAGTTGGACAAGACTGAGCAACTGAACTGAACTGAACTGATATTTTCAACTCCCTGCCTTACAGTCAGTTTTGAAGTAATATTTACGGAGCACCTTTTTGTGTAAAGGGCACTGTTCTCAGCACCTGAGATGTAATGATTCTGTTAAGGTTCACACAACCCTGTGAAGTAAGTATTCTTAGCATCATCCCCATTTACAATGGGAAATGGAGGCTTGGAGCCCATCAGTATCTTTCTCTATATCCAAAGGATCTAAACTCAGGTAATCTGGCTCCAGAACCCAATTTCTAACCATCAGTATTATATACACCGTACAAGTATGTACAGTTGTATCCTTGGACATTGTTGTTGTTTTTCAGTTGCAAAGTCACGTCCGACTCTTTGTGACCCTCTGGACTGCAACACACCAGGCTCGCCTGTCCCTCACTATATCCAGGTGTTTGCTCAGATTCATATCCATTGAGTCAGTGATGCTATCTAACCATCTCATCCTCTGTCGTCCCCTTCTCCTCCTGCCCTCAATCTTTCCCAGCATCAGGGTCTTTTCCATGAGTCGGCTCTTCGTGTCAGGTGGCCAAAGTATTGGAGCTTCTGCTTCAGTATCCATCCTTCCAGTGAATATTCAGGGTTGATTTCCTTTAGGATTGACTGGTTTGATCTCCTTGCTGTCCAACGGACTCTCAGGTGTCTTCTCAGGCACTACAGTTCGAAAGCATCATTTCTTCGGCGCTCTGCCTTCTTTATGGTCCAACTCTCACAACTGTACAGGACTACTGGAAAAACCATATCTTTGACTATACGGGTCTTTGTTGGCAAAGTGTTGTCTCTGCTTTTTAATACACTGTCTAGGATTGTCATAGCTTTCCCTCCAAGGAGCAAGTGTCTTTTAATTTCATGGCTGCAGTTTCTGTCTGCAATGATTTTGGAGCCCAAGAAAATTATGGATATTATGGGATGTAAATTGTATCCTTTTGGCAAAAAGAATATGATCTTTAGTACCCAGAAAACAGTTGTTCGAGACAGACCAATGTGAGTCTGAATCCTCTCGCCAACAATTACTGTATAGGCAAATTAATGAAACTCTCAACTGCAGTGAATGATCAACTAGTCAAAGACAGTCATTCTTACTCCCTAGGATAATCACCAGGATTGAGTGAGATAAGAAATGTGTTTTAATTAATGCATGACATAAAACTCAGATACTTATGTTAACAACTAAGCAGTCAGCTCTAGACTGAGCTGCTTTAAGGGTCAGTACCTGCCCTTCTGAACTAGCTGGATGTGGGAAGGATAGAGCCTTAAGGACTTTCTAAGCTTCTACTAACAAAAGACTCCTGTTAACAAAACGCTTTATTGTTATCTAAGTTTTCAGAGGGCTCTAAGTAGGGGGAGAGTATACATATTACAATAACCTTCATGTCACATGTAAATATATTCAGGAGTCTTTTAAATAGTGGGTTTTCTTGGTATATTTTAATTGGCACAACTGGATTTATCTCTCCTTTATGAAACAGGATACCTAGAAAAATAAAGAAATCATTCCTGTGATCCCCAATTCAGACACTCGGTCTGTTCAGTCGTTCTGTCATGTCTGACTCTTTGCGACCCCATGGACTGCAGCACGCCAGGCCTTCCTGTCCATCACTAACTCCCAGAACTTACTCAAACTCATGTCCATCGAGTCGGTGATGCCATCCAACCATCTTATCCTCTGTCTTCCCCTTCTCCTCCTGTCTTCAATCTTTCCCAGCATCTGGGTCTTTTCCTACGAGTCAGTTCTTCGCACCAGGTGGCCAAAGTATTGGAGTTTCAGCTTCAACGCTGAAGCTGAAATTCAGACACTAGATGGCGCTAAATTCTCACTTCAAGTGGCACCTCTCGTTCTTACAGCCATCAGCCCCACAGATTGGGGGTTACACCTCCGCTGAAAAAGTTCAAGAGAGTGAGCTACTTTAGATTTGCGCATCAGGGAGTCTTCTAAAGAAAACAGACTTCGGATGAAGTTACCCAATATGTCAGCCTAGTCTAGCAGCTACCGCCAACAGCAAAACTAACAAATCACTAGCTCCACCTTGGTAAGAAAGTATTTGAGCACCTACTGTATGCCAGACACAAATGAGAGCTAGGAATACAGCCTTGGTTAACACAGAAGTCATATCTGCCCTTCAGGGATTTGTCCACGCTCAAGTTCTTTTTCCCTCAGCTCTCCTCCTACCCACAAGATGCTCCCAAAGAATCATGCAAGATGATGAAGTCAAGGGAAGTTGGAGCTGGAAGAGAACTTGGAGATCATTTTATCACCCTCCTCACTTTACAGACAGGAGGGCAGACAGGAGCCCAGAGAGAGAAGATGAATTATCCAAAGAAAAACAGGCCAGCAGATGGCACTAACACCAACTTTCTAATCCCTAGGTCCTTTTCCTCCCTGCCTCCAGTCCTTAAAATTTCAGCTGGGGAGAATTCCCTGGCAGTCCAGTGGTAAGGACTCCACATTTCCACCACAGGAGGCATGAGTTTGATCCCTGGTGGAGGAACTAAGATTTGGCATGGCCAAAAAAATAAAACTTCAACTGGGAACCTCCCAAGGAGAATAAACCAGGACAATCCAGTGCATGAGCAATGTAGACCTACATTCCTGAGTTTCTAAGAGTGACTCTGTAGGACAGTAAGCATCTTAACTGATGGTTCAGTGGTAAAGAATCTGCCTGTCAATGTTGAAGATGCAGGTTTGATCCCTGGTCTGGGAAGATCTCCTAGAGAAGGAAATGGCTACCCATTCCAGTCTTCTTACCTGGGAAGACTTCTATGGGCAGAGAAGCCTGACGGTCTGTAGTCTGAGCGAGTGAGCTCAGTGACTTCAGTCATGTCTGACTCTTTGCAACCATAGGGACGGTAGCCTGCCAGGCTCCTCTGTCCACAGGATTCTCCAGGCAAGAATACTGGAGTGGACTGGCATGTCATCCTACGGGGGGGTCTTCCTGACCCAAGGATCAAATCCATGTCTCCTGTGGCTTCAGCTTTGCAAGCGGATTATTTTTTTTTTACCGCTGAGCCACTGGGGAAGCCTGGGCTACAGTGCATGGAGTCTCAAAGAGCTGGACACGACAGTGACTAAACAATAACAACAAAAGCACCTGAACATGGGCAGCTACACCCGATTAATAACAGGCATTTCAACACCATCAGGTATTTACACACAGACAGGCTGAGGTTTCGCCACAGCCCATTGCCCAACAGGTATTGCTCCTGGCTGCTCAGGACCAATATGCTGAGCACCAGCCTAGGGGCCACACCCCTTCCTGCCAGAATGCAGTTCCTGCTTGCAGGGACTCAGCTTTGCTTGTCTCTGGACATTTCAGAAATTTGCCTAGGCCTAGGGTGGAGCCCAAACAAATAGAGAGAAGAGAAGAAACTAGCTCTGTCTCCTTAACAATTAGTTTCTGAACTTGGGGAGCAAGTACCTCTCCCTGAGTCTCAGTACCCCTGCCCTCAGTCTGTAAAATAAGGGAGATTGGGAATACTTTTTAGCCTGAGCTCTCCAAGGCCTGCCATGTAGCTATTTAGCTTGACTATCATGAAAAGCAATTAATTATCTTTAAATATAGCTCCTCATGAAATATACGGAGATGATCGTTTGTTTTCCTATCTTACACTCTCACATCATTCTGATAGTCAGAATGGCTATCATCAAAAAGACAAGAAACAACAAGTGGCAGAAATGTGGAGAAAAGGGGAGCCCTTCCACTGTGGGTGGAAATATAATGTGGTGCAGCCTCAATGAAAAATAGTATTGAGGTTCCTCAAAAAATAAAATAAAATAAATAGAGCTACCAGGTGATCCGGCAGCTCCACTTCTTGGTATTTACCCAAGGAAAACAAAAACATTAAGTTGAAAAGATATGTGCACGCGTATGTTTATTGCAGCATTATTTTCAGTGGCCAAGATATGGAAGCAACCTATCAATAGATAAATGGATAAAGAAGATGCGGCATGTATATTCAATGAAATATTGCTCAACCATAAAAAAGGAATGAAATCTTGCCGCTGGAGGCAAGACAAGTGTGGATGGACCTGGAAGCCATTACGCTAAGTGAAATAAGTCAGACAGAGAAAGACAAATACCCTATGATCTCACTTAGTTGTGGAATCTAGAAAGCAAAACAAACAAAACAAAACAGAGTCATAGATGCAGAGAACAAACTGGTAGTTACCAGAGTGACAGGGGATGGAGGGAAGAGATGAAATAGGTAAACGGGAATAAGAGATACAAACTTTCAATTATTAAATAAATAAGTCATGGGAATGTAATGCACAACATTGTGTGTGTGTGTGTGTGTGTGCAAGCTCAGTTGTGTCCCACTCTTCAAGACCCCATGGACTATAACTCACCAGGCTCCACTGTCCATGGAATTTTCTAAGCAAGAATATTGGAGTAGGCTGCCATTCCCTACTCCAGGGAATCTTCCTGACCCAGGGATTGAACCCGCGTCTCTTGCGTCTCCTGCATTGGCAGGCAAGTTCTTTACCACTAATGCCACCTGGGAAGCCCATATAGCATACAGAATATAGTCAACAACATTGTAACAACTTTGGACAGTGACAGATGGTTATTAGACTTCTTGTGGTAATCATTTCATAATGTATAAAAATATCAAATCGCTGTGTTGTAACACCCGAAACTAATATAGTGTTTTCTGTTAGTTATAATTCAATTTCTTAAAAGTGTGAATGTTTTCCTTGGTGTTTATTCCCCCTTTTTAAAAAATTTTCATTGCAAAACATTTCTGACATACAAAAAGTTATCAAGAATATTGAGAGACTGAGAGCTTCTTGGGGGCCAAGTGGTTAGCATTCTAGGCTTTCACTGCCTTGGTCTAGATTCAATCCCTAGTCAGGGAACTGAGATCCTGTAAGCCATGTGGAGCAGCCAAAATATGTATATAAGTATGGGGAAATGGGGCTTCTCAGGTGGCTCTAGTAAAGAACCCACTTGCCAATGCAGGAGACGTAAGATACGCAGGTTCAATCCCTAGGTTGGAAAGATCCCCTAGAGGAGGCATGGCAACCCACTCTAGTATTCTTGCCTGGAGAATCTCATGGACAGAGGAGCCTGGTAGGCTACAGTCCATGGGGTCACAAAGAGTCGGACACAACTGAGATGACTTAGCACACACACATGTGTGGGAAATACATGTGATGGTAAAATATTCATTGTAGTATATCAGTGGTAAATGTATGAGTGTTCACTGGACAATTCTTTCCATTTTTTGTTTAAATTTTCATAATAAATTGTTAAGAGAAGAAAAAGATATTAAGAACAATATAATGAATACCCAGGTAATCCCCACTTAACCTAAGAAACCAATCTGAATTTGGATAGTCAGTGTCCTAGCTACTTTTTGACCCTTGTACTATAATATACAGTATTACTTTGTATGCTTTCTTAATTTTATATACAAGTTCTCATACTGTGTATTTTCTTTTCTTTTTTTTCCCACTCAGCATTTAGTTAAGAGATCCATTCACATTGATACACAGCTTCTGATTTATTCATTTTTATTTTTGTTTTGGAGTACATTGATTGAACAAGGGATAAAGTAGTCATTGATTAGGTTACCAGACTTCTTAGGTATTTACAGTCTTTTACTTATTTGCTTGTTTTTCTTATTTAACTTATATGCAGAGTACATCATGAGAAATGCTGGGCTGGATGAAGCACAAGCTGAAGTCAAGATTGCTGGGGAGAATATCAATAACCTCAGATATGCAGATGACACCGCCCTTATGCCAGAAAGTGAAGAAGAACTAAAGAGCCTCTTGATGAAAGTGAAAGAGGAGAGTGAAAAGGTTGGCTTAAAACTCAACATTCAGAAAGCTAAGATCATGGCATCCGGTCCCATCACTTCATGGCAAATAGACGGGGAAACAATGGAAACACTGAGAGACTTTATTTTCTTGGGCTTCAAAATCACTGCAGAAGGTTACTGCAGCCATGAAATTAAAAGACACTTGCTCCTTGGAAGAAAAGCTATGACCAACCTAGACAGCATATTAAAATCAGAGACATTATTTTGCCAGCAAAGGTCCATATAGTTAAAGCTATGGTTTTTCCAGTAGTCATGTATGGATGTGAGAGCTGGACTATAAAGAAAGCTGAGCACCAAAGAATTGATGGTTTTGAACTGTGGTGTTGAAGAAGACTCTTGAGAGTCCCTTGGACTGCCAGGAGATCCAACCAGTCCATCCTGAAGGAAATCAGTCCTGAATATTCATTGGAAGGATTAATGCTGAAGCTGAAACTTCAATTCTTTGGCCACCTGATGCTAAGAACAGACTCACTGGAAAAGACCCTGATGCTGGGCAAGACTGAAGGCAGGAGGAGAAGGGGATGACAGAGGATGAGATGATTGGATGGCATCACCGACTTGATGGACATGAGTTTGAGTAAGCTCCGGGAGTTGGTGATGGACAGGGAAGCTTGGCGTGCTGCAGTCCATGGGGTCTCAAAGAGTCAGACACCACTGAGTGACTGAACTGACAGTCTTTTACAGGGTTTCCCTCCCTAGCAGCTCAGTGGTAAAGAATCCAGCTACCAAAGAAGGAGAAGTAGGTTCGATCCCTGGGTCAGGAAGATCCCTTGGAGAAGGAAATGGCAACCCACTCTAATACTCTTACCAGGGAAACCCCATGGACAGAGGAGCCTGGCACAGTCAATCCATGAAGGTCACAAAAGTGTCAGTCATGACTTAGTGACTGAACAGCAACAGTCTTTTTAGTTATAAGCAGTACTATTATGCTTATCATTTGCATGGCTCCACGTCACTTTGTGTCCATGTGAAAGTTGGCATGTTGTCATTGCTTAGTCACTAACTTGCATCAGACTCTTTGTGACCCCATGGACTGTAGCCCACCAGGCTCCTCTACCCATGGGAGTCTTCAGTCAAGAATACTGGAATGGGTTACCATTTCCTTCTCCAGGGGATCATCCTGACCTAGGGATTGAACACAAGTCTCCTGTACTGCAGGCAGATACTTTACCACTGGCCACCAGGGGAGCCAAAAGTTGGCATAATGGTGTACGATTCCATGTAGTAAAGAACGTGGCTTCTGGAGCTTTAGGGCACAGCTGGATCCAGGTTCTCATTCTATGTCATAAGGAACCAGTTACTGCCATCCCTTGGATTTGCTTTCCTCTATGCCAGCTTCATTCTCAGTGATCTCTCCACATAAGATGGCCCCTAGCTGCTGTGGGCTTATATCCAGCCAGTGGACAAAGGGCACCCCTTTCTAGAAAGTCCCAGCAGCAATGGGTGAGATTGGGACATGTATTTGTCAACTACAAACTGACACTTGCCAAGAGCATTTGCCAGTGACTGAACAACAACAAGGGCATTTGCCATCGGCCTCTGTGGAGATTGAACCCTGTGCTGCCGCAGCTGCCAACCTTCAACACCCTCTGAGGGGAATTCAGGGTGGAAGGTGAGGCACTCTGTGCTCGAGGAAAACTGGTAGAACAGGTCTTTAGATAGATATTTTCAGGAGTTGATTTCATGATCTAATCCTTTCATCTCTTCATATCTAGAAAATCACCAAATCTCTTCGTGGTGACATCAGTTCCTCATAACTAGGAGAAAATCGTTTATAAAATAAGCACTTGATTGCATTAAGCTCCCCTTTCACCAAAGTCTTATATACTGACCTTCCCCCATTGCCTCTTTGGAGCAGTCTCTCGGAGCTATCCATCTGAGGTGCTGTCTCTGGGCTACAGTCCTCATTTTGCCCCAGATAACATTTAACTCTCATGTTGTGTAGGGCTTCCCTGGTGGCTCAGATAGTAAAGAATCTGCCTGCAATGCAGGAGACCCCGAATTGATTCCTGGGTCAGGAAGATCTTTGTGTATCTTTTTAGTGTAGTCCTTGGGGTCTACACTAGCAGTATTTCTTTGTGTATCTTTTCAGTCGGCTTGTTCATCTCGAACAAATCAAACCAGGAGAATGGGATTTCTCACTGGCCAATCCTGGGTCATGTGTTTATCACGGTCGGTCTCATCAAATGGCAGTGGACTGGGAATGGGAAGGGGTGATTCTGTGAATAAAAACAGAAGAGCTGTTGCCAAACACGGGAGGACTGATGCTGGGCAGGCAACAACAGAGGTCCAGGGCCTCGTCGGCCCCTCCTGTGTGCAACCCTCTACCACTGCATGCCGTACTACATGTGATCCTTCATACATGTGTGGGAATCTCTCAAGAAAAGGGGCCCTCAGCCTTCATCTTGTCTCCCAGAATGAATACAGTTCTGCCCTGTTGATAATAAATGGCGGCCTGTGGAATCCAGTCCTGACCAGATGCAGCCTGAGGAGGAGGACAGGCAGTCAAAGCCCCTACCTCTGTGGTTTTCACCTCCTCGCCTCTGGACCCAGCCTGAGAGGGGAGTGGTTTCTACCACTCTTCACACTTCTTTGTCCTCTCAGAGTTGTTGACTAGCAAAATGGAGACCCTAACATTGTTTGTCCAGTTCAAAAAACCTTATGACCGCAAACAGATACTGTTTATTGAACACCTACTATGCGCCTTTTTTTTTAAGTATGTGACAGGGGCAAGATTTAGCGAATAAGAATGTCTTCAGCCTTCTGTAAATATACTAAGAGCAATTGTATATTTTAATAAATTTTGTACTGTGTGAATTATATCTCAATGTAGTTTTTTTAAAAGGAATTCCAGGTCTTATGTGGTATGATTCAATCTATATAAAAGTCAAGAATGGACTAATCTATGGTGATGGTGGTCAGAAGAGTGGTTACCTTGGGAACTGACATGACCGTGGGGCATAGGAAGCTTGTGAGGTACTGGAAACGTCTCTCTTGATCTGGTGGTTAGCACGTGGTGTGTCACGTAGAAATTCACTCAGCTGTGTACTTCTGATGTGTATGCCTTAAAGCCCACGTGTTATACTTCAATAAAAAGTAAACTCAAGAAGTACTGGGTATTTTTCAGTGAAGAAATCAGTTCTAGAGTAATTCAGAGCACAGGATTTTTCCTCTATTTTTATTTTTTCCATTTTTTTTTCCATTTTTTTGATTGAGATAAAATTCACATAACAAAGTTAAACATTTTAAAGTGAATCATTCAATGGAGTTTAGTATGACCACAGCGTTGTGTAACAACCACCACTATTATGGTATCATTTTCATCACCCCAAAAGAAACCTGGTGCCTGCTAAGCAGATGCTCTCCACAACTCCTTCCCCCTCCCTCTGCCCCCACAACCACCAACTTGCCTTCAGTCGCTGTAGATTTATTCTGGATATTTCATATACATGGAATCATACAATATTTGACCTGTTGTGTCTGTAAGAGCACAGGTTTTTAACTGGGATATTCTTCTGAAGCCGAAGGGGAGACACTGAAGGATTAAGTGGGGGAAAGGACACAGGCTGACTTTTGAGACATTCTCTTTCTCAAAGCTTTTGAGGAACATCACACCAGTTACCCACTGGGGATTCCCTGAATGGGAACCATGCTGGGGACAAAGAGGCCAACTAGGAGCTGTTCATATCCCTCAAGATACGGACTGCAGTTTGTACATTTAGCTCTGTTTCTTTCCACGTTTACTGCCTCCCCAGAGCTGGACTGTAAACCTCATGAAGGCAGGAACCACATGTCTTGTTCCTTGTCATCTCTTTGTTCCACAAAAAGCAGTGCTCTCCAAGTAGTGAGTGAATAGTGAGTGCATGAACCAGGTTTCTGTATTAATAGGCAGAGGGTGCAGTCAGGGGTTGCTGCTGGAATTCAGGGACCATCCAGTGATGGAGTAAAGGCTGGGGGATGTGGGATGGAGTGGCTGTGTCCAGGTTTCTATCCAAGATGATGTGGAAGGACAGGAAAAGGGAGAGGTGGGAAGACAGGAGGGACTCGAGCTTCTAGTTCAAGCAATGAGGGAGCAGTGGTTACCCTGATTCCAGGGAAAAACAATGACTTTAGTTTTGAACCCTGTGAGATGTCAGGGGGATGGGGGTGGGGAGGGGTGCAGTGTGTCCAGATATTACTGAATATTTAGATCCATAGCTCAGAATCATGCTTTGAAGAAAACATTTTCTTGTTGCTCAGTCATGTCTGACTCTTTATGACCCCATGAACTGCAGCCTGCCAGGCTTCCCTGTCCTTCACGATCTCCCAGAGTTTGCTCAAATGCTTGTCCATTGAGTTGGTGATGCCATCCAACCATCTCATCCTCTAGACGCCCCTTCTCCTCCTGACCTCAATCGTTCCCAGCATCAGAGTCTTTTCCAGGGTCTTTTCCACAGGCTCTTGTGGAAAACATAGGGTGATTTCTAAATATTTAACCACTGTCAAAGCATGGGTGTGCAGTCATCAGAATTAATGCTGGCCATGAGGCTGAAGCACTGTCCTAGAGGTTCCAGTACATCCATATTTTAGCCAGTTGCTGGACTGCAGGAAGGTTAGTGGTCCCAAAAGAAGGCACTCGGGGCTGCAGGTGTTTACCAAGCAGCACAGAAGTATTTCAATCTTTCACCCTCTGGTGTGGCTGCACATGAGCCCTGGAGTTCTTGCTATAGCCAGATGTTGTGTTAACCTAAACCCTCTCCACCCATGGCCCCCTGCAGCCCTCACAGTCATCCTGTTAGGTATCATCACCATCCTAAGTGCCATGCGACACGGTAGCACTTTCCTTACCAGCACGCTGCCAGTCTTGCCTGGGGAATTTCACTGCAGTCGATTATCCTGGTGCCAGGTCATCCAGTTTTGTTTTTTAGTATTTATTCTTATTTATTTGGCTGCACTGGGTCTTAACTGTGGCATGTAAGATCTTTGATCTTCATTATGGCATTCAGGATCTTTTTAGTTGTGGCATGTGGAATCTAGTTCCCTAATCAGGGATCAAACCCGGGCACCCTGCACTGGGAGTATGGAGTCCTAGCTACCGGACCACCAGGGAAGTCCCTGAATCATCCACTTTAATCAAGGCCTTCAGTAACTTGTGCCTATCCCCTGTTCAAAGGGCGGGGCAGCCTCATGTTTCCTGAGTGTTCCCATTATTCACGGACACATTCCAATTGATTTCCCGCAGGCCTCTGCGAATCTATTCTAACCACCCTAGCCCAACTCTCGCAGAACTTGCCACTCTCTCTTCTGTACTGCATTAGACCTGGCTATAGCACCTGTGATTCCTTATGCTATCTACCAGCTTTCAGGACTGTCACTCCCATTCCACTCAGCTATAGGTCCTTGAAAGACAAGGATCTTGTCAGGTCCATCTTGAATTCACTGATATTTGGCAAAATGTTTGGCTATGGGCTCAACAAATGTCCACTGAATGAATAAGTGAGCAGAGTCACGAGGAAGACTGAATTGTGATTATTTGGGGTAAGATCTCATAATGCATTCCTTTTATCTTTACCACTTGAATTTATATCTGATTACTTCTCTGACCCTAGTAGATGTTTTCAACTATGAATATTAAATGAGAATATATTAAACTACTCCACAGTCGGAGATTAAGGACTGCAGAAATGAAGGTAAAAGAGCAAGAATATGCCTGATGCAACCAACTGACCTGAGAATCAGAATTTAATTTGCTCCAAACATGGGGGTTTATCCTGCTCAGCACCCTCCCCCAAAGAGGGCAAAATGAGTTGTTAAAACATACATATCAACTCTTTGACTTTAAAATAAAAATACAGATATGATAGCTAACACTAATAAAGGGCCCATCTTGATGCGCAAACTGCTTTGGGAAAAATAAGAGTTGTGAAGGCTTAGGGATGCTGACCCCAGGATGCAGAATGACCAACAGAGAAGTTCAGAGATGAGAGGCCCTCCAGTCAGAGTGGAAGCTTGAAGGTCCGTATGCACTCAGGTCTTGGTCTCCCCTGTGCCCTCTCTCCCTTTGGGAGAGAAAAGAGCTCATGCAGTCTCTGAACCAACAGACAGGAGGTGTTGCCCAGGTCAATGAAGGCCTGCCCTTGTGCTGGTGGAAGGTGGAGGATGCTGTTACAGTTAAGAGCAGGGACTGGGTTCAAACCTCAGCCCTGCCCTCTCCTAGCTAATGACTGTACGTTGTGCTTATTTACAAGCCTGTTGTTCCTTTATAAAACGGGGAATGATACTGCCTACCTCCGGGGAATATTAGAAGGAATAAACAGAGGCCTATGAAGTGCTAAGCACCTGGCACTGGCAGACAAGTACTCAATTCAATGAACAGTATCCTTTGTTATAGAGTGGTAGGTGTATGGCAACCTGAGAAGTCAACATTCCTAGGTTTGCACAGGGGCCAAAGGTCACACAGATGAATCAACACACTGGTTCTCAAACCTGGCTGCACATTAGAATCAGCTAGGGAAACTTTACTGATTTTTTTTTTTAAACATTTATTTTTCCTTATTTGGCTGCACCAGGTCTTAGCTGTGGCCTTCAAGCTCTTTTAACTGTGACATGTGGGATCTAACTCCCTGACCAGGGATCGAACCTGAGTCCCCTGCACTGGGAGTAGAGAATCTTAGCCACTGGACCACCAGGAAGTCCCTCAGCTAGGAGGCCTTTAAAATGCTAGTGCCAGCCCTCTGTACCCACTGAATCCAAAATCTATGGAGAGGGTCCCCAGGTATTTTTTAAGGCTCCAAGAATCTAACAGAAAGCCAGGGTTGTAACCCTCTGCTATAGTTAAGCACTGGGGTCAAGCAATGACCTATAAAGAAAACTGCTAATAGTCAAATCAGAACTAGGTGCCCAGGCCTAACAGGGAGGACATCTTGATTGAAAAATTAAAAAAAAAAAAAGTTTACAATTGAAAATTACCCATCTTTCTAATTCTGAATACTGCACATTAATACATCATTAAAAGTTACCAAATTCTCAGAAAACCACCACTCTGGAAAAGTCATAACAAAGCTCAAGTGTTTTATTAAGAATTAAAAATACTGTAAATAAGCCATACAGTTCATTTCACAGTAAACTAAACAAACCTTTTTTTTCTTTTTCCTTTTTTTTTTCTTTTTTTCTTTTTTCTTTTTTAAAGGGCAAGACAGCCATTAAAGAACAGTACAGCTCAAAGGGGGAAGGGGAACAGCAAATGGCTACAGAAAATGCACACGGTCCTCACTGATGGATGGGGTCTGCTGACAGCAAACCTCTTCAAGAACATTGTGATAAAAGAGAGATGGTGGCCTCCATTCCCTGGGGAGGCAGTCTATGCCTTTATGAGCAGCTCTCGTAATACATTTCCTGAAGGAATCCAAGGACTCTCAGGGATTCTAAACCCTTATTCTGAACGCACTATTTGGGGCCTTATCAAGAGGTGACACGGGTCAGCCACAGGGGACTCTGTGGGGGGTTGTGTCTTCACATTCAGAACCGGCTGAATTCTTTGCATAGTTACCACTGAGATCGTGAAATGGTTCAGGAATGGAAAAGACACCTTTCCCCACAGAGGCGACCATCAAGCAGCTGATGCAACTAAAAACCGAGGGCTTGTCCCCCTCTCAATTCAGAGCTGACCTTAATGAGCTGTAACCAGTTTGAAGTGGAAGACAAGAAGTGAGTGACATCTCATGAAAACCTCGGCCAGAAGTACTAAAAAAAAGATAAAAATAAAATGAATTTTCCTTAAAGACAATTAAAAAGAAAGGTACCTCCTACCCCCACATTTTGCTTGAAATCTGCCAGCCAGGCAGGATTTTTGAGGTTAATCTGCTTCTGTTAATCCTCAACTGCAGCCACTACGGTTCTTCCCTGACACTAGGAAGAGACATCCCTTCTAGAAGGTGCCTCTGAGGCACAGAAACCGTGCCTTCAGGAAACCGGCCCCCAGCCCCAAAGCTGAAGCAGAAGACTTTTGCACAACCCTTGGTGCGCGGTAACCATCATAAATAAGTTAACCGGGCACAAAACCATGGAAGGCCCGGGAGGTCCTGGTAGTGCGGGTCGTGGAGGGACCTGGCTGTGGGGGGAGAGTTGAGGAGGGGCCATTTTTTTTTTTTTTTTTTTTTTGGTCATGAAAAACTGCACTGGCCATCCGTGCCCTGCACACGCAATCCATTTAGACTTTCTCATGAATCTTTTCCACTTTCACAAACAACCTATCCAGGTCATTCCTCAGGTCCTCTAGCAAACCCTTGGCGGACTCCAAGTTGTTCTCGTTGGTCTCGATCTTCACCGAGTACGCGACCAAACTGTCCACAGCAGTCCTAAGCATTTTTAAGTCCGACTCCACCTGGCCCACAGAGGCTCTGAGGTTGTCGAGAGAGGAGAGTCTGTCCAGCAGGTCCTGGTGGGGCACGGCGGTGGCCTCGCGGCCCAGCAGCGTGTGGACCTGCTCCTGCACCTTCTGCAGAGCCTCCACAGCGCCGGGGAGCTCGGCCACGCGGCGCTTCAGCTCGTCCACGTCACCGGCCAGTGAGAGCTGGGCCTCGCCAAGGCCACGCACCGTGCCTGCCAGGCCGCCCTCGGCGTCAGCGTCGGGGCCCAGGCCGGCCACGCGCTCCTGCAGCTCCGCCAGGCGCCGCGCCTGTTCTTCGCTCTGAGCGCGCAGCGCCTCCAGGCTCTCGCCCTGGCGCGCTGAGGCTGCCCGCGCCGCCTGCACCCCGTCTTCCACGCTCTGCAGCCGCGAGTCCAAGCCTTGGCTCTCCTTTTGGAGCGTTTCAAAGGCCTCGGAGGGTCTGAAGGCCCCGTCTTCTTCTGGCCGGAGGGCTGCGGCCTTGAGCTGGCCGAGCTCCTCCTCGAGTCTCCTGATCTCCTCGGGGAGATGGGCGGCAGACTCCTCAGCCCGGAGGATCTTCTCCGTGAGCGCCTGAAGGGTGTGATGTTCCGAATCGGCCGCCTCCTTGAACCTCTGCTGCTCCTGTTTGAGGCTCACCAGTTCTTTGACCTCTGTGTAGACATCCGACTCCATGGTCTGGATGGCGCTTCTCAGGGCCTCCATGTCCTTCTCTTTGGACTTCACAGAGGTTTGTATTTCCTTAACCACTTCCTTCAAGGCTTTCAGATCCTGCTTGTATCCCTCCGAGTCTTCCAGAGAGGCGACCTTGGCCTTCACGTCGTTGATTTCCTTCTGGCTCCTCTTCTGGACATCCGTGAAGATGGCGATGTTGTCATTGATGGACTTGGTGAGCTCCGTCAGCCTTTCCTCCACTGTGTTCTCCAGGGAGGTGAAGTCGCGCTCCCGGGCATCCTTGACCACGTGGATCCCATCAGAGAGGTCTTTGAGGATCTCATTCTGGAGTTTTTGTAGAACTTCACTGATGCGGTTGATCTCGCTCTCCCCCTGCTTCACAGCTTTCTCTGTGAGATCATGTTTATGTTGGGAGCTTCTCACGAGGGACTCAAAAGTACCGAATGTGGCTTGCAGAGACTGCACCTATAACCAAAATACAGATGTTAACCACAGAGAACTGCTGAAGGGTTTTATGCAATTCAGCTATATTTTTTTTGATCTGCCCAGCTTAAAGGTCCCTCCTCCAACAGAACAGCACCATAATTCTCCTTTGGGGAACCATCCTTACACACAGCCCATATGGTTTGGGGGACCAACCCAAAGGCTCCACTACAAGCCCTCTAGGCCTGACCAATCAATGCTTTCCATCCACCCACTTCCCCACCCTGGCCTGGAACTACAGTGATTAGGGGATGGGCATGTGGCCTAAGCCAGGCCAGCAAGTCAATTGCATAACTTCTCTTAAAACTACTGGGAATAGAAAGCTCTTTCTACTGGAATTGCTAGCTATAGGATGAGGGAAGTCTGGAACAGCTCAGACCAGCACATGATCAATGCCTGCCTACAGATCAAGCCAGCACAGAAGGAAGCAGAACTCAGGGAGGGCAAGATCAAGTTCTGAAGATACAATTTAAACCCCTGGAGACAGCCATACTGAAGGCATCTACTCTGGAACTAGTAAGTTTGAGCCAATAAATTATCTTTATCCCTCCCTCCATCTTTCTTTAGGGCAATTTTAGCTGAATTTTTAGCTCTTGCAACTGAAAGGTCCCAAGTTTTCACAGAAACAAAGCTGAGGCACATGGGAGACACTGGGCAGGAAGGCAGGAGACCAGGTTCAGATCTCTGCTTGGTAGTTCTAGCTCTTTGGCCCTGAACAAATCACATCCTTAACTGAAAATGTGATCAGTGGACCAGTGGCCCTTAGCATTTTCTGGCTTGTGAACACATTATGATACTGACTGCCACTATACATTCATTCTAAATAAATTCTACCCTGAACAGGGTCTGACCTGGGAACCACTCCAGGGAGCAGGTTTAATGTCCTGAGAGGCTGAGAGTATGATGATTAATGGCCTGCCAAAACAGTCAGAACTGCTGAGCAGAACTGAGCAGGACAAAATGAAAGGAGGAAGGGGTGGTGAATGGATTAAATAAAATAGAAAAAACTGATGATTATTGAAAGTAGGGTTCACTATATTGATCTCTTCTTTTCTTAATGCTTGAACATTTCCATAATGAAGGGCTTTAAAAAAAAATAGCATGGGTTTTAGAATGGGACCACCTATGCTCAAATCCTAGCTTGGACACTTTCTAGCTTTGTGATCACGGGGAAGTAATTTAGCATATCTATGCCTTGGTTTCCTCAGCCACAGGATGGAAACAAAGATAGTATCTAATTCATTAGCTTGTTTTGTGAGAATAAAGTGAGTTAATATATATAAAGTGCTTAAATTGGGCATAACACATAGCTGTGCCCAGTCGCTCAGACTCTTTGCGACCCCATGGACTATAGCCCTCAAAGCTCCTCTGTCCATGGGAATTTCCAGGCAAGAATACTAGGGCGGGTTGCCATTTCCTCCTCCAGGGGATCTTCCTGACCCAGGGATCAAATCTGCATCTGTTGTGTCTCCTGCATTAGCAAGTAGATTCTTTATCACCATGCAACCTGTAAACAGTAACTGTCACCTTCATTATCATTGCATCTTTCTGGAGTAGCTCAGCGCCCACCCCTGGCCCAGTGACAAAGGGCAAACACTACAGGACTAGGAATAGTACCCTGGGCTCTAGTTCCAGTCCCACCAATAACCAGCTCTGTGAGCACAAGGAAGTCACACTCAAATTCCAAGTCCCAAGTTCTTCATCTATTAACAAATCGGTTTCTAAAGTCCTTTATTGCTTCTACCAGTCTGTGATTTTAAAGCAGATTAGAATAAGGTTCTCAGGGACTCCAGAATACTAGACAATTTGCCTGCTCAACCAAATATAACCTGAGTCATAAAGGACACCTTGAGAAGGTACCAGAGACAGCTCTCCTCTGAAACTAGGTTATTCAGTCACAGAATCTGCCTGTTCTAAGCACAGATTTCAGAACAGGGGTGTCAACAGGTAGGCACAGTACCTGAAACATGGTAGGTGTTCATCAGTGTTTTCTGAATGAATCAAAGAATGAATGAATTTACAGAGCAAGGCCTGAAGAAGCCCAGGCTGGTCCATTTCCCCAACCCGTCTGTCACTCCTAACCTGGACTGGCTCTTTACAGACGGCTAGGAAGGGACCTAGATCAGAAATGACAGATGAAACCAATGAAAAGAGCACAGACAGTGTCTCCCTATGTTGGTGCTGTTCATCTTCTGAGCTGTTCATCTTCACATGCAAAGACCCCGTTATAATCAATATGCAGTGATTTTATCTGTTTCCCCAGCATATGTGGGATGCCCACTAAGTGGTGGACAAGATGCCCGAGCAGAGTGACACTAAGACAGGATCCCTGCCCTCAAGGAGTTCACAGTAGAGGCGGGGTAAGAGACTAGTTAGCGGTGGTTGATATTCAACAGGAACTTGATGTAAATAATTATGCAAATTTAAGAGACATCATCTCAATCCACCCTCATAATAATCTCATGGAAGCACCTATTGATCCCCATTTTACAAAGCAGGAGCCTGGGAAGTGGTAGAGCTGAGCATCAGAAGCCAAGAATGTCTGAGTTTAGAAACTGCACTCTTGGCCTCCAGTGATACACCCGGGCAGAAGCATGTTTAAAGTGCACTGAGTGCCTAGAAATGCTGCTCAGCCTCAAGCCATGACTCCTAGCCCAGAGCAAGATGAGAGAACAAAGAAATATGACCAGAGAACTCACTCGCCCACAGACAGCTCTTAGTCTCATTCAACTGACCCCACCGGCCTTAAGCCAACTTCTAAAATCACTGTATGCCACCCTGGATCTGCCAAGGCAACCCAAGCCCTTCAGAGGGCCTAGAGCAGAATCAGGGTTTCTGAAGCCCTGCGCCTAATTGTGCCTGCTGAATCTTCAGGATAAGAACAGGCCAGCCTCTCAGCCCATTCAGCAGACTGGGGCCATGCCCAGGTCTGAGAACATCTGAGAGCATCTGAGAACGAGATCAGGTGGGCACCCCAAAGGGCAGTGGAATAGCATGCTTCAAAGTCACACTGCTCTGATTCCAACCCCAGCTCCACCACCGAGGGTCTGCACATGACCCTGAATGAGCAACACAACTGCTCCAGACTCAGCTGGCCTATCTGTGCAGCGGTGCTCATGTCTCAGAGGGTAACTGGGAACACCTGGCCCACAGCGAAGACTAATTATGAATAATAATAATACAGTAAGAATATGTCTCTGAGAAGAACCAAACCCTCATCCTCAGAGGAATAAGGTGCTCAAACTTAGTTTGTCAGAGGACCATCCATCACTACTCACTCCTTAAGGCAAAGTAAAATCTACTGGCCACCCTGGAGATCCAGAGAGAAGTGACCACATGCAATGGAAGATCCTATGTGGCAAATGTTCCAAGTCAATGAAATGGACATTAATTGAGCACCTACTAGGTACTAAGCAAGGCATGGGAAAGATGGCAAAATGAATAGGTAAGTGGTGAACCGTGTTCTAGGAGTTCACTGCACTTTGAATCCTAGCACTGCTGGTTGTGTAACCATGTACAGTTACTCAGCCTCCTGGTGTTCACCTTCCCGGTCTGTGAAAAGGGGATCATATCAGTACTTATCAGTACCTGTTAGCACCGTGAGAGTCAGATGAATGCACAACAAACATGAGGCATTAAATATGAGCCTCTACACTACTAAAAAAGAAAGGTCATAATTTCAATGGTTTATAGCCAGGTGGATTCTTGAAAACCTGGAAAGAGTCCTCCCCTTACTATGGAGATGGGAGAACTGAGTACCCAAAAGGAAAGGGAATCTGTACAAAGCTGAGATGGAGCAAGAGTGGGAACCAGATGGAAGAATAAGGGAGGGGACAGGGAGGAAGCAGAAAGAATAAACCTCAATTTCTTTCTCCTGCCTCAACTCAAGACCTCCACCATCTGGGCCTCATCTTTAGCCTCCCCTCTTACAGCCTCCTAAATTTTACTCTGCTGCAGGCAGGATGGCCATGTAGAGTCTGCCAAACAAGCCTGTGTGTTCCTCATGCCATCTCTCAACAGTTATCCACCACCATATAGATCTAGACTGGTACCACGCTGGCCACCGGGTCACAGGCCTGGGCAAACTCCACCTTCTCTCTCTTCTGAACTCACACAGCAGTCACCCTCAACCAAAACCTGCCTGTGGGCTGCTTCACAAATAGGATTTGTCCTTTGCACCTTCATACCCTCCACAGGGCCTACCAGGAGCCATGCGACTATCAGACTTCACCAAATATTATGATTGATTGGTAAGTGGGTGGATCAAGAGAGGAAACAAAGAGCCTACTGATGATACTTCAGCAGTATGTCTATTTTTTAAGAATGATTTGACATTCCAGATAGGCAAAGCAGCGCTGCCTACTTAATTCCCTTCAAAAAGTCACCTCCCTTGGCCTGCAGCATGGAGCAAAATGACTCACTCCAGTTGCTCCACCAGTCTTAAGAGGAAATTCCTAGTCCCGCATATTCTACACAGTCAATAGAAACTTGGCAGGGCCGGCAGCATGCTGGGAAAAGGAGGCAGCAGTTCCGGGCTCAGAAGAGGTGGCGGGATTTTTTGTTTCAATCATGCAACCAAGTTTCATTGAGCAATGACATGAGTGGAGGACGGAGGAGGGGGAATGAGGCTGAAGGAGCTGCACTTGGTGTAAAAAGAAAAATCAGAAAAGGTAGACCCTAAGCAGCTTTCTGTTGAAAGGTGGGTCCATTGGAACCTGAAACAGGCCCCAGTGGCCTCAAGGCTGTCATGCAACCTGCCACTCACCAGTTGCGGTCTTTGTCAATTAAGCTCTAAATCTCAATTTTCTGGTCTGGAAAACAGAGTCAAAACTGCCAGTCCTCTCTCCTTCCCTCCCTCCCAAGGTTGCTATGAGGATTAGATAATAAGTGAGTAAGCCCTCTAAACACCATATAAATGTACCTCTGTATTATTCACCAGTGTGACCTAGTATCTTTGGCCGTTCCTCTCCTCTAAGGCTGAAATATGCTATCATACTTCCAAGGCCCACTTAGGTACACTAGTCTAATAAAGCGCAGGGGGCCTAACGAGATGAAATATTTCATCAGAACTATACAAACGAGTAACATCACTAGCTTCTCTATCCCCGGGCTCCGGGTCTATTAAAATCTGGCTCAGATGTCTCCCACGGGGAGAGCAGAGGTGCGGCCTTGCCCGAGGCTTCCAGGGATGCGCTGGTTTCCCTTCCAAGCTCCTCTCCAGACAACTCTGCCCATTCAGCGGTTCCTAATCCAAAAAGAATGAGCTCCCCAGAGCATGCCGGCTTCCTTACAGGTCACCGCTAATGTCCTATGACAGGCCCTTGGCCCACCCTCCCAGGCGGTCCGAACATCCTCGAAGCGGTCCATCCCTCGGGCCGATTCCTCAGCGGCCATTAACAAAGAGGGTCTGGGGGCTGCCTCGGAGCCAAAGGGCCGGGGCGAGGGGATCCCGAGCCGCTGGCGGAGGACACCCGGCCTGGGCCGGCGAGGGCCCCCGCCGGGAGGGCACGAGGGGGCCTGGCTGTGTGTGCGGGAGCCGCCGCCGCCGGGAGCACGGAGGTTGGGGGCCTGGGTACCCACCTTCTGCTCGACGCCCTGCAAGCCCTGACCCAGCTCCTCCCGCTGCCGGGAGAAGTCCTGGTGGCTGCGCCGGACGTGCTGGACCTCCTCCAGGACGTGGTGGACACACCAGCCCGAGAAGGCGGCCGCCGCCACCAGGGCGAGGTAGAAGAGAAAGTTAAGCACCCGGCCGAGCCTGCGCGAGCAGGACGCGGAGGACGAGGCGGCAGCAGCGGCGGCGGAGGAGGAGGACTTGCCGCCGCGGTGGCCGCCCTTGCCGTGCGCCTGGTTCTGCGGATGCTGCGGCGGGTGCTGCTGCTGCGGGTGCGGCGCGGGCGGCGGCGGGTGCTGCTGCGGCGCCGGCGGCGGCTTCTTCGCCACGTCATCCGCGCCGCCCGACGGGTGGGCGCCCTTCTCCGAGGGGCTCGCGGCGCCGTGGCCGCCCTTGGAGCCCCTTTGTTTGGCCGAGGGCATGTCGGGCGCGGCGGCGGCTGAGGCCGCAGGCTGCGAGGCGAGCGAGTGGGGCGCGCGGCCGGGGAAACTTCCTCGGGCTCCCCCGGGGCTGGGCGAGCAGCACGCGGGCGCTGTTGGCGTCGGAGCGGCCGAGAGAGAGAGAGCGAGAGCGGGCGGGCGGGCAAGGAAGGAGGCCGGGCGAGGGAGGAAGGAGGAGGGGGCCTGCCTCCGCCGCCGCCGCCGCGGCGCCGACCCCGCCTCCCGGGAAGGGAGGCCGGCAGAGCCGAGCCCGGAGCGCCTGCCACGCACGCTGGGGCCGGCGGGCGGCCCCTCCCCTTGCCGCCACGACCCCAAAGAGGGAGGGCCGAGCGGGGGGCGGCCCCGCGGGGTCTACGGAGGCTGGGATAGGGCGAGGGGATCTAGGGGAAGGCGGTGGCCCAGCCGGGTCTACGGGAGCCGGGGTGGGATGAGGGTGGCCGAGGAAAAGGGGCGGCCCAGCAAAAAGGTCCAGGGGTTGGGGGTTCGGCGGAGGGGAGGGTTGTGGCCGAGCGGGGTCTACTGGGGCATGGTGGGAGCGGGGGGCGACGATGGTATCCCAGCCGGGTCAATGGAGGTCAGGGCAGGCGGCTGTAGGGGGCGAGGTGGGGAGCGGCCGGGCCGGGTCTAAGGAGGCGGGAACCGGCTGCTGAGGTGGCCACAGGGAGGGGGCAGAGGGCTGGGTCAACTGGGACCCGGACTGGCGACTGAGCTGGGGCCCCGGGTGCCCCGGGGAAAGGCGGCCGGGCGGGTCAGAAGTGGAGGAGCCGGGCAAAATCTAGTGTTGAGGACTCAGCGCGAGCCCCGCTCCCTTCTGGACCCTTGCGAAGAGAGGAAATGAAGGGGGGCGCCCCAGGAGCCGTGCTCCTGGGAGTGGGAGTAAAGGGGCAAGAAGAGACCCCCATTCCTTTTTCCGGGGAGCTGGGGAAACCCCCAACTCCCCTCACTCTTCCCCGATCCCACCCTCCACGCCTCCGGGGGTTGGACCTTTTTTCTTTCCTGGGGTTGGACCTTTTTTCTTTCCTGGGGTTTGAAGACTAGGCAGAAAGGGCTTTCTGAAAACCAGTTGGCCCCAAAGGCATGTTTCGGAAAAGTTTGCAAATATTGACGGGCTGCGTGAAGACTGTTCAAGGGAAGAGTCATGAGCAGCCCACTTAGCCCAGCCAATTCGCTGTCGACACTGTTGACTTTTTTCTGAAGCCCGTTCAACTCCATTTTCTCTTTGCCTCCCCCGCCCCGCACTGTGTCCGCTGCCCCCACTAAGGACAGGCTCTGTGCTACGCGCTGGCAACCGGCAGCGGCCGCAATGAGAGGACGGCAGATCAGGGCTTCCATGCCTACTTTGGTGGAAGGAAATAAACTAATGCCAGGCCCTGTGCTCCGCAACTTACATATATGTTCTACCAAACCTCACTGATATCTTCTAATATAGAAATTATTTTCCCTGCTTAATGGGAGACAAACTGAGCTTGAGCCCCACCCCAAGTGATTGTCCCAAGATCTCCCATAACCGTAATCTGAACCTTGATCTGCTTCTTCCGGAGCCTGTGCGGCTTAATATTGTTGTTTAGTCCCTAAATCGCAGTCTGACACTTTGCGACCCGGTGTACTGTAGCCCACCAGGCTCCTCTGTCCATGAGGTTTCCCAGACAAGAATACTGGAGTGGGTTGCCATTTCCTTCCTCAGGGGATCTTGGGCCGTGGAGAAATTAAGCAGTTTGTTCACACTCAATAAGGCCAGTTAATACTGGGACATGTACTGAGCTCCACTTTACAAGCTCCTTTCCCCCTAATCTTGGTGTCTGTCTGTGTGTGCCTGTGAGTTAGCAACCCTGTTTCTTTTCCCTGGAAACGTCTCTCAATTCCTTCTTTAAAAAAACACTCCCTATCCTTAAGGCCTAGTTCAAATACTCTCTTTCATGAAACCTTACTTGTAAACCACATGATACCTCTCATGCGACTTAGACACAGAAGACAATTGCAAAGCATTGTGTACGTTAGTTCAACATAGCAAACCTTTGTTGAGGGTCTGCTATATACCAGATCAATATCTGCAAAGTACTAGAGTCTCCTCTCTTTGAGGATAGGAAGCAACCATTGCCTATGTCTCTATGAATCTCACTTTATAAGATACTTTTAAAAATCTCTAGTGAATGAATGAACCTATGTCCCGGCCCTCAAAGGGCCTGCATTCCACTTGGAGAAATGTGCAGAAACATTTTGAAGGCTAAATTGTGTCATCCAGACTTACAAATGGAAAACAAACTTGGAAAGCAAACCATTAGGCTGCACCTGGGGAAGTCTTCTGAGGTGGAAAGTTCTTGAACAAAGCCTTGAAAAATAGATTTGCATAGGAGGAGAGTAGGGAGGATATTTCTGTGGCGGAAATGGGGGTGAACCCCGGGCACCTGTCTGACATTAAGGGTGTGAGCTGCAATTAGGAAAGAGAGATGAGCTGGATGGAGTGGGTCCAGGTTGCAGAGGTTCGCAGAAGCTGGCCAGGCTGGCACAAGAGTTGCTATTAGTGTGGGAGGCCAAAGTAGATTAAACCAGGTTCTGGACTAGAAATACAATCATTTGCCCCAGACAGAGAGCAGTCCCCACTCCACCTAAACACTAGGAGCTCTGATAGAAAACTCCCTGCTCAACAAGGCCTATGACTCTGACCTAGGAGGGGAGAAAGGAGATGGCATACGAAAGCAGAAGACTAATATCAGAAGATGCTAGAAGAACCTTGTTTAAAAACTTCCGCAGATTGTGTTTCAAATTTCTAGTGCACAAAAAAGTAACCATCCTCCTTCAAGCAATCATCCCTGTTAGGGCAGAGGTCATGATAATTTGCAAAGTGGCTTTGGGGGCTCAGCCAAGCACACCAAACTCTGTGACCTTGAGAAGTATACTTCTCTGGATTTCAAGGTCACCATTTCTGTATCTCTAAAGGCCTTTCTTATTATTAATCTATTTCTTATAGAAAATAGTCATCTGATTTTTTTCAATCAATTGTATTTCTTTTTTTTATTTTTATTTTTTTAATTTATTTTACTGTGCCAGGTCTTAGTTGCAGCACGAGGGATCTTTAATTGCTAACACTTAGTCGTAGCACGTGGGGTCTAGTTTCCTGAACAGGGGTTGAATCCCAGGCACCCTGAACTGGGAACTTAGAGCCTTAGCCACTGGACCACCAGGGAATTCCCAGTAGTCGGATTATCATGAGAAATAATTACATTTAAAAATTTTTTAAAGTTGATTCAACACATAGACCTGCTTTAAAAATGACAGATTTCTGAACGTTCTGCCTCCACCGAGCCCTGGGAGAATGAAGGGATGGGAGATGGGACTGTTATTAGTGTGTACCTCTCACCCTTTTCCTTTTGGGAGGTAGTGAAGTATAATGGTTAAGACATGGGCTCTGGAGTAGACTAACTCAAGTTCAAATTCAGCTCCATGACTGATGGGGGAATGTGAACTCTCTGAACCTCTGTGTCTTCAGAGGTAATAAAAACTGCTTCACCTGGTTGTTGTGAGGGTTAAAGGAGAGAGACTGTATGATCCTGGGCCCATGGCAGGACTCAGTGAATAAAGAGTAGGTAGAGTCACTGAAAGTCTAGCTGCACACAGAACTTCTATGTCTAGATTTCAACATTTTTCTTTCATCATTATTTCTTGGAGCTCCCAGCACCATTTGTGGCCTATAGACCACAGGCTCTGATGGGTTTAACTTGAAAGAGCAGCACTGTTTCCCTCTGGATTGTGGTTCCACCGTGGTGTTCAGCTACACCCAGAGGAGGAGGTTGGTAAGTAGTCGTGGAAGCACACCTTCTGGGACAGGAAGACTCCAGCGGTTCTTGGGGATTTCCATTCTTTTATCCTGTTTTCTTTGTCAACACAACAAGCATTTAGAGGAAGTTTCCTGTCTCCTCCTGATTTCTTCTTAGCCTTTTCCATTTCACTTTCCATAAAGTATGTTCGATGGTCAGGAATGTAGGTAGAAAAGAGGAGGAGCTAAAGCCATCTCTTCCTTTCCCCCAGCTTGTGCAAAGATGCTTCTGAACACCCTGAACTACAAGGATCTTCAACTACCTAGAGCTCTGTAAGCCTTCAGCCCTTTGGTTTTCTGCATTTCAGTTAGAATAGCTAAATAGAAAGCCCCTATTACTTTGATTGCTTCTTCTCTATTCCAAGTTGACAAGAGGCCAAGGCATGAGGCTCAATGCCCCACAAACAGGGTGTCTGTTAGTCTCAGTGGTCCCTGGTCCCAGGAGCTCCCCAGCTCCAAAGCCTGAGCTCCATGCAACAGGGGAATTATTTCTTGGAACTCCCAGCACCATATGAGGCTTCACTTCACTGAGTCCTAGTTTTTATGGAAGAAAACCATAATCCCTACCTCACAGAGGCAATATGAATACTCACTTGATCTCGTCCACTCGTGGTCTTCCTCATCCCAGCACGTCAGTAACATCCGTCCAGTTGCTCAGGAATCATCCTTGACTCCTCTCCTTCTCTCACCCATCTCCCCACACCCAGTGCAATATATTAGCAAATTTTATCTAGCATCTCTGACTTCTTGTGACCTGCACCATTATCCCGTGGCTCCAAGTCACCACCCAACATTCACTTGGGTTATTGAAATACCCTCCTACTGGACTCCTTGCTTAAGCACTTGCTGCTTCCCTGTGGTTTTTTTTTTTTTTCAATACAAAAGCCAGAGCAGCCCCTCAAAATACAAATCAGACCTTCTCACACCTCTTTCCAAAACCCTGCGATGACTTTTCAACACAGTCGGAGCCAAAGGCAGTTTTTACAATGACCTCCAAGGGTCCCTTTGTCCTGGCCCCTACTCCCTCTCATCCCTTCTTAATTGCCCCCTCATTACTGCCATCCAGCCACACTGGCCTCCTATTGCTCCTCAATATGCCAAGTATCTTCCTATTTTGTGGGCCTTTGTAATTTTGTCCCCTGTGCCCACCAAACTTCAGCCCCAGGTATCCACCAGGTGGTGGCCTTCCCTTCCTCAATTCAAATGTCACCTCTAGGCCAGCTCTTCCTTGATCATCTGATATAAAATAACAACTGCCCAACCTGAGACACTGTCTGTCCCTCTTTCCCCGGTTTATTTTTCTCTGATATACTATATATATGCTTATTGAATCATTGCTGTATGTCTCTTCTCATTAGTAAATGCCATGATTGGGAACTTCATTTAGCTCATGCTCATATCCTCAGTACTCAAGACGATGTCTGACACATAACAGGAACTCAGTGAATATGATGAATCTCTCATTATTTAAAATTTATCTATGTAGGGCCTTCTCTTTCATAAGATAACCACAGTGTCTTATGAAAGGAAGGACAGTGGTGGGGAGGAACCCAATGAGAAATGACCTCCTAGAACTTCAGCATCAGGAGGATGGAGATGATGAAGGTGTTGATGATGATGGTGGTAAGGATGATGGGAATGGGCATGACAAAGACAGCATGGTTGCTAACACTGGGAGGCTCAGAGGAGCTGCAGTATTCTGTTAGCTGACATTTACTGCTCACTCACCCCAGGCACCGTGCCAGGAGCTTCACATGTTTTACCTCCTTTCATGCTCACTGAGCCTTTGATGTAGGCACCACGGTGGTACTGATCCAGTTTGCTGAAGAGGGTGAACAGCTCTTATACTAGGTGACATAGCTTGAGAATGGTGGGTGTCGTTTGGGCTAAAGACCAGGCAATTGATCCTGAGCTCATACCCTCAACCAGCACATGAATGTGTAGACCAATAAGAAGACAAAGCTTAGCAGGATGAGGTAATTGATCCAAGGCTAGTCAGACTTCTGAAGAAATCTAGACTCTTAATAAGCACCATGAATCTCAAACTGGGAAGGGCAAGGGAGGGCTGTATTTCAACCCATCACAGGCGATTTACCTCCACAACTGTTCCCTCTAACCATGCTGCTGATGGACCTACTTTTCATCCCTCAGGAGTGTTGTAGGAAAAAAAGAATTCTGAGAACCAGTACCTTAGCATGACATTACAAATCCTTCATAATCTGGCCCCTACTTTTCTCTCTCTCCAGCTTTCTTTCTTCCTCAAATCTCTTCTTACCCTCTGTTTAGCCAGGCTAAGCTTTCCTAGAGTTGCCCTATTCTCTTAGGTACTCAGCTTCCTTTTCCTGCCCCACCCCCAACCTGGAGAAGATGTCCCTCCCTGGTGCTGTCCCAGCTCCCAGATGGGTCATAGCACTTACTGTGTGTGATGTGCTATAATTGCCTGTTTGCTTACTGTCATTCACGCTGAGGCTTTCAGGGCAGAGACTGTCATCTGTTCCTTTTCTCAGCCTTAGTCCCAGGCAGTTTGCCTGGATTGTAGGAGGCACTCAGTCCACGATGGGTTGCTTACTGGCTGGATATGACAGTCTGTCACTGAGAATGCTAGACCTCTGATTCTCAGCATTCCCCTTTCAGGGTACCTACTCTTAGTGGAGGGGGGTGTTAGGAAAGAAAGTTTTGAAAGCTTAGAGGTGGAAATGTGGAAATGCAATGTCTTATAATAGATTTAGATAATTTGCTAATTTAACCAAAAAAGCTGAAGAGATGTGTAGACAAGATGTATTTTTCAGTGAATGGGATGGAGAGGTAGCTGCAAAAACTATTCTTCAGAGACCATTTTCATCCTGCCCCTGGCTCAAGAATCTCCCATATCTCCTTGTTAGAGTCAAACCACAATAACCAAGAGTGTGTCGTGGGATGGGAGTTTGAGAACTATGCCTCCTCACTCACCTAGGATTCTACTAAGCCTTCCTCTCCCCGACTTACAGCCACCTTCAAGCTTTCATTCTCTATTCAAGGTCTTCTCCCCAGCCCTTCAGCCTGGAAGTCCCAACTGCCTCCTTCACTAGCAAAATCTAGCCCCAGACTATCCCAGACCCCAATTAGCCCCTCCATCATTTGGGTTGTTCAGAATGAGGAAGAGTGGTGAGGATACAGACTGAGTTTGATGCTATCTGTTAGTGTCCCTCCAGCAAGTTCTTTAACTTCTCTAGTCCTCGTTTACAGAGCAGGACAAATACATCACAGGATTCATGGGAAGTAATGAGTATGAAAAAAGGCCATTTTTTACTAAGTTACACATAGACAGGGCTTCCCTGGTGGCTCAAATGCTAAAGTTCACCTGCCAATGCAGGAGACACAGGTTTGATCCCTGGGTTGGGAAGATCCCCCATAGAAGGAAATGGCAACCACTCAAGTCTTCTTGCCTGAGAAAGCCCATGGACAGAAAAGCCTGGCGGGCTACAATCCATGGGGTCACAAAAGACTCAGACACAATTTAGCAACTAAACAAGAGAACACATAAGTGATTATCATTAATATATGCCAACTAGATAAATCCAGGGAGAAGGCAGTGGCACCCCACTCCAGTACTCTTGCCTGGAAAATCCCATGGACGGAGGAGCCTGGTAGGCTGCAGTCCATAGGGTCGCTAAGAGTCAGACACGATTGAGCGACTTCACTTTCACTTTTCACTTTCATTCATTGGAGAAGGAAATGGCAACCCACTCCAGTGTTCTTGCCTGGAGAATCCCAGGGACGGGGGAGCCTGGTGGGCTGCCATCTATGGGGTCACACAGAGTTGGACATGACTGAAGTGACTTAGCAGCAGCAGCAGATAAATACAGCCATTCTATAATTCAGAGCCTATCTGTGTATTTTCAGCTAGAAAATAAAAACTAAAATAGCATCCATAAACTGTGACTTACAGTACAACAACCTAAGGTTGTGGTGAGATTTCAGTGAAATAATATCAGTAAAGCACCCACTGTGCCATATTTCAGCAGGATGGAGATTTTATTGTGTAATTAGTGTGATGTCTTATCCCCACCAGGCCATGATCTTCTGGAGCAGTGATCCCCGACCTTTTTGGCACCAGGGACCAATTTCGTGGAAGAGTTTTTTTCACAGACCTGGGGGTGGGGATGGTTTCAGGATGGTTCAAGCACATTACATGTATTGTGCACTTTATTATTATTATTACATCAGCTCCACCTCAGATCAGTAGGCATTAGATCCAAGAGGTTGGGGACCTCTGCTTTAGAGGGCCACTCCAGTATTCTTGCCTGCAGAATCCCATAGATAGAGAAGCCTGGCAGGCTATGGTCCACAGGGTCACAAGGAGTCGGACATGACTGAAGCGACTTGGCACGCACACATGCTTTAGAGGGCAAAAACTGTTGTCTGCCTCGTTCATTGCACTATCCTTAGTACTTACTGTTGGGTGGATAATTGATACTAAGAAAGCACTTCATTTGATTCATGCATTGGGCAGATTTGAGCATCTGACCTAGGCGTGGGAGCAAGAGCAGTGAACAAAGCTGCCCAAAGTCCCTGCGCTCATGGAGCTCTTATGCCAGCAGGGAGACCAGGCAATAACACACTAGAAAAGGCCCTGATGCGGGGAAAGATTGAAGGCAGGAGGAGAAGGGGAAGACAGAGGAAGAATGGTTGGATGGCATCACCGACTCAATGGACATGAGTTTGAGCAAGGTCCGGGAGATGGTGAAGGACAGGGGAGCCTGGCATGCTTCAGTCCATGGGGTGGCAGAGTCAGACATAACTGAGCGACTAAACGACAACAAACAGCATGCTGGATAGTGCTAAGGGCAAAGAGCAAAGTGAGGGAAAAGGACCAGGGTGGCCCTGGGATTGAGACGGTGGCTGCAATTTTAGCTTAGGTGGTCAGGGAGACCTCACTGAGAAGGTGACATTGGAGTCAAGATATGAAGGAATTGAGGGGATCAGCCATGCAAACATCTAAAAGAAGAGCCTTCCAGATAGAGAAAAGAGCGATGCAAAGGCCCTGGGGTGCATCTGAGGAACAGAGAAGAGGCCAGGGTAACTGGGGTAAGTGAATAGTTCATTCAACAAATATTTATGGAGCCCCTACTGTTTATGAATAAATGAACAAATGAACCCAATGCCTGGGGTACGGTCAACTCTTTGCACATGTTTATTATCACTGTCATCACCAATCTTATGTTGGGTCTCTTCCTACCTCCACCCAGTACCCAACCCAAGACGCAGCACCTAGTAAGAGGTCAGTGAACTGAATCCCACTATGTCCCTAACCATTAACACCTGGTTATTCCTTGAAGTTTAGCTGCATTGGAGACTTGTTTCCTTACAGTTGGCCTTATGCTCTGAAAATTCTTAAGTCTTAAAGTGCTACCAGAATTGTATGTAAATGCAATATTGTATCACTTGGGTTGAACTCCTCAACCTTTAGAAAGATAGACAAGGGAGTCTACAGTTCAAACTCTGTGACTTCTGGTCAGTCTCAGCCCCTTATTTTCTAGGAACAAACAGCTAGTGTCTGGGCTCAGAGCCCAGCATCCCCATTGGCTTTGGGACATCACCTGGAACCCAGCAGCCAGAGCTAGCAACCTGCTGTCTACAACTCTGAATTAGCCTCTGAAAAGTTTTCTGCTGGGAGTGGAGTAGATCAGAGTGAGGAAACCAGGAGCTTACCATGAAACTTTCAAACACAATGAACCTCACGGTGATTTGGTAGGCTTGTCCAGTGATGTAGAAGAGCTTGAGAATCACTAATGAATGAACAAACTCCTCTGAGTCTCCGCCAGCCGGGAGATTCCAAGTCACTCAGGAAAGAGACTCCTTGGTGAGCTAGGATAATCTTGTACTTTTCTCATAGTGAGGAAGTCAGTATTGCTATCTAATTTAAGCCGCTCTTGCTTCAATAAGCCCTCTCTTGGTCTGTTTCTCTGACATCCAATGAAGGTGATGCAGATGAGAACTCTACTCATAGGAAGCTTGCAATTCAGTTATAATATCAATCTTAGAGCATTCATCCCCCTGTAGCCCAAAGCCCCTCCATCAATAGGGACTTCCCAGCCACCTGTCCTAAAGTAGGCTGTGACCAGGGGGCAGAAGGGCCCATCTTCTGCTGTCCCAATGTTATCTCTCCTTGTTCCCAAACACACCCACCTTGTAGGCAGCTGGGCTCTTTCTCTCTCCTCTCTGGTACCACACAAGTTCCTGTCTTCTAGAATGAATGAGCTCTTTCCTCCACTTCACCCAAGAAAATGCTGTTCTTCCAGGAGGAGAGCACTGGCTTTAGAGTAAGAAAGTCAGTCTCATTTTAGAGAAAAATAAGGCTGGATCTCAGAGTGTTTTAGAGATTGGCCTAAAGTCACACAGCTCATCCCTAAAGAGAGAGGCAAGGTTTGAGCCATGTGTGTCTGATTCCAGACCCCTCTTCTTTCCACCAGTCCCCATGGCCTTTTGGATGAACGACCTCCAAGGAATACTGATTAGCACCCAATCCCAAGGTAAATATTTGGTGTCGATTTGAAATGCAGGGAGGCATGGAAAACTAGTTGTAAATGAGCCCTATGTAGAGGCCAGTTCCAAAGTAGTTGTCAAACAGAAATGATATCAATAAATATTTGTCAAGTCACCAAATGAATATCAATGAAATGAAGTTAAGGCAGGTGGATCTTCTGAGAAGGAAGGGCATTTTCCATCCTTGAGAAAGGAGATTCTTTGCACTATCAACAGACTTGTATTAGGATTTTTTTTTTTTTTTAAATAAAATGACTATGCCTGTGTTGTTTTCACAACAGCTGTCCTTGGTTTACAGGCTAAACTGCCCAGGGGCTGGGATTATCTGTGCTGCTGAGTAGAGGTGGCCTCTAGTGGAGCCAGATTTTGTCTTTGCCTAGTTTATGAAGGCAAGGCCTTGGTGAAGTTCAAAACATCTCTCCATTTCTCTAAGGAAGAAAGGTTCCTCTCCTAAAAGGTACAGGCTCTTTGAAGGTTTCTGGAATTTCTGGGCTTAAAGGGCAACCTGGACCTTTCTGTTTCTCACCCTGACACGTATTTGCATGTTTTCTCTGGAAACGCCTTACATCAATTTATCCCGAAGCAGCCCTGTGTGGGCCAAAGATTCATTCAAGAGGAAGAAGGGAGAATTAATGTGTCAGGTGCTGAACCAGGCATTTTATACTTAATTTCCCATTGAATCATTACAACCCTATTAGGTAAATGTTATTAAGTCTGCTTAGGGCCGGAAAATAAGACTCTGTGCAGACCAGTGATCTGCCCAGATAGCAGTCTGTCTGCAAGTGGCAAAAATAGGATTGAAACCTACATCGGCTGGAATCCAAAGTCCACCATGTTCTTTCTACTCTTCCCCCAGAGGCTTCCTGGGCCTGCGACTGCATTCAGCTTGGCATTGACAACTCTCTCAATCTGCTCCCTAGTTAGCGAACAAGCTTTATTCTTCACAATTTTCTTCATCATCAATGCCTGTTGTTGTTCAGTCGCTGAGTCACATCCGACTCTTTGCAGCCCCATGGACTGAAGCACGCCAGGTTTCCCTGTCCTTCACTGTCTCCTTGAGTTTGCTCAAACTCATGTCCATTGAGTCAGATGCCATCCAACCATCTCATCCTCTGTTGCCCTCTTCTTTTCCTGCCCTCAATCTTTCCCAGGATGGGGGAGTTTTTTTAAAGATAAATGAACCCTGACCCACTGTGTAAACTGCTAATGGTCAGCACATTAATCTTGGACTTCTTAGCTTCCAAAACTGTGAAAAATTTCTGTTTATAAGACATTCTCAGATTATGGTATTCTGTTGTCGCATCTAGAGTAGACTAATACTATTATTTTTGAAAGTCACTCGGTCGTGTCTGACTCTTTGCGACCCCATGGATATATAGTCCATGGAATTCTCCAAGCCAGAATACTGGTGTAGGTAGCCGTTCCCTTCTCCAAGGAACCTTCCCAACCCAGGGATTGAACCCACGTCTCCCACATTGCAGGTGGATTCTTTACCAGGTGAGCCACCAGGGAAGCCCAAGTATTGAGTAGACTTAGGCACTCTTCAAGTTATCCCTCGATAGTCAAGAGAAAACATTTACTATTTGAAGGGAGATTTACTCCAAATGTGCAGACATGTATCAAGATGTGGTTATGAGGCAGAAGAATTGATTTTCTCCACGTGCAGGGCAAAAAAAACTATTCATTTCCAACTGCATCAACTTATTTCCCAAGTACAGCATTGCAACATGCAAGATTCAAGATTTCGATACAAAGAGCTAGATTCAGAAACTCTCAGTATTGCTCGCAAATACTTGAGAGTTGGAATATTAAACATGGCAGTTCAAGGGTTTATGGTAGCGATATGGATGGTCCAATCAAGTTTGTCACTATAAAGTAGAGTAGGGTTAGAATTTTCATGGTTTGCTGTATTGGTTGTATCATGGGGCAAAATCTTTGGGCAATGTGTTTTGAATTAACACAGTAGAGAAGAAAGAAGCTGACCTGTTGAAGGTTAGTAAAAATTATTTTTTTTAATGTCTCCATTTCTTTGTTTCTTAAAAAAAAAAAATCATCAACCGCAACAAAAACCCCTGCTAATGGTAGGGCCCAGGCATGAGTACTTCTTTAAATCTCTAGTCAATAGGTATGTCCATCCCTGGTTAGGTATCACTACAATATATGGAACCATCATTCCAAACAACCCTCCCCATTAATGCCTTATATATTCCCCCCTTCCTCAACATTTCCCATACGAGTTCCCTAAACTGAACAATTCCAACTGTCCTTCAATATCCCCTACCTCACCTCTCCATTAATCACAGTTCTGTCCCTTTTAGAAATCAGTAAAGAAGAATTAGTGTTAAATGTTTGGAAAAAGTGACCTATTTTGGTGTTCAGCTCACCCACACACTGTGACAAGTTACAAATGAAATTAGTCATTAAATACAAAAGTTTCAACTTTAGACACGTAGAAAATAATGTGAATCATATCTTAAAAATTTTGGTGAGGAAATGGAGTTTAAACATGGGAGAAAAAGATTTTATTAAAAGGGGAAAGTGGATCAGATTTAACTACATAAAATATAAAAGTACTATATTAAAAAATTAAAAAATATAGGAAAATATTTGTTGTCAATATGGCAAGCAAATGTTAGTATATTATTATCTAAAAAGGTCGTGCAAATAGGTAAGTGCTCTGAAGACCAGAACACTATCTTGTTTGCTATTGTATTTCCTAAGTCTACATACAGATCAGTAAATACTTGTTAAATGAAGACATTTAAAGTAAAAAAAACTTAAAACCTCAGGAGATAAGTGAGAAATGACATGAAAATAATTCACAAAAGAAGAAATGCAATTGTTCAATATGTAGGAGCCTATTGCTAACCTCACCTGTGATATAAGAAATACAAGTATTTAAAATGCCAATGGGTTATTATTTTGTCTATAAAATTAGCTGAGTTTTTTGGGTTTTTTTTAACCATGGCATATAATGCCAAGGCAGGCTCCTTCATGCTATCATTGATTCGCCCACTTTGGAGTCCATTGGGACAGGTTCTGATGCTATTGAGATGGTCACTGTTACAGGAATCATGGGTTATATCTGACCAGCATCCCTCCATCCCCCTTTCTGACACACCCATGATGCTCAGGCAGTGCACTTACCTTCTGAGCCATGAGGGAAGGACACAATGAAAGGCTGCTTAGCCCTTTGCTGGGAATTTCAAACCAGCGCTGGCTGGAAGATAAGCCATTCCTTTTCTCTGGTTGTGATTCAGTAAAGATGTGACTCTGGAAGCTGCCAGCAGTCATGTCTGTTGAAGCATGCAGAGAGTATGTCTGTACTAGGCAAAAAAAAAAAAGGCTTGTTTGCAGAAAGGATCTGATTGGCACTAGATTCCCCAGTTCCCATCATTCCTGAGGTCATTTTCTGTGTCCCTGCCCTCCCTATGTGTCAATGACATGAGCCAATCAACCCTCTTCCTTAGTTTACACAAGAGTGGGCTCCTCTGACTTGTAAGAGCCTATTAAATTATTAGAAATTTTATGAATGAGTTGTTAAAGAGTTAAAACTTGAAATCAGCTGGGATAGAAGTATTAACTCTACAGCCACAGGGGCATTTTCAGCCCGTGCAAATCTGCAAACACTGCAAATCAGGGCTGATTTTTTTTTCCCCCCCAAAAGAGCCAGTAGTTAAACATTTACTAGCGCACCATTGTCTGAAAGCTGCTCAGGCTGGATTTCTCTAGCAACCCAGAGAACTTCCTGCAATGCAGCCAGAGATGCTGAATCCCACCTGAAACTTTTATTATCCTCCCTTTACAACAGAAGAAATCTCCCCAAGGGGTCCCCAAAGGAGGGAAAACCCCAAGGGGGAGTTTTATTTTTACCTGGGCTTTAGTCGCTGCACCTCAAAGCAGAATTCTGACTCATAAAACTGTTCAGCAAGGTCACTGCCAGACACCTAAGGGGCAGTCCTCTCCCCTGACCTGAATATCAGGTCAGCCCTTTGCGAGGAAGGGAGATTCAATGCCCATCCATCAGTGCTGGGTGAGATGGAGCCACGGAGAAAGAGATCACAAGAAATCTTTGTGTTGGCCTCTGAGCCCAGCAAGGAGGGTCTCAGGCCCGCTTGCCACAGGAGAGTTTTGAGAGCAAAGGAAATTCCCAGCCATCCTTTGGGAGTTCGTGCTCTGGGTCGCCTGGTCTCTGAGACTGTATTCAACAGATTGGCAGCAAAAAGAGAAACTGTGTCCACCGCCAGACTTCTTTCTGCCTGGTGATTCTGCCCACTGGCACAGATGACCCAGGGAGTGCCTGGGTATCTGGTTAATCACTTCCCTCCTTTTCCTTCTGCTTTTGGAAAAGAGACGAGAAAGAGGACTATAAAGGAAGAATCAGGAAATAGGGGCCCGCCTCCAGATACCCTCAGAAGTCTCTTGACAAGTAGGAGCATTAAAACTATTTGTACCTTCTACAGCAGGAATTTCATTTTAAGGAATCACTTCTAAAGAAACAGTATAAAATAAAGGAAATGGTTTATGCCCAGATTTGTTTATTAATGAACTATTTTGAATAGGGGGAAAATCTGGAATCCACACAAATATCTAACAATAGGAAAATGATTAGGTGAATTATAATACATCAATTTAAAACTACAATACAGTCATTTAAAATGTTTTGAAGAGATTATAATAAGATGGGAAAAAATTCTTCAGTTAACTAAATAAAAATTATATTTAGAATGACCAGCACTACAAAAAGAAAAAAAGGCAAACTAAACTAAGTAATAACTGAAAACCGGAACGGTGTACTCTCAAATCTTAACTGTGGTTTTCTCCTTTGGGTGGTGGAACTAGTGATGGTTTTCAGTTCTGCTTTCCCATGTATTTTCCAAATTGCATTCAATAAACATACTTAAAAATGGATATTATATATGAAGTATTCCTGAATATTTATCTTGTGCCAGGCCCTATGCTAAGTACTTTCATAGGTTAATTTATTTAAATCTCCCAGCAAGCCTATGAGGTAGGTACTTGTAGTGTCTCCAGTTTACAAACTGAGGCTCAGAGAGCTTAAGTAACTTGCCCAGAGTCACACAGCTGATAGCCAGGATTTAGAGCTTGGCCTGTTTGACTTCAGAACCAAAGCCCAGAGTGTACCCCACCCTCCCCAATAAGAGAAGAAAATAAATAAATAGATATATTTTATATATATGAAATAAGCTTCTTTTAAGCAGTAGATCCAGGTTTCAAGGCTAGTTCCAGGCTTACCTCTCTCGTGAAAATTTCTGTGCCTGTCCCATGTCCTTAACTCTGGGACTGATGTCCACTCGCTTCTTTGACTCTTACATAGCTGCCTATCTTTTCTTCTTCTCTTACTCTTTCCTGCTTTTCATCCTCTCCTTCCTTGTGCATCCTAGATGTCGGCTGCAATCTCTCTGCACCGTAAGATAAAATGAGCCAGATGCTCCCAAATTCATGTCCTAAGAGAAGTTTAAAAGCCTTACCCAAGATTTCTGCAAATTCCCTGGGAGCTCTCTTTCTTAAGATTACTTTCTTAAGGCGATTTCTGCCTCCAGCTCCTGACTCCACTGAACTAGTTTATTCAGGAAATGGTCTCACCTTTCTGTCCCTGACCCAGATGGAAACTCAGCTCCTTCCTTGGTTTCTACAGAAAACCTGCTCTACCAGGTGATCTGAACATGTATAGACTTTATGAAAGGTATTGGAGAGCTTTCCACAGCTGAACTCAAGCAACTTCAATAGTAATAGTTAACATTCCTGTGAAAACAAAACAGAACACAACACAACACTCTGCTCACAGGCCCTGGAAATGTATTATTTATTGGCTGCTTTGCTCTATGAGTATCTTACTGGATCCTGTCTCCCCCTAACTGCCTACCACTTTCATTTGCTTTCCTGCCCTGCCCTTACCTCACAACCAACCCCAAACCCTTCTCTCCAGTGTGTAGAGTACATTCAAGCCCCAACCTCCAAACTCAGCTCCTGACCCTTCCAGGTGCCCAGCTGAACAAAATGACCTTTTATCAAAGTTGAATCCACTCTTCTTACAAGGCCGTTGTATTAGTGGATAGCAAACTTTTTATACTTCTCCCATTACTCTTGACTATGTAAACAGAATTGAGACCATGCTTTGTGCCAGATGCTGGAGATATACAAAACTAGAAAAATGCACAAGAGACAATTCTTAAGAGATTTGTCATTAAGTTCCTTAGGCTTCACAGCTTACTGAACAAGTAATTCCCATACTAAGCTTCCCTGGTGGCTCACTGGTAAAGAATCTGCCTGCAGTGTAGGAGACGCAGGTTCTATCCCTGGGTCGGGAAGATCCCATAGAGAACGACATGACAACCCACTCCAGTATTCTTGACTGGGAAATTCCATGGACAGGGAGCCTGGCGGGGTACATACAGTGCATGGGATCACAGGAGTTGGACGTGACTTAGCAATGAAGCCACTACCACCACCAATCCCCATACCAGGGGGATTATAACAAATATAGTAATCCTAATAACAAAGGTGCTAATAACAGACATTGAGGCAAAGTGTCCTGGGACTTTAAGGATGGAGCAGCCTGTAGATTGGGGCCCCTTAGAGATTCAAGGGTGAGACCCACAGGAGTCCTCAGTTCTGAGTTCCTTTCTCTAGTCACGTGTTCAGCTTGTGTTGCTCATATTTCCCTTCTAAACCCTTCTCTTTGACTGTGGCTGCCAAGGTTCTTTCTATTGCATTACACAATGTACAGCATTTATGATGGACATTAACCTCAATAACATGAACTTGACAATCACCCTGACATGAAGAACATTAGGTCTGCTCTAGCACTGCTCCGCCCTGCAGGGAAACGTGAACGTCTGTCTACAAGACTATTTGGTGGGTTGAGCAACAGAAGATATTGAGGGCTCTCCAAGGAAGTCAACATCTGCTAAAATACTCAATAAAGTCCATTTTCAACCTAAGTTTCCTATTTCCTCTGTGTGTGTGCTTTCACCCTGCTTTCAAAACCAAGTACAAACCAGAGCTCTTTTGTCAGATTCTTTCCAAACAAATGCGGGTGAGGGAGGGCTGATCTCTGTTATCACAAAGGATGTTGCCTATCTCGACACAGGTTTCAACAGCTCCTTTACAAAACACTGTGACTGTGCTTTATTTAGTCCTAGCTTGAATTTTGAGCATGGAGCCACTGGTGGCCAAGACATTCAAACTGCTTGTCACAGAAGTTCTAATGTTTGTGGAACAGGTTTCATGCTAGTTATTGTGCTAGATATAACATAATATCAAATTCAATCCCCCCAAACCAGCCTATGAGGTAAAGGATATGTCAGAATTTTTAAAAGAAAAAAGGAAACTGAAGCTCTGAGAATTTGGCCCAAATCACACAGCTGATAAATAGGAGAGCTAGAGTTTGAAGCCAGGTTCACTTGAGTCTAAACTCAGTTCAGTTAGTTCAGTTCAGTCACTCAGTCGTGTCCAACTCTGCGACCCCAAGGACTACAGCATGCCAGGCTTCCCTGACCACCACCAACTCCTGGAGTTTACTCAAACTCATGTCCATCCCATCAGTGATGCCATCCAACCACCTCATCCTCTGTCATCCCCTTCTCCTCCTGCCTTCAATTTTGCCCAGCATCAGTGTCTTTTCCAATGAGTCAGTTCTTTGTATCAGGTGACCAAAGTATTGGAGTTTCAGCTTCATCATCAGTCCTTTCAATGAATATTCAGGACTGATTTCCTTTAGGATTGACTGGTTTGATATCCTTGCAGTCCAAAGAACTCTCAAGAATCTTCTCCAACACCATAGTTATAAACTCGTGGGATCTCTCAAAAGCAATAATCTAGTGAAATACAAATACTGGTTTTAACCTAGATGTCCATCAACAGAATGGATACAGAAACTGTGGTACGTATATACAATGGAATATTACTCAGCTATATGACCCTGGTTCGATTCCTAGCTGAGGAAGATCCCCTAGAAAAGGGATAGGCTACCCACGCCAGGATTCTTGGGCTTCCCTTGTGGCTCAGCTGGTAAAAGAATCTGCCTGCAATGCCAGAGACCTGGGTTGAATCCCTGGGTTGGGAAGATCCCCTGGAGAAGGGAAAGGCTACCCACTCCAGTATTCTGGCCTGGAGAATTCCATGAGGTCGCAGAGTTGGACACAACTGAGCCACTTTCACTTTCACATATATATATGTGTAAAAAAACGCATTGGAGTCAGTCCTAATGAGATGGATGAACCTAGAGCCTATTACACAAAGTGAAGTAAGTCAGAAAGAGAATACACAATATTGTGTATTAACAAATATTAACAAATATACAAATATTGTGTATTAACACATGCGTACAGTACCTAGAAAGATAGTACTGATGAATTGATTTGCAGGGCAGCCATGGAGACGCAGGCATAGAGAAGACTTGTGGACACAGTAGGGGAAGGAGAGGGTGGGATGAATGGAGAGAGTAACATGGAAACATATACATTACCATATGTAAAACAGATGGCAAGTGGGAATTTGCTATGTGACACAGGGAGCTCAACCCAGTGTTCTGTAAAAACCTGGAGGGGTGGGATGGGGTGGGAGATGGATGAGGGGTTCAGGAGGGAAGGGACATATCTGTACCTGTGACTGATTCATGTTGATGTGTGGCAGAAACCAGCACAATATTGTAAAACAATTAGCCTCCAATTTGAAGAAAAAAAAAAAAAGAAAGAAAAAAAATATCAGTTTTGAGGTAATTTCTAGTAATTTGAAATTGGAAACCAAATATTTTATTTAAAGATACAATCAGGATTTGCCTTCACTATCACCATATTCTACTATTAAGTTTGAAGTTCAGATTGCAATTATTACCGTATTCTGGATTGAGATTTAGTTTTATTATAAAAGAGATATGTGGTCATTGTAAAAATTTTTAATTTTATGAAATATAAAGTGAAATAGAAATGTCAATAGCCCACAAAAAACTGAATGGATACTTCACCAAAGGAGATCTACTGATGGCAAATATGTGTATGAAAAACGCACATTGTTAAGCATAAATGAAAATTTAAACCACCCATTCGAAAAGCTAAAAAGTCCAATCATGCCAGATACTGGCAAAGATACAGAGAAACTGGAACATTCATACAGGGCTGTTGTGATGTAAAATGAAACAACCACTTTGAAAACCAATTTTGCAGTTTCTAAGGTTAAACATACACCTAGATTTAAGGGCCTAGATCTGATAGATAGAGTGCCTGATGAGCTATGGAATGAGGTTCGTGACATTGTACAGGAGACAGGGATCAAGACCATCCCCATGGAAAAGAAATGCAAAAAAGCAAAATGGCTGTCTGGGGAGGCCTTACAAATAGCTGTGGAAAGAAGAGAAGTGAAAAGCAAAAGAGAAAAGGAAAGATATAAACATCTGAATGCAGAGTTCCAAAGAATAGCAAGAAGAGATAAGAAAGCCTTCTTCAGTGATCAGTGCAAAGAAATAGAGGAAAACAACAGAATGGGAAAGACTAGAGATCTTTTCAAGAAAATCAGAGATACCAAAGGAACATTTCATGCAAAGATGGGCTCGATAAAGGACAGAAATGATATGGACCTAACAGAATCAGAAGATATTAAGAAGAGGTGGCAAGAATACACAGAAGAACTGTACAAAAAAGATCTTCACAACCCAGATAATCACGATGGTGTGATCACTGACCTAGAGCCAGACATCCTGGAATGTGAAGTCAAGTGGGCCTTAGAAAGCATCACTACGAACAAAGCTAGTGGAGGTGATAGAATTCCAGTGGAGCTATTTCAAATCCTGAAAGATGATGCTGTGAAAGTGCTGCACTCAATATGCCAGCACATTTGGAAAACTCAGCAGTGGCCACAGGCCTGGAAAAGGTCAGTTTTCATTCCAATCCCAAAGAAAGGCAATGCCAAAGAATGCTCGAACTACCACACAATTGCACTCATCTCACACGCTAGTAAAGTAATGCTTAAAATTCTTCAAGCCAGGCTTCAGCAATATGTGAACTGTGAACTTCCTGATGTTCAAGCTGGTTTTAGAAAAGACAGAGGAACCAGAGATCAAATTGCCAACATCCGCTGGATCATCGAAAATGCAAGAGAGTTCCAGAAAAACATCTATTTCTGCTTTATTGACTATGCCAAAGCCTTTGACTGTGTGGATCACAATAAACTGTGGAAAATTCTGAAAGACATGGGAATACCAGACCACCTGACCTGCCTCTTGAGAAATTTGTATGCAAGTCAGGAAGCAACAGTTAGAACTGGACACGGAACAACAGACTGGTCCCAAATAGGAAAAGGAGTACGTCAAGGCTGTATATTGTCACCCTGTTTATTTAACTTCTATGCAGAGTACATCATGAGAAACGCTGGACTGGAAGAAACTCAAGCTGGAATCAAGACTGCCGGGAGAAATATCAATAACCTCAGATATGCAGATGATACCACCCTTATGGCACAAAGTAAAGAGGAACTAAAAAGCCTCTTGATGAAGGTGAAAGTGGAGAGTGAAAAGTTGGCTTAAAGCTCAACATTCAGAAAACGAAGATCATGGCATCCGGTCCCATCACTTCATGGCAAATAGATGGGGAAACAGTGGAAACAGTGTCAGACTTTATTTTTCTGGGCTCCAAAGTCACTGCAGATGGTGACTGCAGCCATGACATTAAAAGACGCTTACTCCTTGGAAGGAAAGTTATGACCAATCTAGACAGCATATTGAAAAGCAGAGACATTACTTTGCCAACAAAGGTTCGTCTAGTCAAGGCTATGGTTTTTCCAGTGGTCATGTATGGATGTGAGAGTTGGACTGTGAAGAAGGCTGAGCGCCGAAGACTTGATGCTTTTGAACTGTGGTGTTGGAGAATACTCTTGAGAGTCCCTTGGACAGCAAGGAGATCCAACCAGTCCATTCTAAAGGAGATCAGCCCTGGGATTTCTTTGGAAGGAATGATGCTAAAGCTGAAACTCCAGTACTTTGGCCACCTCATGCGAAGAGTTGACTCATTGGAAAAGACTGTGATGCTGGGAGGGATTGGGGGCAGGAGGAGAAGGGGACGACAGAGGATGAGATGGCTGACTCGATGGACATGAGTCTGAGTGAACTCCGGGAGTTGGTGATGGACAGGGATGCCTGGCGTGCTGCGATTCATGGGGTCGCAAAGAGTCGTACATGACTGAGTGGCTGATCTGATCTGATCTGAACACATAATCTAGCTATTCCTCTCCTAGGTATTTACACAAGAGAAATGAAAGCACGTGTAACTACAAAGAGTGGTATGTGAATGCTCGGGGAGCTTCATTTGTAATATCCCTAAACTATTAACACTCCAAGTGTCAATCAGATGAATGTATAAGCAAGCTGTGGTACATCTATACAACAAAATGCTATCTAGCAATAAAAAGGAACTAATTACTGATACACTTAACAGTACAGATGAATCTTAAATTAATGTCACTGAATGAAAGAAGCAAGACCAAAAATAAGATACATTATTTGATACCATTTATGTAAAATTTTAGAAAATGCAACCCCTTACTGACAAAAAGCAACTCAGTGGTTTCCTGGAGATGGGAGGTAGGGCAGGGAAGGATGGGAAACAGGTATTGGGAAGGGGCGTGTAGAAACTTTTGAGGGTGATGGATATGTTCCCTGTTGGGATTGCAATGATGGCTTTATAGGGGCTTACACGTGTAAAACATTAAATGGCACATTTAAATATGTGCAGCTTACTGTATGCCAATTATACCTCCTAGAACTATTGCTGCTGTGTTGCTTCGTGTCCAACTCTGTGCAACCCCATAGACGGCAGCCCACCAGGCTCTGCCATCCCTGGGATTCTCCAGGCAAGAGAACTGGGGTGGGTTGCCAGTTCCTTCCGTACACACACATACACACACAAGCATACACATATACACAGTAAGCCCAAAACCTGCTCTTGAACTTACCTCTGATACCAATTTTACAATCATCTTTGTAGACATTTGCACAATCACATTATACACTACAACTTCGGATCACATTATACACTCAACTTGGTTTTCTCACTTGGAGTCTTTTATTGCCGGTACACAAAATTCTACCTTGTTCCTCTCAATAGCTTACTGGTAATCCAGTGTGTGAATGTTTTGTGATATGTAACGTGTCCTGTATTTGAGGACTTTTAAGAGACTTTCAGTTTTTGCTGGATAATTTTTTCAAATCACTACAATTCTCTTCTGAGTCATGGGCACCTGACTTAGAAGCTTCCTGTCCATGAAAACAGCCCCTTGCTGGTGCTTTCTCCTGTTCTTTCTCCATGCACCCAGCCAGCAACCAAGCTGTTCTGGCTTACTTACTCCACCTGGTGGACAGTGTGGGAAATCGCCAAAGCTTTATTATTTTTCCAGTGTGAGTGGGTCTTGTTGACCTAAGTTGGCTATTCTCAAATCCGTTTTGTCCCTGGATGCCAGAGTGATCTTTCTAAACATAAATCTTATCCTCTCACTCTCGGGATGAAAACTCATCACCTAATATAAACCCAGAACTCCTTACTGGAACACACAAGGTATTAATACTCTGGCCTTTGCCCAACTGTCTAGCCTCAGTTTTGGTAACTCCCATCCTGGCACTTTGTACTCCAAAAATACACGACCAATTATAATTCTCTAAACACACAGTGCTGCTTCCTACATCCACATTTTTGTATCTGTTATTTGCCCTCCCCAGAGTGTCATTCTGCCCTCTCCTATTCCACATTTGCCTGGTAAACTCCTATTTAGCCTTCACAGCCCTACCAAAGAGTCCCCTCCTCTCTGCAGTGGGATTTGCTTTGCAGTTTACAGTCTTATCCTTTTGGAGGCTACAAGGAAACTATTTCAGCAAATGGAGAGTTTCTTGACTTTTTTCCCAAGGGATAAATTGTGAAATCCTTATGACTCTTCTTTTTTCCTCAGCAGTCCATGGGGTCTCAAAGAGGTGGACAGGACTGAGCGGCTGAACTGAACTGGGATCCAAAGGAAGATATTTCATCCATTCATTCATTCACTCAGTGTTTGAGGCACCAATATAGGCACTTAGAATACATAAGTGAATAAAACAATGATCCCTGCCCTCATGGAGCTTCATTCTGACAGAGGAAGAAAAACAGTACTAATACACATGTGTGTGCAGGCTAAGTCACTCAATTGTGTCCGACTCTGCGACCCCATGGACTGTAGCCTGCCAGGATCCTCTGTTCATGGGATTCTCCAGGCAAGAATACTGGAGTGCATTGCTGTGCCCTCCTCCAGGGGAATCTTCCTGACCCAGGGATCAAACCCTTGTCTCTTACCTCTCCTGAATTGGCAGACGGGTTCTTTACGCTTTGTAGTATTCCAGAAGATGTTAGGGCAAAAAGAGTCAAGCAAATCAGAGGATTCTGTCTATAAAGATACATGTATCAAAATGTACAAGCAAACAGACTATCACTGCTATGGGAGGTGATTTCCCTGCTGTTCAAGGCTCTTTGAATTGGATTTCTGCTCCTCGAAGCCAAAAGCATCCGAACTAAACCAAGGCACGCCTTGGCGTGCCTTCCTTAAGAGCAATAGTTGGTATCCTAGCTCCATCTGTTCCTTTGACAAGGAAAAATTAATTACAAGGAGATGCCACAGTCTCAGATTCCATTTGGGGATTTTCCTGAGGGCCTTTGATGACATTATGTTCTTACTCATGCACCATTCAATTATTTCCACCCCAGGTAATCTCCTCCTCTCTGTCAGACATGGAATTAAGAAAACTGCACCTCAAAGGGAACCCGCAGGTCAGGATTCCAAATGAGCATAACCAACTGCTATTCACTGATATGATCTGTACAGAGGACCAGGCTACCAGCACAGTCCTAGGACAAGCAGCATCATCTCCAGCCTGAATCACTACTACAATCTCCAAACTCTTGCACTGCTGGGCAGTTATCCTCACGCAGCCAGGGTGATTCTTAAAAACATATATCACATCCTGTCCCTTTTCTTCAATCACTGTTTATCACTTCCAGGCTCCCTGTGAGCTGGCCCTGGGTGACTTCCAACCTCCCATCCTGCTCCACTCCTCCACCACAGTCCAGCCACACTTGCTTCTTGGCTGGTTTTTTACGTACGCAGATCTGCTTCCACCTCCTTTGCATTTTTTCCTAACATCTTTTTTTTTCCTCCCTTTTTCTATACAATTAAAAAAAGTAGATTGGTGAGTCTTAAACAAAGAGAAAACAACTAAATAATGTAGAATGTAGCCATTTGCTCTTTTTTTTTTTTTTTTTTTGGCTGTGCTGGATCTCAGTTGCCATAAGCAGGATCTTTAGTTGCTGCATGAGAACTCTTAGTTGTGGTATGTGGGATCTAGTTCCCTAAAGTGAAAAAGTGAAAGTGTTAGTTGCTCAGTTGTGTCCGACTCTTTTCGACCCCATGCACTGTAGCCCGCCAGGTTCCTCTGTCCATGGGATTCTTCAGGCAAGAATACTGGAGTGGGTTGCCATTTCCTACTCCAGGGGATCTTCCTGACCCAGGCATCGAACCCACATCTCGTGCACTGCAGGTGGATTCTTTACCATTTGTGTCACCAGGGAAGCCCCTGTTTAGTTCCCTAACCAGGGATCAAACTTGTGTCCCCTGCCTTGGGAGCAAGGAATCTTGGCCACTGGACCACCAGGGAAGTCCCTGCCTTGCTCTTTAAGTCTGCACACAATCTGATTTCTCCCCTCTGTGCCTTTTGTCATGCTGTCCTCTTACCCAGAACACTGACTCCCTTCTTGCAGCTAACACACTAACTCACTCCTGGACTCAGCCTTAGGGCAGTTCATTCATTCAAAAAATACTTATGAGGAGGGGAATAATGCGCCAGACACTACACCCAGCACTGGAGAGACAGCCATGACAAGTGAAGCAGCCCTTAGCTGCATGGGTTCCAGTGCGAGGAACAGATTTAATAGGATAGTTAATGAGACAGCCATGGCATCAGTTTCATCTGCATCCCCAAGAAAGTGACAGACAACTACTTCCATGTCCCCAAGAGAGATGTCAGACTCCTTACAAATGAGGGGGTCAAAATAAGTTTTGTGACTGGTGGCTCCTCATCCATTCAGACGTAGAAAGAGTTAAACTTAGAGAGTCCAGGGGAGACACAATGTCTGAATAGTCAGGGAAGCCATAGGAGCATACGAGGGTACCTGTGGAAGAATTATGGGAAGGATGAGAACAAGAGGGACAAGCAGTTTAAGCTGCTTGCCTAAAATGACATAGCTAGTAGGTAGTAAGGCTGGGATTCCAACCTAGAGTTATTTTAATAAGCCCACTCTCTTTTATGGTAATTTAATTTCCTCTAATTTCTCCCCCTCCAGATGCCTTGTTGTTGTTTAGTCGCTCTGTCACGTCCGACTCTTTTGCAACCCCATTGAGGTAAGAATACTGGAGTGGGTTGCCATTTCCTCCTCCAGGGGATCTTCCCAACCCAGGGATGAAACCTGTGTCTCCTGCATTGGCAGATGGATTCTTTCCCACTGAGGCACCAGCAAGGCCCCCAGATTGGCTACTAACCAACTCTCCCTGGCCTATCAGGAGGTATTGGCCCAGTGTGCTTGCTGTGCCCATATTATCTCTGCTCTTTGTTCTTAATTAACTCACTCTTTTCTGCAATACTTTGTGTCTGGAAATTCTTTTCCAACCCATGTTCGGACTGCCATGACAGATAAGATATAATAAGTGGTACAGATGAGCCTTCTGGTATGTGCGAATCCAAGGCATTCCCCCTTTTCAGCAGAATGCATTTGTTCTTAATAAAGAGCTAGTTTGTACCTGAACTAATTTGCTCTTTGAAAGCTTTGATCTACGTACACTTGGAAATCATTTTTTAAATTTATACTTTATCACAATAGTCTTCTTTTAAATAGCAAAGTCAGCTTGAGCATTGAAATTCTTTTGACCATGATTATGTTTTACTCAGATTTCTAGGATTTGCTGATTATGTACTTAGAGGTATACTTGTATCTACTTAAAACCCTGAAAGTTGAGAGTTGTTTTCTTGGGTGGGAGATTTTTAGGACTTCAAGCCTGGGAGGCAGCATTTCAAGTAGCCCTGAGAAACTGCTCTGAGGAGGCAGGGGATGGAGTCAGGTTATACAGAAGTTTGCAACAAACCAGGCAGATAGTCTGAACATCGAAGATTATTGTTAATTAAGAAAACCAAATATCTCAAGTTTAGGAATTTAGCGCTCTCTAAGTATGGGAAGATGCAAGCGCCTGGGCTCACTGAACTCATTCCTTTCATATGCATTCAGCTGGGGCCAGTATCCTGCATTTTCACATCTCCCCTACCCCCATCCCATTGTTCTCCCTTTTGGGGGCCCTCACATTTGGAGGGCTGGAATCACGGATGGCTGTGACATTCTTGTTTACAGACATGGCAAGAGACACTCCATCACACACTTGTAACATGAACAATCTCTATCAGAGAATCAACCAGAAACACTTTGCTGCTCTTCTTCTTGTAGCAGAATTTACATTTTTATTGTTCTTTCTCTGACTGCTTCATATATACATATGAGAGACACATAGACAGCTTCATATTTTAGGAGAGTTGGCACCATTTTGTTCTTTTCGCAATCTGGAAGGCACAGCCAGCCACCCCAGTACCTGGTCCAAGCAACCTTCCAGAATAATGGACTGTGATTATAAATACTTTGGGCACTTAGTTGATACAGTGCTGGTATGCTTGTTGACATGTTATGGAAGTTAGATAATTATGCCAATAGGCAATACCTTGCATGTGACTCTGCGTGTGTGTGTGTGTGTGTGTAGAGAAGCCATGAAATGAGTTTTGGTTTCTATTCTTGACCAGTTCAGTGAGTCACTGAATATCTTTTTGCTCAGTCATAAACCCTACAATACTTTCCATTAGAACCCCCTGGAACTTGGGTAAGAGCTTTTGTACCGACACTTAAATGTTCAGGACTCTCAAATTTTTATCCTTACAAATAATCCAATTATTTAAGTTCCATATCACTTTGCTTTATTATCAAAGGGAAGAAACCCTTAAGCGGTTGTTGGTGGGGCAAACATCTTTTAAAGCCAAAATGAACTCCTTGCAGTTTGACTGTCTAAGAATTGGGCCTGAAGGAAACAACTTGAGAAATAAATATTATTATTCCACCCCCACAGCATAAATAATTTTGACATACCTTACTGAAGGGCCTTTTGCAAATCTATTGCTTTTCATAGTTTACATAAAAAACTCCTTTTCTTATCATGACTTTAAAGAATATGAATACAAAGGAGATGGGAAGATTACTGTGTGGTGTTAATAGCCCTCCATCAATAAGATAGGACATTCAATGATAAGAGCAGTATCACTGTGAGGTGTGTGAAATTACATTAATAATGTATGAATGAATACATTCTCATTGTTTAAAAAAAAAAAAGCCATTTGTATGCATGTAGAATAAATGAGAAACATCTCCAAACTTGCTTCCTAAACAGTTGAGAGGCTAACTTTTCATCTCATTTCTATGCATTTCATATATACAAAATACTTATAGGGGCCTTCTACTGACAGCTCTCAATCAAGTGTAAATGGTATCACAACACAGTGACTGTTCTATAATTCATGCTTTTATGTTGAACACTATCTGAAGAGCCATGTTTCTTAATCTTTTCCTTTATGTCTTCTGGGTTTTGCCTTTATTTTTTTTTAATTTTTAAAGATTTTTTTTTGACATGGACCTTTTTTGAATTTGAATTTGTTACAACCAATTTTGAATTTGAATTTGTTACAAGCATTGCTTCTGTTTTACATTTTAGTTTTTTGGCCATGAGGCAAGTGGGAATTTTAGCTCCCCAACCAGGGATTGAACTAACACTCCCTGCATTAGAAGGTGAAGTCTTAACCACTGGACTGCCAGGGAAGTCCCCTGCTATTTTAGAAGCCCTTTCCCCACTCCATTCAGTTCAGTTCAGTCACTCAGTAGTGTCAGACTCTTTGCGACCCCACGAATCCCAGCACGCCAGGCCTCCCTGTCCATCACCAACTCCCGGAGTTCACTCAGACTCACGTCCATTGACTCAGTGATGCCATCCAGCCATCTCATCCTCCGTCGTCCCCTTCTCCTCCTGCCCCCAATCCCTCCCAGCATCAGAGTCTTTTCCAATGAGTCAAGTCTTTGCATGAGGTGGCCAAAGTACTGGAGTTTCAGCTTTAGCATCAGTCCTTCCAAAGAACACCCAGGGCTGATCTCCTTTAGAATGGACTGGTTGGATCTCCTTGCAGTCCAAGGGACTCTCAAGAGTCTTCTCCAACACCACAGTTCAAAAGCATCAAGTCTTCGGCGCTCAGCCTTCTTCACAGTCCAACTCTCACATCCATACATGACCACTGGAAAAACCATAGCCTTCACCAGATGGACCTTTGTTGGCAAAGTAATGACTCTGCTTTTGAATATGCTATCTAGGTTGGTCATAACTTTCCTTCCAAGGAGTAAGCATCTTTTAATTTCATGGCTGAAATCACCATCTGCAGTGATTTTGGAGTCCCCAAAAATAAAATCTGACACTGCTTCCACTCTTTCCCCATCTATTTTCCATGAAGTGATGGGACCAGATGCCATGATCTTTGTTTTCTGAATGTTGAGCTTTAAGGCAACTTTTCACTCTCCTCTTTCACTTTCATCAAGAGGCTTTTCAGTTCCTCTTCATTTTCTGCCATAAGGGTGGTGTCATCCGCATATCTGAGGTTATTGATATTTCTCCCAGCAATCTTGATTCCAGCTTGTGCTTCTTCCAGCCCAGCATTTCTCATGATGTACTCTGCATAGAAGTTAAATAAGCAGGGTGACAATATACAGCCTTGACGTACTCCTTTTCCTATTTGGAACCAGTCTGTTGTTCCATATCCAGTTCTAACTGTTGCTTCCTGACCTGCATATAGGTTTCTCAAGAGGCAGGTCAGGTGGTCTGGTATTCCCACTCCACTGGGTGCTTCAATTGATTATTTTTCTATTTTTTATTTAAATATATTAAAAAATTTTTTTACAATGTTGTGTTAGTTTCTCCGTAAATCTTCATCCATGGTTGAACAGGACTGGAAGACATTTAGAAAACAGCTGCCTGCTGGCCTGGAGGTGGAGTAGAAGAGCAGGTCTGTCTTGGCTGAGCTCTGAGCCATCACCTCTTTGACCTCTCACAGATACTCCTTTGAGCTTCAGCTCCCTTTGGCCCCTCCCACTTCCTGCCCAGAGTCTTCTTCTCTGTTGGCCCTCACAGTCTTTTTTGTTTTCCAGGAGAGGACTGTGTTTCCCAGGTAAGTGGAAAGGACTCATGGAAGAGGGTAAAGGAGAGTATTAAGGCTGGTTTTCTTTTTAGTATGCTATGTATGATGGTAGAGGCAATTGGAATGAGAAATAATCTCCAATTTTACACCAACTCAGTTCCGTGGAGTCAGGGGAAAAACTGGTTTTGGTGTTTTGGAAACTTGACCAAGAATCAACATTTTGTATGCCTATGGTTGATTCATATTGAGGTATGGCAAAAACCATCACAATATTGTAATTACCTCTAATTAAAATAAATAAATTAATTATTTTTAAAAAAGAATTGATATTTTGATTCACTCTCAAAACCAATGATCTAAGTCTGCCTTATATTCAAGACCAAAAGAATAAATAATGACAAAATCTGTCAAAAAGTTGTGGTTAAATTTTGAACATGCAGTGATTGATCATCTAATTCATATTTTAGCCAAATTATTTCCCTCCCTTCTACTTTCTATTGCTTTTTTCCCCACTTTATCGATTTTTAGTCCTTCTTAGTACCTTAAGATGGACAAGTGAGAGAAAAAGAGATGGAATTCCATTCAATAACGTTTTCTGTTTACACTGAAGTCATATATTATGTGAGGGGTTAGGTTCTAAAGAGAGACCATAAGGTAAAAATCATGTAAAGTCAAAGTTATCCTTGAAAATTCCTCAAATGGACCATAAGACCTAGGAAACATCTAGTTTTGTTTTGTTTTGTCTCCAGAATTGAAACTGATTTATGGGGTTGGTTTGTTTGTTTTTGGCCACGCTTGTGGTTTGTGGGATCTTAGTTCCCTAATCTAGTGTCCAACTTGGGCCCAGGGAATCCCTGGAAGTCCAGTGGTTAGGACTCTGGGCTTCCACTGCAGGGGACCCGGGTTTGGTCTCTGGTTAGGGAACTAGGTTCCCACAAACCACTTGGTGCAACCAGAAAAACCCAAAACACCAACAACAGAATCAATATGATCTGGCCAGGGAGTGAAAACGAGTCCTAACTACTGGGCAACAGGAATTCCTGGAAACAGATAAATGTTTCTTCCCTTGAGCATTAGATAAAATAATTGACTAGTATTTGGGGATGGATTAAAAGGGAAGATAAGTACCTTCAAACATTAGACTCATATTCTATATGGTGAAGTCAGGACCAGTGACACCATTTTCAAGGTCCCATGCAAAATGAAAATGCAGAGCTCCTTGTTCAAAAATGAGTGAGGATTTCAAGTAGGCAGCAGCAGAGCTTTAAATTAAGTATGAGGCTCCTCTAAGCATCGGGTCATGAGCCACTGCATGCCCAAGAAGCTAGCCTTGGATAAGGAGCTTGGACCAGTAATGAGAAACTTGGAAACTGACATCAATTCAGGAAGCGAAGCCTCACAACTCTCATAAAGAGAAGAAGGGGTTAACATCACTGCTGGGGTTTCAACCATGCTTTTGTGCTCCCTACTCCACATCTCATTGATGTCAGGTTGAATTTGCATTACGTTGTTGCTGGGAAAGATTTAAGGCAGGAGAAGGGGAAGACAGAGGATGAGATGGTTGGATGGCCTCACCTACGCGATGGACATGAGTTTAAGTAGCTTCCTGGAGTTGGTGATGGACAGGAAAGCTTTGTGTGCTGCAGCCCATGGGGTTGCAGAGTTGGACATGACTGAGTGACTGAACTGAACTGAGATCAGCACACGATGCAACCCCACTATAAACGTTAAGCTGCTAAGAGGTTGGAAATCCACATTAAAATTACATTTTTGGATCTTCTGATTTATTCAAGGATTCACTGTAACTTAAAACTCAGATTTAAGATGTGTCAAAAGAAGTCTTTAAATTTTTTTGCCGAGTAAAAATGTCGATCTGCCCTGAGTCATCTGCCAAAGGCAATATCAAATTCAATCTATTGTGTAATTTACAGGGAAAGCAAACTGCATTACCATGAGTTCTCGAAGTGCTTCAAAAAAGAAAAGTTAAAAAAATTAAGTATGATAATATGTCTTCTTCACATAAACAGCTAATTGTTTTACTTACTAAAGAGGTTGCCTTTTCAGATTTTTTTTTCTTTTTCGGAAGGTCATGAACTAATCTGTGCAAGGAGGATTTTATTTTATGACTGCCTGGACTCTTTGGGTAAGAATATGATACAAGGCTCTCTGTTTTATTTTAAGGAAGCTGCCTAATATTTTACAGGACTATATTTCTCCAAAGTGCTTTTATATACAAGCCAGTCTAAGGGCAATTGGTCAGGACGTTTCCTGACCAAGAGGTTCACTGACCAAGAGGTTTCCAGGTAGCAAGTTATTTAATGTTGATGTAATAGAAGATTATTTTTCCAGGAGATTTTTCTCTCTGGCATGGGTCTCTGATGCTACCCTACCTTTTATGTCTCAAAGTTCTCACCCCAGCAGATGCTGAAACTTGACTCATCTGTTTTGACAAAAATTGCTTCCTTGTGGCTTTGAGAATCATATATTTGAGCTTTAAAATACATGCCATGCCCAGGATCAGGCGGCTGGTGACCCAGGTAGATTGAACAACTCTCTTGACTCATGCTTACCTGCTTCACATTATGTAATATGGCAAAACAATACTTAACAAGCTCCTGCAAAGCTAACAAAGAAAGCAAAGCTGCCATGTGTCATTGTCACAGTGTCCAGAAGTTTGGGGGATATTTTTAGTTACTCTTTCTGTTGTGGAGTCTCTAGGGTGGTGATGGCAGTTGTGTGGTGGTGGTTATTTGGCAAGAATTGAAATTAGAGGCTTCTGTCAACCTGACTTCTGATTCCAACAAACGGCATAAGCTAGGTTCATAGGAAATTACCAGGGTGGCAACAGCATTTTCTCTTTAATCTCTTGATTTGTACCAAGTTGTGTATTTTAGAAGAGAGGAAAGAGTGGCATTAGGAGACACAATACAAATTTATTCAGATCACCAGCTAAGGTTGTTCAGAGTGGTTTGCCAAATAGTTTCAGCATCTAGCACTGATTGAGTGCTTACTGTGTACAACCCTAAGCATTTCACATGCTTTATCTCATTCCATCTTCACAATAGCCCAGTTAGATAATATTTTCTCACTGACCAAGATATCATAGTAGTAAATGTCAGAGGGAAGGTTTGAACCCAAGATAGGGCCATTTTTTAACACTGAATGATTCCATCTAGGTCCATCCTCCTTTATTTATTTATTTTTTGCACCCCACCCCCTCCATCCTCCTTTAAAATGTTGCCTGTTTTTTTTTCTCCTACTAATAGAACCAATTTTCCCTCCACCAAACCAGACATGATTTCAGCACTAAATAGAAGTACTTGAGGCTATACAAGTCACTTACATTCTTGCATGAAACTATCTCTCAAATAACCCCCAATTTACACCTGGCAGAAGATGCAGTTTTCCTGTGTGCAGCTGGGGGAAGGGTGTAGACTCGGAAGCACACCCACAACAGAGCAGAACTGTAGGCCTGACCGCACAGAGCTCCTCTGGGACTGCTTATTTACATTAACCACTGTCGAAACTTCTGAAACTTTTCTCGGAGATAGGTGTTGCCAAGAACCCTAGGGGAAGTTAGATGCTTTATCTTTTGCTCGCATACGAAGTTTACGTCTTCAGAGAGCGTGGGTGGGTGTGACTCCCAGGAGCTAATCGTCCTGTCCAGTCATATGCAAATCTGGATTCCTGTTTCTGTGGAGGTGCAGACACAAACATAGGTGACAATTTGGTTGCTGACGTGCGTGGGAATGCACTTGCCCAGTAGAGGGTTAGATTGTCTCCGTGTAGACCGTGTGATAGTGGGAACTTAATTTGGATCGCCTGGTCTAGATGAGGGGTGTTTGGGTCGTAAAAGTTCCACCTGCAGCCAGGCAGCTTGCTGCATTGCTCACGATGGTGTGGGGCCCTGTAGACCAGTGGGGTCAATCCAGGGCTTCACGGGACTGTCCGCGGGCGGCTCCGCCCCGCCCCCAGAATCCCGGCTCCGCTCAGTTCCCCAGCGCCCCGACTGGCCCCGCCCCCAGAGCCCCAACAGGCCCCGCCTCCAACACCAGGCGCTTGGGAGGCACGGCTGCCCCAGTTCCGTAAACACTCCTCTCCCCGCCCCTAGCAGTACACGGACTGCACCACTCGCAGCCCACGGCGGGGAACCGTTCCCTCTGGCATCCAAAATACCCCCAATCCAAGCTCTCCTGGCTCTCTTTCATTCGAAGTTGAGGCTGATGCTTTCTATAAGGGTCAGATCTGTCAGAACTCTGACATCAAAGCTGAAGTGCCCTAGGTTTACCCCTCTCCTTGATGCGGTTTTCCCCCCGCTCTCCGCTTACGTGGTGGCCACTCCGTGGCTGCCTCTCTAGAGTCCCTCCTGGCCCTTTAAATACCGCGTGGGGGGGGTCGGGGAGGCTGAGGGTTATTGGACTTGTGAGTTTCCAAGGTGTTTGTGTGGTCCTGGGCGAGGGAACACTCAAAGACCCCTGACGAGGAATCCTTCAGTCGTCTTTCTCCTCCGCCTGTCTTCGTGCCGGAGCCGGTGTGTACCATCCCCGGGGAAGGGGTCGCGGGCTCTGAGGTGACGGGCCAGATTGGCAGAGGGGGACGCGTCACCACAGTAGCTGCCCGTCGGCCTCCCCCACTTCATCTCGGAGCTGCGTCCTGGGACCCGCGGCCAGGGGCGGTAGAGCCCGGCTTCTCGCTTCCCCACCCCCCTCCCCATATTCCTTGTTTGACCTCGAACCGCCGTCCCGCGTGGGAGCGGGGCGAGGGCACCGAGTGGCCGCGGCGGGTGTTGGGGCGGCCGCGGGCTTCGGGCCCTGGAGGGGCCGGGGTCGTGGCTGCTTGGCCTCTGTTTACCTCCCGCTGGGCCCTTGCCAGCGACGGCGCCACGAGCGGCTTCCCACCATCCGGGCTCCGGGAGGGGGCACCTTGTAGCCCGCGACCGCTGGCCCGGCTGTGGGTGAACCGAGCCGCGGTCAGGCCCAGGAGGGGCTCCGATCGTGTGTTTGGGGTTTGTTGCCGGGGTTTCCTCGGTACTCGCCTCGGCCTCCGCTGTCCCCTCCCCCAAGGGTTTGTTTTGACAGGAAACGTGCTGCTGAAGGGGAGGGGCGCCCACGGGACGTGGGCGAGGGTTGTGCAGATGCGTTCCCGAGATGGTACCCTCAGTTACCCGGAGGAGGCGGGACATGCGGGTCAAGCCCGGGTTCGAACCCCTGAGGCCCTCCGGGGTGGTTTGTGCTTCCCAAGGCTGCTACTTTGGATGGTGCCACTCCAGGTCACAGCGATGGTTTGGGGTGGCACGTGGACGAACATGGTTAAGTGTTTTCATTAGTGTTAAGGAAAACTGTTCTGTTAAACCGAGCGATTTCACAGTGATAGAAAGTTTCCTTTCAAAGCAAATCTATTTAAATACAAAAATCTCGTCCAGATAAAGAGAAGTGTTTGCTAGAGCACAGGTGAGGATTGAGATGTGGAAACAGACGTGAAGAGAGGTCGTCAAGCGACTAAGTCTTGGGAAACATCATCTTGGATGGTTATCCTGTTACTTTGACGTTGAAGAAACTAGAGAAGCTGTCTTTGTCCCCAGTGGGCCCCTTGGGCCCCAAGATCCCCGTGGTCCCATGGTCTCCAGCCCAGTCAAAAACTTTGCTCTGTCCAACCTGCCAAATTTAATGAGGCTATGGCAGTGGTTCCCACTTTAGGGGTGCCCAGCCTGCCTTTTCCTCTTGCCTCCGGGGATTTCATCTATCATCCTGGCAGCCCCTGGAGGTTGCCTGACTTAAAGTAACCCAGGGCTGAAGATACCCAGTCGTGTATGAAGCAGCTTCAGTGCCCTTTTGTGGAGGGTTGAGGGCCCAAAGGAGGAAACAGGTACTAAAACAGGTCCACCAGAGGTGGGAGAAGTGTTTTCAAGTGTGCACAGTGCCTAGAAATCTTTCCCTGATGCTGTAATGTTATGGGTGGCATGAACATTTGCTTTTTTAAAACAATGATTGGCTTTGTTGGCCTTTATCTAGCCCTTTGTTGGCTCTAATTTGATGAAGACCAGTATTCTGTAGCTGAATGAAACAGGCATCTACCTCTCTGCTCTATGGTTTTTGCTTTGCTGCGTGTGGATAACTCTTTAGCACTGCTAATTGTTTAGGAGTGGTTCTAAAGCAGCACTTTGCAGAAGATGAAGATTTCCCATATCATCTGCAGGGTTTTCTTCAAAGTCCAACCTGACTCCTGTGACTCCCTACCCTTTACGACAGATATATGAATGCTTGTCCTTGCACCTGACCTTGATTGGGTCTTGAAGGATGATACCTGCTAGATGTTTCTTGAAATTTTCTCTTTTTCATGACTTAACCTTAATTGGCTGGGTTCCATTCCTCAGGGCCCTGCTGGATAATCTGAGTAATTCACTTCAAAATGCTTCTGACTCATGCTAGCTATAAGCAATTAACCCCTTTGATAATATTTGAGTTTTACAGAGGGATTTTGCAGTTCATAAAGAAAGGCTCCCTGATGGAGGATTTTCAGTCACTGTAGTGCGGTAGGTGAGAATAATTTTGGTCAATGAACTCTTTCAGTGATGCCCTTCGTGGTATGGCACTTGAGCAGACACCCTGGGGGGAAAGTCAGCTGGTTATCACATGTGCAAGGCTCCATGTGGTGATGGATAGATCAGTTCAGCAGCATGGGAGTGGAAAGAATGAACAGTTCTCCGCATTTTCTGTAGGCATCCTAGAGTGGTAAAGAGCACAAGCTTTAGGGATCCACTGCCTGGATTAGAGTTGTGCCTCTGCCACTGCTGTGAACCCTAGAGCAAATTATTTAACCTCTCTGAGCCTCAGGTTCTTCCCTCTAAAAAGAGAATAATGATGATTCTTTTGCTAACAAGGTTATAATGAAGATTCAAGAAGATAAAACATTTTAAGCACTTATTATAGGGGCTGAGTCATAGTAAGTACTCAATAACTGTTACCTCCAATTGTTATTTTTTGCTACCAGTTTAGCATTAGGAGGGTGGAAAGTTACAATGTGCAAGTTTCCTTAAGCGCTGGGACTGTGAGTCTTTGCTAATTTGAATTATTGGTGCTTTGGAAATGGGTTGAAATAGGCACTGGAAATTGGAGGAAGAAGACATAGCTTCTTCCTGAAAGGAGTTTAACATTTAGTGGGGAGACAGATTTGTAGACGACTATCTTTCCATGACCACATAATGGGAATATAAACAATGTGACTGAGACAGAGTAGAAAGGTAACCCAAGTTGTCTTGTGAATAGTGTGACTTAATTTGTTGATCAGTGATTCTCACTGAGCTCTTGCTCTATCCCAGGCAGCATCTAAGCTCTAAAATGACTAATAAATGGAATGAGTAGGAAACTCAAGGAAGGTCACTTTGAAGTTGTAACATTTGCTTTCAAGTCTGAATGACAACAAGGCTCCAACCACACAGAGATCAGGGAAAAGAACATCCCACTGGAAGGGAATAGCAGGTACAAGTGCTCCAAAGAAGGAAGTTTGGCATGTCAGAGTGACCCAAAGAAAGCCATTATGTTCAGAATACGAAGAATTAGGGGGAGAATGGTAACAGAATAAAGTGGACAAAGGCCAAATCACAGAAGGATTATAAACCACTGCCAAGAGACCTTGTAGGAAAAGGGGACCCACCTGGAGAAGAACACTTAAAAGGGATTTCTTTTGCCTTTTCTGAAGGGTTCTGGACAATTTCTTGTTTTATTCACTAGGCACTGTTCAAAAAGGACATTGGGAAAGTTTGACTGTCTAGAAGAGACTTTATAATAGAGTGCTATCTAAGCTAACATAGCAGTGGGAACAATCAAGATCTACGGGATCTATGGGATAAATAAAACTATTTATTATTTAAAATAAATAAAACTATGGGAGACTGGACTGTTCTGAATGAGACTTGAACTTTTAGTACAGTACTTCTTCTTCTAACCTTTTACTTTGCAGTCATTTCAAACTTACAGAAAAAGTTGCAAGAACAGTACAAAGAACTACTCCCTATTGTCTACCTTTTACTCATATTCACCTATTAGCATTTTGTTCCATAGGCTTCATTGTTTTCTCTTTTTCTCTCATTTGAATCATTGGAGAGAAAGTTGCATATATCATAGGGCTTTATTCCTCAATGCATAATCACAGCATACTTATCAACTTCAGTAAATTTGACATTATAATACAGACAGTAGATTCAAGTACTGTAACTGTGTTGTCAACTGATGCAATAATGTTTGTTATAGCATTTTTTAATTTGGTACAGGATACAGTCTGGGATCATCTACTGCCCTCAGTTGTCAAGTCTCCTTTCATTATCCTCAACCTTTCTTTGTTTTTTATGACACTGACGTGTTTTAAAAATTCATAATTTCTAATAAGAATAAAATAATATTTCATATCTGTCAAGCACTTAGTAGGAGTTTAAATACATAGACTATTTCAATTACAACAATTCTATAAGGTTGATAATACTGCTGTCCCCAATTCATCAAGGGTAAGTTCCCTGTCTCCAGTCTATAAGTCTCACTAGTTGAGATAAAGAATCCAGTCCTCCTGGCTCCAGAGCCAGTGTCCTAACTGCCTTGGTGACATGTGCATGGCGACTGGTGGATCTTTGCAGTTCTGAACCGGTGCAGGATCATTTGCAGGTAGATTTTGCTGCAGAAAGAAAATAAGAAAGTAAAGTCAGTTATCTGGACGCAGCCTGAGGATCACTAGCAAATTAAAAATTGATTTCCCCCTTATATGTGGTGAAATGCAGGATGAGCCCCTTCAGGTCTCTGTAACTTGTTCCCTCTTCTCTAAAATGCCAGTGGTCATATAGCTATTCATTCCCCAATAAATATTTAAGTGCCTCATGCCTCCCAGTCATTGACCTTGGAAGGAATGATTATACTGCCTTTATTATTATAAAATGTGGAACAGTACAATGAAAAATGTGATTATTCTCTTTGAATAGTGATACACCATAGTGCTGGAGGCTTTGTTTTGGTGTTACCTCCTCTCTTCACATTGACCTTACCTTTGGCCATTGAGTAAATCCTCCCATGTGGGATGAGACGTGGTGCTTCCGGAAAGTTGTCCAGTTAGTTTGTGAGTTGCACTCATGAAGGTTAAGTAGATCTAGTTTGTCGGTATTAGAAGCATTACATTTCTTAAAGAAACAACCTGCTTTTGTTGTCACTATTCTAAGAGAGAATCCAAAACAGCTTTAAAGGCAGTCTACTTACCCTTAATGCTTTTGAGTCAAGTAGCTTTGTCCCCAGGTGACCTATGTGGACACCTGAGACCAAGAAAGGTAAGAGCAAGTATGAAGGAACTTGCAGAAGATTATACCATGATGCGCCATTTGCTTTTGATTTTTGTATTTCAAACAAATGCAAGAGTTCTGCCCTAGGTCAACTCCCAGTCTTTGTTATCTGTAGGAGAACATGCTTTTATCACCATGGAATGAAACTGTTCTTCCCTCCAGAGTTTCTAATGCCTAAAATGATGATAATAACAACTACCGAAGCAAATAATACTAACAACAGCAAACATCTGTATCCTGTTTACTCTGTATCAGACATTGTTCCAATATACACTGCCTGAATGAAATCTCTCACCAACCCTATGAGTTAGGTATTATTAATTTGAGAATGCAGGCCATTTCTTTTGGCCTCAAAGAAGTTTCTGCTCAGATCCATGAAAACCCAGTTGTCTTGTAGAGGCTTCTACCAATTAAACAGGATTTCTGAACATTTTGACCCTTTTACATTTTATTTACATCCCCTATGCCAGAAACTCTACTTCCAGTGAATTGTTGGAAGAAAGCAAGCTGTGTATGTGCTATGCTCAATCACTTCAGTTGTGTCCAACTTTTTGCCACCCTGTGGACTGTAGCCCACCAGGCTCCTCTGTTCATGGGATTTTCCAGGCAAGAATACTGGAGTGGGTTGCCGTTCCCTCCTCTAGGATATCTTCCCAACCCAGGGATTGAACGTTTGGTTCCTGCGTCTCCTGCATTGCAGGCAGATTCTTTACCCACTGATCCAGCTGGGGAGCCTGGAAGAAAGCATAGTTGCATGTTATTGAGCATGTCTGCCATGAAACATTTGATTTCTCAGAACTTCTAGTGATGTGATGCTTCACAGAACTCTGGGTTTATATAGCATTTTAGCAGTTCCTCATAAAAGGCACCTGATAGCTGGTCCAACCCCCTCAGAAAAATGAGGTGAAGAGAGCAGATGCATTGTGGGTGAAGTCATGCAGCAAATCAACAGCAGAGTCAGGCCTCACACCTGGCACTTCTACCTCCCAACCTGGAGCTTTTCATTTTTTAAAAATCTTTGTACTTAGCTGCCTCGTTAAACACAATTAAGAAACCTATGAGGTGTGCCATTCAGCTGGAGTATAAAAATGAAATGGACAGTTTTAGCTATTAACCTAGTTCATAAATTCCAATGGATGAAAAGCTTTTATTCACTTTTACCTAGAAAAATAGCCAAAGTGAAGAGAAATGATCTCAGAGCATCATGGCACAGTTGTCACAGTTGAATGAATGAAAGAAATAATAAAGTGGAAGCAGAGCTTAAGGTATTCTAGTTTAAGAGTATGACAGGACCAGGGAATATTGAGTCCTAAGCCTCATGAGGCAGGTAGAGGTGGTAGGTTCTTTGTTCCAGGCCTTAACCTGTGCAGCAGCAGGTCTGTAAATGTGGAATATCAGTTTGCAAATGTTCTGGTTGCAATTGTACCAGATGGGATTCGGGGATTCCGATTCAGCTGACACCGAATGAATGCTTGTCACACACACTTGACACTGATGGTGGGCGAGACAGTTCCTGCCTTAGTAAGGGGAGTCAGAAGTAGCCAGGGGAGGAAAATAGCTATCAGAGTCTAAGTACTATTGGGCAGATACCGGAGATGTGCTGCAGGTGGACACAGAAGAATGCCCTTAGCTCTGGCCGGGCGTAGAGGGAGGGCTTACCTGGTTTCCTTTCCTTGAAAACCAGCATTTTCGAGAAATGCCACCCATGAGAAGTAAAATAGTGGCAAAGAGAGAAAGCCAGAGGGAAGGGCAAGCACTGCATTTTGGGACTTGGGGATTGGTGGAATTGAAAAGATTAGAGTGGACCATTTTCTTCTTCCTCTAGCCCCAGCCACACCCACACGTCCTTCTATCAGATGGGAGTTAAAGTGCAAGGCTAGTTTGCCTGGGGTAAAGTAGGTAAGCCCACCACTGAGAATGCCAGGGGTCAGACCTTTCGTACCCTGTGTCCAAGATGTTTGGTTTTGGGACTCTGGGAGTAGTGTCTCTATGGGGAAGCTTCCTGGCAGCTCCAGCACCACCCACTCCTTCCCCATCAGTCTGCAGAGGCAGCCTCTGAGTTGGTGATTTTCTGTTTGCAAAAGTGGAGGGCTGAGCAAGGGTGCATTTCTACAAGTGGCACGACTGTAGAGACTGCTTGCGTGAGGCCAAGGGCAAGTGCCCTTGACTTCTGACCTTCAGTAAGTCCCTCTTAGGCCCATCCATTTCTGTCATCACCCAAAGGATAAAAAAAATAGCCCTGTTTCTCTCAGCAAAGGCTCAATCCCTCTACTTGGTCCCCAGCCTGCCTCTCCTTTCTGGTGCTTCCTCAGCAGTGCCTTGGTGTCCCCTTCCTTGTCCTCCAGCATCTGACACACAGCTTTAGGTAACTGGACTTTAGAGCCACGAGAGGATGGCCTTGCATATTTTGTTCACTGTTACTTTTCCCTGGGCTGGTGCACAGTAGGCGCTTAATACATTTGAAAGGGACCATTCGATAAAAGACAGAAATGGTATGGACCTAACAGAAGCAGAAGATATTAAGAAGAGGTGGCAAGAATACATAGAAGAACTATACAAAAAAGATCTTCATGACCCAGGTAATCACGATGGTGTGATCACTCACCTAGAGCCAGACATCCTGGAATGTGAAGTCAAGTGGGCCTTAGAAAGCATCACTACGAACAAAGCTAGTGGAGGTGATGGAATTCCAGTTGAGCTATTTCAAATTCTGAAAGATGATGCTGTGAAAGTGCTGCACTCAATATGCCAGCACATTTGGAAAACTCAGCAGTGGCTCCAGGACTGGAAAAGGTCAGTTTTCACTCCAATTCCAAAGAAAGGCAATGCCAAAGAATGCTCAAACTACCACACAATTGCACTTATCTCACACACTAGTAAAGTAATGCTCAAAATTCTCCAAGCCAGGCTTCAGCAATATGTGAACCGTGAACTTCCAGATGTTCAAACTGGTTTTAGAAAAGGCAGAGGAACCAGAGATCAAATTGCCAATATCCGCTGGATCATCGAAAAAGCAAGAGAGTTCCAGAAAAACATCTATTTCTGCTTTATTGACTATGCCAAAGCCTTTGACTGTGTGGATCACAATAAACTGTGGAAAATTCTGAAAGAGATGGGAATACCAGACCACCTGACCTGCTTCTTGAGAAACCTGTATGCAGATCAGGAAGCAACAGTTAGAACTGGACATGGAACAACAGACTGGTTCCAAATAGGAAAAGGAGTACGTCAAGGCTGTATATTGTCACCCTGCCTATTTAACTTCTATGCAGAGTACATCATGAGAAATGCTGGGCTGGAAGAAGCACAAGCTGGAATCAAGATTGCTGGGAGAAATATCAATAACCTCAGATATGCAGATGATACCACCCTTATGGCACAAAGTAAAGAGGAACTAAAAAGCCTCTTGATGAAAGTGAAAGTGAAAAAGTTGGCTTAAAGCTCAACATTCAGAAAACAAAGATCATGGCATCTGGTCTCATCACTTCATGGAAAATAGATGGGGAAAGAGTGGAAGCAGTGTCAGACTTTATTTTTGGGGGCTCCAAAATCACTGCAGATGGTGATTGCAGCCATGAAGTTAAAAGACGCTTACTCCTTGGAAGGAAAGTTATGACCAACCTAGATAGCATATTAAAAAGCAGAGACATTACTTTGCCAACAAAGGTCCGTCTAGTGAAGGCTATGGTTTTTTCAGTGGTCGTGTGATGTGAGAGTTGGACTGTGAAGAAAGCTGAGCGCCAAAGAATTGATGCTTTTGAACTGTGATGTTGGGGAAGACTCTTGAGAGTCCCATGGACTGCAAGGAGATCCAACCAGTCCATTCTAAAGGAGATCAGTCCTGGGTGTTCATTGGAAGGAATGATGCTAAAGCTGAAACTCCAGTACTTTGGCCACCTCATGCGAAGAGTTGACTCATTGGAAAAGACCCTGATGCTGGGTGGGATTGGGGGCAGGAGGAGAAGGGGACGACAGAGGATGAGATGGCTGGATGGCATCACCGACTCAATGGACATGAGTTTGAGTAAACTCTGGGAGTTGGTGATGGACAGGGAGGCCTGGCATGCTGGGATTCATGGGGTAACAAAGAGTCAGACACGACTGAGTGACTGAACTGACTGACTGAAGGAACTTCAGGCATTTCCAGGCATTCTATGGGTAGTTGTGGTTTCATGTTCCGACAGTTTTAAAACCTCAGAGAACCTCATTGCTGGTTCAGGTTTAAAGACACTCGATGAACTCTTACTGTCATTACTATCTATTCAGGATTTGAGGTGCCTTTCTCCTCGCGCCTGGGTTTCCCCTCAGTGTCAACTAGCACACACTCATGTATCAGGGCCAGCTCCTTCACAGGCGTGGCTGAGGATCCTGGGTTCTGGCCTGAGCATCCTGCATACCCCAGGTCTCCTTTCCAGGGAGTGACTGGGCCCACTGCCCTGCCCTGCCCTGGAAAGCAATCTGAGGTCCCAGAAACAGCCCTGGATGTGGAGTCCAGGGACTGGCTTTGTGGCACAGCAAGTCTCCCAGAGCCTGTTCTCCCCCAGCCTGTGAACCAGCATCTTTGTGCCTGCTTGTTCATTGGGTGGCTGTGAGTACTTGGTAAATTATCAAGTACAAACCAAAGATTGGGCCTTATGCTGTATAGTGTGGCAGTTTGTGGCCACACTGCCACAAACTGGATGAGGAAAACCTATAGACTTGCCAGCCAGAGCTGTTACTTAGTAGCTCCTCTTTCTCCAGGAGACTCACGACAACTAAAGAGACTGATTTCAAAAATATTTTATGTAAAACAAAGACAGAGGAATAGTAATAGCTAACATGTGAATGCTGTGCTAAGCACTTTAATAAGATGAATCCTGTTTCATCTTCAAGCAACCCCATGAGGTAAGTTTTTCAGCCCAGCTTTACTCTGGAGGGAAGAAGTTGAGTGACTTCTCCAAGGTCACCTGGCAAAAGACAGAACCAGCTTCTAACCTGGAGCCCCACACTCTTAACACTTACCCCTTACCCTCCCACGCTTCAGCAGCCCTCAGAGGAGAGGGTATGTGCTCTGTTTAAGGATCTGTTCTTGGATCTGTTCTTGCTGGGAGCTGCTCCATGTTCACACTGAGTGTGTCCCGTGGGAGCTCATACCTGTGCCTCTGAAGTCCCTTTCTGAAGGCAGTCTTGCAGGCCTAGTGACAGGCTGGCCTGGGTGCCACAGGAGGAAGAAGGTCATCTGCTGGGGGCCTTTCCAGGGCTGTGACACAGAGGACGTGGCTGTCTATGCTGGGAGAGGCACGGGCATCACTGGTGGAAGCACCGCGGAAGGCTGACGCAGGGTCTGTTTGTCTGTGCAGGTGCTGTCTCTACCCACACTCCCGCGACACAAAATGCCCTTCAATGGTGAGAAGCAGTGTGTGAGCGAGGACCAGCCAAGTGATTCCGACTCTTCCCGGTTTTCTGAGAGCATGGCTTCTCTCAGTGACTATGAGTGCTCCAGGCAGAGCTTCACAAGTGACTCCTCCAGCAAATCCAGCTCTCCTGCCTGTAAGCCGACAGGGAGCACAGCCTGGGGGGTACTGTGCATGGTTCTAGACACACATGTTTGTTTTTTCTTTTAATCAATATTTTAAAAAATATTTATTTATTTATCTGGCTTGGCCAGGTCTCAGTTGCAGCCTGCAGGCCCTATTTTTAGTTGCAGCATGTGCACTCTTAGTTGTGGCATGTGGGATCTAGTTCCCTGACCTGGCCTGGGATTGAACCCAGGCCCCCTGCATTGGGAGCATGGAGTCTTACCCACTGGACCACCAGGGAAGTCTCTAGATGCATGTTTGAGTGAGAGCAAAGTCCTGACTTCCCTTCCTTTCTAGACATACTGGAATGTCACTGGAAGGGCATCCCAGCTGTCTTGTACACACTCTCAGCAATAAATAGCCACTGAATATTAAAAAGCAGAGACATTACTTTGCCAACAAAGGTCCATCTAGTGAAAGCTATGGTTTTTTCAGTAGTCATGTATGGATGTGAGAGTTGGACCATAAAGAAAGCTGAGCACCAAAGAATTGATGATTTTGAACTGTGGTGTTGGAGAAGACTCTTGAGAGTCCCTTGAACTGCAAGGATATCAAACCAGTCAATCCTAAAGGAAATCAGTCCTGTATATTCATTGGAAGGGCTGATGCTGAAACTGAAACTCCAATACTTTGGCCATCTAATGTGAAGAAGAGACTCATTGGAAAAGACCCTGATGCTGGGCAAGATTGAAGGCAGCAGGAGAAGGGGATGACAGAGGATGAGATGGTTGGATGGCATCACTGACTCAATGGACATGAGTTTGAGTAAGCTCTGGGAGTTGATGATGGACAGGGAAGCCTGGCATGCTTCCCTATGAGGCCATAGGGTCTCAGAGTCAGATAGGACTAAGCAACTGAACTGAACTGAAGTTTACAGTCTGTCTGTTTTTATTTTCGTCACTGTCTCTGATCTTTGGTTTGACTATAAATCAGGTCTTCCAACCCCACCCTGTCTTCTCTCTTACTTGGTGGAAAACTACTCCCCAAGATATTTTTTTGAGTCACATTCAAGGAAGAATTCAAATCAGTCCTTTCTGATTTACATGGAAGGAAACTTGCCCCAATTCAAGGGTCAGGCAGGAAGTGAAATAATCTAATGGGTTTCCTGCTGATTTCAAAAACTGTTGTGCAAATCACCCCAGAAAAGGGGTGCCCATGAGGAGAATTACTACACTAGGGATGTGAGAGTTAAAAGATGGCCATGGAGACGTCTTTTTCCTTTTTTGTGTGTGGACGCTAGAGATGTGCAAAGCAGTGTATTTGTCTTTTATTTATTTATTTTTTTAGCTTTTTAATTGACATTTTATATAGGAAATATAACCTCTTAAGTTGTCAGTGCAAATGCAGAGAGACGCAACTAACATTTAATATGATCAAATGCCCCCTTTGGAAAAAGCTTGTTCATCTGTATTTAAGTTAGTACATTCTCATTTTTTAAAACATGGAAAAGTAGATAGAAAAGAAAATATTGCCCTGGTAGGCTGCAGTCCATGGGGTCGCGAAGAGTCGGACACGACCGCGCGACTTCGTTTTCACTTTTCACTTTCATGCATCAGAGAAGGAAATGGCAACCCACTCCAGTGTTCTTGCCTGGAGAATCCCGGGGATGGGGGAGCCTGGTGGGCTGCCATCTCTGGGGTCGCACAGAGTCGGACACGACTGACGGGACTTAGCAGCAGCAGCAGCAATGTCACTCAAAGATGACAGCTGTGACAGTGTTTTGTTGTATTTTCATTCTTCACATAGACATACATGTGCACATGTACTCTTTTTGCTTACTATTATAACTAAAACATTTACTCATGATAATGTATTTTTAAACATTTTTATGATTGCTAAGCTGCTAAGTCACTTCATTCATGTCCGGCTCTGTGCGACCCCATAGACAGCAGCCCACCAGGCTCTCCCGTCCCTGGGATTCTCCAGGCAAGAACACTGGAGTGGGTTGCCATTTCCTTCTCCAATGCAGGAAAGTGAAAAGTGAAAGTGAAGTCGCTCAGTCGTGTCCAACCCTCAGCAACCCCATGGACTTACTTTATCAAGTGAATGTACCATCAGTTTATTTAACTTCTGTTTATCATTGGGTATTTAGTTCATTTCCTTTTCTTTTTTTGCTTTACAAATAGTGCATTATGAACATTGCAGTGCATAAAGCCTTTCGAGGAATTCCTTTGTATATAATTAGATTCCTGGACTAAAGGGTACAGACATTTTCAAGGAGAATGTTAATGGGGAAGAGAATTGGCAAAAGAATTTGTTAGCAGCCACCCAGCTTTCAGTGCTTTTTCTCATTCTTTATACTATATACGGGGTTGACGTCTCCAGCAAGGCACCTGAGCGTCCTGAAAAAGGATTTTACTAATTGTGTACCACCATTCCTTCCATTCATTCCTCCTCCTCTTCTTCCTCCTCCATCTCCCTCTTCTCCACCGTCTCCTTGTCTGCTTCTTATTTCTGAAATTATTTTAGATAGCAAAGCATTGGTGGCAGTCAGCATTATTTAAGGCAATGGTTTTTAATTAACAGAAGCTGAGAGTTCCAGGAATAATTTCAAAAAGACATGACTTACTAGAGTAATTTTTGAATAATCTTTTTCAAATAACTGAAATAATTCTTTACTCCCTATTTCCTACTGAGAAGTAGATGATCAACTTATCAGGTTTATTTTAATTATCTGCGTTTATGGAATTTTTGCCATGTTCCTTACTTAAATTATCTTGTTTAATCACTTCAGGACAGTCCTTCGAGCAGGTTAAGTTATGCTTCAGTGAGGTCAAATGGTAACCACCAATTAGCAAAACTTAGAATTGTGCTATATTGCATATACTTTTAGATATTATAGTTTTAAAAAATCAGTTAGTTCATATTAAATTAATGTTTAAATTAATGTTATGAATTACAGTATAAAAAGTAGTCATCAATTTCCTGTAGAGTACATGTAATAGATGCAGATAGTAGTATGTGCTGAAAAATGAAGTGATTTAATTTTTAAAAGTAACTTGTAATAGCCTATATTAATAAAAAATTTCTAAGAAACATTTGACAGTTTATTATCAATACAGTAACTGAAGCTATCAAAGGAATTTAAAAATTTTTGAAGCCGTAAGTATCAAGCATGGAAATCTACCCGCTTTAGTATTCATTCTTCTTACTTGTAAAACCTTGAAAATAATACTCTGGAGTAGCTTAAATCTTGTGTGCATCAGAACGTGTCACTAGTTGGCAACTCCTCTTCCATAGCATTAACTGGTTTTTGTTTTCTTTTCAGCAACGAGCCCTCCCAGGGTTGTGACATTTGATGAAGTGATGGCTGCAGCAAGGAACTTGTCAAACATGACTCTTGCTCACGAGATAGCTGTAAATGAGAACTTTCAACTGAAACAGGATGCCCTCCCCGAGAGCAGGTAACCTGGAGGCATCTGTTGTGCATGAACTGTGCTGCAGACTCTGTGTGTGTGTATGTGTGTGTTCTGCAAACCCAAATATTCACACTGATTCCTAGACAGTCTCGTATAATGTCTACTGGGAGTTAACAGTACAGTAAGCCCCTACATGTGAACCTTCAAGTTGCAGACTTTCAAAGATACGAATGTGCCCCTGTATGCCAGCTGTTGGACTGTGCTACTGTACTTTTAAAGGTACAATACTGTAAGATTAAAAATGTTTTCTTTTTTGTGTGTGCTTGTTTTTTGTGTGTTACTTGTGTGCAAAGTATTATAAAACTATTACAATATAGTACTCTAGTACACTATAGCCAATTGTGTGAGTTGGGTACCTAGTCTAACTTTGTTGGTGCAGGCATGCTAAGTCGCTTCAGTCATGTCTGACTCTTTGCAGTCTCATGGACTATAGCCCACCAGGCTCCTCTGTCCATGGGATTCTCCAGGCAAGAATACTGGAGCAGGCTGCCATGCGAACAAATCAGACTTATGGATGTGCTCTCAGAATGGAACTCATTCATATATAGGGGACTTACTATATTTAGTTCTCTAACAAGGTCTTTTATTTGTTTTTAAAACCATTCTTTTAGGGTATATGTCACTCACAGAGTTTTAGAATTCAGTTTATATGTCACTTCCTGAGCGAAGCTTTTCCTGACATTCCTGAGCCCACTAGATTACATGAAATTACCTTCTAAAGACTCCTGTAGCCCCCTCTCCCTCTGTTAAGGTGTCTTATAATTGTTAAGGTGTCTTATAATTTTAGGCTCGATGTCTGTCTTTTCCACTGGACCCAAAGCCCTGTTAATGGAGAAACTATGTCTATATTGTTTGCTCTGTTCTTATTGCCCAGCAGAGTGCCTGACACATAGTACATGCTCAAGAAATATTTTCAGCCTGACTTATTAAAAACTGATATTCAGGTTGTAAAAGACAAATGAATGCAGCTGAGCTGCCAGAGTGATGAGTCTATCTAGAAGCCTCTGGAGGTAGGAATCACGACAGCATAGGTACCCCTGGTTAACGTCATGCCCAAGGGATCTCTAGTTAGAGCCATGTCCTTATACCCCACCTCAGTCTTTCCAGTTTTGGTGGTTCACAAGTCCCTGGGACAAAGAGAAGAAAAGGCTTGCAGCCATGACTGCAGGCAAATAAGCTTTAGAGGCAAAATAGGCCCATGGATAACCACACTGAATCTGAAAGCTCACAGTGCCATTTATAAATCAGGAGGCATTCTCTCCATCAGTGAAGACAACATATAATATTTGATTCCATTCAGCAAGTTTTTGTTTTAAAGCAGGAAAAGAGTAAATATAGTAATTTTCCTGTTTAAAAATATGGGTCATAGTTCTCCTCCTGGGGATGTTGTTCATAATAATCATGAATACTTTTTAAGATTACTGGCCAAAGTAGGTGTATCTGTTTGGTTTTCTATGGTGACCGCATTTCACTACGATCCTTTTTACCAGCTCTGCTGCTCTACCCCCAGGCCAAGTCACCATCATCTCTGACCTGGATTCTTTCTACCCTTGCTGATTTCCCAGTCTTCATCCTTAGCTCCTGGAAGTCCATCCTCCACATACACAGTCAGCCACAGTGATCTTTCTAGAGGGTAAATCAGATTAAATCGTGGTTCTGCTTAAAACCCTTCAGTGGTTCTATCACACTTAGAATAAATATTCCAACTCTATAGTATGACTAGCAAGGCCCTCCTTCACCAACCATGCCTCTTATTCCTTCCTTTCTGCTTACTTCAGCCACACTGGCTTCTTTGCTGATCCTGCGGCATACCAGCTTGATCCTATCCCGAGGATTTTTTCCGTCTTCCTTCTTTTTTAATGTGTTTCCCATAGGTCTTTACCAGCTGCTTTCTTTTCCCCATTCGTGTCTTGGCTCTAAGGTCACTCACTGTCTTAGAGAAGCTTTCTTCTACTGCCCCATCAAATGGGCACCCTCTTCATCACTGTGGACCACATGGTCTTCCTCTGCCTTCCTCATGGCTCTGAAATTGTCTTACTCACAGTCGATGTGTTTTTTGTCTTTCTGTCTCTGCCAACATATAAGCTTTTTGAGAGCAGATTCTTTTTGAAACACCCCAGTGCCTGAAACAGGGCCTACCACATATTGAATTTTGAATAAACATTTATTGACTAATAAAAATGAATTTTTAAATTTAAAATGAGTATGATTTATGAAGTGCAGCAAAAGACAAATTGGGAATATTTGCTTTAAATTCATAAGTTGCAAATACAGACTGAATGAGGGCCCTTTAGAATCAGACAGACCTTAGGGTTTGAATCCTGGCTCTGCTGAGACTGTATCTGAGCCTCACGTTCTCTACAATACTCACTCTGAATGCATGCTCCTGGGCATGTAAGTGCCTTGCACATGGGTATTTTGATACTGTGGGAGATAGGAATTCCCCTTCTCTTCATTTTCTGCCATGGCTAGAAAATGTGAGCAAGAGAAACAGCACACAGGATCAGGACACATTACCTTTGTTTAAAAGTGAAATAGCATAGCATTAGCTGTTGATTTTTCAGATGACTCTCCACAGTGGCCAAGTTGATACTATTTTTTTTTTTCATCAAAGCATCATCCTTTATTACTTGTGATAAATGAGGAGACAGGCAATTGCTCTCAAAGCACTGTCTCCTTTACTGTTTAAAAAATGGCTGACTCTCATATTTTACCAAGTATTTTCTTAGGGAGAAACCCTTGGTAAAATAAGTCAGATTTCTGATACTGGGTAGGAATGCTTATAAATGATTTGATTGAGCTCATCACTACCCACCCAAAATTAGAAATCTAAGAAGTTTGGAAAACGTAAACTCTGACATCCTTCAAGGGGCTATAAAGTTGTGTTAGCTCATTCCTGCTTGGTCCATTCAAGCCAAGTACCTGAGGCTTGTAAAGTCAAGAGCAAACATCCATTCCTGCAATGTTTGCCTTTCTAATTGTTCTTTAATTGCTTGACAGCGTTTCAGACATTGGGAATGGCATTTATGTTGAATAAATCTACTCAGGCAACTAGACTAAGTTTTAACATTTAAAGTGGCTCAGTAGAGTATAGTATTTGCAGTTACAAAAACAGTTTTAAGTCACGCTTCTCAGAAAGCTAGTTTTTATATCTAACATTATTGTATATTTTAGCTATTTGAGCTTTAAAAAGAAAATTTAAGTGACATGCTTAACTGTCAAATTATCAATTCATTCACCATGCATTCAGTAAACCTTCAGTAAATACCAAGCACTACGCTAGGCATGGTCGCAGGTACCTAGAAGAAGTGGCCTCTGTCTGAGAGAGGTGCATAGCCCCGTGAGGGGTAGAAACTTGAAGTGATTACAGTTCAGGGAAATATGTGCTTTTCTAAAAGCAGTTTCAAAATGGTATAGGAGTTCAGTAGGGATGTGTATTTTAACGTGCACCTATTTTGGGGCATTGACATTGACAGGATAAAGCAAGGTGGCCACCTATTCTATTGTGAAGCTTTCCTAGGAAGGCTCCTATTTCAGCAGTGTGGTCTGGCCAACTTTAAATGGGACATCTAAGCTGGAGCTGGCAGGCATTCAAATGCATGTCTCCTTGGGGCCAATCTGTTCTGTTCCATGCCACGAAACATCCGCTATTAAGGAAAGAACAACTTGGGCACCTCATCCTAAAAACCTAGACCAGGTCTGAAGACCTGTGTAGAAGACTAGCTGCGGGAACTTCCCTGGTGGTCTGGTGGTTGAGATTCTGCTGCCAATGCAGGAGTCACAGGTTTGATTCCTGGTCTGGGAATTAACATCCCACATACTGTGCAGTGGGGCCAAAGTATTAAAAAAAAAAAAAAAAAAGGTGGATGGGTGAAATAAGGTATCTCCTTAGGACAGAATTTTATTTATTTTTGTTTTTGGCTGCACCAGGTGTTGCTTTTACATGGGCATTCTCTAGTTGCCGTGCGTGGGCTTCTCATTGTGGAGCATAAGCTCTAGATGCAGGCTTCAGTAGTTGTGGCACACAAGGTCAATAGTTGTGGCTCCAGGCTTAGTTGCTCCATGGCATGTGGAATCTTCCCAGACCAGGGATCAAACCTGTGTCTGCTGCCTTGACAGGCAGATTCTTATCCACTGTGCCACCAGGGAAGTCCTAGGACAGAATTTTATGAACTTGTTGAAAGCTATAGGAAGGAAGCACTTAAAAAATTTAGGGGATAATTATGTCTGCTCAGCCAATATGGGCTCATGATGAACTTAAGGAAAGCTGCAAAAAATAACTGAGCAGAAGTGGGAGGAGCTAAAACCCAGCAAAGGATGTGGTGGTCACTATTTAAATATTATTGTCATATTTTAAAAATGTTTTCATACTAATCGCCAGTCCAGGTTCGATGCAGGATATAGGATGCTTGGGGCTGGTGCACTGGGATGACCCAGAGGGATGGTACGGGGAGGGAGGTGGGAAGGGGGTTCAGGATGGGGAACACGTGTACATTCGTGGTGGATTCATGTTGATGTGTGGCAAAACCAATACAATATTGTAAAGTAATTAGCCTCCAATTAAAATAAAAAAATTTAAATTAAAAAAAAATTTAGGGGAGACACTTAAGACAGAATATTCAATGAAATAAGTATATACTATTGTACAGACCACTACTAAAAAAATTGTGTTAAGACCATTCATTGAAATATGTCAAATATGTCAAAAGATTAATAATAGAATTATGAGCAGTTTTTATTCTCTGTTTTTCTGCATTTCCTAAGATTTCTACAATGTGCATATTTCTTTTATAATTAGGAAAAATAGTGCTTATGTAAAAAAAAAAGTGATTCATTTCATTCCCATAGCTTGGCTGGTCGAGTGAGGCACATTGTCCATCAGGCCTTCTGGGATGTCTTGGAATCAGAACTGAATGCTGAGCCTCCCGAGTATGAACACGCCATCAAACTGTTTGAAGAAATCAGAGAGGCAAGTTGATGTTGTCTGTATTCGTTAGTAATCCTCTGACTCCACCCCACCCCAGAGGCTGTTTTTCTGCTCTCTAAAGAGTATTGGAGGCTTCTTTTGAAACACTGAGCCAGTTCAATCACTGAAAGAGTTTTTGCCTGCATCTCTGAGAGGAGGATGGAGACGGGGAAACAGGCCCACGACAGGAACACAGGCCCGTGCTTAGCTGGTACGGCGGCGGCTGTGGTACTTCAGAGCACAGAGCCCAGGTTAGATAGGTCAGCTTTAGTGATCTGCTTCTGCTTTCTCCTAAGTCTCAGTCTCCTGAGCGAGTAAAGTGAAAGTCGCTCAGTCGTGTCGGACTCTTTGCGACCCCATGAACTATACAGCCCGTGGAATTTTCTAGGCCAGAATACTGGAGTGGATAGCCTTTCCCTTCTCCAGGGGATCTTCCCAACCCAGGGATCGAACTCAGGTTTCTTGCCTTGCAGGCAGAGTCTTCACCATCTGAGACACAAGGGAAGCCAGAGTCTCCTGAGTAGTTGCAAGAATTAAATCAAATGACAGTCATAGCTAACATTTCACAAGACACTTGCTCTGTGCTAAGCACTAGAGTATTCATTTATTCCTTACCATAATGCTATGAGGTAGTTATGCCTGTTACTATTTTATATAAAGAAACTGAGTTCCCTGACTCATCCAAGGTCACACAGCTTTGAGGGGCAGAAGGTATTTGAACTGAGGCACTCCTGCTCAGAGATCATGCTCCTACCCACATGCTGTGTGTATAAGTACAGTGTCTGCTGTGTCGTGAATAGGTTGCTCGCATAATATATAATGTGTGTGCATGCATGCTAAGTTGCTTTAGTTGTGTCCTACTCTTTACAACCTTATGGACTGTAGTCCACCAGGCTCCTCTGTCCACGAGATTATCCAGGCAAGAATGCAGAAGTGGGTTGCCATGCCTCCCTCTAGGGATCTTTCCAACTCAGGGTCAAATCCCTGTCTCTTACATTCCCTGCATTGTCAGGAGGGTTCTTCACCGCTAGTGCCATCTGGGAAGCCCATAATATATATTTCACATATAAATATACTGTATTATACTAATGGGGCCCTTGGGGGTGTTACTATTTGCCCTTCTTTAAAAGGTTCTTTTGGATCCCTGATCTGCAACTTTTTCTTTCTTTGCATGATTTCTCTGTAAACTTTTTAAAATTCTTTCAATACTATTGCTTCCCTACCAGTTATTTTCATTATGATGGTGTTAGTAACTTCCCACAGGAGGGAGGGGAAGGCTTTCATTCAGAAGATAGAGCTTTCTTTTTAGGACAGGACCCTGTCATGCTTCTCTGATCCACCACCAAGTCGGGGCAAACTTCCATGATATCCAGGGCATTCAAATACTGAGGGCAGTATTCATCTAGACACTGAAATTTAAAAAATGACAGCCTTTCTTCATGTAATGATGTTGTTCATTCTCCCTGTGCAGATTCTCCTCTCTTTCCTGACTCCTGGTGGCAACAGGCTTCGCAACCAGATTTGTGAAGTTTTAGACACAGACCTCATTAGGCAGCAGGCTGAGCACAGTGCTGTTGACATCCAAGGCCTGGCCAACTACGTCATCAGTACCATGGGAAAGCTGTGCGCCCCCGTGCGAGACGACGACATCCGAGAGCTGAAGGCGACCAGCAACATCGTGGAGGTGCTGAGGTTAGTGCTGGCTGCTTGCATTTTCTTAAGGTACCTTTGAGTGCATTCAGAAGGGAAATGTGGGAATTGAGGGGCACAGAATAGTAACTGGTCTCCCAAAGGAACCCTTAACCCTAGGGAAAAAACTGACTAAGCAAGGGGTCAATCATTTATTGTGTGCGTGGAACTTTCACATAGAATGAGCAAATGAGGGTGTTAGTTGGCAGTGCTGGGCCCTAGAGATGCAGTGATGAAAGGGGCAGATATGATCTCTGACCCCAGGGAGTTTACAATTTAATGGGGAGACAACCCTGAACAAGGAATTACAGTTGTGATAAAGCGCTGTGGGAGGGGAAATAGAGAGGATTAATAGGGCCCCCAGCAGAGGCACCTAATCTCGGCAAGGATACAGGAAGCCTTGATTAGGTAGGGTATTGGGGCTGCTTTGACATGTAAACCTTGAATTCTTAGTGATTTAAATACTAAAAGTTTGTTTCTCACTCACACCACAGTCTGAGTCAGGGATTCTTGGTCAGGCAGCCTTTCAAGCACCATACAGGGATCCAGTCTCCTTCTCTCCTTGGCTCCACCCAGGTCTTTGGAGTCCTTTACACTCAGCTGGTGAATGGGGAAGAGATCACGAGGAAGGCATGCTGCTGCTGCTTAGTCGCTCAGTGTGACCCCATGAACTGTAGCCCACCAGGCTCTTTTGTCCATGGGATTTTCCAGGCAAGATTACTGGAGTGGGTAGCCATTCCCTTCTCTAGGTGATCTTCCCAACCCAAGGATTGAACCCACTGAGCCACCTGGGAAGCCCTGAGGAAGGCATATTAAATGTTTAACCACCTCAGCCCAGAAGTGACATATTCCACTGACTATGCCTAGTCCTGTGGCCCCACGTAGATTGAAGTGGTTCTAGGCAATGTGATTGCTGTGTGAAATCACATTTCCCAGCCACACATCCACACTGTAGAAAGGGAAATGGACCTTTGGTGGTTGGTTAGCTAACTCTGCTGCAGCTTCCCTAAGGAAGTGATGTATACAGTAAGATCATAAGGACTCTAGCTGTGATCCCAGAGGAAAGAGGAGTCTACAGTACTTTTTGCCATTGAGGCAAATTCTTCTCCCTCCTTTGTGTGTGTGTGTGTGTGTGTGTGTGTGTGTGTGTGAATACAGCCACATAGAGAATTAAATTTCATGTAATAGTATTGGAAAGGGAAGGGGAGGAAACTGGTTTGCATATAGCAAGTTCCTTATTTTCTAACTTTGGGAAAGTTGACAATTTCTCAAGTCACACTTTCTTCATCTGTAAAATGGGTTGTAAATATCCTTAAGAGTTGTGTTCAGCTTTGGCAGGTTGAGATTCTTCAGCTGTGGAATCCTTGCTTTGAATGATCTTATTACCCATGTGTGATAATCACATCTGTGGTGTTCATCTTGCTCATATATTGAGCACCTAGTGGTTGGTACCGTCCCTGCATTTCTAATACGCTATCTCATTGACTCTTCACAACATTTCTCCAAGGTTGATCTTGTCCCTTTCTTTCACAGGTGAGGAAACTGAGGCTCAGAGAGATTGAGTAACTTGTTCCTGGCCACAGAGCTGGTCAGTTGTAAAGCTCTGATTGAACACAGGGCTGCCCAACTCTGAAATGCAGTGTTTTCCCCGGCGCTTCACTGCCCTGTCCTTTTCTTTTTCTTTTTTTCTTATTTCCTTAGGAATAGATACAGGGTATACTATATTCAGACTCCTTAAAATTTCAGGGACTTTCAAATGAAAATTCCTTCTTGAATCTTTTTTTGTCTCATTGTTAAGACTCATTGTTTATACTTCTTAGTGTCTGTCAGTCTATGGCTGAATGTAATGAATCAGTTGGAAGTATATTTGCTAAAGCAAATACTCTTGAGATCTCTGGAAGAATACATTTGGAATGCATGTGTAATGCCTTTTATGAAAAGTGTCCTTGTCAAAGTGATTGGAATTTCAAAACCATTTCGGAGATGTTTATCTTTTCCAGTCTGTAAAATAAATAATAGTTAATGAATTTCAGATGATTTTCTTGATCACCTAACTATTTTAACTCTGAAATTTTTAGACAAATATTTCATGTCCTGGACCTCATGAAAATGGACATGGTGAATTTTACAATTCGGAGTCTCAGACCACATCTTCAGCGTCAGTTGGTAGATTATGAGAGAACCAAGTTCCAAGAAATTTTAGAAGAAACTCCAAGTAAGTAAAATATGTGTGGATATATAGTGAAATGGGGTGAAATATGGCATTTTGGTTTTTGATATCTTAAATAGTAGTACTAAAGGCTTTTGGCATTTCTGTTCAACATTTTTTTGACTTCTAAGGTTAATATCACAAACTTACAGCTGTTAACTTTGACCCCAGGAACTGTGCTAAGCACTACTCTTTACGCATTAAAAAAAAAGAAAGAAACATTTATTAACCACCTGCTGTGTCCCAGATACATCTTGGGTGCTGTAGATATGACAGTGAACAAAAAATAAAGTTGCAGCTCCCAAGGAGATGGCCGAGTAGGCATGACAAAAAAACAAGCATATATGGTCGGATGTGTTATTTAGTGCTATGAATAAAAGTAGGATAAAGAAACAGACAGTAATGGGGAAGGAGTGAGGGTAAGAGGTGATTTTTTTAGGTGAGGTGGACTGAGAGGCCTCTCAGAGAAGTAACATTTGAGCAGAGTTTGCAAAGGAATGAGGAAGGGCCGTGTGAAGATGTGAGGGAAGAACATTCCAGCCAGAGAGAGCTGCAAGTACAAAGGCCTTGCAGTGGAAACTTGCTTGTGTTTTGCGCAAACACAAGGCAGACAGTGTGGCTGGAGTAGAGCAGGCAGGAAAGAGTGGTTACAGTTGAGGCCAAGAAGTAGACCGAGGAAGGTCCTATAGAGCCTTGTTAGGAAATAAGAGGAATTTGGATTTCAGTCCAAATGTGATGGGGAGTCATCGGAGAGCTTGAAGAGGGAAGCAGCATCTACTTTTTATTTTTATTTATTTATTTATTTATTTTTGCTTTTTATTTTTAAAACATACTCTGGCTCCTGGGTAGAGAATAAATCATATGGGAGCAAGAAGGAAAACAGGGACACCAATTAGGTGGTATCACAGATGGTGGATGGTCCAAATGGTGGTGGTAGAAGATAGTGAGAAGAGATCAGGTTCTGGTTGTATTTTGAAAATGGAGTAACAAGATTTGCTGCAAGTTGGATGAGGGAAAAACGAGAGTGGAAGATGACTCTAAGCAACTCGATGAATAGTGATGCCTATTACTAAGATGGGAGAGACCCAGGAAAGGAGGGTGGGAGACGAGATGAAGTCAGAGTTCAGTTTTGGACCTGTGAACTTTGAGATCTTGTTTGACATCAATATGTAGATACCAGGAGGGATTTAGGAATGAGATTGGAGTTTGGGGGAATGGTGAGCACTGGGAGTGTACATCTAAAGCCAAGGAACTGGATAGTAGCTGACACATGCTTACCATATTCTAAACACTTTACCTGTTTTAACTGATTTAATCTTTATAAAAATTTTAGGAAATTACTCCCTATTTATGGATGAGGAAACTGAGACAGAGAGAGGCTCAATAACTTGCCACCATAATACAACTTGAGAGTTGTAGAGCTGGGACTCACCCAAGAAGTCTGACTCCACACTCCTGTCCACTCCATGCTCTTATCCCAGGGTCACCCTGGGTGAAATTACTTAGACAGTGAGTGTAGATATTGAGTGGGCCTGACCTGGGACTCTTGCACATCTAGAGCTTAAGAAGAGAAGAAAGATCCAACAACAGAGACTGTGTAGCCAGAGAGGGGAAGAAAGACAGGAGAGGGTGGTGTCCTGCAAAACAAGTGAAGAATGTGTTCAGGGATCAGCTGTGACAAGTGCTAAGTGGTCAAGAAAGATGAAGACCAAGGCTTTATTGTGGTATGAGACCGTATGAGGCTCCTCGGTAACTGTGATGGGAGCAGTTTCAGTGGACTAGTGGACATTAAATCCAGACCAGAAGCAGAGAGAGGAGAAAGTATGACCTCACTGTATCCTCACAATTCCTTAGTGGGGGAGGTGCTGTTATTCCCTTCATTCCACAGGTGAGGAAATTGAGATGCCAGATGTTGGGCAGCTGGCAAGAGGCTAGCTCACTGGTTCCCTTATTAGCAAACCCTTGACAGCAGCCTCTGGGCTTCAGTTGCAACCACAGTCTAAGTCTGGGTTAGGTCATTCCCCCCATGCTACCTTCCCCTTGTGGACTGTGCTCTTCTGTCAGGACAGTCAATATGATAGCCTTATGAATACAGAGCCAAACACATGCCTCCTTTAAAGGGATTCCAGCAGGCTGGAGCCTGTCCAGGGAAGAGGGCAGGGGCCATTGAGGGTGACATGAGGAACAGTCAGTGAAGCTGGGCCCATAGTGCCTGGCTCAGGTGGGCCATGAGCACTGCCTGCCCTGTGGTTAGTGATTCAGGGCTTTAGTTAAGTTCTGAAGGGCAGACTAGGACCCATGGGAGGGAAGTAGCCAACAGCCAATTTAGACCTTCCTAGACCAGCTCTAGACCTTCCTAGACCAGCAGCTCCAGCTGCTCTTTTAACTTCAGAATGGACTTCCTGTCACTCATAGTAGCCCATGCTAGCTAACATTTTGTTTGCATACTTATTGTGTGCCAAGACCTTATTATGTGCCAAACACCTTACATTTATTAGCTTATTCATGCTTCACAAATCACCCTATGAGACTGTTATCACCCACTGTTTATAAAGGAAGAAATTGAGGTTAAAGTAAGAGATTGCTAGTGGGTGGAAGAGCCTGGATAACTCAGCCATGTCTCTGCCCCAAAGCATACGCATTCAACCACTATGCAAAACTGACTCTCTTCAAACAGTATACCAACTATCTTGAGGGTATTTGCAGAGAAAGTTCTAGCATTGAGTGGCAGATATGACTAGATGATGTCTAAGGAGCCTTCTGCAACAAAAATTCTCTTGACTTTAGGGTTACATTGTTTTGGTTTCAAAGCCAGAGAGGGATTATGGGAAATAGAAACCTACATCAACCCTGGATCTGAAACCTAAATTATTAATATGATAACCATGTTCTTAGCAGCATTTTCCTGAGACTCACTGGTTGGTTTCATTTGTGTCCCTGTGTGTTCATATACATGTGTACAAATGTCTCCATGTCTTGAGTCAAGATGGGCCTGTAATCTTGAATAAATCCCTTAATATAGGGTTGAACTACAGTTTTGTTCATCTCAAATGATTTGTTTCTCTCCTTGAAATCCAGACTTAGTCACTTGTATTTCACTCGTACCTTTCACATTGACTTGGATATTTCCAGAGATTTAAGAATAGAATGAATCCAGCTGTGCAAATAGGTCATTATTGCCCAGCTCTAAATATGTTCCCAGAGAAATCAGGAGTCCAGGAAGCAGAGTGTATGTCAGCTGTTAATTATATCCTCAAGTCACGCTGCCAAAAGTCGGCCACTGTGCCCTGCTATCAAAATAAGAGTCTTACAGTACTGCACAGAAGTACAAAAGTGTTGGATTTTTGTGTGTACATGATTTTTATAAGATAATTATTTGGAAAATCAATATTTAGAAGTACTCTGGGTTTCCTAGTTGACTCCCCAAAAGATTCTATTTTGCCAACAGAGAGATTTTTTGTCATCTCCCTATTTAAAATACACCCAAGAAAGGCTTACGCAGTGATTGGGTATGTGTCTTAAATGTCAGCAAAATAACCACATTAGATCCAACAACTAAATTATCTGTGGAAAGAATGGCACATAACCCCCAGGCCACAAGTAATTTTTCAGATACTCAGAAAGAAGAGGTTTTATTTATTTAGATCATCTCTTATATCTGATAAAATGTTCTCAGGAACTTCATTTCATGTGATTCAGAAATCCTCATGGGACATAAATATTTTTCAAAAAATAAATGAAATTTCATTATGATTATCTTTGCCTGGCACCCAAGGCATTCGGGAAATATTTATGCAACATTTTAGAGTTGAGCAAGCTGATGCTCAGCAGCAACCTGCCCAAAGACAGAGCCATGCAGCCAAGAAATAGCAAAGCTGGGACTGGAAACCAAGTCTCCCCTGGCCAAGCCAGGAGTAAACCAAGCTGCTGCCTTCATTCTTCTCTTTGGATTTTTCAATTTTGTGTTGTATCAGCTGAGTTATATCAGAAGCATCAGAAACTCACTGGCTGATTTAGCAGAAAAGGAAGTGAATGGAAGGAGAGGGCAGTTCACAGAAAAGCTAAAACTTCCTGAGTCTGCGCAAGGCCAGAAATCAGGAGGGCATCAGGAATCTGGAGAGGAAAAAACAAGGGGAATTCCCAGCTGCGTCCTCAGGTGGTTAATGTGCACTTCAACATGGACCATCCTTGAACGCTGTAATCATCATTCAGAGTCCCAGGAAAGAGTCTAAGGGGTGTACGACTCAGCCAGGCCAACCCCTGGGTAGGGAGGTTGCCTGGTCCTGGTCATGGGGCCTCTAATTAACATCTGCAAAAAGCATGGAGTGAAGGAAATGATTTCTCAAAATCAGTACCAACAAAAGGAAAGGTGAGGTGTAGCCAGGCATAAAAGAGTGGATGTCACGGATAAGCAGACTACATTCTTCTAACTGAAAAGTGGAATATTTTGTGTGAATATTTTCCGGAATATTGAAAATAGGGGCCAGGCTAGCTCTCGGTCTTTGCAATTCTGAACAGGCATCATTCAGTAAACCAGGAGAATGGTGTAGAATACATGAATGGGAGTCCCTGGCATTGTCCAAACCTTTAAATAGCCCCTATTTTCAATATTCTGGAATTTCAAAAGAGTTGGACATGACTGAGCATCTGAACACACGCTCACACACACAGAGCTGGCCTAATAAGTACAGTAGGAAGTGTTCCCTCCTCTTGCTTTCTGAAAGTTTGCAGAAAACACCTTATATCTTTTAGTTTGATTTGCATGCACTGTGTGTATCAGGAAAAGGGAAAGATATCTCAGGTGTCAGGGACTAAATCAATTTGCCAATCTGAAGGAGACTATTTGAGTCAGTCCTTAAGCCCAAGGTTAACTCCAGAGATAGTGAATTAAAAAGGAAACCTGCCAGGTGATATAGAGAGCAGAAGCTTTTTGAGAACCTACTAAGTGACAAGTACCACTGGGAAAATGTTTGATTAGTTTCCAAAGCAAGGTACAGTACCTAGTGTATAGTGGTGCTCAGTTGCCTTTGAAGAAATTAATGGAGAGGCTTTTTTTTCATATGAAAAATCAAGTACCAATGCCTCTTAGGGTTGACCTTGCTCTTGGAGCCACTCAGAGCAGTCGATATTCTTGCTTATGGGAGTGAAATCTCAGCAGCGTGCATGTGTGCTTAGCTGTGTCCAACTCTTTGGGACCCCTGGACTGGGGCCCACAAGACTCCTCTGTCCATGGGATTATGCCAGCAAGAATCCTAGAGTAGGTTGCCATTTCTTCCTCCAGGGGATCTTCTCGATTCAGAGATGGAACCCATGTCTCCTGCTGCTCCTGCATTGGCAGGTGGATTTTCTTTACCGCTGAGCCACCTGGGAAGCCCCTGAAATCTTAGCAGATCCCTTAGAGAAAATCCTTGTTTCCCTCTAAACTCTTGCTCTTTCTGCTTTACCAATTGTACTCACACCTGGTTACATATAAGGGTCACCTGAAGCGTTTAAACACAGATGCCTGAGCCCATCTCAGGCTGATTAAATCAAAATCTCCAAGAGCCGACACCCAAAATCTTTTTTAAGTTCCCAAGGTGATTCTACCATCAGCCAGGATTGAGAACCTCTGTGCTACACTGTTGCTTTTGTTTGAGATAACTAAATGGGCTTTTAAATGTGTCAGTTGTAAATGATTACACTTGTAGTATATAAATGCTTATTACCACCACATTGTAATTATACCCGTGATGTTTCCACTCTTTCTCTCTGTTGGATGTCTTTTAAAGACTGCAAGTCTTTTACTTCTTTATAAACAAAACTGGGAAAACCAAGAACAACATTTGCCAACTGAAGAGAAGTAAAGTTGTGAAATTCTGGGGGTGGTATAGCAAATGGAGCTGCTCATAAATTACCCCTGTTTAAGGGCTGGGTCTGATGAAGAATTTCAGGGTGACTATTCTTTATTTCATTCTCTGGGTTTTTTTTTTTTAATCTGCACCTGTGTTCAGTCTGCATTTTAAAGCAATCGACACCTTATAAATTCTACCAAATGCATACTTTTAATAAGAAATGTAGTCTAAAGAACAATTTGTTTCTAGGCGTAAACCTTAGAACTGGGTCTGAAGTAAAAAAAAAGTGTTCATACCAGCATGTTGGGAAAGGCATAGCTCTGATCAGACACTCCAAGGGGTCTGGAACCCAAAATGTTTAATCACCACTGCTTTTAATCTAGATAACTTCTCTGCACAAGACTCAAGGTCATGTGTAAGCTGGCCTGTCTGTCCGTCTGATGCTATCTGCAGCAACTCTCCCCTCCCTTCCCCGCTTCTTTATGGACCAGCAGTACAGATTTGCTTGTAGCATCCAAATTGCCATGCTTTCCCATTATTCCGTCTCTTTGTGTGGCCTGTTCTCTTAGCCTGGAGTGACAGATCTTTCCTCTATCCACCTTGTGTCACTTACGGAGTTCTTCCTCTTAGACTCTGCCATAGACAGCCTCTCCTCCCTCCACCCTACTGCGCCTTCTAGTACTCACTGTCTTCTGCTGTAATCGCGAGCTCACATGACTGTCTGCCCATCTGGACCGTAGCTCCTGGAGGGTCGTGGCCGTCTTACCGTTCATCATGTGTGGAATGCACAAATGAAGGAGTCTGTCAGCCCTAGGACAAGTGTGTGGCCTTTTCCCTCGCAGGTGCTCTTAATCAAACTACAGAGTGGATAAAGGAATCTGTCCATGAAGAGTTACTTTCTCTTTCTGAGGCTACTTTAACCCCTGGAGCCGAAAACAACTCCAAGCCAAGCCTGAGCCCTACGTGGGTGCTAAATAATAGTTACTTGAAACTGTTACAGTGGGATTATCAGAAAAAAGAATTACCAGAGGTGAGTGAGTTTTTTTTCCCTTTGGCCTCCCTCAAGTTTTCAATATTCTAATTCTTAAGTTCAAACAGTGTATCAGCTGGTCTGTCTGTGTTGCATGTGGTTTAATGACCTTAACTGGAATCAGATGAAAAATGGGGGTTTGGATGTAACACTGCTGATTTTACAGGTTCATGGTACTGAGCTTCCCTTTCTATTTTTAAACCTTAAATATGCTAGACACTCATGACAGATGGAGCACGTCTTCAGGAACTGACAGAAAAGCTGAATCAACTGAAAATGATTGCCTGCTTGGCCCTGATCACCAATAACATGGTGGGTGCTCTTACAGAAGGCCTACCTGAGCTTGCAGTCAGACTAAAAAGGATTTCAGCTGTTCTACTTGAAGGCATGAACAAAGAGTGAGTTCCAGCGTTTTTATGTGCTCTCCCTTGTATTCCAGCTCTGCATGTGTTTCAGAGAACATGAATAACCTTGGAAAATCTGGATGTGGTATTTAGGACCGTGCTTTAGAGAAGCTTAGCTCATGCCTTCTTTTCCTAGAGTTTCTTTTCGTATCCCTGAAGGCTTAGATGTCCCTCGTTGGTAGGGAGAGGTCTTTTCCATAACAGGTGCCAGGGTGAGTGTAGTGTTTCCACTTAGGACGGATGTGTGTACAAGCTCTCCTTTGACAGTGTTGTGGAAAAAACAAACAATACCTAGAAATTCATCATGCTCAGGGTCTCTCAGAGAGGCTTTCTGATTCAGTTGTTCTGACTATCATTTTTCTGCAACGAAATGTTTACCAGCCTCACAGATCCAGCCTCTGTGAAGCCTACAGAAGTACTGACATCTCTGTCCTTCAGAGATATTTTACAAGTCAGTGAAAGTTTTGTCTTTGCCACATTCATTTCTCAGTATCAAACCATCATTGAGTACTAGAATCTCATTTCAATTTTGTATTATTGGGAATCCTGTCCAAGTCAGAAAATTTCTAATCCTGGCCAATGACCGGGTGTTTCCATGGGTCTCCTATGTGTCAGCTTCTCTTGCTGACTGTCCTCTCAGGTGTTTTCAGGGATTTTACACCTAATACATCCAACATCCCATCTTCCTGCTTATTATTCAGAGAGCACATGCGTGACTTGATAAAATCCTAGAATCTTAAAAGCCAAACTAGCCCAAGTGGTTCCGGCAATCCAGAGTTCTCATTTTGACCTAAAGCTCAGAGAGAATAGGATTTGCCTTGGGCTGTACACCAAGAAAAGGCCAAGCCAAAGCCCGAGCCCAAGCCTGACTGTCAAGTCCCTGCCCTTTCTACTGATCCTGGTGCTAACCTGCCAGGCTCTTTTCTTTCACATTCCAGGACCCAAGACCTGTAAGGAAAAGAAACCTGCTCTGATTTTGCAGAAACCTGCTCTTAGCATTTCCCCACACTGGTTAACCATTATTTTCTGGGAATTCTAAGTTATAAAGCCTTTAGTGAGTCCCCAAATACTGCTTAGTGTTAGCTGCTCAGTCGTGTCCAACTCTTTGCAACCCCATGGACTATAGCTCAACAGGCTCCTCTGTCCATTGAATTCTCCAGGCAAGATTACTGGGGTAGGTTGCCATTTTCTACTCCAGAAGATCTTCCTAACCAGGGACTGAACCCGCATCTCTGTGTATCTTGTATTGGCAGGCAGATTCTTTACTACTGAGCCACCTGGGAAGCCCTCCAGTACTGCCTAAGTATTCATATGAAGCACATGGCAAAATGCTTACTAAAAGGACAGGCTTTTGGATTAGACAAACCAGGGTTTAAATCCTAGCTGTGCTGCTGACTTGTAATGTACCATTGAATAAGATCCTGAGTCACTCTGAGTCTCACGGCCTCACTTGTAAGAAGAGATATAAAGATACTACCTTAGAGTTATGGCAACTTAAGATGACATTTGTAATGTACCATTTGATGACCCTGATGCTGAGAGGAATTGGGGGCAGGAGGAGAAGGGGACGACAGAGGATGAGATGGCTGGATGGCATCACTGACTCGATGGACATAAGTTTGGGTAAACTCCGGGAGTTGGTGATGGACAGGGAGGCCTGGTGTGCTACCTACCGTTCATGGGGTTGAAAGAGTCGGACGCGACTGAACTGAACTGAAGATGACTTGTGTGTAGCATTTAGTGCAGGTGTGTGGCACATGGTAAGTGCTTGATAAATGTTAGCTCTTAATAACTATTTAGTTGTTAAGTCATCTTCTTTATAGTTGTTCTGCCTATCTGATTGTTTTGTTGTTTTGTCTAATTCCTCTCACCACCATCCCCCCTTCTCTTATCCTTTAATCCATTTTGCACAAAGTTGTCTTAAAGATCCTTTCTGAATAGCGAGATGCAATTTTCAATATCATTTACAATAGTGTGGACACAGCAAATGCTGCTTCCTATTATACCTTTTTCATTACCTATTAAATCACCACCACTAACTACTTTTTACATCTTTCCAGACTGTATATATTTGGAATTATTGATCAGCTACTTGAAAGTAACAGTGGGAAAGAGTCTCTTATCTTTCATCATGATAGGTCAAGAGGTTTAGGTAATTTGTCTTTATGGTGTTGGCCTCTGAATATCTTTATTTCTTGTTCTTGGTTGGTGTTAAAGGTTTCCTGCACAGGCATGGATAAATGAATTGATTCTATCTTATTTTCTAAGCACATTAAAAACAAAATCTATGACTGAATCCACTCAGGCCAGAGGGTTTATTTTGCAAATTAAACAAATATTTTCTATCCTTTTCTGATAGCCCTGCCTGAAAATGGGGTTGCAGATTTATTTTTAGGGACCACATTTTTCTGTCTGTGCTTTTTGTATTTCCTACAGAACTGGTGGTTTTAAGCATTTAAAAGTCTGATGCATATAAAGGTTGGTGGTTGGGAGGAGTTTCCTATTTTCTAAGCTCATTCTAATAGAGATAATTTTTGTCTATATAAGATAAAATTGGTATACATTTGAAACAAGCTGGTATATTTTTTAAACAAACAAAAACCTGATGAATAAAAGCTGTCCCTGGTGGAATTATTGTTTCATATTTTGTAGGACCTTTAACTTGAAGGAAGTTCTGAATTCTATTGGCATTCAGATTTGTGTTGAGGTTAACAAGACCCTAATGGAGAGAGGTTTACCAACTTTAAATGCTGAGGTTCAAGCTAACCTTGTAGGCCAATTATCAAGCATCGAAGAAGAAGACAATCCTATCTGGTCTTTAATTGGTGAGTCTGTATATTTTTATTGGTTTCTGCTTCGATGTCAATATACTTTACCATGCTGGCTTTGGCTAATGTTAAGTATCAGTCAAATTTTAGTCTTAAACAGATTACCTGCTTCTCTTGGTGAATAAATATTGAAAACATGAAGAAAGCATTAATATTTTCAAAGCTTTGGGACTCACTGCTGCTTATGTGTGTATATGTAGTGGAGTGGGGGGATGTTTCAGGGTCTTCTACCTTACTACCCAGCTGATAGAGTTTTATGAAGAAAATAACATCATGCTGCCATCATTTTAAATTCCTAGATCAATACAGCAATCCAAACCAGATGGCAGTATGTTCACAGAAAGTAGACCCATGCTCTGATAGAAGCTAACCTGTGTGAGCTGAGGCCCCTTGCTTGGTCAGGCTTAGAAAGACTAAAATTTAAAAGGGCCATAGAACTGAGAGGCATAGTGGGGGATTTTTTTTTTCCTACTTGATTGCTAAGAAAATGAATATCTCAGGATCAAATTGTGTTGGTGAGTTGGGGAAATGGAGAATGTATCAGGACTTTTTTCTGTTACCTGTGATAGATAATTTAAAACTCTAAAGTGGCTTCCCAAGTGGCTCAGTGGTAAAGAATCTGCCTGCCAAGCAGGAGACCTGGGTTTGATCCCTGGTTCTGGGAGATTCCCTGGAGAAGGAAATCCACTCCAGTATTCTTGCCTGGGAAATCCCATGGACAGATGATCCTGACGGGCTACAGTCCATGGGGTTGCAAAGGGTCAGACATGGCTTAGTGACTAAACAACAAAGTGGCTTAAGTAGGAAGGGACTGTACTTGCTCATATCACAGAAAAGAGCAGTTGGGGGGTTGGCTGCTGGTACAGCTTGATCAGAGTTCAGATGATGTCTTGGCACTGTTTCCCACTTGTGGTCCCTCAGCGCTGCCTTCCTCTGGGATGGCTGTCTCTAAAATAGTCTCTTCCCAGCATAACAAGATGACTTCCACTCCAGCCTGCATGTTTCAATATTTAAATCAAGCCAAAAAAAAAAAAAAGTCAGTTTCCCTCCCCTCTTAGCTCAAACTATAACCCCAGAATTGAATCCCATTAGCTCCACTTGGTGGTCACAACCCATTTTTGGTGGCCAGAGTGGAAGAAACTTAACCCCAAGACATGTGTTCAGTTCCTGGAGCCAAGGTGAGTCAGCTTTACCTGAACACCTGATCTGAAACTAGGGAAGCAGTTGTTTCCCCCAGACAGAATCAGGGTGCTGTGGCCATAAGAAGGGGACAAGGGTGATGTGGGAGACAAAGCAAGTGTCAGCTGCAGTGGGAGAGGACCAGATGGAGGAAAGAGTGTGGAATTTGAATATCCAAACATTCCAGGAGGAATCTGCAAGTTTTCAAAGCACCGCACTGACTTCTCTAGGAACACAAACACTGGTTATTATTTAGCTGAGATTCTTAAAGGGTGTCTTTCAACCTTATCCCTGGGGACATGGGATGCTGGTGATCTAATCCACCCAGGCCACGTAAGAGCTCTGGTGTGCAGCACGTGGGCTTCGAGGGGTGGCAGTGAGGACAGTAACACACACAGCATAACCTCAGCTGCCTGTGGCCGAGCCCTGCCTGCATGACCTTCACTGCTGACAAGCACGTCACAGCCTGTCACCTCCGGTTGTACAGCCAGCACGTGGGCCATGGTGCTTCTCGGAGGAGGAGGGGCAGGCTGTCAGCCATCTCTGCCTCATACCAGGAGACCCTCGCTAGTGCACAGGTCTCGTGAGGAGGATGGGATGCATCTTTGCTCATCGCAATTTCCCCAGACCATGGAGGGCGGGGCCCAGAGATGACCTTTAATAGATATCTGAGGTGTCAATCACAGATTGGCACTTGCCATCTACCTCTCTAAGGATTAAATCATGTGCTGCTGCAGCTGCTCTCCTCCAACACCCCCTGAAAGGAGTTCAGGATGGAGAATAGAAAAGAGGCACTCTGTGCTCAGGGGAAAACTGGCAGGATAGGTCTTCACGTAGTTAGATATTCTCTGGAGCTGATTTTATGAGCCCAATTCACGTATCTCCTTATATTTGGAAAAACACTAAAATCCTTCATAGTGATGACTGTTTCTTGTGACTAGCAGAAGCTTCACTGAAACTAGCAGAAACCTTTTGTAAAATATGTTTTTGATTGCATGTATTCCCCCTTCCGAGAAGGCAATGGCACCCCACTCTAGTACTCTTGCCTGGAAAATCCCGTGAATGGAGGAGCCTGGTAGGCTGTAGTCCATGGGGTCCCTAAGAGTCGGACACGACTGAGCGACTTCACTTTCACTTTTCACTTTCATGCATTGGAGAAGGCAATGGCACCCCACTCTAGTACTCTTGCCTGGAAAATCCCAGGGATCGGGGAGCCTGGTGGGCTGCTGTCTATGGGGTCGCACAGAGTCGGACACAACTAAAGCGACTTAACAGCAGCAGCAGCAGCATTCCCCCTTCACCAAAATCACATATATACTGTCCCTTTCCCCTATGACTCTGGAACAGTCTCTCAGAGCTATCTCAGGTGCTGTCTCTCAGAGCTATCTGAGGTGCTGTCTCCCAGGCTGCAGTCCTCATTTTGCCCCAAATAGAACTCAATTTGCAACTCTCACATTGTGCATTTTTTTTTAAGTCGGCAGTGGAGTGGATGAATGAATGCATGGAGAACTGGAGCAGTCAAGTATCTCTCACCTGAGGCCATATAACCAGCGGGTCTCAGGGTAGGGAGTCTTCCTGTCTGACTCACATTCTCACCTGCTCTGTTGTGACTCCAGTCAGAGCTGGAGCCCTGCTGCCCATTGACAGGCTGGCCAGAGCCTCAGGTGTTCTCTGTGCCCTTGCTTTAGATCAGGGAACTACTGGCAGCGCCAGAGAGAGAGGGGGAAGCTGGGGGCCAGGAGATGCCCCAGCCTGAGGAGGCCTCTTAAAATCCAGTCAAGCCACTTTTTTCCACCCAGCCCTCCCTATTCCAAGTTTCCTGTTCTTTTGCAAATTGAAAGTATTTTGTAACCTTGTTCAAAGTATTGTTGCCTAGCAACTTGCATGACTCACTTGAGCGTCTCTCCCTAGGCTCTGGAAGCCAAGGACATGTCTTTGGCAGGGGTTGGGTTTGGCTGCTCCTAAATGGACAGACACTTCCATCACTTTAGTCTTGGCCTAAAAACTGACTCGTCCACAGAAGAGACAGAACTACTTGTCAGCATAATAACAGTTTTGAAAGACCTGCATTCTTTAAACAGTCTCACAGAAAAGTATCCGGACCATAACTGTGACAAAAATAGACCTGGGCTCATGAGAGTTGAGCAGCCAGCCTAACAGGGAGTTTAGTGGACCATTTGCTCTGAATTCTCTGCCCACAGAGGAGCTAGAATACATTAGACCTTAGAGGGATCCCTGGGACAGAAGAAGGGCTCCAGCTTAGCCCTAGCTTTCCTCCTCTGTTGTTCATGGTACCCACAGTCTGCCTTCTTCTGTTCTCAGTTGATGTGCTATTTATTTACCATAAAATCACGACTCCCACTATGTTCTTCGCCTTTAAAAAAGATAATTAGAAAGCAAGTTTTCTTTCAAACCAATTTTTTCAAATGTATACGATAAAAATGATCTATGGATTACCTGCTGTGGAAATTGTTTGCATGCTAATAGCCACCTACATTTTTAAAAAGTAATTTTCAACTGTACAAGTGATCCCTTCATGAATAATTTCCTCTTGTTGAAAAATTATGGATAAGGCTCAGGTCTTATTCAGCCCCCATTCCTCTCTGGCTCCTTGTGTTTTCAGTTTGAGGTTTATCTTCATAGACCTTTTTCGTTCCATTCTCACTTCACTACAGTCAACATTTATGACATACCTGCTGCCTACCAAACCAGGAAAATAAAGGCCAAAAAAGTAGCCCTCACCCTCAGAATGCCTACTATCTGAGAAGTGAGAGAGAGAAGTTCTCAAGTAACAATAATAAGGGGTGAGAGTATAACAGATGGTAAGGAAAGCCACAGAAAGGAGGTGACTTTAATATCAGCATGGGTGCTCTCGACTTTGGCAGAGATGAAGTGAGATGGAAGGGCATTCTAGTAACAGGAAATAGTCTGGGCTAAGATATGGACATGGAACACTGGGCACTTTGAGTTCTAGGTCAGATCTGGCTGAAATGTATGATTTGGGGTAGACGTGTTTGGATATAAGAATTTCAGTAATATTACAGCTGTCTGTATTAGATGAGTGTATTTAAATGGCAATCCACTCCAGTATTCTTGCCTGGAAAACCCCATGGACAGAGGAGCCTGGTGGATTACAGTCTGTGGTGTCGCAAAGAGTCAGGCAGGACTGAGCAACTTCACTCACTCACTCATTTTCCTTAGTAAATGTTCTTGTGAGATTTCTGTTTCCAGAGCCAGAGAATGTCCTCGGAGCAGCCTGCGCTGGACCAGGTCTGGCTTGTCCAGTGCCATTTGTCCAGGACACCTCAGCTTCCCTTTTTTAAGCATTTGCATGTATTTGTGAAGTCTTCTCAAATGCAGATGCCCCGAAGCAGGAAGAGTGGAGAAGGTGGCAGTGCCAGTTGGGGTGGTCCTTCTTCAATGCCTCCAGATTCTTGCCCACATGAGGGGTGATCATATAATTTATTTTCTAACCCGGGACACTGTTGAAAGTGTTCTTTTTATTAAGACCAAGACAGCGAGTGTCAACTTCAGCTGTCCTGAGAAAACCCAGATGTATGCTCACCTTTGCCATGTGGCAGTTTGGGCTCCCAAGTTTGCCAGATCTGTAGATTTTTCAAGAAGAACAAAAAATTTGATTTTCTATGTGAAAGCCCCTCATTTTAAATAGCTACTGTTTTTTTAGAAAAACACTATCTGGGCTAAACTAGCAGTCCCAGTTTACATACTCAGCTTTAGGATATATAACTAAAATTATGGACATTTGAATTTTTATAAAAGATTCCCCACTCCACCCTGAAAGTGCTGTGCATGTTTTATTAGTTAGCTATTACTGCGTAACAGATTTCCCTAAGACTCCATCTGTCATTGCTCACCAGTCTGTGGGGCAACTAGGCAGTTCATTTGGTCTTGCTGGACTCAATGCATGCATTTATGGTAAGCAGCCGCATGGGTAGTTAGCTCTGCTGGTCTCGCCTGGGCTATCTCAAGTGTTTGGGATTTGGTTGGCTACTGGTTGGTCTAGGATGGCCTAAGATGGAATAGCTGGGCTTCCCTTGATATGGGCTCTCATCTGGCCCAGGCTTGTTTACATGGTGGTGGTAGGCTGAAAGGGCAGATTCAAACCATGCCTCTTGAGCATGAAACATACACACCATCACTCCAGCCACATTCTGTATGGGCCAAAGCAGGTCAGAAGGCCATCCCTGATCCAAGGCCTGGGCACCCAGACTCCAGCCCTGATGGGAAGAACTGCCAGGCTACCTTGGAAAGGGCATGAGTATAGGGAAGGGGTAAAGAATTGAGGATGTTGTTGCAATCCATCTACCACAATTACTATTCTCATGTTTAAAAAGTACATGCTTTAATAATAGGACAGATAAACATATCTTCTTTTCCCCCAGATAAACGAATCCAGCTATACATGAAAAGCCTGCTTTGTCTGCCAAGCCCTCCAAGATGCATGCCCCCCGTGCCAGGAGGCCTTGCTGTCGTTCAGCAAGAGCTGGAGTCGCTGGGCTTGCAATACGCAAACATCGTGAATCTCAACAAACAAGTGTACGGACCATTTTATGCAAATATACTCCGAAAGCTGCTGTTCGGTGAGGAAGCCACAGGGAAGGCAGAAGCTTCTTCATCTACTAACTAAAGAGGAAATGACATTGGAAAAGAGATTGGAAGCCCAGCACTTAGGTACCCAGTCTGTTTCCACCAGCGGCATTACAGAGGGGCACATTCTCGATCCTGTGCGAGGCACAGTGTTAGCCCGAAGTTGTGTAACCCAGTAATGTCAGCGTTGCAGAGACACGCACATCACAATGTCCCTACATGTGCACCATTTTTGAGTCCTAAAGAGACTTTTTAACAAACAGAAAGCAATTTGTATTTAATTCTATTACCTATATAATACTTGTAAATGTTTTCTTAAGCATTTATATATGGCTTATTCATTCAACCCTTAAGGAGTTGTATTTCCTCACCTGTTACTATCAAATCTAATGATTTTTTTTTTTTTAACTTTGGTACAGCTTCTTAAAGGGTTGAAAGTTGTGATCATAACCAAGGGGACTGATGTTCTAAATAAATGATGTGAAGTAAGGATAATTGTATTTAAAATGTACAAATTAAATTTTATTCATATGTAATAGAAACTTACATAGTAAGTCCTCAAATTCTACAAATATACCTAATCACATCTGGTGATACCGATGGTCAGTATTTGTTTAGAATTTAAATGTATTAAATACATTTTTATGCTACATACAAATTTTAGATAAAACCTCCCTTGATGATTTAATGGAAATAGAAACAAACCCCTTCTAAAATCTCATTCTAGAGGGTGGATTCTTCTTGCAACTTATGCTGCTCTCTGAGAGAAACACTTTTTGCACACATCTCTTTGTGAATGTCCTTGCATTTCTCAGGCCATTGGTAAGGTTTATATAAGATTTTAATATTTTTACATAAGGCAGGAGTGGTTTGAATTGGTAACTTGAATTTACTTGTAAGAAAAAGTTGATAAAATGAGACCGCATTCTCAGTGAAATTCACTTCTGAAAAAGAAACAGATGAACTTTGGATTCTTTTTCTTCTTTAAGCATATAACATGCTAGCAAATGCCTTCTCTGTGGATTTGATTCTTACCCCACTGTGACCAAGAAGCTCTTCTCAGTACCATCATCATTTGCCACTCTAGTGCATTAAACTTTGCCACGCTGGCACTGCTTGTCGGGATCCTAGAGAAATCTGCTTGTCTTCAGATTACATGCTTCTGAAGTGTTGAGGGAAGCACTACCGCAAATGCTTTATTTGCATAAAATGCATTTTGGATGGTTTGATTTTCTGAGGACTCCTTGAACCTTAGCCGTCTGGTGGAGAAGAGCAAGTAGGAAGAAAAAGATTAATGCTTCGTTTTTCCTTGCCTCCTCTTCCTCACCATGACCTCTACCATTATGGTGCTACCTAGTGATTTGATGAAGGCCTGGGAAATTATTGTGTGGATAACTTATCTCTGATCTTTTGGAGGGATCTGCCAAATTGAGGAAATGTTGAACATCAGCTTTTTTCTCCCAGTGACCAATACATAAATCACCATTCTGTCCATTGAGCAGCTATGTAGAAGTGGAATTTACTGAAGAGCATATCATTGGTCTTACCCATTTTTTCCCTCCTCCTGTATGTCCATTCTGCCTGTTTCCTGTGCTTAGAGATCATAAGGTGCTGTAGATTTTTGTTTGCATTTTCTCTTAAGTTGAAGTTGTTTTCAACTGCTCACTTTGGGGCCTGGATAGCCAGAGGGTCTGAAAGGTAGTGTGTAGCGTGACTTTTGGTCACTTTCCCAGTGAGCTGTACATTTAACTAGAAGACCAGGTGGTATACTTTTTTACTAACAGATTGGAATCTGCCTGGTATTCTTATATACTTGATTATACTATAGTTGCCAGCAGGAAAACAATCTGCAAACTTTAATGCATTTTAAAATGAAGGGCATTCTGCATTTTTTTTTTTAAGTGGCAAAGTAAATCTCAATGTCCCAAGTCTGGATGTAAGCAAGTACATTTATTAGGATTTTTAAATCCTGTCCCTTAGCATGTTGTTTATTTGGTTTTTACTTAAATGTTTACTTCTACGTTTGAGATGGTCATGTTTTGTAATGTCAATTTTCCTAAACACCATACACACATTTTCATTCTTCTACTGCTAAAACATGTATTGTGCGCACTAGTTACATTTTAAAACATTAAAAGTTATTTCAAAATAGATGGTGTCTCTGTTTTCTAAACCACCTTTGGGTAGCTCAGGGCTGGAATATTGCACAGTCTTTATTGCAGTGGTTCTAGAAGGAATCTTCTACTTAATGTCAAAGCCTCACAGACATCAATCGTGTTCATTCATTCATTTAGTCAACAAATAGCTATTGAGCATCTACTATGTGTCAAGAAGTATCCTAGGTATTTAATACACAGATAACTAGACAGACACTGTCCTGAGAAGTTTGTAACTTAGTAAGAAGGACAAACTTGTGAACAATAGCAATAAAGTGTAATTCGGGCTATGCTTTTAAAACAAGTACACATAGTACAGAAAGCAAAGAAGAACTAAAGAGCTTCTTGATGAAAATGAAAGAGGAGAGTGAAAAAGTTGGCTTAAAACGCAATATTCAAAAAACTAGGATCATGGCATCCGTCCCATCACTTCATAGCAAATAGATGGGGAAACAATGGAAACAGTGACAGACTTTACTTTTGGGGGGCTCCAAAATCACTGCAGATGGTGACTGCAGCCATGAAATTAAAAGACGCCTGCTCTTTGGAAGAAAAGCTATGACCAACCTAAACAGCATATTACAAAGCAGAGACATTATTTTGCCAACAAAGGTCTGTCTAGTCAAAGCTGTGGTTTTTCCAGTAGTCATGTATGGATGTGAGAATTGGACTATAAAAAAAGCTGAGTGCTAAAGAATTGATGCTGTTGAACTGTGGTGTTGGAGAAGACTCCCGAGAGTCCCTTGGAATGCAAGGAGATCAAACCAGTCCATCCTAAAGGAAATCAGTCCTGAATATTCATTGGAAGGACTGATGCTGAAGCTGAAACTCCAATACTTTGAGCACCTGATGTGAAGAAGAACTAACTCCTTAGAAAAGACCCTGAAAAAAAAAAAAAAAAGACCCTGATGCTGGGCAAGATTGAAGGCAGGAGGAGAAGTGGACAATAGAGGATGAGATGGTTGGATGGCATCACCAACTCAATGGACATGAGTTTGAGCAAGCTCCGGGAGTTGGTGATGGACAGGGAAGCCTGGCGTGCTGCAGTCCATGGGGTTGCAAAGAGTCGGATATGACTGAGCAACTGAACTGAACTGACACATAGTACTAGAGGAAAAATCACTGGACTCTTTCATGGATCACCCTTGAGCTAAAACATGAATGATAGGCAGGAACTTGTCAAGAGACCAAGAAAGCAAAAGGCACAGGAGGCACAGTCATGTGGAGAAATGGTGAGCCCAGGGAACAGCCTCCAGAAGAGGGGAAGTGACGAGAGGAGAAACAAGCAAGGGAAAAGGCTTGGGATGTCATGTTCATATGTGTGGGGTTTGTTCTGAAAGAGGTAAAGAATCAGGGAATCCTTTGAAAGTTGCAAACAATTATGTTTTGGAAAGACTGTCGTGGCAAAGCACACTTGCCATTGGTGCTAGAATATTATGTGTTGTGTGTGTATGTGTACACGCCCTCACACCTGAACACATGGCACAAGCAGTAGAAATGGACTCTAGCGAACAGGCAGAAAGAGAGTTTATTGGAGAGATTTACATACTTCACAGAATCTATTTTGTTTGGGGAATTAAGCTTGGCAAATAGGTAGGAACCAAGGCAATGCAAGGGCAGGGCCTTAGCCACGCAGGATTCAGAGACTGATTTCTCAACTGTCCTTGCTGCTTTGCCTCATTTGCTCAAGATTTAAAGTCCCAGATATCAACATTCAGTGGGACGAATCTCTGTCAAGGGCAATGCTCTAATTTCATGGGATGGAATGAGATAGTGGCTGACACTTAGACTCCCATATTCCCACCAAGGTCACCCAACTAGTGATTTCTTTCAAATAGGAAAGGTGTCCTGAGGAGCAGAAAGAGAAAAACAAACCCACTATCCTTTACGTTTATGAGGTCTTTTGAACTCGAATGGGAGAAATGTGTGAGACCCCCTCCCCCCATCCAGTATTGCCTCTAAGAATGACACTGTAAGATGATTCCAGGAAGGGCATAGTCAGTGAAATCAGCCTTTACTGGTGTGCATTGATGAACTGCTGAACAAAAAGCTCTCAAGTCACCATGGCCTCAGCATAGCCTTATTGCTCAAATTGTAGTTCCAAGTTTAGGGAAGGTTGGTGTATGTATCAAGGGCCTTAATCCAGCTACTCAGAAACCCAACTTCCATCCATCTTATAACTTAGCAGTCCTCAAAACTTTCAGCATCTCCTGAATCACTCAGAAGACAGGAGAAATAAATGGATTGCCCATTTCTATTCATAGTGCGTTGGCCAGAACTCAAAATCATCTGGCTCCAAGTGCAAGCAAGTCAGGAAAATGTGCCCAGGAGAAAAGAGGTGGACATGGGTATTGGGTATTGATAATCATTACAGTTTCTACCTCAGTTTCTATGCCAGTTTCGAATAAGCTCTATGAATCCTCTTGTCTATGAAAATAAGTTTAAAGTCATGTGTCTGCTCTGATCTTTTAGTATTAGCTCCCCAGAGCACTGAGTTGAGAGGATTTTGAAGCCAAATCCAGGATAAGCAGTAAAGAATTCTGTGGCTGATTGGCAAAGTGTGGGGCCTGCCACATTTTGTGCAACATATATTTTTTCACTTGAATCCTCCTTAAAACTAAAATTCAATCTGTTCTACCTCTGGGGATGTTAAGTACCAACAGCTCCCACTTGTTACAAAAGTAGCACAGGACTGAGAGTCAAGAGACTTGAGTTTGAATTCACTTATTTTTCACAGCTATTATGACCTCAAGTCAGCCTTCTAGTCTCGCCCTGAACATCGATTTCCTACCGTACCTGCCTGCCTCACAGAGCCCTGAAAGTGAAAGTGAAGTCTCTCAGTCATGTCCTACTCTTTGCCACCCCATGGACTGTAGCCTACCAGGCTCCTCCCTCCATGGGATTCTCCAGGCAAGAGTACTGGAGTGGGCTGCCATTTCCTTCTCCAGGGGATCTTCCTGACCCAGGGATCGAACCTGGGTCTCCCACATTCCAGGCAGATGCTTTAATCTCTGAGCCACCAGGGAAGCCCTCACAGAGCCCTGCTGCTGCTGCTAAGTCACTTCAGTCGTGTCCGACTCTGTGTGACCCCATAGACGGCAGCCCACCAGGCTCCCCCATCCCTGGGATTCTCCAGGCAAGAACACTGGAGTGGGTTGCCATTTCCTTCTCCAATGCAGGAAAGTGAAAAGGGAAAGTGAAGTCGCTCAGTCGTGTTCGACTCTTAGCGACCCCAGGGACTGCAGCCTACCAGGCTCCTCCGTCCATGGGACTCTCCAGGCAAGAGTACTGGAGTGGGGTGCCAGTGAGAGTCAAATGAGATGTATTTGAAATTGTCTACAAACTTAAGCATAATGTGGCCAGAATACATTACAAAAGCTAATTTATTAGTCCTAAATCTCTTTCAAGCTTCAAGAGGTTTTAGTATTGTGAGATGTGGTGATGGAGTACTTAAGTACATAAGACCAAAAATTGTCAACTGTCATCACAACCATGGTTCATTAAGCCCAATATTGTCATTGGCAGAGAAACTCAAGGGTAGTAGAAACTGCAGTTATTGTCCTTGATGTCGACTTCAAAGGATAGTGACACAACCCAACATGTTCCAGTTTCGTTTAGTAAATCAGGTATGACTTTATCCTCCATGATTTAATCTAACCTTTTAGAAAGTACATTTGTACCAGCAACTTGTGCCCTCTTGTTCTCTACTTTTCCAGTGAAACTTTCTTTTTTTATGTCTAAGCTTGGTATGTTAGCCTTGTTCAGCTTTCGAGGGAAAGGGACCTAGGGATTGATCGCAAGGCTTGAAGAAGAAAGGAAAGCTGGGAATCTGCCAGCAGTTACACCTGCAGGCATGATAGAGAAGCTGAATATAATTTTTTTCTTTCAGAATTTAGCAAAATAATTACTTACCACATGGACTAAGCATTTTATATAAATGGTCTCATATAACTGCACAACCCACTACAAGGCAGGTTCTATCATTATTTCCATTTGTGCAAGAAGAGACACAGAGAGGTTAAGGTCACAGAGCTGATAATCAACTTGAAGCCAAAGAGTCTAACCCTGGAACGTGTTAACTACTCGCTCTATTGGTTGCCTTAGGTCATCCAGTCATGGTTCACTGTTGTAATGCTACCAAATGCTGTTTACTTCTCTGCCTCTGTTTCCTGTTGTCCTTCCCTTTTGGTCTTCATTGAAAACCTCCCAGAAGAGAGAAAATGAGTGGGTCTATTTGCCACTAGTCACTATGGATACCCTTCCCCGACTCTCTTGCCTTCGGTAGGGGGGTCTCATTAGGAGCTCCGTGCCCCCTCCCTGCCCCCTGCCTTAGGTGGCTGCCTTTAGCTGGTTGCTGGCCCTGTTGGTTTTGACAGGATGACGACGTAACATGACACAGAGCAAGGCTTTTCAGATAAAGACCTATGGGCCTGGCAGGTAACTATAGGTTTTGGACCATCCAGTCTTGCTCAAAATGCAAAATGTTCTCTGATTACAGTAGAGACTTCTGTCCCAGCTTCTCTTTACCTTGCTGGTTGTGAAACAGTAGACTTCCAGGATCCCCTTTGCCCTTGCCTTTTCAGATTGAAGAACCCCTATTCCTTCTCCAACATTGTTCTGGGCTTTCTCTAGTTCTGCTGTAAATTTATTCAAATATAGAAATCAGGATCACTTTTTTTTCCCCCAGTCTGAATGCACCAAGGTTTTCAAGGAGAGAGGGTCATCTTTTTCTTTAGTTTTCTAGTGTCTTCAAGTTGAAGCCTCTCAAAATAAGTTCTAATTTCTTTAACATGGCATAAATGACAATTTCTAGTGTTATCTATAGCCACGTCCCTCAACAAGCCCTGTGGGAGAACTACACTCAGCCGCCACACGTATTGATAGGATTATGTACTCTAGAGCCCCCATGTCATTTTGCTCAAGCTGTCTTTCTCTGCTTGATGTCTTCTACCCAATCCATTCAGCCGGTGTCACAATAGAGTGGTTTAAAACATGGGCTCTGGGGTCAGGTAAGTGTGGATTTAAATTCCAACCATGCTTGGCAAATTTCTCAAAACTTATGAGCCTAAGTCTCCTCACTTGGCAAAATGGGGCTTATCATACTTCTCCCCCTTGATTATTAAATCAGAGAATGTACAAAAAGTGGTTATTCCAATGCCTGGCAAAGAGTAAACAGTCAACAGAAACACTCCCTAACATTCCAGGGCTCAGCTCTGACACCTCTGCTTTCCCCTTTCCCTTGCTCTTCTTTAACTGATGCTCATGGTTCTCCTCCCATTGGTCACTTTCCCATCTGGGGACCACAACACTTCATACCTAGGTGATGGGATAGTATTCCAAGATGTCAACCGTTTTTCTGTGATTTCCTTTCCCTAATTGCCCAGCCCTCTATTCAAACCACCAAGTCTTTTTTGTACCAATATTTCAGGAAAAGGACAGCAGAAAGCAGAAACCAGGAGACTGTTTCTGGCCTTTGGAATTAAAAACTCCAGCCCCTTAGGGCAGCAGTCCCCAGACTTTTTGGCACCAGGGACCAGTTTTGTGGAAAACAATTTTTCCATGGACTGGGGCAGGGGGTGGTTTCATGATGTTTCAAGTGCATTACATTTATTGTGCATTTTATTTCTATTGTTATTACATCAGCTATACCTCAGATCATCAGGCATTAGATCCTGGAGGTTGGGAACCCTTGCCTTAGGCGATCAGAAAGACAATGGATTTGACCCCAGGATGCAAATGCCTCTATCTCAGGGACCAGGTAGGTGTAAACAGGGTGGACACCACTTAGTGTCAGCCAGTGGCTCCCGTAGGACTCTGGGACCACTGCTACCAGATCCTCCTCCAGAGACACTTTAAAAAAATCAGAATTTTAAAAAGCATGACATGAAAAATTGAACTTATCACTCAATGCATGTTTTTTCCCCCCAAATCTTTTATTCAACACAACTTTACTTAGGAACAAACAATGAGTTAGAACCTGAAAAGAGGAAGACAAACAAGACAGTCCCTGTTCCAGGTGTTCCCTGTCAGAAGGAGAGGTAAACACATCAACAGGCCATGGGATCGAGTGATAAATCTCATGTTACATTACAGAGTGATTCTCAACTGTGATCACTGGGCCAGCAGCATCAGCATCATCCCTGGGAGCTTATTAGAAATGCAAATTTGCAGGCCCCAGCCCAAACCTACCAAATCGGAAAACTATGCTTATTTTAACAAAAAACAAAACAACAACAACAAACAATCAGACTAACCCAGTGCTAGTGTTGCGTGCGTGCATGCCAAGTTGCTGTAGTCGTCTTCGACTCTTTGCAACCCTATGAACCACAGCCCACCAGGCTCCTCTGTCCATGGGATTCTCCAGGCAAGAGTACTAGAGTGGGTTGCTGTGCCCTCCTTCAGGGGATCTCCCTGACCCAGGGATTGAACCGGTGTCTCCTGCATTGGCAGGCTAATTCTTTACCACTATCACCACAAGGGTTAGACATTCAGAATGGCAAATGAATATTTATAAATTTTCGTAATTTACTATGGCAAAATATACTAAAATTTACCATTTCAAGTGCACAGTTCAGTGGTCTTATGTACACTCACATTTCAAATGTGAAACTATGACCATTATCCATTTCCAGACTTTTGCATCTTCCTGAACTGAAACTTTGTACATACTAAACAACTGTTGATTCTCTTTTGCCTTTTTCCCCCCAAGTGGGATTTTTTCCCCTATTGATTCATGTAAGTTCATTTTAAATGAGGAATATCAATCCTTTCTCACCTGCCAACTTGTGTGTCTTAAAACCTATTCATGGAGATTTTTAATCATCTGTTCAGAAAATTTAAAATTTTTCATGGAATCCTAAAACTATGGGTAGAATTTTACGATTCAATCTATGAATATTCTCCTTTATGATTTCTGTGTTGCCATGCTTGAAGGCAGTCACCATTTAACGTCATGCATTTGTTCACTTTATATTTCCTTCTAAGGTTGTTAACGTTTAAATATGTAATCCTTATAGGATTTATATATATATATATATATATTTTTTTTTTTTTTTCTCTCAAAACAGCTAATCAGCAGCTCCAACATCATTTTTTGGAAAAGCATCTTTCCAACTGATTTAAAATGTCATCTTTTCATACTAAATTTCTGCTGACGTTTACTCCTGGATCTTCTGCCTAGTCCTTTCAGAATATAACTATCTTTATTGCTGTCCTGTTATGCTCTACTCTCTAGGTAAAGTTAATTCCTCCTCATTTTGTGGTTGTTTTAATGGTTGTATAGTAGTCCACCACACACGTACCTTAAGGTTTTAAACCAATCCCCTCCTACTAGGTATTTGGTATATTTCCTACTTTTTCATACTATACGTGTAGTTTGGGGCTAAATTAAATGATTCCTGTGCAAGGAGATCAACCAGTCCATTCTAAAGGAGATCAGTCCTGGGTGTTCTTTGGAAGGAATGATGCTAAAGCTGAAACTCCAGTACTTTGGCCACCTCATGCGAAGAGTTGACTCATTGGAAAAGACTCTGCTGCTGGGAGGGATTGGGGGCAGGAGGAGAAGGGGACAACAGAGGATGAGATGGCTGGATGGCATCACCGACTCTATGGACGTGAGTTTGAGTGAACTCCAGGAGTTGGACAGGGTGATGGACAGGGAGGCCTGGTGTGCTGCAATTCATGGGGTCGCAGAGTCGGACACGACTGAGCGACTGAACTGAACTGAACTGATGCTTCCGTGGCTCAAGTCGTGCAAATTCTCCTTTTACCCTTTTCTGTGAAATATTTTTAAAACAATATGCTTTTTGGCCTCAATTATGGGATAACTGGGGGCTTCCCAGGCAGTACAGTGTTTAAAAAAAAAAAAATTGTCAGTGCAAGAGAAGCAAGGGACAAGGGTTCCACCCCTGGGTCAGGAAGATCCCCTGGGAGAGTAAATGGCAACCTACTCTAGTATTCTTGGGGCTTCCCTGGTGGCTCAGACTGTAAAGAATCTGCCTGTAATGCCGGAGACCGGGAAGATCCTCTGGAGCCTAGGAAATCCCATGGACAGAAGAGCCTTGCGGGCTACGGTCCATAGGGTCACAAAGAGTCGACACGACTGAGCAAGTAACACTTTCTAGTATTCTTGCTAGGATAATGGAGTCTGGCGGGCTACAGTTCACGGGGTCCTAAAGAGTCGGACTGACTGAGATCGCAGGAACAACCTGCCTGGATTTCAGATTACCCACGCGAGACTTCCGATGGACACTAGAGGGCGCAGTTTCCCGGCTCCACCTCAGCCACATCCGGGTTCAACCGCAGGTTCCGACCGACAGCAGGCGGAACCTTTCTTCCTCCTATTAAGTTGTGCGGCGAACCCTTTAAGACACCACGCAGCGCTCTCCACCGGTACAGCGGATACCTTGACGCAAGGGAGGCGCACGTGAGTATTCTGCTTAGTGCCTGTTTCATCGTGAGTAGCATGGACCTGCTTGCGGAAGAGTTTGGGAACCTGACCCCGGAGCAGCTGGCTGCGCCGATCCCAACTGTAGAGGTGAGTGCAGGGCAAATGGTGAGCGGAAGGGGCCGTGATGCGTCCCCGAGAGGCGTTGCCCCGAGAGTCCTGGCCGTGGAGAGGGGCGGGCCGCGTCTTCCGCGCATGCTCAGGACTCAGCGCTGGCTCAGGGCTCAGCGGGTTCACTCCCTAGCCGGCTGCTGGACCCACGTGCAGTGGTTGAGCTGGGGGAGCTGGCAGGCGCCACGCTGGCCTAGCAGCCCCGCCCACGGCTCCGGGGTTGAACCCATTCTAGTGTACGTGTGTTGTCAGGGGAGGACTGACTCTTACCCACCTTGGGGGACGTATTGCTTGCTTTCTTATAAAGCAAGGTCCAGGGAGCTTAGGCTCCCACCGCTGGCTGTGGTGTTAAAACCAAATCTTCTGAATCCCAGGCTAGTAATTTCTCCTTTTCGCCGGGAACTCAAGTTGGGATTGCAAGAGTATTTTAAGTGCCCAGAAAATTTACTCCAAATTTTAAGTGTTTTCTCGGGGAGTACCCCTGTAGCTTTCATCAGCTTCTGAGAAGTTAAGGATAACTGTCCTACTCTGAGCTGCCTGATGAAGTTCAGCTGTTGATATAATTTTATTTTCTGGAAAGGTACATATAACTTCTCTGGGGCTCAGAATTTTAGTTGGCATCGGTTGGGGACATGGAGAAATAGTCAAGGGAGAGATTGACGTAGCGGGAAGAAGACACTTGAAACCTGGAGGCAAGGCCATCTGATATTTTTGAGAAATAAAAATAAATCCAGTAGTATCAGAGTGTGAAAAAGTAGAGGAGAGATTAAAGGTGACAGATAAAGGTCCTGGTTATGAAAGGTTTTGTTAGACATTTGAAGGAGGCCTTGGATGCTATTGACAGGTTAAACAGGAGAATGACTAACAAGATCAATGAATCAATTTCTTTATAATCATTCTGCAAATTACATTCTGAGGAATTACAGTCAGTCTATTAGATTCTGAGTGCCTTCGTACATGGTGATTTTCATCAGGCAATACTGGATTTTTAACTTCTTTTGTTTGTTTATTTTATATTGGAGTATAGTTGGTTTGAATTTTTAACTCTTGAACTGCTATTTAAAAGCCAGCATTTACTGAGCACTTATTATGCGCCAGCTCTGTTCAAACCTAATGAGCATTATGTTATTTAATCTTCTGAAGCAAGTAGTATTTTTGCCCCATTTTGCCAATGAAGATTTTTAAGACCCAGAGAAGTTAAGTAACTAACCCAGTGTGAGAAGGCCATTAAGTGACTGTTGGGGATTTTGGATTTCAGCAGTCAGACTCCAGAGCTCCTGACTTTAACTGTTGACTGAACTGCTTCTCCAGAGAGCTGCAGGATTTCTGTTTCTTCTCTGAATTTGCAAAGCCATGAAGGGACCAGTAACATATTTCCGTTAAACATATTTAAAAATAAGAGTTCCTCTTCCTGACCCTCTGCATCCAGTCCACCATCCCATCTTAAGGGCCCCAACTACAAAATGTACTCAATTCTGACATTCCCACTGTTCTCCAAGTCAGCCACTGTCATCTCTTACTTCCTTGGCTTCTTACTTGTCCCATTCCAGTCTATTCTCTGCTCTGTCACCAGGGCCATCAGTTTAAACATGCAGATATGTTCACATTGCTCCATTGGTTAAAATTCTTGAATCTGCCCATTGCTCTCAGGGCAAAAAAAAATCTAGTCTTTACCATATTGTTAAGACTTTTCTCAATCTGGCCACTCTAGCTTGTTTCTCCTCACTTGCCCCCTCTCCACTCCAACTCCTCAAGCTCTTTCTACTCTCCTCATGTAGTCCGTTCTGGTCTGTCGTTCGTTCTTTGTAGATTTACATCCAGTAAAATGCAGAAGTACTTACTTCGTGTTCATTTACGTTAGTTTTTACGGGTATGTATACCCAAATAACTACCACCCCATACAGGATATAGAACATTTTCATCATTGTAGAAAGTGCCCTTTTCAGTCTAAGCCCTACACCACCATTTGATTTCTGTCATCATAGATTAGTTTTGCCAGACTCATTTCTTTTGTGTGTGTGTGTGTTGATGTTTGGTAGAAACCAATAAAATTCTGTAAAAGCAATTGTCCTTCAAGTAAAAAAAAATTTTTTTTTAAAAGATGACTTTTTTTTAAAGAGTAGTTTTAGGTTCAGAGCAAAATTGAGAGGAAGGTATAGAGATTTTCTATTTACACCTGCCCCCACTTACCTTTTCTTAAAAAATGTTTTTCCATTTTCCAGATGGCCTACCTCCCTCTCTGGCCACTCCTCGATCTCCTTTGCTCAGTGTGCTTTCTGCTGCTCCAAGTGTTGGAGTGTTTCTGATCTCACTTTGTGGAGCTCCTCTCCATCTACACTCCGTAGGTGGTCTTACCTGTTTCATGACTTCCACTGCCGTCTGTCTGCTGACTTTCCCTGACTTAGATCTCCAGGCCACTCTTCCCAAGTTCCAGACTCCTTTGTTGTCTATTTGGCATCTCCAACTGCATGTCTAATGGATATCTCAAACTTAACACGCCCCCAGCCAAACTCCTGGTCGCCCCTTCACACTAAACCTGCTTCCCCGGCAGCATCCCTGCCTCCTCGTCTCCAGAAATGGCAGCACTAAGGTGTCAGTCTCAATTCGTCTTTCTCAGATTCCTGCATCTCATCTACTGTCAAGTCCTGTTGACTCTGACTTCACATCGTGTTTTCCTAGGCGACAGTTTCTCACTTCCTGTATTGTTATCAGCCTAGAGTATTGCAGGGAACTCCTAAATGATCCCTCTGCTTCTAACCTTGTCTTTTCTCACCCCAGCAGCTGGAGTGATCCAGTTAAAATGGATCACATCATCTTGTCACTATTTTGCTCAAAACCTTCTAGCACTTCTCCGTTGCCCAAAGTCAAAAAATTTTACAGTTTCTTACAAGGTCTTACATGATCCTTGGGCTCTTACTCAGAAACTGTGTTTTCTTACTTTAGACCCAGTTCTAACCATTTGTCAGATTTCCCATGAACAGATCAGATACCATTCATGAAGAGTTGTGTCATGGTAGGCTGTTTACAACCCCAGGAAGGTGTGAAGAGCAGGCCTTAGAGTTGAACGTGGCAGTTTGCATCTGTTTAAATAGGTGAACACCAGGTGATATCTTTCTTCAGCCTGGGCTCTGGCCAGGCGCCAGTTGAGAAAAAAATAGGAGGGAGAAAGAACTCCCTTTGGGTTTAAACCAAACTCTCTGAAACTTACTAATACTTCGCCTTTCTCAAACTGGCAAACCCTGCTTACTCAGGAAGAGTCATGAGAATAAAATAAAGATGAAAAGTGCTTGGAATCTTGAGTCATCAAAAAGAGATTAAAGTATATTCTGTTTAAGAAATCTGTGGTTTATATATGCTTGTGTGTATGTATATGTTTGCATGTACATGTACAGTACATATACGATTTCCATAAAAAGGTTGCAATGTAAAAATTGTTCTTTTTGTTTCCACTTACTTTCTTTTGCTTACTGTGATAAAGTCAGTCACTTTTGGTACATTAAAATAACCTCATGAAAATATGTGATCACTGACACAGAGTTCTGATACTTTTATTGTTCTGATTCACAGGAAAAATGGCGGCTGCTTCCAGCATTTTTAAAGGTAATTAATATCTAATAACAGTTATTTTTCCAATCAAGAATCAAGAAATAAGCCTTTTTAAAATTAAATTTTTATCACCAACATTTTTTGACTTTGTACAACTGTGCACTTTTCTAAGTTTTAGAAATATGAGAAATTATAAGGCAGTAACCCTGTCCATAAAGTACTAGGTAGGGGATTGTAATCTAATTTTAGAGGTAGGAAGTAGTTTATGTTTTCACTTGGCATAGGAATAATACAAACCAAAGGGTACAAACCAAAGTGCTGCTGGCAGAAGATTGATGCCACAGGTGGTCAGAAAGGGCCTCCTAAAGGAGGTGAGACATAAACCACATCCTCAGAGGAGAGGAGGACTTCCCAGTTGGCTCAGTGGCCTGGCAGAGTGCAGTCCATGGGGTTGCAAAAGAGTCAGACACGACTTAGCAACTAAACAACAACAACAAGAGGAAAGGAATTACCTAACCTGAAAGGTAGGATGCGGGGAGCATGGCTTAATAAAGGTCCTCTAGAGGAGGATCCACAGGGTCTGTTGAAAACAGAGTCCAGTCTGCTTGGCTGGAGTGGATGAGTGGTTCGGACAAAGGAAGTACAGATTATAAGGTTCCTATTATTGAATTTCAGTTTTAAAGAGCTTATGCTAAATAGTAGCAGGTTCCACAATGAGAGACCACTTGACACCCAGTAGGATGGCTATAGTCAAGAAAGAAAGACAATAACAAGTGTTGATGGGGATGCGGAGCAATTGGAAGCCTCACACTCTACTGATGGAGATGCAGCCGCTTTGGAAAACAGCCTGGCAGTTCATCAGATGGTTGAACATATAGTTACTGTATGATCCTGCAATTCTACTCCTAGGCATTTACTCAAGAGGAACAAAAACATATGTCCATGCAAAACCTTGTACACAGATGTTCATAGCAGCATTATTTATAATAGCCAAAAATAGAAACAACTCGAATACCAACTGATGGATGGCTAAATGAAATATGATATATCCATACAATGCAATGTTTTTGGCAGTAGAAAGTGCCAATACAATGTGGATGAATCTTGAAGCATTATGCTCAGTGAAAGAATAGAGGGTTGAAAAATGAGTCAAGTTTTTTCCATCTTAGTTCTGTATTATTGGCAGAAGGGAGCATGCTGGCATATAAGGTTGGGAATTGTCAAGGCCAGATTTCTTACCCGTTTTTACAGTCCATGAGCTGCTGAAGAGTCTGGAAAGCATGTCTGTGAGAAATAGTGGAAGAGCCTCTTCAGCCTGGGAGAGAGGACGTAAAAGAGATACGGTAACTAAATGGACTGTGGTGGAGAAGACATTTTCTCCAGAAAAGACATTAAGCCCATAGCCGGGGAACTGCGGAGTGTTAGACTACAGATCATTATAAGAGTGAATTTTCCCCCCGACAATCTGGACTATTTCAAAATGGGATAGCTGCTTAGTAAGCCAGTGAGATCCCTCAAAAGAGGTGTAATTGAAGCAGAGGCCCTGTGATGCTTTCTGTTGGGTGTATTTTAAAAGTGTTGAACTAATTGTGTTTGAACATTAATGTAAAAAGTTGAACACGTTACAGTCCTTTTCAATCTTAAGACTTTGGAGTCTGTGTTTAGCATTTCAGGGTTCTTCATAGCAGCACACAGCACTGTCTGTGTAGCTGTACTGACTTTTGAGATGAAAGGCAGTCACTGGAGCTGATCTGTTCATAGATCCCTAGGATTCACCTTGCTTTCAATTTTAAATGCATTTATTTTTGGTTTCCTTAATAGAGATTCTTATTTTTCCCCCTCATTCTTCTAAAAGTGATATGAAAAACCAGATACGGGGAAATCATAAAATCGCTTACATAGGAGCAAGAAAAAAAGAAAAGAGGCATTGTTTGAGGGTTGGAGAGATGATGCTTGATTGCTATATTTTTTTCTTGGATTTTTTTTTTTTCTTGCCTCGGGAGTCATTAGGTATATATCTTGAATTCTAAACATCAGGTTGTTTTTCAGGGAGGAAAGTTTGAGGGTGTTCTAGTAAGATGGAGGAGAAATGGAATGAGGACATGAAAATAGAAAAGTTTTGCTAAGTAAAATTTATGGACTTTTTGTGGTCACTTTGGTTTTGGGAAAAATTTATAGATCAGGTAATCTCGTGTAATCTGCTATTTTGTTGCTAACCTGCTTTTATTTTTTATTCATTTAGGTGAAAGGTCTTGTGAAACAGCATATAGATTCCTTTAACTATTTCATTAATGTAGAGGTAAGCATCGGATCTTGGGAAAGGATATGATTACGAATGAACTGGAAGCTAGAGTCTTTCCTCATGTTACTCTTTCCATTGCAGATAAAGAAAATAATGAAAGCCAATGAAAAGGTTACTAGTGATGCTGACCCCATGTGGTACTTAAAGTAAGGAACCGACTACTCTTAGTTTGCTATTTTGATCATGTTTAACATTTTTGTGTGTTTATCTGACTTTTTTTTTAATGGTGATTGTAGTTGCTATCAAAATTCTTTTAATTCTCCTTTTTTGTTTTGAATAGGAAGATAATTATCAAATGTTCAATTTTTAATTGGTAAGCTAATGATAACAAGTAGTTATGAGTGAAAAGTTACTGAAACTTAGGTTTAAGCCTTTCTTAAAAACAATTTTAGACTTAAAGAATTACAAAAATAAGACAGAGTTCCCATGTTACCCTTCACCCAATTTATGCTGATGTTAACATCTTATGTAGTCATAGCACAATTAGCCACACTGGGAATTCAGCACTGATACTATACTGTGAACTAATCTTAGGTTTCCCACAAATGTCCTTTATCTGGTCCAGGATTCAATCCAGGACCTGCATTAGGTCCAGGTGGCATAGGTCTCCTTTGTCTTCTCCAACCTGTGGCAGTTCCTCAAGTTCTCTTAGTCTTGGTCTTTCACGTGACCTTGACATGTTTTTGACCTTGACACTTTTGAAGGATTCTGGTCAGTTGTGTTGTGAAAGGTCCTCAATTTGGGTGTGTGTGTGTTTTGCTCATGGCTACATTGGTTTATGCCTTTTTGGCCTCAGAAGTGATGCTTTGTGTTGCTCTCACTGCACCATATCAGGTGGTATAGGTGTCAGTCTGTTTTATTCTTGGTGATTTTAACTTTGTTCATTTGGTTAAGGTGGATCTTCCAGGTTTCTCCACAGTAAAGTTACTGTCTTTCCTTTAGTAATCAGTCGCGGTCTTACAGGGTGATCCTTTGAGACTGCAAGTGTCTTATTTGTCATACCATGTTACCCACTACTTTAGCATGCATTGGTGATTTTTACCTTTAAAAGTAATTACTTTGTTAAAAAATAAAATTAAATTAAAAAAAAAAGTAATTACTTTGGTGTTTATCTAGTGGCCAGTATATTTTTCTGTCATTCCTTTTACATTAATGTAAGATTTCTACTGTGAGAAGAGCTTTTTTCTTCCCCTCAGTTTCTTTCTATTCACTTCAGTTTAGTTCAGTTCAGTCGCTGTCATGTCTGACTCTTTGCAACCCCATGGACTGCAGCACGCCAGGCCTCCCTGTCCATCACCAGCTCCCGGAGTTTACTCAAACTGTTGTCCATTGAGTCAGTGAGGCCATCTAACCATCTCATCCTCTACTGTCCCCTTCTCCTCCCGCCTTCAATCTTTCCTAGCATCAGGGTCTTTTCAAATGAGTCAGTTCTTCACATCAGGTGGCCAAAGTATTGGAGTTTCAGCTTCAGCATCAGTCCTTCTAGTGTATAGTCAGGACCTGATTTCCTTTAGAATGGACTGGTTGAACCTCCTTGCACTCCAAGGGACTCTCAAGAGTCTTCTCCAACACCACATGACTACTGGAGAAACCATAGCTTTGACTAGACAGGCCTTTGTTGGCAAAGTAATGTCTCTGCTTTTTAATAAGCTGTCTAGGTTGGTTATAACTTTTCTTCCAAGGAGCAAGCGTCTTTTAATTTTATGGCTGTAGTCCCCATCTGCAGTGATTTTGAAGCCCAAAAAGATAAAATCTGTCACTGGTTCCATTGCTCTCCCATCTATTTGTCATTAAGTGATGGGACCAGACCTTTTAGAACTAACACCCAAAAAAGTTGTCCTTTACATTATAGGGGACTGGAATGCAAAAGTAGGAAGTCAAGAAACACCTGGAGTAACAGGCAAATTTGGCCTTGGAGTATGGAATGAAGCAGGGCAAAGGCTAATAGAGTTTTGCCAAGAGAACGCACTGGTCATAGCAAACACTGTCTTCCAACAACACAAGAGAAGACTCTACACATGGACATCACCAGATGGTCAACACCAAAATCAGATTGATTATATTCTTTGCAGCCAAAGTTGGAGAAGCTCTATACAGTCAGCAAAAACAAGACCGGGAGCTGACTGTGGCTCAGATCATGAACTCCTTATTGTCAAATTCAGACTTAAATTGAAGAAAGTAGGGAAAACCACTAGACCATTCAGGTATGACCCTTATGATTATACAGTGGAAGTGAGAAATGGATTTAAGGGACTAGACCTGATAGATAGAGTGCCTGATGAACTATGGACGGAAGTTTATGACATTGTACAGGAGACAGGGATCAAGACCATCCCCATGGAAAAGAAATGCAAAAAAGCAAAATGGCTGTCTGGGAGGCCTTACAAATAGCTGTGAAAAGAAGAGAAGCGAAAAGCAAAGGAGAAAAGGAAAGATATAAGCATCTGAATGCAGAGTTCCAAAGAATAGCGAGGAGAGGTAAGAAAGCCTTCCTCAGCGATTAATGCAAAGAAATAAAGGAAAACAACAGAATGGGAAAGACTAGAGAACTCTTCATGAAAATTAGAGGTACTAAGGGAACACTTCAGGCAAAGATGGGCTTGATAAAGGACAGAAATGGTATGGACCTAACAGAAGCAGAAGATATTAAGAAGAGATGGCAAGAATACACAGAACTGTACAGAAAGGATCTTCATGACCCAGATAATCACGATGCTGTGCAGGATCACTCACCTAGAGCCAGATATCCTGGAATGTGAAGTCAAGTGGGCCTTAGAAAGCATCACTAGGAACAAAGCTAGTGGAGGTGATGGAATTCCAGTTGAGCTATTTCAAATCCTAAAAGATGATGCTGTGAAAGTGCTGCACTCAATATGCCAGCACATTTGGAAAACTCAGCAGTGGCAACAGGACTGGAAAAGGTCAGCTTTCATTCCAATCCCAAAGAAAGGCAATGCCAAAGAATGCTCAAACTACTGCACAATTGCACTCATCTCACACGCTAGTAAAGTTATGCTCAAAATTCTCCAAGCCAGGCTTCAGCAATACATGAACCGTGAACCTCCAGATGTTCAAGCTGGTTTTAGAAAAGGCTGAGGAACCAGAGATCAAATTGCCAACATCTGCTGGATCATGGAAAAAGCAAGAGAGTTCCAGCAAAACGTCTACATCTGCTTTATTGACTATGCCAAAGCCTTTGACAGTGTGGATCATAATAAACTAGAAAATTCTGAAAGAGATGGGAATACCAGACCACCTGACCTGCCTCTGGAGAAACCTGTATGCAGGTCAGGAAGCAAGAGTTAGAACTGGACATGGAACAACAGACTGGTTCCAAAAAGGAAAAGGAGTACATCAAGGCTGTATATTGTCACCCTGTTTATTTAACTTCTATGCAGAGTACATCATGAGAAACGCTCGGCTGGAAGAAGCATAGCTGGAATCAAGATTTCCGGGAGAAATAATAACCTCAGATATGCAGATGACACCACCCTTAGGGCAGAAAGTGAAGAGGAACTGAAGAGCCTCTTGACGAAACTGAAAGAGGAGAGTGAAAAAGTTGGCTTAAAGCTCAACATTCAGAAAACGAAGATCATGGCATCTGGTCCCATCACTTCATGGGAAATAGATGGGGAAAGAGTGGAAACAGTGTCAGACTTTATTTTTTTGGGCTCCAAAATTACTGCGGATGGTGATTGCAGCCATGAAATTAAAAGACGCTTACTCCTTGGAAGCAAAGTTATGACCAACCTAGATAGCATATTAAAAAGCAAAGACATTACTTTGCCAACAAAGGTCCGTGTAGTCAAGACTGGTTTTTCCAGTGGTCATATATGGATGTGAGAGTTGGACTGTGAAGAAGGCTGAGCGCCGAAGAATTGATGGTTTTGAGCTGTGGTGTTGGAGAAGACTCTTGAGAGTCCCTTGGACTGCAAGGAGATCCAACCAGTCCATTCTGAAGGAGATCAGCCCTGGGATTTCTTTGGAAGGAATGATGCTAAAGCTGAAACTCCAATACTTTGGCCACCTCATGCGAAGAGCTGACTCATTGGAAGAGACCCTGATGCTGGGAGGGATTGGGGTAGGAGGAGAAGGGAACGACAGAGGATGAGATGGCTGGATGGCATCACCGACTCAATGGACATGAGTTTGAGTGAACTCCGGGAGTTGGTGATGGACAGGGAGGCCTGGCGTGCTGTGATTCATGGGGTTGCAGAGTTGGACACGACCGAGCGACTGAACTGAACTGAATTGATGGGACCAGCTGCCATGATTTTAGTTTTCTGAATGTTGTTTTAAGCCAGCTTTTTCACTCTCCTCTTTGACTTTCATCAAGAGGCTCTTTAGTTCTTCTTCACTTTCTGCCATAAGTGTGGTGTTATCTGCATATCTGAGGTTATTGATATTTCTCCTGGAAATCTTGATTACAGGTTGTGCTTCATTCAGCCCAGCGTTTCTCATGATGTATTCTGCATAGAAGTTAAATAAACAGGGTGACAATATACAGCCTTGATGTACTCCTTTTCCTTTTTGGAACCAGTCTGTTGTTCCATGTCCAGTTCTAACTCTTGCTTCCTGACCTGCATACAGGTTTCTCCAGAGGCAGGTCAGGTGGTCTGGTATTCCCATCTCTTTCAGAATTTTCTAGTTTATTATGATCCACATAGTCAAAGGCTTTGGCATAATCAATAAAGCAGACGTAGACATTTTGCTGGAACTCTCTTGCTTTTTCCATGATCCAGCGGATGTTGGCAATTTGATCTCTGGTTCCTCTGCCTTTTCTCAGAGGGATGTTCTCAGCTTGAACATCTGGAAATTCACAGTTCATGTATTGCTGAAGCCTGGCTTGGAGAATTTTGAGCATTACTTTACTAGCGTGTGAGATGAGTGCAATTGTGCAGTAGTTTGAGCATTCTTTGGCATTGCCTTTCTTTGGGATTGGAATGAAAGCTAACCTTTTCCAGTCCTGTTGCCACTGCTGAGTTTTCCAAATGTGCTGGCATATTGAGTGCAGCACTTTCACAGCATCATCTTTTAGGATTTGAAATAGCTCAACTGGAATTCCATCACCTCCACTAGCTTTGTTCACAATGATACTTCCTAAGGTTCTCTTGACTTAGCATTCCTGGATGTTTGACTCTAGGTGAGTGATCACAGCATCGTGATTATCTGGGTCATGAAGATCCTTTTTGTACAGTTCTTCTGTATATTCTTGCCATCTCTTCTTAATATCTTCTGCTTCTGTTAGGTCCATACCATTTCTGTCCTTTATCGAGCCCATCTTTGCCTGAAGTGTTCCCTTGGTATCTCTAATTTTGTTGAGGAGATCTCTAGTCTTTCCTATTCTATTATAATTTTATTTATATCAATATGAACTCATAGATAGTTATTTTATTATTTGCATCATAATCCAGTACTGTCATTATTTTATTTCTCAAATAATCCCAGATTTGACCATAGGAAGCTTCCATCGAGTTGACCTTTTAACATGCGCCTGTTTTGAGCACTCCTTTACTTTCTGTTACCATGAGATGTGGTTCATGTAGTATTTCCTTGTTCCAGCCTGGAATCAGTCATTTCTCCAAGCATCCTTAGTCTCCTCTTCTGGAGAGTAGTGTTTTAGACACCAAGATTTGGGTACTGAAGTCTCAGTATACAGAGCTATACTTATTGTTTATTCAGTCCTAGGATATACAGAAAGTAGTTTCAGAATCATGACTCTGTGAGAATAAAATTTCCTAATATTTGTATGTTGTCTTTCTTATAAGAATGGTAGCAAACTGTAGATACTCTTGCATTTGCTTTTTTCCTTAAGTATCATTTTAGGAAGCGATAATTTCAGTATTTTTGTAGAGATTTACCTTTTTTTTGTAAAAAAAAAAAGTCAGCTTGATGGTATTTCCTCTCCTTTGTAAACCATGTGTTCTATGACTTCAGGATCTCCAATTGTAATTTTTTAGTTTGCCATCCTCTGCAAGATAAACATTTGTCAAAAGTGTAATCTCATATTTGGAAGGAAAATAGCTTGATTGTTTATATGTTCTTTGAAGAAGTATAATTGATTCTGGAATAACTTGCCTTTCAGATATCTTAATATCTATGTCGGGCTCCCTGATGTTGAAGAAAGCTTCAACGTAACTAGACCAGTGTCCCCTCATGAGGTAATTACCAACCATAATTTAATTGGATTTGTTTGGCTTAATCGGAAGAGTCAGTGCCCTTAAAATATATTCTTAAAAAATGATTTAAAGATAGGGGAAAAATATATTCTCCGAAAAGGGAGAAGACAAAGAGTTCAAAGTAGTTCAAGAAGGCTGAGGCTGCAGCTGTCATGATAATTCCTCCTGACATTGAAGAAAACTCATGGGTGTTACTGCAGTTAGAGAAAGAGGACGCAAAGATTTCTTGGAGGGATTTTGACTCTTGGAGAGATGGAGAGCGTGGGAGAGCCAGGTGGGTGGGCAGTCGTGGGGCCCACAGTAAGACTTGGGGTGCAGGTACTGCAGGCTCTGCCATACAACTCTATTCCTATTGATAGCAGAGAGCATCCGAGGGGGACAGAAGGGTCCCTGAGGTCGTTTTGGGGTCCTGTCCAGTTTCATTCCCATTTGAAGGGATTGTTAATACCAAGAATATCTGCCTATCATGGGTATTACCTTAGATTTATTAAAAAAGAAAACAAGATAATATTTATATAGTACTCTGTACCAGCACCATTCTAAAATACATATTCATACTTTTAGGAATTAAAGTTACTCACATGACTGAGATACAGAAAGTTTATTTAAAACTTAATTGGTAGAGCCAGGATTTGAACACAGTCCAGAGTCCACACTAACCATCATGCCAGCCTACTTTCTGTCAGGCCTGAAGAAGGCTTGATCTAATTAAATAAATGGTGTAAGCAATGCTTACTGGTCAATAATAGGGCTTCACTGGTAGCTCAGATGGTAGAGAATCTGCCTACAATGTGGGAGACCTGGGTTTCCATCTCTGGGTTGGGAAGATCCCCTGGAGAAGGAAATGGCAACCCACTCCAGTGTTCTTGCATGGAGAATTTCATGGATAGAGGAACCTGGTGGGCTACAGTCCCTGGGGTCGTGAAGTATTGGACACAACTGAAGTGACTATTTTAAAACCCTAGGTACAATTAGGCTAGAAAAAAGTTTATATCTGTCTTTGGTTTAGTAAAAGCCCAAGAGAGGATTCAGCATCATGAATTATATGACTGGTGTTCAGAGGAATTCTCTTTTTGAGACCACAAGCCATCTGATGACCTTCAATATAATAGAGAAGTCTTCGGAAGATGCTGGTGTGTTTCCTGTGTCCGATCACGGCCCAGGCGAGGGCATCACTTAGTGAGTCATGGCCATGTAAAAGTAAAGCTTGCACCATCAATTCCAAAATTTCTGCAAGTGACTCAGAAGCTGTTAGAATGACGTGTTGAGTGATTTGTGCTCTGACATGCCACTTGCAAAGGAATTTTGTGATACAGTTTAGTTTATTTGAAGAAGACAAGGAGATACAGTTTAATTTTTTTAGTTTGTGTTTGTACACACTTCAGTTATGTGTGTGTGTTCAGTCTCTGAACTGGTTGTTAACTGTTTTGAGTAGGCCAGCCACATTGATGACTTTCCAAGGTCCCAGTTTGCAAAGAAGGATCTAACGGCTTCAGAGATGTGGAAGGAGACTGGTGATAACATCAGGTCAGGGAGTAGAGACTCAGTCCAGGATTTATTGTCCCATTTCTGGGCTGGCAGGGGCAGGGTTGCTGTGGCAATGTCTAGATCCGTGGGTGGCATTGTCCCCTCATGGAGAAGGTAAGGTCATAACTCCCAGTTCCCTTAAGGCAGCATGGGGGCAGCTGGGTACCGTGGAGGGGTCAGAGTCCAGCATGGACCTTATTCTGCTTGAGATTGGCTCTTCGAGGCTGTTGGGACCCATTCTTTCCCCAGAGGAGGAGCAGTGATTGTGTGATTCTCTTCCAGTGCCGATTGCGGGACATGACGTACTCCGCTCCCATCACAGTGGATATCGAGTACACCCGAGGCAGCCAGAGGATCATCCGTAATGCCTTACCCATTGGCAGGTGAGGCCTGACGCGGCCTGCATCGCGGCCCTGTGAGGTGACCCCCGAGCAGTGCTGACACACGCCTTGCCCCGTTCTCTCATCTGAAATGTGGGGGAATGGAGCCTCCTTCACCGGGTTGCTTTATGGGTCTGATGAGTCAGTGTATGTAAAACACGTGGAGCAGTGTTCATCACGTTGTTGTGTTTCAATTGTGAAGTTAAGGAAACTGCTTCCATTTCCTCCTATAACTGCAGGCTGTTAGGGAAGCACGAGGTAAGATAGCATTTCCTTCAACTCTCCTGGGCCAGTCTTCTTGGTGGATTTTTGCATATTTTGAGTTTTCTTGGAAGAATGAATGTTCATAGCAGTATATAGGGGAGAAGTTATTTGCCCAGGACAAGTTTGGAAATGATAGCACCAGCTGGCATTTTTGCTGTCTGCTTTTCCTAATTAGGGAAATGTATTGACTCTCCTGTAGAAATGGGCCAGATCCACAATATTGTGTGTTTACTAATGATGTTGGACTTTAAACATGACACAAATAATTGTCACTCAAGTGTTGCCCCTTGCCTCAAAAGAACTTAATAAACATGCATTTGTTTATTATTAAGCCAAGAGCTCAATAAACATCCATTTGTTCATCAAATATGCACCAGCTACATGTTACTGTCATGTGCTGTGCTGGTACCTCTATCAGGTAAATAGAAGATACTTAAGACGTTGCTCACTTGGCTACATTCTCCTCATTCTTCACTTAGAAAAAGAAATAGGGATATTAAAAAAAATATTAATCTTTGTTTTAGCACAACTGTTTATCAGTGTTAAAAGAGAAGAAGTTCTCTCTTATAAATGGACCATACTTGTGTCCAGTTAAATCTTAGTTCTTTTTTCCAATTGCCTGGTTAGTTCTGAGAGTCTCTGGTTCCTTACACTTTGATTCATAGTGCTATTTCTACGTGACTAAGGCAAGTCACTTTGTTTTCCACGAATGAAGACTTGCTGCCATTTGTTGACTGTCACTCAGGCTTGTCTGCAAAGTTGGAGGGAACCATGGATTTGGGTTTTTGGTATCTGTACCAGAAAAACAGTGTACCTGAGGACATAACTTCGTTTCGCTCAGCTCTCTCCCACAATACCATCCCTCTGCCTTTCCTCACATGTCTGACAGGAATGCAGACCCCTCAATGGTGTGTGCACTGGCCAGCTTGTGTTCTGTTCAGCCTTTTTTCCAGTGACCATTTGAATATGATATTTTCTTTTTGTTTTATTTTAAACAGAATGCCCATAATGCTACGTAGTTCAAACTGTGTTCTTACAGGAAAAACACCAGCAGAATTTGCTAAACTAAATGAATGTCCTTTAGATCCAGGTAGGTGTGATTTCTTAGATTTCCCCTCCACTTCTTTTTTTGTTGTTGTTGTTTTTGCTTTTGTTTTACTCTTGCTGTTGATTTAGCATTTTTTTCTCAGAAACAAGATCAGCTTTTCTTCTTTTAGTGAATTAGGATAAAATTTTGTATGCAAAACATACAGCAGTTTGGTTCCAACTTTATTCTGTTGGTCTGTATTTTTAAAGGTATGTTGTTTCCTCTTTTATTTCAGGCTCAAAACTTTAATACTTCAGTTCAGTTCAGTTCAGTCGCTCAGTCGTGTCCGACTCTTTGTGATCCCATGAACCGCAGCATGCCAGGCCTCCCTGTCCATCACCAACTCCTGGAGTTCACCCAAACTCATGTCAATTGAGTCCGTGATGTCATCTAACCATCTCATCCTCTGTCGTCCCCTTCTCCTCCTGTTCTCAATCTTTCCCAACATCAGGATCTTTTCAAATGAGCCAGCTCTTTGCATCAGGTGGCCAAAATATTGGAGTTTCAGCTTCAACATCAGTCCTTCCAATGAACACCCAGGATGTTCTGGTTTATTGCTATGGTTTATCAGGCTGTCTCTTTGCTCGATCGTGTTTTTTGGTATGCTTAAAAATTCAAGAATAATCTCACTAAGTTTTTTGTCTGTCTCATCTGAAAAGACACAAGTAGCTCACTTCCGGCTGTTTTGAATGCCATATCTGGGCAAAAAATGAGTCTGTTTAAATTTTTTTAAGTTATATTTTCATACTTATTTCTAGGCAGTTTTTTTTTAAGCTTCGTGCTTAGCAGTTTACAGAATGTTCTTTTAATTCCTTAATTCATGTTTCACTTTGATTTAGTTCATGGTTAATCTAGTTCCTTTATAGTTGCATATATTGCATCCCTGATAGCTCAGTTGGTAAAGAATCTGCCTGCAATGCAGGAGACCCTGGTTCAATTCCTGGGTTGGGAAGATTCACTGGGGAGGGGGTAGGCCACCCACTCCAGTATTCTTGGGCTTCCCATGTGGCTCAGCTGGTAAAGAATCTGCCTGCAATGCAGGAGACCTGGGTTCGATCTCTGGGTTGGGAAGATCCTCTGGAGAAGGGAAAGACTACCCACTCCAATATTCTGGCCTGGAGAATTCCATGGACTGTATAGACCATGGGGTCACAAAAAGTCGGACACGACTGAGCGACTTATGTAGAATCTGAGAAGGTTTTGGAAAGAGGATAACACAGAATGTGGCTTTACTAGAGCAGTAATAAGATGTTCCATAAGTCAAATATATTGCCTTGTTTTTGCTTATATTCTGAAGGTAAAACAGTCTCACTTTATCCCATTCTGAATTGTGTGCAGAAAAGCTTAACAATGTTTTATGAGTTTTGTCAAGTATAGAATATATTTTGGAAACCTGATCTTAATCTGCCATTGTCAATGATTTGTTAGAAAACTTGAGCGAATTTTAATTTATATTGAAGATTGTCAGTTATTTCTATGCTTATAAAATCTGAAGACTAATTTATTTGGCTTTTTTTTTCATTCACTTCTCATATGTCAAGTCCTGATGATCCATAGACCAATAAGATGCATTCCTTGTCCTCCAGAAATTTATCTTGTGGCTCATTTGTTTAAATCATGTGCTAAGACTGTTAACAATTTGTATAACAATATTGACAAACCCCTTTAAATTAAGGAAATGGCAGCCTACTCCAGTATTCTTGTCTGGAGAATTCCATGGACAGAGGAGCCTGACAGGCTACAGTCCATGGGGTCGCAAAGAGTCAGACACGACTGGACTACTATCTCTCAGCACCATAAGGTCATGGTGTTGAGTTGGCTGATAAGTTCATTTGGATTTTCCTGTAAGATGTTATAGAAAAATACAAATTAACCTTTTGGCCAACCCAATAGAAAGACTAGGAGCTCGCTGCCATTGCTCAGTCATGCTGTTGGAAGAATGGCTGGTGATGCTTTTCTTGTTTCCCTCTGGCAGGGGGCTACTTCATCGTTAAAGGAGTAGAAAAAGTTATTCTTATCCAAGAGCAACTGTCTAAGAACAGGATCATTGTGGAGGCCGACAGAAAAGGGACTGTGGGTGCTTCAGTTACCAGGTATGGATGGCAGAGTTGGTGTTCTTACGAAATATTGATCATCCCATTGGTGTCAGATGGCGATCACTGAATACAGAAGTAGCCCCTTATTTCTCTTCTATAACAGGGAGTGTGATATTTAAACTAAACTATTTAGCATTCAGTTGATTGTGTACATCTGTGTCAGAGAGTACTGATTTAAAATTTTTGGTGATGAAAAGTGTGAGACATTGTTCAAAAGGCCATTAGTTATTTTATCCAAGTTCAACTTGGCTCCAGTCCATAGGGTCGCAAAGAGTTGGACACTGAGTGACTTATACACATTAAAGGAACATTAAAGCATTAAAGGAACTTTTAAAAAAAGTTAACAAACAGTTCTGGGAATAAAAAATACGTGGCATGGTTAAGATGTCAGTATGGAATAGACTTTCTCTTCTGATGACTTATAATGAACTGCTCAGCTTAGAGTTTCTGAATTTTTCTTTCTGGTGAAGAGGCAGCTAACAGTAGTGCGCATTTGTTGAGCAGTTAGTAGGAGCCAGAGCGTGTATTAGGTGCGTTATATATATTTGTCACCTCTGCCCTCCAACATAAGTGCTGTTATTTTTAGGTGAGTAACAGGCCTTGCTCGCAGCGTGACATTGACCAGTAGAGGAAGCCAGCATTTGGATCAAGATGTAATAATTCTGCAACCCACATCTTCCTGTTGTATGCAGCTTTTGAAGCCAGGGCAATCAGGATTTGAATCCCACAGTTGTTTACTAGCCATGAGGCACTTGGGGGCGAAGTTACAATATTTAACTTCTCTAAGCCTTGGTTTCTTTCATACATGATTTAGGGACAACACTGCAAAATAAGTGTTAGTATGTAGGAGATTAGAGCTAATGTTCATAGAGTGAATAACAGTGCACAGTATGTAATAGGTGATCAGTGTGTGTTATTATTGTGGTGGATGAAAGCTGGGAAATATTTTTAGATCCATCAGGAAAGTTTCAGCTAACTGAGCTATGAATAGGAGATTCCTTAGTTTCTTTTGGCTTCACTGTATACCAAAACTGTAGGATGTTTTATTGGATTCTTATTTTAAAAATTCATGGTGTTCATTCATTTCCTTGTGGTTTTCCCATTGTGGGGTAGGCTCATTTTAAAGTTTTTCTTTTCAAACATATAAAATTGATCAGAAATATATCCCATATTAGAACAAAGCAGTTCAGGTAGAATCAAAGTGAAGGAGGTTAAAATGAATTGGTGATTGTTGCTTATTCACCCACAGAACTTCTGTCATAATCTCACAGCTAAAGAAACAATTCTAGTGTTCTAAAGTGTTTGTGGAAGTGGCAGAAGAGGCTGGAGAGGACTTGTGTGTCTTTAAAAGGTACCTGTTTAGAAGGACCTTACTGATCGTTGCTGATCACTGGAATCTTACTGATTGGTAGTTATTGCTTTTGCATGTTACTAGTTTGAAACTAGGTGGGATGTAGTTTAACCAACTGTGTTTTCTTACAGCTCTACTCATGAGAAAAAAAGCAGAACCAATATGGCTGTGAAACAAGGACGGTTTTATTTGAGACATAATACTTTGTCAGAAGATATACCCATTGTCATCATATTTAAGGTGAGTCTGCAAGTATCGTTTGAAAATTATAAAGAATTATTTTATACTTTTATATATAGGTTAGAAAAATTGAGCCTGCAAATATCTTCTGAAAATTATAAATTTTTTATGGTTTATTTTCATATATAGGTAGAAAATTGAGCACAAGGAGTTCTAGGAATGTAAAGATTTGTGACATAGAGAAATTGTCAGGCGTGTAATATAAATTGAAAGCTAGTGAGGCTGGGGTTCAGGTATTTTTAAAAGTAGTGATCTATTCTTTAAAATGGAAACACCATAAGGAATTCCAAAGATACAAAAGGGTGAATAGTGATGAGTAGGCTTCTCCCCCACCTGGACCTAAAAACGTGGTTGTCCTGCCCAGCAACACTGGTTTCTGGTGCGTCCCTCTAGAGCTAGTCTGTGCGTGTACAGCACCTGAGTATGTTGTAGGTTTCTTTTATGTTTTGTTTTTCACTTACATTGGAGAAGGAAATGGCAACCCACTCCAGTACTCTTGCCTGGAAAATCCCATGGACAGAGGAGCCTGGTAGGCTACAGTTCCACGGGGTTACAAAGAGTTGGACACGAGTGAGCGATTTCACTTTCTTTCACTTGCACTTACATAAACTGCACCCTATTTTGCACTTAGCTTGTTTTCTTTTTTGTAACTTACATCTTGAAGATAGAGTTTTATTAGTTCATATACAGTTACTGTTTTTTTTTTTAATGGTTCCATTTATAGGTGTACCGTAATTTATTTAACTATTGTCTCATCAGTGGACACACAGCTCTTGCTATTTCAAAGCTGCTGTAATATTTTATACAGGGCAAGGATATCTGCAGGCTAAGTTTCTAGAAGTGTAATTTTCTAGGTCACAGAGGATGATCTGAGTCTTTTGTTCTTTTTTATGGACTTTGGGATCCCTGTGAATTTTTTCATAGATAATGAATCTTTAAGCTAAATCTGATTTTTAAAATCTTCTTTGTGAATTGTTGACTTAGAACCCAAAAGACATTTTCCTGTAGAAATAATGTTTAAGTGGTATTTACTGTTCAGTCACTCAATTGTGTCCAACTCTGCAACCCTATGGATGCAGCACGGCAGGCTTCCCTGTCCGGCACCATCTCCTGGAGCTTGCTCAAACTCATGTCCGCTGTGAATTTTTAAATTTACTTCTTATTGCCTTTCTTTGAAGTTTATGTTATTTGTAATTATAATTTTTGTAAAAGACAAAGTAATTCTGTCTTTACTTGAAGGGAATCCCACATTGCCCAACGCAGTATCTTGTGTACAGAGTGAGGTTTAGTGGATAAATTTTACCTATGTGAAATTACATCTCCAGCAGAGGGCAGTATGTTACCATGCACGAGAAGGACTTTTATGGGCAATTTCAGAGCTTTATAAAGATGTGTAGGACTGCTTTCCCTAGACCAGAAATTATAAATTAATTATAATGCAGATACTGTTATGTCACTCATATGGAAAATGGGTCATTAGACACATGCATGCATTAAAACCAGAACACTTCTAAATACTAGGCGACTTCACTTTCACTTTTCACTTGCATGTATTGGAGAAGGAAATGGCAACCCACTCCAGTGTTCTTGCCTGGAGGATCCCAGGAATGGCGGACCCTGGTGGGCTGCTGTCTGTGGGGTCGCACAGAGTCGGACACGACTGAAGCGACTTAGCAGCAGCAGGTGACAAAAGTTTGATAAGACAGTTTTTTCTGTCAAATTTAATATTATGTTGTAAATGTATACATATTCATAGCTGACTTAAATCCTTTCTAGAATGGGGCTGTAACTTAATAATGTGCATTTTTATGCAGCCAGTAGTTGAGATTTCCAGCTTCTCCGTTTCTGATTGTAAAATAGTCCTTACATTGAATTGAGAAAGTCACTAAAAAGTGTAACAACGTTGGATAAAGTTTTTTAAGACCTTTTTTCCTTTGCTTTTGAAATATACACATTGATTTTATTTTACTTTTTTCAGTTAGCAATGAATTTTGAGTAACTTTCCTCATCTATAAATAAAATCCACATCATTATTTTTACTAGGTATTCTATGGAATTCATGTATATAATATCTATTTAAGCAAATTCCTATAGTGGGACATGTAGGTGTCTTTTTTCCCTAAATTTTCACTCTTATGCACAGTGCTGGGCATCTTTATATATACATGTTTGTGTGTATTGCTGATTATTTTGTAAGACTTAATTCCTGGGAGTGGGATTATATATTTTTTAAAACACTTACACGTTGTTTAATTTTCCCCCTAAATGTATTCATTACATTTTAATCAGCTGTGTATACTAACTAAAATAAATATTTGAAAATTTTTAGGTCAAATGAATACATTGGTCACACATAGTCACTTTTTTTGGGTCTCTCACTATAGAGTTGCTTTAATGAACTTGCTTATTAACCACAGTTAAGACCTTCCCATTTGGGAGGCAGCATAGAATGAATATTGGATGTCTTACCATCAGGCAGATCCAGGTTGATTTCCAGTCTCTTCACTTACTAGTCTGTGTGGCCTTGGATAGATTTCCCAGTCTTCCTGAGTCTTGGATAACTCATCTAAAGTGAGCATTTTACCTAAGTAGGGGGGCGGGGGAAGTTTCTTTGAAGAGCAAATGAGATAATATATTTTTTGCAAAGTAGACTGCATAGAAAGACAATGCTATTTCTTTTTAGTGAGTCTTCTTTACACATTTAACGTCAGAAGCCCGGGAAAATAAAGTAGGCTACCAGAGAAATCACATCATTTCTCTTTTTGTGTTGTGTGGCCCTAACACAGACCTTGACAGTCATTAGGACTTGATGGTTGTTGATTGTAGCCAACAATTGGCTAAAAGTGACAGAAGCAGCAGGGTTTCCAGACTCCATGCTGAGTCTGAATATGACGGATAAAGCTTTTAAGACCTAGATCAGCCTTATTTATGGACTTGAATTACAACAAAGGTTCTCCTGCCCATGAATCTTCCCCACTTTTATTTTTTGTACCCCTCAGTATTCAGCAATTGTGCTGTGACGGCATCTGCAGCCTGAAGATTTTTATGGAAAAAGAGGACAGATATCAAGGGGGCTGGGCATTGCATAATTTTGAAATTTTTGGTCTTTAAAGAGAAAAAAATTAGAGTTCAAGTGAGTGAATGCAGTTCTTTTGTTATCTGCATGGACTGCTTCTGGTAATGATAGGTTGACTTCTGTCTAAAGAAAAATCTCTGGCTTCTGAATGTTAGATATTTTAAGAACTTAACCCTTTTCCCTTCTTCACATAATATGTTGCAACGTATCACCATTAGCTTGTGTATCATTCTCTTTTGCTTATTAGTATTCTTCTTTCTGTCTCTAAAAATCACACTTTTAGTCACACTGAGTGGATATCCAAGGAGAAGACTTCCTGCCACTTTTTAAAGAGCACGTCCCCTTATTTTTGTTCTTTTTGCTGATTGCCAGACTGGGTGACCTTCCGTGGGAATGTATTATCTCTGCTATTTTTTCATGCGGTTATTAAATAGCCTTCACTTTTGACTTATTCGTTAGGTGAAATGATTTCAGATATCTGGAGTACGGAGTTCCATATAAAGCTGGTTTTCAGATGTCTAAATTATGTCTGTAGAGCAAAATGGTTGGGCATTTTGCTGTCGTTTCCATAGCAGTATGTCATTTATTTGTAGCTGTGACTTCTGAAGGCTAAATAGTCATAAAGTCACTTCCGTCTTTGGAGCTGGAGCGTTATTGATGACGACCTGACTGAGTTATCACCCCGTGTTTCAGTGATCTGATATAGGAAGAGTTTAGGGCTTTTAGAGCTAAGCTTTGGCACAGATCATTCTTCTGCATATAGGGTGTCATTTACTGTGTGACGTATCTCTGGCATATCTTTGTTTCATAGCGGAAAAATATTTGGAAGGCCTAAGCAGTCTGTTTAGATTCATGTTAGGCCGCTCGAGAGTTTTGTGCAATTAAAGACTTGCTCCTTAGATCAGCATCAGGGCAACTTGAAGTGGCAGCTTCAAGGGAAGACTCTTTCGTTATTATTAAACACCAAAAGAGACAATCAAGAACACTGTCTTTTTTTGCTTGGAGATTACTGAGCTAAAAAGTATTAAGGTGACATACGGACCTTCATGTGGTTTAGGTGTTGTCTTGCCGAACGAAAGGGGGCTGACCCAGAATGCATCTGCCGTTTCAGCTCTAGGATTCTGTTTGTTTCAGCGAGGTCTTTTCCTGCTGTATTGTTTTGCCTCCTTGGTTTGGCACCTGTTCTACACAGATCTTATCTCCTTTAGTGGTTTTTTTTGTTTGTTTGTTTTCTTTAGTGTTGGGGCTTTCCCTGAGAAGTGAGACTCCTTAGTTACAAAGTTTTATGTTCGAGATTTTAGAGAAAGATGACTGCAAACTATTGCCTTAGTGTTGTTTTTGTAAAAATATGTTAGTTCCATTGAAACCCATTATTTTGAGAGATTGACAGGTAAAAATTAACTTACATTCTAACTGGCTTTTCACAGAGAAGAACTGTCGTCTGTTATTTCTGAGTGGCTCCTTGGCAGACCACAAGGGATAGATGGTACTAGATAGATGCCATCACCATCAGAGTAAATGCAGCTCTGTGTTTGGTTAAAGGATAATCTAGGGTTGTTCTTTTTTTTAAATTAGAGCTGATAATTTTTTAGGATTGCTCTTCTTTAATCCATGAAAGACTAAACGTTTGTGTGTTTTTCTTTTTTTGACTGTGCTAGGTCTTCATGGAGGCACACAGGCTTCTCTAGTTCATGGAGCCTTAGTAGCTCCACTGCATGTGGGATCTTAGTTCCCTGACCAGGGACCAAACCCTTGTCCCCTGCATTGAAAGGTGGATTCTTAACCACTGGACCACTAGGGAAGTCCCAGGAAGACTGTGTTTTAATGAATTTGTGTCGTGTTTAGAGTTGCTGTCTAGTGTCCATTTGAATAAATGCATTGTATCAGAGATAAAAAAGACATGAAAACTGACGTGAAAATTAACATATAAAAAAAAGATTTGTATCCTGAAAACTTCTTCATTTTGTTCATGAAACAAAAAAATTTTTCAAAACAAGTTGTATGCTTAAAATATTAAGTTTAGTGGATTTAACTCCCAAAGTTGGTTTATTAGTTATCTGTGCTGAGTAACAAATCACAACAGAGTCTCTGTTGGTCAGGGGTTTGGGCCCTGCTAGACTGAGTAGTCCTGGCTCAGGGTCTTTCATGAGTCGAAGCCGTGAAAACCTTTCATTCATGTCAGCTAAGGCCTCAGTCATCTGAAGAATGGATTGGAGCTGGAGGTGGCTGACCCTCAGGGTAAGAGACCTGGTTCCTCACTGTTGGCCCTTCCTTCCATGGGAGCTGGAGTATCTCCATGACATGGCCACTGGTCCCCAGAGGAGCCAGCAAGACTCCAGAGTCATACCGTGGTTCCTACCTTTTATCTATAGAAGTGAGTCATTAAGTTTAGCCCACACCTAAGCAGAGGTGCATCTTGATGAGAGTGAAAGAGGAGAGTAAAAAAGCTGGCTTAAAACTCAGCATTCAAAAAACTAAGATCATGGCATCCAGTCCCATCACTTCATGGCAAATAGATGGGGAAGAAGTGGAAACAGTGACAGATTTTCTTTTCTTGGGCTCCATAATCACTGTGGATGGTGACTGCAGCCACAAAATTAAGACATTTGCTCCTTGGAAGAAAAACTATGACAAACCTAGACAGCATATTAAAAAGCAGAGACATTACTTTGCTGACAAAGGTCTGTATGGTCCAAGCTATGATTTTTCCAGTAGTCGTGTATGGATGTGAGAGTTGGACCATAAAGAAGGCTGAGCACCAAAGAATTGATGCTTTCAAATTGTGGTGCTGGAGAAGACACTTGAGAGTCTGTTGAACTGCAAGGAGATCAAACCAGTCAATCCTAAAGGAAATCAGTCCTGAATATTCATTGGAAGGACTGATGCTGAAGCTGAAGCTTCAATACTTCGGCCACCTGATGCAAAGAGCTGACTCATTGGAAAAGACTCTGATGCTGGGAAAGATTGAAGGTGGGAGGAGAAGGGGACGACAGAGGATGAGATGGTTGGATGGCATCACGACTGAGTTTGAGCAAACTCTGGTAGATAGTGAAGGACAGGGAAGCTTGGTGTGTTGCAGTCCATGGGGTCGCAAAGAGTCGGCTGAACTACAGCTGAGCTACTGAACAACAGCAACTGTCCTAGCAAGCTTCGAAACTTTCAGTAAGCTTACATATGATCCTAAGATATCCAAATTGAATTTGTATGATACAGACTATTAAAATTCAAATGTAGAGTGGTGGAATGTGGAGCTGGAAGGGACCTGGTTTGCCCTGTCATGACAGAAATGAAGAAACGCAGGTGGAGGAGGTGATGTGCACTAGTGGTTGTCAGGCGTGTTGACATTCTCTGTCAACTTTGAAGAGGTGCCCCTTCCATTGTGCCCAGCGTGATGCTGTCCGTGTTCTGCATCAGACTCAGAATTTGATTTTCCCTGTCTCGTGTGTGGAGAAGAGCTAAGAACTAGATCGTCAAAGTTTAATAGACGAGTACCCCTGGTTCTCTTTTCTCTGCGTAGGTAAAGGAAGAATTTGAATACAAATGTAACTTTTCCCCTAACTTCTTAGAAGTGGAGTACTTTTCTGCCAGGATAGGTTTAGTGAGATTATGCTCTATTTCTTGATGTGGCAGAATGCCAGGCAAATGTGTGAAGGAGTGAGCCTTAGGATGACCATATGGAATCTACAAAGACTTGCGTTGCTGGCTGCCACCTTGAAACACTTAAAGATAAATGGGTTTTTTAAACCTAAGGGTGTTCTTGGTTTTATAAAAATCTCATTAAAAACCTACATAAAGTAGAGCTTGATATCTCTAGAATAGTGAGGTAAAACATCCTCTAGGAAAAATTCTTTGAGCCTAAAGGTGCATGATTTGACAGTTCTCAGAAAATTTTGTCTTGTGGCAAAACTTTTTGAGGGTTCTGTTTATTTTCAGCCAGGCATATTTTCTGATTTGCTGCTCTTTGCCTTTTGTTTTGTTCTGTTTTCTCTTTTTTCAGTTTGCCTTTGTAATTGTGACCAGGGTCTCCACTCTACCGTCGTACTTCCTTGGATACTTATAAATTGTAGAAGATAGTACACATGCAGAAAGTGCTTGAGAATGTTTGTTTTTCCTCTTCCTCATCAAAATTTCTGTTTCAGGTTCTTCTGCAGCTTGGGCTGTGACTGCCAATGCCAGATGGCACCGTTTCTGAGAAAAGAGCTAGCTTTTGCTTAGAAGTAATACTCACAAACAATGCCAAATTAGCATAAGCAAATGTCAGTGAGTTAACACAAAGCCCACACTCTTTCTATCTTTTCTTCCCTTCCTAGGCCATGGGTGTTGAGAGTGACCAGGAAATTGTGCAGATGATCGGAACAGAGGAGCACGTGATGGCTGCGTTTGGGCCCAGTCTGGAAGAGTGCCAGAAAGCTCAGATTTTCACACAGATGCAGGTGTGTCTTTTCACGTTGTCCTTCACTATGAAAGGGAATTAATTGAAGATTTAATGCTGCTCGTCGCTAAAGCATCAGATGCAGTGACTTTTGGGGGTAGAGATTTGGGGTGGATGTTGGGGAGATGGGAGTAGTGGTCAAGGAACTTCTTTGGCTCATTATTTGAGGGATTGGAGGAGTCTGCCTAGACAAATTATCGGCTTTGGTGTCCAGTTTAGAAGCAGAGGGACCAAGAAGCTTTTGTTCTAATGTAATAAATAGCAAGTATTTTTTTTTTTGTATTTGCCTGGTGACACAATTTTTTAAACTACAGCACCTCTAGTGTAGAAAGCTTTTTTTTTTTAATGTCTTTCTCTTTAATATTCTTTTTTATTCCCTGCCTCAAGTTGCTTTCAGCATCCAGTTGTATGTGGTCTCTATCTCTTTTGCTGAATTTTCAATGTTTCCAGCAAGAAAGACCCAGGCTCAGAACACGTTTGCCACTGCAGAGCCTTCATTGACCTGTCTTAGGCACTTCCAGCTGGAACCTGTGGATTTTAGGACCAAAGATGAAGACAGGGAACTGTATATGTGCTTTATTGTTGTTTAGTCACTAAGTCCTGTCCGACTCTACAACACCATGAACTGTAGCCTCCAGGCTCCTCTGTCAGTGGGATTTCCCAGGCAAGAATCCTAGAGTGGGTTGCCATTTCCTTCTCCAGGGGATCTTCCTGAACCAGGGATCGAACCAACATCTCCTTCTTGGCAGGTGAATTCTTTACAAATGAGCCACTTTGGAAGCCCCTTTATATATCCTAAACATAATCAAAATAATTAGACTTCCCTTCCCATGTGACAGGTAGCCCTCATGGCCATACTCAGGATTTTTAGTTACATGTTTGTAAGGTGCTTTGCTAAGCATAAATCAGTAGTGACCTTCCTCATGGCCATGCTGGTAGGTAGGATTTCCCTACTATAGAGAAGCACAATGGGCATTTCTTATTTATCCACGTGTACATTGTCTATTCTGTTAGGTTGCTTACATAAGGTATAAATTCCATGCTGCTTTTTTCTTGTCACCCAGGATGTTTATAGAGATAGCATTTTCCTTATATCTGTTAGTATGTGTTCTGAAAAATGAAATGAGTCTTGATATTTTCATAGACTGAACCAAACATTTAGGAAGATTGATTGTCATATGTAAATACATATAAATTCCAAAGCAGAAAATAGTAAGGATTATTCTTACCACTGCCTTCTTCTTTTTCTGTAGTTAATTAACCAGTCAACTCTAGTTATCAGGCAGGCAGCATCAGGAGAAGTTGTTTCGATTTCAGTTCAGTTCAGTCACTCAGTCGTATCTGACTCTTTGTGACCCCATGGACTACAGCACACCAGGCCTCCCTGTCCCATCACCAATTTCTGGAGTTTATTCAAACTCGTGTCCATTGAGTCAGTGATGCCATCCAGTCATCTCATCCTCTGTCATCCCCTTCTCCCACCTTCAATCTTTCCCAGCATCAGGGTCTTCTCAGATGAGTCAGTTCCTCACATCAGATGGCCAAAGTATTGGAGTTTCAGCTTCAGCATCAGTCCTTCCAATGAATATTCAGGACCGATTTCCTTTAGGATGGACTGGTTGGATCTCCTTGCTGTCCGATGGATTCTCAAGAGTCTTCTCCAACACCACAGTTCAAAAGCATCAGTTCTTTGGCGCTCAGCTTTCTTTATAGTCCAACTTTCACATCCGTACGTGACTATTGGAAAAACCATAGCTTTGACTAGATGTACCTTGGTTGGCAATGTCTCTGCTTTTTAATAAGCTATCTAGGTTTGTCATAATTTTTCTTCCAAGGAGCAAGTGTCTTTTAATTTCATGGCTGCAGTCACCATCTGCAGTGATTTTGGAGCCCCCCAAAATAAAGTCTGTCACTGTTTCCCCATCTATTTGCCATGAAGTGATGGGACCAGATGCCATAATCTTAGTTTTCTGAATGTTGAATTTTAAGCCAACTTTTTCACTTTCCTCTTTGACTTTCATCAAGAAGCTCTTTAGTTCTTTTTCACTTTCTGCCATAAGGGTGTTATCATCTGCATATCTGAGGTTATTGATATTTCTCCTGGCAATCTTGATTCCAGCTTGTGCTTCTTCCAGCCCAGTGTTTCTCATGATGTACTCTGCATATAAGTTAAATAAGCAGGGTGACAGTATACAGCCTTGATGTACTCTTTTCCCTATTTGGAACCAGTCTGTTGTTCCATGTTCAGTTCTAACTGTTGCTTCTTGACCTGCATAGATTTCTTAGGAAGCAAGTCAGGTGGTCAAGTATTCCCATCTCTTTCAGAATTTTCCACAGTTTATTGTGATGCACACAGTGAAAGGCTTTGGCATAGTCAATAAAGCAGAAATAGATGGTTTTCTGGAACTCTCTTGCTTTTTCGATGATCCAGTGAATGTTGGCAATTTGATCTCTGGTTCCTCTGCCTTTTATAAATCCAGCTTGAACATCTAGAAGTTCACGGTTCACGTACTGTTGAAGCCTGGCTTGGAGAACTTGGAGCATTACTTTGCTAGCATGTGAGATGAGTGCAGTTGTGCAGTAGTTTGAGCATTCTTTGGCATTGCCTTTCTTTGGGATTGAAATGAAAACTGACCTTTTCCAGTCCTGGAGCCACTGCTGAGTTTTCCAAATTTGCTGGCATATTGAGTGCAGCACTTTCACAGTATCATCTTTTAGGATTTGAAGTAGCTCAACTGTAATTCCATCACCTCCACTAGCTTTGTTCCTAGTAATGCTTCCTAAGGTCCACTTGACTTCACATTCCACGATGTCTGGCTCTAGGTGAGTGAGCACACCATGGTGATTTTTCACTGGGTCACGAAGATCTTTTTTGTATAGTTCTTCTGTGTATTCTTGCCACCTCTTCTTGTATCTTCTGTTTCTGTTAGGTCCATACCATTTCTGTCCGTCATTGTGCCATCTTTGCATGAAAAGTTCCCTTGGTATCTCTAATTTTCTTAAGGAGATCTCTAGTCTTCCCCATTCTGTTGTTTTCCTCTATTTCTCTATTTCTTTGTATTGAGGAAGGCTCTCTTATCTCTCTTTGCTATTCTGGGAACTCTGCATTCAAATGGGTATATCTTTCCTTTTCTCCTTTGCCGTTTACTTCTCTTTTCATAGCTGTTTGTAAGGCCTCCTCAGAGAACTATTTTGTCTTTTTGCATTTCTTTTTCTTGGGGATGGTCTTGGTCCCTGTTTCCTGTACAGTGTCATGAACCTCCACCTATAGTTTTTCAGGCACTCTATCAGATCTAATCCCTTGAATCTATTTGTCATTTCCATTGTGTAGTTGTAAGGGATTTGATTTAGGTCATACCTGAATAGTCTAGTGGTTTTCCCTACTTTCTTCAATTTAAGTCTGAATTTGGCAATAAACATTTCATGATCTGAGTCACAGTCAGCTCCCAGTCTTGTTTTTGCTGACTGTATAGAGCTTCTGCATCTTTGGCTGCAAAGAATATAATCAGTCTGATTTCAGTGTTGACCGTCTGGTGATATCTATGTGTAGAGTCTTCTCTTGTGTTGTTGGGAAGAGGGTGTTTGCTATGACCAGTGCGTTCTCCTGGCAAAACTCTGTTAGCCTTTGCCCTGTTCTATTTTTGGTCTTCACTGAAAGTGAACTGTTGGTGAACATGCATCTTCATTATAAACTGAAATTACATTGTAATTATGTGAAGAGAAAATGTTAAATACTTAGGAATTGGCTACATTTAGGGAGATACACTCAATGCTTTAAAGCTGTGTAATGTCTGGAAGAATAATTCAGCGAGATCCAGTATTCATATTATTGGAAGCATCATCATTGCTGGTCAGGTAACTCTATCATTGTTAAGCTGTTTGAGCAGGAGTTAAACAGTGGGTTGGAAGATCATTCATTTATTCCTCTTAAATAGATACTGACAGAAAATATTGGCTAGCTAAAAGTTACTAAAGTGAACTGGAGAAGTTCTTTTAAAAGATGAGAATATGTGATTAGCTAAGAAAGACAAACGTAACTCACATGAGACAAACAGGAAGTAGAAGTTTGAGATGGCTTGTTCTCTGTGTGCTGGATTAAAGCAAATATTAATTATTTGCAACTGACAAAAGGTTACAGAGGCACAGGTAGTCCAAAATGGTTGATGACTTGAACATATGAGTTCAGATCAGATGAGATCAGTCGCTCAGTTGTGTCCGACTCTTTGCGACCCCATGAATCGCAGCACGCCAGGCCTCCCTGTCCATCACCAACTCCCGGAGTTCACTCAGACTCACATCCATCGAGTCAGTGATGCCATCCAGCCATCTCATCCTCTGTCGTCCCCTTCTCCTGCCCCCAATCCCTCCCAGCATCAGAGTCTTTTCCAATGAGTCAACTCTTTGCATGAGGTGGCCAAAGTACTGGAGTTTCAGCTTTAGCAGTTAGGGCAACACAAATATTTTATGTTATTCTAAATAAAAATGTATTATCTTACATAATAGAACTTTTGACATGGCACTTCAGTAGATTGTTTAAAATATATGTTTTGTTTTGTTTTGTTTTAATGCCTCCCTTTTTAGTGACTCCTCTATTTATTCTGCTCATAAAGCCCTTTTGCTGCTACATTTGTCACAGATGTTTTACATTATCATTGCCAGGGGCTCTGAAAAATGGAGAAGAAATCAGTTACTACCTTTTTGGAAGGAGAGGATACACCAGGGGTAGCATCTTGGCTTGTTTTTAAAGCCAACTGGGCTCTTAACGCAGCCCTGACACTGTGCAGCCCTGGCAACTTTATCAGCTACTCTAGGGAAAAGTGACTTTCTGCTGCATCAGAAGGCGCCCCTGTATTCCTGTTTCTTCCTCAGGGAAGTGAAGAATCTTTAGCCTCTTTCCCAAGGGAATTGAAAAACCAAAATTTAATAAAGACAGCTAAGTTTAGGGAAAACTGAAGCGCCTGTCTATTCCTTGTTCCCCACCATCTGCTGACTTGCTTCAATCAATTACTCAGTTACTACTTCTTGCTTTGTTACTGCAGCTTGTGTTTTAAAGGTCTTAGTTTGTTTTACCCTCTGCTAGCCTTGTTTTTTTTTAAACCAGGAAGGTTCTAGATTTGATCTCCAGTCTTAACAGAGATGTTCCAGTCAGTTTCAGGGACTATTTTGTCAGGAATTAAAAAAACAATGACAAAATGTAAGCGGGACATACAGGTAAGTAGACAGAATACAGTGTGACGGGAGCACAGATGGAAGTACCCAGTTCTGCATATGTAAGGGATTAAAGAGCAGAGAGAAAGAAGCACGTTAGGAAAGGCTTCGAAGAGGAAGTGGTACCTGATCTAGGCTTTGAAGCATGGAAAAAAATTTTCCCAGGCAGGAAACTGGCAGCAGGAATTCCAGGATAAAGAATCAGGGATACCAGTCCTTTCTTATGACTAAATGGAAACCAGTGTTTTGGTATTTTTTTAATGCACTTATTCCTCTCACAAAATAATAAGAACCACATGATCTTTTCAAACTTTTTTTATGGAAAAATTTCAAAATATAAAAAGTATACAGAATTGTATTGTGAGCCCCCATGTTCCTGTCACCCAGCTTCAACATGAAAAACACTTTGCCAGGGACTTCCCTGGTGGTCCAGTGGCTACGACTCCATGCTCCCAGTGCAGGAGACCTGGGTTTAATCCCTCTTCAGGAAACTTGATCCTGCATGTCACAACAAAGATGGAAGATTCCGTGTACTGTAACTAAGACCCGGTGGAGCTCAATAAATAAACATTAAAAACAGAAAAACTTTGCTATTCTTGTTTCATCTAAAGCTCTGTCTCTGCCTCACCTATTACTTGGTTACGTTTTTTAAATTTATTTTAATTTGGGGGGAAAATTGCTTTACAGTGTTGTGTTGGTTCCTGCTGAGCAGCAACACAAATCAGTCATATGATTAGTTTTTAACATTTCACTTTTTAGGTAAAGTGTATATACACATAATATACAAGTCTTAATTGTATACTTTTTATAAGATACAGAATATTTCCATGACCCCTGAAAAGTCCCTCATGCCTCTTCTAATCAGTTTTCACCTCCGTTTTTCCCCACTTTTCCTATTTTTTTCACCATAGATTAGTTTTGCCTATTCTAGAACTTTAAATAAGGACTTATGCAGTGTATACTTCTTGTTTTGTCAGCTTCTTTTGTTGAACGTATTGACTTAGATTCATCAAGTGTTTCCCCGTTATGTTGTGTATCCATGTTCTTCATTCCTTTTAGTTGTGGAGTAGTGTTCCATTGTATGAATATACCACAGTTTGTTATCTTTTCCTGTTGATGGACATTTGGTTTGTTTCACTCTTTGGCTGTTATGAATAAAACTGCCATAAGCATTCCTGTCTAAGTCTCTGCCTAGACAGTTTGGCATTTCTCGTGGATAAATACCTAAGAATAGAATCGCTGGATCAAAATGCAGTTGTGTGGAATAGTACTCAGCCATTAGAAAGAACGAAATAATGCCATTTGCAGCAATATGGATGGACCTAGAGATTGTCATACTGACTGAAGTAAGTCAGACAGAGAAGGAGAAATATCGTATGGCATCCCTCTATGTGGAATCTAAAAAGGAATGAATGATACGCGTGAACTTACAAAACAAAGACTCACAGACTCAGAGAACAAACTTACAGTTGCTGATGGGGAGAAGGATCGGGTAAGAGATAGTTAGGGAGTTTGGGACTGACATGTACATGTACATGTACATATCCATTTGAAATGGATAACCAGCAAGGTCCTACTGTATAATATGTGGAACTCTGCTTAATATTACGTGGCAGTCTGATTGGGAGGGGAGTTTGGGGGAGAATGGCTACGTGTATATGTATGGCTGAGTCCGTTTACTCCTCACCTAAAACTATCACAACAGTGTTAATTGGCTAAACCCCAACCCAAAATAAAAAATTAAAAAAATAATCAGTTGTGTATGTAACTTTTATCAAGTCAGAACTGCCAGATGTGACGGTACCATTTTGCAGTCCCCCCAGCCATGCCTGAGAGTTCTGGTTGCTTCATGTCCTCACCAGCATTCAGTGTTGTTAGTCTTTGTAACTTTAGCTGTTCCAGTTTGTTTTGGTGGTATTTCATTGCGATTTTAATCATGCATTTTCCAGATGACTAATAAGGTTGACTAATTTTTGTGTGCTTACTGTCTTCCTTTATAGTTGAAATCATGTAAATCTTCTGACTGTTTCAACACTGTTTTCAGCTATTCTAGGTCTTCTGCTTTTCCATAGAAATTTTGAAATCCAATCAATTTATGTTTTTTAACAAACCCGTCAGGAGTATAATTAACAATAAAAATCATCTTTAATTGTTTAATTAACAATAAAACATCTTTTGGTCAATCTGGAGAGAATTTTAATAGCAAGCCATCTTTAACTATATTAAATGTTCTAGTCAATGAAAATGGCATAACCCTCAGTTTATTTAGCTTTTGTCTTCTCACAGCAATGCTTTGTAGATTTCAGGGTAGAAGTCATACATGGTGTGATTCCTTTTTGAGGAGAGAAAGTACTCTCCCTTCCCCCAAAATAATACTCACCCAAAGTGTTAACTGTCGACAGGATTCTCTTTGGGTGGAGGATTGATGGCCAAACTACTTATCTCCTTTGTATTTTCTAAACTTCCTGTAATTGTCCTGTATCAATTTTATAGTAAAAAAACGAATTATAAAAAGGGAACTATTTTGTCATTGCTGCTGCTACTGCTAAGTCGCTTCAGTCGTGTCCGACTCTGTGTGACCCCAGAGACGGCAGCCCACCAGGCTCCCCCGTCCCTGGGATTCTCCAGGCAAGAACACTGGAGTGGGTTGCCATTTCCTTCTCCAGTGCATGAAAGTGAAAAGTGAAAGTGAAGTTGCTCAGTCGTGTCCGACTCCTAGGGACCCCATGGACTACAGCCCACCAGTCTCCTCCATCCATGGGACTCTCTAGGCAAGAGTACTGGAGTGGGGTGCCATTGCCTTGGTTTATGACAAATTTTTGTTTTTTTTAAACTAGGACCAATTCAGTTTTCTTTATAAAGGTCCTTGTCTTTTTTGCTTATAGTGTTATGTATGGGTAGCTACTTAATAAATTCTCTCTGATGTCATTCAAACATTATTGTAATATATTCTGTTTTTTAATAGGCATTAAAATATATAGGGAACAAAGTCAGAAGGCAAAGGATGTGGGGAGGTGGCCCAAAGAAAACCAAAATAGAAGAAGCAAGAGAGCTCCTGGCTTCTACCATTCTGACCCACGTACCAGTGAGTAAACCCTTTGCAATTGTGAATACTGATCACTGTGGTATCCATGAACTTCTGTTTGAGTACAAGTTTACATTAATTAAAGTCTAGTTCCATAAGAAAAGAGAGAAGCCTAAAGAGGACTCTCTGATGGACTGCCAGGAAATAATCTTCCATTATCAACAGTTTATTTATACTTAGAGAATGTTGCTATATTATGTCATCATCTGATCATGTTTATTGTCTTGATTCTTCTTTCAATCCAAAATTTTAGTTTTTTCTTTGATATTCAAATATATATTAGCAATGCTGCTAGATTTCATCTCTGAAGGTCAGAGATGGTGTTTTAGATATTTTTAAATAAGTTAAAAACAAGCTTACAGTGCCTTGCCTATATGTGTAACTTTTTGAAAAATTGTGGTAAAACATACAAAAAAATAAAATTTACTCTTTTTATGTGTATGTTTCTGTGGGATTATGTACATTCTCACTGTTATGTTACCATCACTGCCATAGATACTTATTAAAATATTAGATGGGCTTATCTTTTAGACCTTGAGCTCACATTGTCCAATCTCCTTCACTTAGAAGGCAGATGCTCAGGTCCAGAAAAGCTGGATGATTTTTCTTGTCACCCAGCTGGTTAGTGGTCAGAGAGAGAGAGCTAGAATCCCATCTTCTGACTCTTGAACCAATGCTTAATATTTATTTTTATTAACTTACTATTAAACAGAGTTCAGCCATATTGGCAAGTCATTCTTCCCCTACTCTCACTTAATACATATGTACTCTTTCTAAGTTATAAAATTGTTAGTCAGACTTATCTGGTAGTCTGGTTTATGTTGACTTTTAGCATGTGTATTATTCACAAATGATCTAATTTAAGAATTGCACACTCTACCTTCAGGGGCTGATGATGAATAATGAAAAGCTGAGGGAACAGTAGAAGTGAACAGTGACCACCTAAACACATGAAGATACAGCTTTCTTAGTTTGAAACACCTTGTTAGCCAAATAATGTGGGTCTATGATTTTGCCCTTTTGCTGCAATCTGTGTGTGCCCTTGATCTGATTCAGAGAATTAGGAAAGTAAAACAAATTTTATAATATGAATTCTTTATAAACAAGCCTATAAAATATTCCTTAGAACTGACAGAAACTTAGACTACTCTCAGTATTCATTGTTTGGAATGTAGAGAAAGAATTTACCTACTTATCTAAGATTTTTGTCTCTCCAAATAAACCAGTGCAATGATTTCGCCAGTTTTGATTTAACTTACTGATTGGGCCAGATTCATTTATGTAGATTTCAGTTGTACAAGAGAAAATTGAAAAGAATATTTGCAGCAATTTACTTATCAATCTGTTCATTTATTCCATAGATGCTTGCTGAGTTCTGACAGTGTTTTAGTACCATTCCTGTTATTTATCGCTGCACAGCAAATATTTCCAAAACTTAGTAGCTTGAGATAACTGTTCATTGCTCTCTCTCAGGATTCTCAGGTCTGAAGGGGCTCAGTGATGGGGAAGGAGGTTCTTTTTTTTTTTAATACTTATTTAGCGGCATCAGGTCTTAGTTGTGGCACATAGCTCTAGAGCACATGGGCCTAGTCGTTGGAGCTCACAGGCTCAACTGCATCATGTCATATGGGATCTTAGTTCTCCAACCAGAGACAGAACCTGTGTCCCCTGCATTAGAAGGAGGATTCTTAACCGCTGGACCACCAGGGAGGTCCCAGGAAGGAGGTTCTTGACATGAGTCTTATGAAGTTGCAGACAGATAGCAGCTGAGGGTGGAGTCACCCAAAGGCTTGACTGGGCTGAACATCAAAGATGTGTCGTCAGTCACATCTCTGACTCCTCACTGCCTTTCCAAGTGGCCCTTTTCTCCCCAGCAGAGTATCCTAGACTTCTTATTTGGTGCTTCAGGACTCTTAAAAGGAAAGAAGTGGAAGCTGCTAGTTTACAAGCCAACCCAAAGATGGTGATTAACTCCACCTCTTCATGAAGGAATGGCGTGAAACATATAGGGAGGGAAGGAGTTGATGGTGGTCATCTTTGAAGAAAAACTGCCACAAGTACTGAGTACAAAGATGGAAAGTCATCATCTCAGCTTTTAGAAAGTTTATAGACTGGTTGAATTTTTTGGATAAGGAGAATCGTAACAATTCATTTTTTTCTTAGTTAAATATTATAGCATTGGTTATTTTCTTGAGGCACCTTAAATTTTAATGTGTAGAGTCTTAAACATTTTTCTCTAATTTCTGAATTACAGGTTAAAGAATTCAATTTCCGAGCCAAATGTATCTATACTGCAGTGATGGTGAGAAGAGTAATTCTGGCCCAAGGAGATAATAAAGTTGATGACAGAGATTATTATGGTAACAAGAGGTTGGAGTTGGCAGGACAGGTGATTTAACTATTTTATGTCAAATCTTATTTTCCTCAATAAAAGTTAATTTACTATTCATTTTAGATAGGAGGAAGAAACAGTTGAATGGAATATAGGTTTGTATATTGGAATATAAACATTCATACGTGACTTACTATCTCTTAGACTTAAGAATTTCTTGAACTATGAAAACTCTTAGCTCTTTAAATATGTTAGTAGTGTTACCTATATTGTATCTTTTTTGAGATGTTTATTTACTCTCGTGTTTAATGTAGAAAGTGATGTATGATATTAAGTAGTATCATTTATTCAGTTAACAGATGTCTATTAAACTTCTCCCATGTGCCAGGCATAGTTATACAAGCTGGGTATAGAGGAAAAATAAGACAGACAAAGGTCCCTTTTCTATCTTGGGGCTTAAAAGAAGTGCCTTGATGTGGTGGTCTCTGTTAGTGTCCTACTTAGAGTTTACTAAATTCTTCAGACTGTAAATTTATGTCTAACTAACTTTGAGACATTTTTGGAACCTATTTCTTCAAATATCTTTTTTATATTATTCTCTCTTGTCCTTCTAACTCCAATTTATCTTGTTTGACCCTTTGATAGTGAGGCTCTGTTAATTTTTTTTTCCCCCCAGTTTAGCGCTCTTCTTCAGGTTGGATAATTTCTATTGATCTATTTTCAAGTTCCCTAATTTTTCTTATGTTGTCTGTAACATGCTTACTACACTGATCCAATTAATTTTTTACTTAAGATGTTGTGTTTTCAGTTCTAGAAATTTCATTCTGGTACTTTTAGCTTCTGTTTCTCTACTGAGATTTCTTATTTGTTTATTCATCACAACCATGTTTTCATTTACATCCTTGAACCTTAACAGCTGTTTTAGAATCCTGGTCTCATTCCAACAACTCAGTCATCTTAGAATCAATCTCTTGATTAAATCAGTCAGTTAATTAAATATCTCTTTGAAAAAGTGATATATATTTTAAGCTGAGCCCTCAGACATTCCAGCTGAGACTTGAGAGGAGAATCCAGTCTCACACAATCTCTGGAACTGCATTCTGTTAAGAGACCTGCACGAGCAACATATGTCTTCAGGCAGTGGCCTTATTGGAGGAACTGGAAGAGGACCAGTGTTTCTGGAGTGTGAGGTGTGGGGGTGGTGAGAGAGGACATTGGAGAACTAGCACCATACGCCATGGGAAGGGGTTTGGATTTAATTGCTCCTGCAGTAGAGAATCACAAGAGAGTTATAATCAGGGAAGTGACACCATCAATTTCAGTTTAAAAGATCTTATTTGGAGATGAACCTGTCAAGAAAGTCCGGTTAGGAGACTGTGGCAGTATTCCAGATGAGTGATGGTGGCTGGGATCATAACAGCAGGTATTAATTACCACGTCTAAAATGTAAAAAACTGGAATTATAATTGTATCAGTTTTTTCTGAGAAAAAAATTAACACCTGGCATACTTGGGAAGTTGTTTGGTCAATGGCTAAGGCTAACAGGTGGGCTCTTGGCCACCTTCAGATTGACCGCAGTTTAGGGGGTTGATTGTGTGTATCCCTGCTGCCAACAATCCCAAATTTTTACAGATCTTTATAATTGGAAAAGAAATCTTGATGTTCAACTAGTCCTTTAAAAAAAATGTTGGTTGTTTGGAGGACTAAGGAATGGAGTTGAGAGGGGAGAGGAAAAGACTACCCTGTTGCTTAAAAAATTAGAATTAAAAAGAGGGTTCCCATGTGCAAGAAAACATTGCTTTATAAACAGTGTAAGAACATAAAAGGCATTGTGTTGGCAAAAATGTGTAAAAACAATAGCTGCTAATTTCACACCCCATGGGATGAGGGAGTATGAATGTGCTTCAGCTTTAGATAACAGAGCTGTATCCACTGGCCAGGCAGGTTCACAGAGCCTTCCCTCAGTCTCACTGCCACCAGAGGGCTGGCCGGCTGGCCGCCAATAGAGGTGTTAGCAAAACCTACCGGTTTCAGGCTTAATCTTTGCACCTACCTTTTCTCTTTCGGTAATGTGTTCATTATTTGCCGAGCATTACTCTATTCTTTGTCTGCAGATTTTTTTGTTTCTAATGCAGCTTGCTTTGTATGGGTGAGATATGGAATGGCACCAAAATCCGGCACCCTGGAAAGCCAGGGATTTCCACCCGGTGACAAAAGAATGCCGTCTTGACTTCAGAGATTGCCTAATCCCAGCTGTTCTGATAATGTAATTAAGGCTGCCTAATGTCTTTAATTTTGCAACCAGTTTGTGTGAAAAGGAGAATTTGGCACTCTGAAGGCTTAAACACTAAATAGCAATCTCAAGACGCCTAATTAGAATTCTCTGACATTAAGCTAATTGGTGAAACTGTATTTCAGCAGCTTAACTTCTTTATTAATTTTTTTTTTTAGCATTTTCATTGAAAATCAATTGATGAGCTGTCAGCATTTTTTCTTAAATATAATTTGCTCTTTAGTGCTCCTGTCTTAGGCAGGCTGAAAGGCCTCATGCCAACAGTGAGAGGTATTGAATATTATAATATCACCAGCATTCCATCCCTTTTCATCATTTTACTCTTGACCTAAATAGTGTGGCTTATTGTGGGAATAGGCCTTGTAGCTTCTTACTGCTCTGTGAACTGGAGCACATTATTTCTCTTATGAAGAAATTTGAAGGGTGGAGAAATTTATTAATGAGGCCGTAGTTTTGTTGAGTGTGCTCTTACTCTTTACTTGTTTAGTACTGGAGCATTTCCTTGTACTTGAATCAGGGGGCTACAACAAATTCATCTAGGATCCCCAAAAAAACTTTGTTGCAATTTGAGACACAAAAGTCTTAAGTGTAAGGGACTAATTAAAACAGAGCTGAGCTTTTGTGGTTAAAGGTTAAGGGCATTTGCTTCTGTTCAGGATACTTATTCAAGTCCCTTTGCCAGTTTCCACAGGAAGTTGCTGAAATGGGCTTGTCCATCCCTCTCTTCCCCTGCACCTGCTTCCATTCCCATATTCTTTTTCATGAAGGAAACTGCTGGGTCTGAGTGGAAGAAAAGATTAAGCTCTCAGAGGAGGAAGTTTTCTTTTTAGAACACTTCTGACATGGTAAATCAAGGACCCTGGCTTTCCCATCTGCAAAGTTGATTTTGTAGAAAAGTGGAAGGATGTGTCTTTTATCTTAAGGGAGAAGAGTATAAACTCACGTTCTACCTAGGAAATGCTTTCTTCCACAGTGGCTGGAAGAGACGACTCATTGGCTTTCATGTCTTCTAAATTATGAATCAAAAAACTACCTGTGGGTTGTAAACATTCAAGAATATAGTGTGGAATTTGGAAAATCTTTAGCTTATAAGATTTTCCTGAACTTCAGAATTCCTGAATTATGTAAGGAGTGCATATATAATGTCCTCCGATACTACATTATTGTGCTAGGTAGCTTAAATTACATATATATCCAACTGTTTTATTCCTCTATAAAGGAATAAAAAACAAATGTAATTGATTTTTCAGGGGAATTTAAGTAGTTGTAATTTTATATTTGATTATTGAAGAAGTATGCCTATTATTTTTTGGTCATAAGCCACTTACTTAGTTTTGTGAACTGTCTATAAGTGGTGTTCTGGTTTTGTCTGTTGCTGCATTGTATGGTATCTATCTCAAAACTTAAGACAACCACCACTGTCTTAAGTGGCTTAAGACAGCCACCATTTTGTTATATCTCACGATTTTGTGGGTCAGGAATTCAGGCAAGATCCAGCTGTGTAACTCTTCTGTATCACATGGAGCTCAGTTGGTAGTGTTGTGCTGGAGGTGCCGGGATGCCTGGAAGGCTGGGCTCAGCTCCGTCTTGACCATGGCAGCACTGTGACATCAGAGTGGCTCAGGACTCAAGTGGTTTCCCATGCACAGGAGAATCTGCGTGACCTTAATGAGTTCGTCTTAAAAGTCACATCTTCACTAACTTTATTGGAGAAAAAGCAGTCACAGCCCTTGCCTGAATTGGGGCAGTAGGAGACATAGCAAGCAGAGATTTGGGCAAAATTTATCTACATTATCTTGAGATTTTCTCCCAAGATTAAGTGGGTAGTGGATTTGAGGATGTAAATTTTATTTGTGGTTATCTCCTTTCTGTGACTTTCCCCTCACTTTCCAGCTACTGTGGTGGCTGGTATCTTCTCCCTCTGATCCTTCTATCCAGTAAGACTGTGGGTCTTTCTCTGAGTTTTAGCTTCTAATGTCACCTGGACCCTTTTTGCTAATGTCTTCTACCCTTAGTTGAAAAGCCTTCAAAATGGAAATGCACTTTTGATAACTGTCAAGTTTCCTCCAGTTTCTGTCTGCATTTACTCTGCAGTGCTGTCAAATAGTTTTAATATTTTGTCCAGAGTTTATAATTTTTATCAACAAATGAGTCTCATAGGAGCTACTCCCATCAATTCTGAAACAGAACCATTCTAGTCTATTTTCATGACTTTCCGTTCCCCATCCCACTGATTTGTTTTCCATGGTTAACATGGTTTAATGTCATTTATTTTCTAATTTTTAACATAAACAGTAAAAGTAAAAATGTCACATATATGTAAGTTATGAAGGTGACAAATTAAATCACCTCGAATCCACTATCAGTTTAAGTAATTCTTAATAATTGACCACTAATTGCCATTTCATTTACTTATATATTTCTTCCGTACTCTGTCCTTTTCTTTCTCCTACTACCCTGAATTTGTGTACTTATTGTTTTCTTTTTTATTGTATCATTTATTTAAAAATTTTAAAATATTTATTACAGTGTGTTTTGCTTTTTTTTATTGCAGTATAGTTTATTTAGTCTTGTGTTTAAGATGTACAGCAAAGTGATTCAGTTATATATGTGTGTGTGTGTGAGAGTATACTATATTTATATTCCTTCTCAGATTATTTTTCCATTTTAGGTTATTACAAGATACTGCATGTAATTCCCTGTGCTATACAGCAGGTCCTTGTTGTTTATCTGTTTTATATATTGAGTCTGTATCTGTTCATCGTAGCTCCTAATTTATCCTCTCCCCACCCTTTCCTTTTTGGTAACCTTAAGTTTGTTTTCTGCATCTGTGACTGTATTTCTATTTTGTAAACAGGTTCATTTGTACCATTATTTTAGATTCCACGTGTATCATACTGAGTGAAGTAAGTCGGACAGAGAAAACAACTATCGTATGATATCACTTATGTGTAGAATGTTTTAATTTCATTCTTTTACATGCACCTGTCCTGTTTTCCCAACACAACGTATTGAAAAGACTGTTTTTTCTCCACTGTGTGTTCTTAAATATGTTTGGCTGCACTGCGTGACATGTGGGATCTTAGTGCACCCACCAGGGATCAAACCCACACCCCTTGCACTGGAAGTCTGGAAGCATAACCACTGGACTGCCAGGGAAGTTCCCCTATTGTGTATTCTTGCTTCCTTTGTCATAAATTAATTGGCCATAAGCGTGTGGGTTTATTTCTGGGCTTTCTGTTCTATTCCAATGATCTCTGTTTTTTATGCTAGTGCCATACTGTTTTGATTATTGTAGCTTTGTAGTATAGTCTGAATTCAGGGCGTCTGATCCCTTCAGCTGTGTTCTTTCTCAACATTGTTTTTTATTAAAACAGTTCAAAAGTTTCTCTCTTTAAATGTGATGATTTAGTTGCTAAGTTGTGTCTGACTGTTGTGACCCCATGGACTGTAGCCTGCCAGGTTCCTCTGTCCGTGGGATTCTCCAGGCAAGAATACTAGAGTAGGTTGCCATTTCCTTCTCATTGGGATCTTCCTGACCCAGGAATTGAACCCAGGTCTCTTCCATTGCAGGCAGCTTCTTTACTGACTGAGCTACAATGGAAGCCCCATATTTTTTAAATAAAGATTTCTTTAAAATTTTTATTTTTGGCTGCACTGGGTCTCTCTGCTGCACACAGTCTTTCTCTAGTTGTGGTGAGTAGGGCTGCTCTCCACTTGCAGTGCATGGGCTTCTCATCATGGTGGTTTCTCTTGTGGAGTATGGAGTCTAGATATGAGGGCTTGGTTGCTCCTCAGCATGTGGGATCTTCTGGACCAGGGATTGAGCCCATGCCCCCTGCATTCTCAGGTGAATTCTTAACCACTGGACCACCAGGGAAGTTCCCTTAGGATTGTTTTGGCTATTTGGGATCTTGTTTCCATACAAGTTTTAAAATTACTGGTTCTGGGTCTCTGAAAATTGCCATTCGTAATTTGGTAGGGATTGCACTGCATCTATAGTTTGCCTTGGGTAGTATGGTTGTTAACAGTATTGATTCTTCCAGTCTAAGAGCTCAGTATTATTTTTGTATGTTTGAGTTTTATAAGAATAGATTCATATCATATACATTCTTTTGCAACTTTTTTCTTCACTTAACATTGCTTTAAAGATTCATCTATATTGTTTCATGTCACTGCATTTCACCTTCACATTCAATGTGTAAAGGTATGATACAAATGATAAATAACCCTTTATCCATCCTACTTATCAAGGCTATTGTATGACTTTTCTTTTTTTAAAAAATTAACCTTCTTATTCATATTTTCTCTATGAAAGAGTTTCTGCAAATAGGATTGTCCAGTCATGGAATCGAGTTAAACCTTCAGCTTAACTGAAGAGTGTCAAACTAGTTTCCCAAGTATTTGTACATTGCATTGTATGTAAGACCTGATGGTCTCTATCCCGTGACTTAGTGTGAAAGTTGAAAAATTTTAGTTTTGTCTAGTGGGTGCAATGGAGAAGGCAATGGCACCCCACTCCAGTACTCTTGCCTGGAAAATCCCATGGACGGAGGAGCCTGGTGGGCTGCAGTCCATGGGGTTGCTAAGAGTTGGACACAACTGAGCAACTTCACTTTCACTTTTCACTTTCATGCATTGGAGAAGGAAATGGCAACCCACTCCAGTGTTCTTGCCTGGAGAATCCCAGGGACGGGGGAGCCTGGTGGGCTGCCGTCTCTGGGGTCGCACAGAGTCGGACATGACTGAAGCGACTTAGCAGTAGCAGCAGCAGTGGATGCAAAGTGCTATCTCCTTGTGGGCTTAATTTGCATTTCCTTCATTGCTAATGAAGTTGAGTCTTTATGTTTCATGTACTTATTGATCATTTCTACTTTTTTCTTAAATATCTTTTGGGTTGTTTGTATTTTCCTTAATTTTAAGATTATATGGGTGTACTTTGGATCCAGTTTTTTATGAGTTACATGTGTTGCTGGTATCTTCTTCCAGTTTGTATTTTTTTTTACTATTATGGGATCTTTTAATTATAGAAGTTTGTAATTTTAATTGCATTCAATTTTGTCAGTCCTTTCTTCTTTTCAGTTGTACTTCTTATACTTCAAACTTATGCCTTTGTTATTTGTTCTTTAGTCTATCTGGAATGGATTTTTGTGTGTAGAGTGAAGTAAGGAAAGGAGTTTCATTTGTTTTTTTTTGTTTTGTTTTGTTTTTTAATTTTTTTTTATTTTTAAATTTTATTTTATTTTTAAACTTTACAATATTGTATTGGTTCTGCCATATATCAAAATGAATCCGCTGCAGGCATACATGTGTTCCCCATCCTGAACCCTCCTTCCTGTTCCCTTCCCATACCATCCCTCTGGGTCGTCCCAGTGCACCAGCCCCAAGCATCCATGAAATGAATAACTGATTTCCCTAGCATCATTTATTTGTAGTCTTTCATTTCCTTACAGATCTAAAATGCTAAATGCTAAAATAAAATGTCTTTACCATATAACGAATTTTAATATACGTGTTGTTATATTTCTGGACTTTTTGTTCTGTTGATTGGTAAGTTTATCTATACATTAATCAGTTCACTTGCCTTCTTTTTCAGGATTGTCTGTCTGCTCTAGAGTCTTAGCTTTTCCATATTAATTTTAGAGTTAGCCTCCATTTTCATTAAAAACCTAGGGATTTTGATTAGTTGCACTGGAATTGTAAATCAATTTGGGGAAAACTAGTAATCTTAAAATAGTCTTCTCATCCATGAATATTTTCTTCGTTTAGGTTTTCTTTGATGTCTTTCAATAAAGATTTGTAATTTTCTCCATGAAAGCTTTGCACCTCTTTTGTTAGACTTACTCCTTAGTATGTTAGGGGTTTATTTTGGTAGATATTTGTAATATAAATATTAATAAGAAAAACCTCAAACCTATATAAAAATTAGCTTCCATGTTTTAATCACACATCTTTGGCTATCATCAATAGAAGTTAATCTCGTTTTATCTATGTCCTCTTCAACTCTTTTCCTACTCCCCCCATTCCACAAATTCAGTTGTTTAAACAAATCCAAACCATCAAATCATTTTAGCATTTCAAATAATCAAATCACATTGTGTAAGTACTTAAAAATGTGTCTCTAAAAGATATAATTTTTAAAAATCATAACATCATTTTCACACATAAAATTTTTAAAGAATAAATTGCTTAATGTCATTAAGCATCAATATCATCACTCATCAAATTTGAATATTATATATTCAGATTTCCCTGATTTCTTTATATTGTTGTTTAAAGTAGGATTATTCAAATAGAATCCAAACATGTTTCACATACTGCATTCAGTTGATGTCTCTTAAATTCCTTTTTTTCAGTATGTATTCTGTGTGTGTCTGTCTGTCTTTGAAAAAACGACCTTTTTTGGTTTTGCTTCTATGCCTCTCTCAGTGTGAGTTACCTTTGCCTGGGATCCTCGGCAGAAGGGTTTCCTGCCTTTTCTCCAGTGACTTAAGGGTTTCTTCTCATGTAAGAGGAAGTCCAGGGAAGTAGATAGAGTTTTGTTGCTTGTTGCAACAAAGGGGTCGTTCTCAGGTCTTCTTTCTCTTTCCAGTCTTTCCTGAGCATTCGTGGAATGAACTTGCAAGTATGGATCCTGTCGTGTCTGGAGCGAGGAAGAATTCTAAGCTTTCGGGATAACTCACGTTTGGCATTGTAGCAGTCCTGAACATTTTAGCTGATGTCCTCTTTTACGGCACACTCCTGCTCTGTCACGTGTCCCATCTCTCCTTAGAGAGGCTTGACGCCTTTGCAGTTTAGTCCCCCTGGTTGCCTTACAACTTACCTCTTGGTTAGAGTCAAGAAGTTTTATGATTTTGTAGATTCATCTTTTTTAAAAAAGGTTATCAGGGTGGGAAGGATGTTGTCTTGTGGCTTTCTGCATTCTAGGTGGAAGCAGAACTTGTAAAATCTTTCTTAAGCTTTCCCCTTCCCCTCCAAGGTGTAATCTCCAACCTGATTTTTATGGTGTTTGTGTCTTTCCTTTTCATTTTGCCTGCTAGTTATCCTTCCTAAACAATATAGCTGATTATTGTGCTGGGTTTTGAACCCTATATAGAGTCACATTATATATATTCTTTTGGATCTGGCTTCTTTCACTCGATATTATATTTTTAAGATTTAGCTGTAAAAAAAAAAAAAAAAAAAGATTTAGCCTTGATTTTGTGGCCAGTAATTTTTTTGTCCATTTTCAATGCCCTGTAGTATTCTGTTATATGAATATACTACAATTTGTCTGACTAAATAGTGTTTTTATGGTATCCAGTTTTTAACTGACACAAATAGTGCTGCTTTGAACATCTTGTATATGTACTGTGATGCACATAAAGACATTTCTGTAGGGTAGTGATTCTCAGGGGTACCCTTCCCCCACCAGCAACAGTGGCATTCCTAGAACTTGTTAGAAATGAAAATTCTTGGATTCTACCATAGACTTATGGAAGCAGATACCAGAGGGGTGTGGCCAGCAATTTGTGTTTTAATAATCCCTCAATGTGATTACATGCAGGTTAAAGTTTGAGAACCATGGCTATAGAGGATGTCCTTATGAGAGGAACTTTGGGGCCTAGGGATGGGCAGAAACTACAAACTGGTTGTTAGTAGTTACACCAGTTCCATTTTTACCAGTGATGCAGGAAGGTTCAAATGGCACCCATCCTTGGTGCTGGCAGAATTTTTAATATTAATTCTTCTCCCCTGATCTTTTATGGGTTTTAATAGTCTTTATTTGTGAAGTTAAAAATTAGGTCAGTGGAAACTTAGTCTGGGAGTGGCTGGTCTAATGTCTTTGAATGCAGGGATTATGTCATCATCTTCGCTTGTATTTTCAACACCAAGCATAGTGATAAGTACATATATAAGTACATTTAAAATGTGTTTTCCCCAGTTTTAAGCAGTTTTTCCATCAGTTTTTTTAAACAAAGTTTAATAAAGACCTAAAATTTAGTAAATAAGCTAGTGATGCATTTTGAAAGTTTACCATATACTTTTTTTTTTCTTTAGCTTTTATCTCTTCTTTTTGAAGATTTGTTCAAAAAATTTAATTCTGAAATGAAGAAGATTGCAGATCAGGTGATTCCTAAACAAAGAGCAGCCCAGTTTGATGTCGTGAAACACATGCGTCAGGACCAGATTACCAATGGCATGGTGAATGCCATTTCAACTGTAAGTCTTTGATCCCTCGGGCAGAGTTTTGTAACTTATTTGTACATCTGTTCAGTGGGAAATTTAAAGTATTTTGAGAATCTAGGTGGGGAAAAAAAAATTTATAATATACATGTATATTTATTTGAGGATGCTACAAGTCACAAATTTTCTTCTTTGAAATATCTGCAGTTGAAATCAGTAGAAATTTTGCTGCTATATGACTGTATTGCCAAATTATAGTTCCTGTTACAATTTACTGAGGCAATAAGGAAATAGATACACTCTTCCATAAAGGAAAAAATCTTTCAGTTTAACCATTAATAACCATTCTTTCAATGGATACTTTACCCCATTTTTTCTGTAATAAAGCTGACATATTGCAAGTAGGTTTACTAATGACAACTTTTGTCCGAAACATTGTAAAACGTTTCATTGCACTGTGGGTTCATAGTCCTCAAAGGGCTCTCAGCTGTTCTCATGTGAGCAGTGAATTCAGGCCTCAGCAGCTGCTGTGTATTCAGGGCCTCTGGCTGTTCATCAGGGGTTATCAGATAGGTTTTTGCTCCCTTTCTTAAAGCGTAACATCTATAGGTCTATCTGATAAAGTCTGGTTCACGTTTTGTATGCCAGACATAAAATTAGTTTTATGGATGGGATTTGGTCCCAACAAAAGAAGAGTATATCAGCAGCTGACTTGCCGCCCTGTCTGACTTGAGAAATGTGCAGCAGGTCTGTGTGAGCAGCCCCCACTGTGACAGCTCCATCCAGACTGGAGGCGGCCTGGCCTCTGTGCCTCTCTGGGCCCGTCACAGTCATGAGGCCCAAACTTGTCTGGAAGTAGATTCCTGGATATTTGAAAAGAAGCCTCCAAAGAGCACTCAAACACACTTTGTTAGAGTGACTTTTCCTTGCTTTCTGACGCTTTATTTTCAGGTCAGAATAGCTGTTTTGAGTAGTTGTATTGCCCCCCAATGACACCTTATTAACTCTGGGAGCAGACTGCTTATTAGGAGAATCAGTAGTGGGCCTTGTTGTGGGTGAACACCAATCTGTAGGCAACTGGAAAAAGATGGGTTCCATTGTTGAGACTTCACCTTCCAGGACAGAGGGTCTGAGTTCAACTCCTGGTCAGGGACCTAAGATCCCACATGTCTAGTAGCCAAAAAACAAAAAATATAGAACAGAAGCAATATTGTAACAAATTCAATAAAGCCTTAAAGGTGGTCCACATAAAAAAATCTTAAAAATTGTGAGTGTTGTCATATGTAGAATATTTTCAACAAATAAATTTTCTCAGAGGAGCAGTTTTAGCCCTTTGTTTCTCCTCTCTCCCTTTTTAAAAAAAAGAATATTGGAACAAATTATCTTGCTGAATGTCTTGACTTCATCCCCATCTACTTCTTATTTGCCAGCAGCTGCTTAGTTCTCTGCTGAACGTTTGTGTATCTTCCTTGCTCTTCTTGGTCATAAGTCAGTTCACTAGGTTCATTCTCATTCAAAGCATACAAGGAGTTAACTGAGCAGTATGAGGAGTTAACTTGTGAGATAAACGTGTTTGCTCTGTTTCTCTGCTTTGTAATGCATTGTTTCTTCCTAGGTTTTAGCTTTTTTCCACTCTATCAAAACTCAAGTTTTTGAAGTGATAGATCTTCACTGTAATAGTGATTAAACTTTAGTTTGTGAGGAGCTCCTCTGAAGTCACATATTTAAATTCAGACAGATGAATTTTTCTACTGGGAAGGATTTTAATCTGGTATCTGGGAATCCGCCCCTGAAATTGAATTAAAAATTTGTATTTGTGGTCCTGTGTGCATTTTTCTCAAGAGAACAGTCATAGCTTTCATTAGATTATCAAAAGGAAAACGAAGAACCACTATTTAGCAGGTTTAAGTTTTTTCCCTTTTGAATCAGAAATATTGAATCAATCATTTTTTGACATTTTATTTTCTACTTTGTTTTTTCTTTGCATACTGTTTTCTGTTAATTCATGTTACCATGAGTTGAAAATTTGATTCCTAACCTTGATCTTTAAATTATCCTTGAGAATATTTAATGTGTACAATTAATGCTTCTGTAAAATAATATATTTAATGTATTTCAGTACTTCTAATGCATTTGAAGTAAAGTAAATTTAAGGCTTAAGATTTCATATAAATCTATTTTAAGATTGACATGATAACCACAGAAGATATATTTATTAATGTGAATATGTGTAATTTTTATCCTTGATTAAGAAGCCTATACTTATTCATTTTCCCTGATAACTGCTATTAGAGTCTTTTTTTTTCTCTTGCTATATTTTTCTCTAATTAAAACTAATTTTGGAAGGCATCCAGATAACGGCACATTCCAACATGAAATTATCTCTTTGAGCTTCAGGCTCATTTTACCTTAAATATGTGTACAAATTGGTAGTATTCTATTAGTTAGCTTATTGCTTCCAGTGAAAATCTCTGGTTGAACTGGCTTGTTCAGAATGTAATTAGTTCTTTAGGAAATACCTGCTCTGATGTGATAATGTCAATCCATTGAAACATTCTGAGGTTGGTTGCTAGATATAGGTAATATTCCTTAAATTCCTATAAAACCCCAGTGAGTAACTTGGCTAGATTTTAATTGTGATTTTTGATTTCTGAATATATATCATGACTCTAATTTCACAAATAAGCAGTTCCTGTGCAGAGCCTCTCAGAATGACTTCAGGGTGTCAGGCAGCACGAGCGGTCTGGGGTAGTCTCATGTCTCTCCTCTCTCTTCAGGGCAATTGGTCTCTAAAGAGATTTAAAATGGATCGCCAGGGTGTGACTCAGGTGCTGTCTCGCTTGTCATATATATCCGCACTGGGGATGATGACGAGAATCTCTTCCCAGTTCGAGAAAACAAGAAAAGTGAGTGGTCCTCGATCCCTCCAGCCATCGCAGTGGGGCATGCTGTGCCCTTCAGACACTCCTGAAGGAGAGGTAAGGTCCCTGAGGGTCTCCACTGTGTCAGAGGTAATGGCTGTTCTGCTCCTGTCCCGTTCCCCCCAGGCTGTATCCTCTCTGGGGTCAGCCATTTATCTGTCAGAGAAGTGTTGATGCAGCCTGTGAGAACATCAGTGTCATTCCCAAACAGTACCTCCAGAAGCCTTTGATTTACTATTAATAGCTCACCTAAAGAGGGGATTCCCTGGTGGCCCAGAGGTAAAGAATCCGCCTGCAACACGGGAGACCTGGGTTCAATCCTTGGGTTGGTACGGTGTCCTGGAGAAGGGTATGGCCACCCACTGTAGTATTCTTGCCTGGAGAATTCCATGGACAGAGAAGCCTGGCAGGGTACAGTCCAGGGGTTGCAAAAGACTCAGACACGACTGAGTAACACTTTTACTTTCTTTTCTCACCTAAAGAGACATATGGGCCAAATTTTCTTGCTTGTTTTATTTTATCCCAAGAGTCAAACCACTCAGTGAATAAGGGATAAGAATAGGAAGGAAAATTGGGAGACTCATCACCTTTGCTCACGAGGAGCTCTTTTTAAACAACTCCTTATTTTCCTTGACTCTTCTTAGAGGACATCAAAGTCATAGCTGCAGCCATCCAGAAGCATACAGTCCAAGACTTAAAGTGGATTCCTGCTTACTTATATAGGAAATGTAAGCAGTTACCTAAACACTAAACCAAGGAGTTTAAATTGGTTTACATCAAGACACCAGCTACTTCCTGTGTCATGGCTCTTTCTCCTTTGTGTTAGCTATCATTGGTTTCACTTGATCTTATTCCTTCTAACTTGTAAACGTCTGGTGGAAGGAACCATGTTAGGTTCACCATTGTATCCCAGGCTCCTCAGTCCAGAGCCTCATTCTGAGTAGAGGTCCCATAAATATATGCTGAATGAATAAATTACTTAATTAGGACAAGTAAAAGATGTATGTTTCGAAGTATAGGAATTTGTTATGACTTGGGAGAGGTGAAAAATAGAAGTCTATACAGGGTTATAATTTTTAGAAATTATCATTTTTCTCCTAATTTATTTTAAACCATATGGAAAGTCATGCTAAAATTGTGCTGCTTGTCAAATTTGCCTAGTGTATACATCTTGAGCTTTGGGACACCAAGTTCCCCAGAGCTTGCTTCAGCTAATCTCATAAAGAAACTGTTTTGTGTATCACTACAAAAGATGGTTTTTAAGAATTAAAGATGTAATCTTTAAATATCACATGTGTCTCAAGTGGCTTTTTTTTTTCTTAATTTCTTGTATTAAGTCCTTCTTTATGTTTGCTTTAAATTTTTTTCATGGGTTGTGTAGAAGTTTAAAAGAATGTTTTTTCATCTCCTTTTTACTTTGGAATAATTTTAGATATACCAAAAAAATTCCAAAAGTAGTGCAGAGAGTTTCCATGATCGTTCACCTAGATTCCCTAAATGTGATGTCTTATGTAACTATAGTATGTAATTATATTTATCAACCTCATGAAATTAGCATTGGTAACAGTATTGTAGTCTCTAGACCTTATTCAGATTTTGCCAATCGTCCTGTTTTTTCTGATCCCAAGATTGCACTTTCAGTTGTCAAGTTTCCTTAGTCTCTTAATCTGGAGCAGTTTGTTCAGCCTTTCTTTATTTTTTGAGACCAAGAAGCTTATAGAGTACTGGCCAGTTATTTTGCAGACTCACTCTTATTTCAGGCCAGAAGTTTTATGTTCATGTGTTCACAATTATCAGTGTTTTTCTTTACTCTTTTTACACAACATCATCTAAATGACTATGATATACTATTGTTGGGAAATAAAAATTTAGGTAAATCAGTTTCTTTGGGGAGGGGACATTTATAATGCGATCATCATTTCCAGTTCAAATAGTACTGAGCATTTCTGTGGCTAAATCTATATTTATATCCTTGCTTGTGACTTTAGTATCAGTTCCTCTGAAATAAAGGGTAGGTGCCTCCTTCAGGCTTTGTATGAACCTCCGAAGTGTTCCCTGTGAGGCTGCACTTCTGTGCCTTGTTGCCAGCAGAGTGGTGAGCTATATTCAGACACAGACCATATTTTGTGTTGTTCGTGTTCATTCTTAGACATGACTATCTTTTGTTTTTTAGGCATGTGGTTTGGTTAAAAACTTGGCCCTTATGACACACATCACGACTGACATGGAAGATGGACCCATTGTCAAATTAGCCAGTAACTTGGGAGTAGAAGATGTGAACTTATTGTGTGGGGAAGAGCTCTCTTACCCAAATGTGTTTCTCGTCTTCCTCAATGGTGAGTCTGTTGGGGAGACATGTTGATCCTAAACAATCTGTGGGGGAAGGGGAAGGAATTGACTATGTATTTAAAGCACAAATATACTTTTAATTCTGCAGTCAAATTCTCTGCCACTGAGCTCTACTCCCTAAATATACCTTAGTTCTGGATCCAGGTTGGCCTTAACTGAAAGGTAGAAAAAATGGTAACAAACACTTCTTCCATTGACTGGGTCACCCAGGTTCTGAGATGATTTGGCTGTCAGAGCTAAAGGTAAAGGTGCAGAGACCCTGTGGCAGCTGCCAGTGTATCCTCAGTGGAACGAGGTTCAACATGATATTCTTAAGTTCAAGTTAAATATGTGAGGTGTTCTGCAGAAATAATCAGGTCAGCCCTTAGAGTGAGATGACTTGTCTTCAGCCACTGAGTGAGTGAGTGTCAGCAGGCTCTGCAGGAGGGTCCCTTTCCTTCCGCTCCATCTCCATGTGCTGCTGTCTCACACCCTCCCCATCCCCTCAGGGTCCCCCAGAGACGCTGCAGCAGGTGTGGCTTGGTGGCCTGGGTGTCTGTCCCCTGCCTGGGGTGCTGCACGTGCTCGTCCTCACCTCAAGCCCCACATTTTCTCCCCCTCCTTCCTGCTCTGGGAGGGCTTCACCATTTACTGTTACGCTGGTAGGAAGGAAACGGGGCCGTTCACTGCCTGCCTGGTCAGTGAATTCTGGCAGCTCACACTGAATGTGACCTTATCCGCCACATTCACCCAGTACCTCCCTGAATCCTCCCACTCACCCTGGGAGCCCAAGTCTGTTCTCTTCATCTCTCAGATAATGACAACAATAGCAGCTTCATGATAGCAATTACTCAGTGCTGTGTCCAGTTCTAAGTACTTTACAGGAGATCAGCTCATTTAATCCTCACATGAACACAGTGGAATGATAGAGCCAGGGTTCAACTCCAGGGCTCTGGAGCCCAAGTTCATGGCCCTGCACAGTGCTGACAGATAAGGAGACAGACTGACTTCACCAGCGATAGGCACTCAGCATGTGGTAGGGCCAGCTCTGGTTTTGAGTCCCCTGGACTGCCCTTGACCCCTCAACCCCTCCACTCTGTTGCTTTCTCCAGCCTTGTGGACTGGCTGCAGCCTTAGTAACAGTATTTCCAAATGACTGCTCACTGCTGGTTATTGTTTTTATTGAGTAGATATTTTAAGTCCATTCGATGTATTTTTTATTTCAATCTTGAACATTCTTATTTCTGTTTAGGTAACATCCTGGGTGTCATTCGAGATCACAAGAAGCTGGTGAATACATTTCGACTGATGCGAAGAGCAGGCTATATCAATGAGTTTGTTTCCATCTCAACAAATCTGACAGATCGATGTGTCTATATTTCCTCTGATGGAGGAAGGCTGTGCAGGTAGGTGTGGCTGGAAATAGTTAAGATCTCTTTATTTACTTTTGAAGGAAATGGACTTGTTTTTATTTTAAAAGTTGCTTTAACCTTTTTCATTGTTAAGATAAATTTAATTCAGTTAGCAAACACTTCATGAATATGCATATTGGCTACTGGGGATTCAGAGATTAATGGGAGTCAATCTCTGCCCTCAGAGAACTCAGTCTGCTGGGAAAGGCAGAAATCATTAGTAATAACAACCAACTGTGAAGAGAGCTGAGCGCCAAAGAATTGATGCTTTTGAACTGTGGTGTTAGAGAAGACTCTTGAGAGTCCCTTGGACTGCAAGATCCAACCAGTCCATCCTAAAGGAGATCAGTCCTGGGTGTTCATTGGAAGGACTGATGCTGAAGCTGAGACTCCAATACTTTGGCCACCTCATGCGAAGAGTTGACTCATTGGAAAAGACCCTGATGCTGGGAGGGATTGGGGGCAGGAGAAGGGGACGACAGAGGATGAGGTGGCTGGATGGCATCACTGACTCGATGGACATGAGTTTGGGTGAACGCCGGGAGTTGGTGATGGACAGGGAGGCCTGGTGTGCTGCGATTCATGGGGTCGCAAAGAGTTGGACACGACTGAGCGACTGAACTGAACTGATGTGAGTAGTAAGTGCTAGCCATTATGCTGCTACTGCTAAGTCGCTTCAGTTGTGTCCGACTCTGTGCGACCCCATAGACAGCAGCCCACCAGGCTCCCCCATCCCTGGGATTCTCCAGGCAAGAACACTGGAGTGGGTTGCCATTTCCTTCTCCAGTGTATGAAAGTGAAAAGTGAAAGTGAAGTCACTCAGTCGTGTCCGACTCTGTGCGACCCCATGGACTGCAGCCCACCAGGCTCCTCCGTCCATGGGCTTTTCCAGGCAAGAGTACTGGAGTGGGGTGCCATTGCCTTCTGCTCTGTTTGTAAGGCTTTAACCACATTCAACCCTATGAGGTTGGATTATTATTTTCATTTAACAAATGAGGTACTGGAATTTGGTGAGACTAAATTACCCAAAGCCAGATGGTGGTGGAGACTGTTTTTTACTGGAAAGTTCTTAGAATTCATTTTACTCCAGTAATCCTGATTTTACCCACTCTATTCTGGTGCTCTGATCTGAGCTTTAAAGGATGCTGAAGTCCTTATTGCCAAATTCAGACTTAAATTGAAGAAAGTAGGGAAAACCACTGGACCATTCAGGTATGACCTAAATCAAATCCCTTATGATTATACAGTGGAAGTGAGAAATAGATTTAAGGGCCTAGATCTGATAGATAGAATGCCTGATGAACTATGAGGTTCGTGATGTTGTACAGGAGACAGGGATCAAGACCATCCCCATGGAAAAGAAATGCAAAAAAGCAAAATGGCTGTCTGGGGAGGCCTTACAAATAGCTGTGGAAAGAAGAGAAGCGAAAAGCAAAGGAGAAAAGGAAAGATATAAGCATCTGAATGCAGAGTTCCAAAGAATAGAAAGAAGAGATAAGAAAGCCTTCTTCAGCGATCAATGCAAAGAAAGAAGAAAACAACAGAATGGGAAAGGCTAGAGATCTCTTCAAGATTAAAGATACCAAGGGAACATTTCCTGCAAAGATGGGCTCAATAAAGGACAGAAATGGTATGGAGCTAACAGAAGCAGAAGATATCAAGAAGAGGTGGCAAGAAACACAGAAGAACTATACAAAAAAGATCTTCATGACCCAGATAATCACGATGGTGTGATCACTGACCTAGAGCCAACATCCTGGAATGTGAAGTCAAGTGGGCCTTAGAAAGCATCACTACGAACAAAGCTAGGGGAGGTGATGGAATTCCAGTGGAGCTATTTCAAATCCTGAAAGATGATGCTGTGAAAGTGCTGCACTCAATATGCCAGTAAATTTGGAAAGCTCAGCAGTGGCCACAGGACTGGAAAAGGTCAGTTTTCATTCCAATCCTAAAGAAAGGCAATACCAAAGAATGCTCAAACTACCACACAGTTGGACTCATCTCACACGCTAGTAAAGTAATGCTCAAAATTCTCCAAGCCAGGCTTCAGCAATATGTGAACCGTGAACTTCCAGATGTTCAAACTGGTTTTAGAAAAGGCAGAGGAACCAGAGATCAAATTGCCAACATCCGCTGGATCATCAAAAAGGCTAGATAGTTCCAGAAAAACATCTATTTCTGCTTTATTGACTATGCCAAAGCTTTTGACTGTGTGGATCACAATCAACTGTGGAAAATTCTTCAAGAGATGGGAATACCAGACCACCTGATCTGCCTCTTGAGAAATTTGTGTGCAGGTCAGGAAGCAACAGTTAGAACTGGACGTGGAACAACAGACTGGTTCCAAATAGGAAAAGGAGTACGTCAAGGCTGTATATTGTCACCCTGCTTATTTAACTTATATGCAGAGTACATCATGAGAAACGCTGGACTTGAAGAAAAGTCAGCTAGAATCAAGATTGCCGGGAGAAATATCAATAACCTCAGATATGCAGATGACACCACCCTTATGGCAGAAAGTGAAGAGGAACTAAAAAGCCTCTTGAGAGTGAAAGTGGAGAGTGAAAAAGTTGGCTTAAAGCTCAACATTCAGAAAACGAAGATCACGGCATCCGGTCCCGTCACTTCATGGGAAATAGATGGGGAAACAGTGCAAACAGTGTCAGACTTTATTTGGGCTCCAAAATCACTGCAGATGGTGACTGCAGCCTTGAAATTAAAAGACACTTATTCCTTGGAAGGAAAGTTATGACCAACCTAGATAGCATATTCAAAAGCAGAGACATTACTTTGCCCACAAAGGTTCGTCTAGTCAAGGCTATGGTTTTTCCTGTGGTCATGTATGGATGTGAGAGTAGGACTGTGAAGAAAGCTGAGTGCCGAAGAATTGATGCTTTTGAACTGTGGTGTTGGAGAAGACTCTTGAGGGTCCCTTGGACTGCCAGGAGATCCAACCAGTCCATTCTGAAGGAGATCAGCCCTGGGTGTTCTTTGGAAGGAATGATGCTAAAGCTGAAACTCCAGTACTTTGGCCACCTCATGCGAAGAGTTGACTCATTAGAAAAGACTCTGATGCTGGGAGGGATTGGGGGCAGGAGGAGAAGGGGACGACGGAGGATGAGATGGCTGGATGGCATCACTGACTCGATGGACGTGAGTCTGGGTGAACTCTGGGAGTTGGTGATGGACAGGGAGGCCTGGAGTACTGCAATTCATGGGGTCGCAAAGAGTCGGACACGACTGAGCGACTGAACTGAACTGAACAGACTTCCCTGGTGGTCCAGTGGCTAAGACTCTGAGCTCCCAATGCAGGGGGCCTGGGTTTGATTCCTGGTCAGGGACTAGATCCTGCATGCTGCAACTTAGGACCCAGTGCAGCCAAATAAATAAACTAAAAATAAACCTAAGTAGAATAAACAAAAGCCCAAGTCCTTTGGGGAAACAAAGAGGTGGGGGTTGAGTACTGTTGCTTTAAAGGAAAAAGGCTCAGGAATGGCAAGAAAGAAAACGTGGTAGCACAAAGAGATGACACCACGTTAGAGCCTTAGAAGAGCAGGTGCCTTGTAATCACTTGGAAGATGTTTAGGGCCTGTTTCGTTCAGCTGTGTCAGAGACAGGGCCACAGAGACCAGTATGACATGGTGTCTGGTGCTTTGGGGGTATGCAGGGACCTCGGCTGAGGATGTCACCTTGTTTCCCAGGCCTTCACTCAGTTCACCGGAGTCTCTCCTTGAGGGCCTCAGATGGTGTGAGGGCGCAAGTCGCTGAGCTCGCAATGGTTGGGGAGGTGGCAGGAGCTGCCAAGTCTGACAGCTGGGAACCTGGACTGCCTTTGCCTATGTCTGTCCAGCCTCCCTTTCTCCTTCTAGTCGCTCTCCTTGTTTTCCTTAGGATTGCCCTTCCCCACTGGCAGTCTTCTTAGGTTGGTCAGTCAGGTGCTGTCTCTTGCTCAGCCAAAGATCAGGCATATGACCCAAGCCAGGACAGTCAGACTCTCTTTGGAGAGCTTGAATCCCAAGGAGAATAACTGAGAGCAAGACGTGGTCAGAACAGATTCATCTTGGCAGCAGTGCATGCAGGAGACTGCCCACTCCCCCTGCCTTTCTGGATCTTTGGGACTGTTCTGGCTCCTTTTCTTTCTGAAGCTGAGCCTTGTACCTTTTTATTTCATTCTTATTTTTCTAGTAAGTTTTGAGCCTTTTAGTAAATTCCTTAAAATTTTCTTCTACTTAGTTTTTAGTAAATTCCATCTTTGCTTAAATTAGCCTGCATTGGTTCCTATTCTCTGCAATCAAAAAGGCCTAATTGAAGCTTATACCCATGTTTGAATCCTGATGTTCCACTTATTGACTCATGTGACTCTTGAGTTTATTACTTATGTCTCTGGGCCTTGATTTTTCTCATCAGTAAAGATGTAAATAACAATGCCTTCCTAGGATTGATACAAGGTGTGGTAAGTGCCTTGTAGGGTGCTAGGCAAACACGGGGTACTTATAGCCACTAACATGGTCCAGTTAAGGGTGGAGAAAACACTGACATTTTCTCGATTACTCTTTTTTTAAGGTGTTTTACTACATCCAATATAATATGGCATAGCCTAAAAAGAAAACTAGTTCTTTTTTTAGAAGTGATTTTATAATGACCCAACATAGATTTGGCAAGAAGAGTTAGTAGAATTTTTGGAATAAAGTGAAAGATAACTGAGGTGGCTTAGTGCAGTCCCTGCCCTCGCCTATCCCTGCTCTGTCACCGCTTCTCAGTCGCTTGTCCTGAGCTAAACTGCAGCCCCACCTGGGGAAGCGTGGGGTTCCTGCTTCCCTGATGAGAGGAGCAGCCAGGACTTCAAGGTAGCATCCAGTCATCTTCAGCACCTTGTTTCCCCCTTTTGTAATCGTGCAACTCCTCCCCTTAACTGTCTCCAGGTGCTCGTTAGTCCCGAAGGGCGCGTGGACCTGAGGGTGGGGTGCACACGTGCGTGCCGGCCACTGGCTCCTCTGCAGGAACCGCTTGTCCAAATAGCAACAGCCCTTGACGATCAAGCCACGCGCCGTGCTTTGTGTCGGTATTTCCTCGCGGAAGCGGAGCCCTCGAAGGCAGGTTCCCACTGCAGTTACGGGTTAATCTATCAGAACGTGTGGACCGAGCCTCTCTGCCTTACTTAAACCCATGATATCACTAAAAATCACAAAGTGAGAAAGCTTTGTTCTCTTCAGCTCATACCCACTCTTTGGTTGTACGTAGCTTTAAGTACCCTGCTAGTGTCGTCCCGTGATCCTGTTTATCCTGAAGCAAAAGCACTCTAGACAGCTGGCGGTCATCAGACCTTCACTAAAAACGCCACTGTTTTTCTCAGTGACTGTTCTCTCTGACTGCTGACTTCTCCATATTCCCAGCATGAAATCAGAAGACATTTTTGGTATGATGGCTGCATTTACAAAAACATATGATATTTAAGGTATTAAAGTTGTTTTTTTTTTTTTGCTAGACTTTATCAGGTATTATTTCACATTGCTTTCTCATTCAAATGCTTTCTCATTCAAAACCAAATACTTCCAAAGATACCTGGACGAAGTAACTGTGTGTGTGAACACGTGCTTGTGCATGGGCTGGTGTATATGTAAGAGAAAATAGGCCCCTGTGCTCTCACACTTGTAAAAAATACCTGGTGTCCTCAGACAACCCAGAAGCATGTCTATAGCTTCCCTCACTTCACTGTAGTGAATTTATTGGTTTTATTCTTCTGTTGAACTATTGCTGTAAAGCTGTTCTTTTCTCTTCCAGACCCTATATAATTGTAAAGAAACAGAAACCTGCAGTCACAAATAAGCATATGGAAGAGCTGGCTCAGGGGTACAGGTAAGTAGCCAAAAGCAAAACTTCTCAGTCTCCTTAAGACTCATTTATGGGATCTAAACGGAAGTAATGGTGTTTGAGCTGAGCTTTTACGAAAAGCATATTTTCAGTTTTAGTCTCTTAATTCCTCTCTACCAAATATAACAACCTGTTAAAAACCTTTTCTCTGTGTGAGCTTGCTTGGACATAGTAAAAATGTTTATCAGTTTAGATAATGCAGGTTATAGAATGTTGGTGTAAATCAGCACAGATGAAGTAGTAGGAGAAAGTTATGTTGATGTAGATACTGGGTCTCTCATCATATAGGACTTTTTAAATCACAGAAGGTATTTTTAAAAGCGGGACCAGATTAACAAGAATCACAGATTTTTCTAATATTTTGGTGATTTGTGATAACTGTGGTCTAAGAATAATATGTTTCAAGTATCCCAGTGTATTCTTTTTGGGAGAGAAGAATGCTTTGAGGCTAAATGAAAGCACATATCTTCCATTATTGCATATAAAATATGGCAGTAACATGCTTTTTAAGTGTCCATTTCACCAATATTTTCTCAGGAATTTTGAAGATTTCTTACATGAGAGTCTGGTTGAATACTTAGATGTGAATGAAGAAAATGACTGTAACATCGCACTCTATGAACATACAATTAATAAGTAAGTAGGATCCATAACAGCCATAATTAAACCTGTTCTGATGTTAGACACAGCCTCCTTTTTACATTTCATCTTCAGTTCTGTTGTGTATTCTTAGTAGGAACTGTTAGGAGTATTCTGTTTTATAATGAAGCATAATCCATTGCTTATCCCAAGAGTATCACAGAACTGCTAACAAATAATCTTTAGATTTAATTATCCTTCCATTTCATTTTACACATAGTGTGTATTTCTTAAAAGGAATTGCTTCTCTGACTTCGATTACTGACAAAAATTGAACTAACGAATCACGCCATGTAATGGTGTGTATATCTCTAAGGGTTGATTTTGTCAGTGGATATCTGAATTCCTGTTGTCATTGCAGAAATTCCCTATGTTGTTTTGCTGTAAAGATATCTCTAAACTTAAGTATAATATTGACATGAAATGTTAATGTGTCCACAGTGTTTCTTCTAGAACAGTGATATTTTTAGAAATATCTGTGTTCCATTTGAAATATATTAAAAGACATTTATGTCACTTGCTGTCAGATGCTTGTGGCTAAGGTACCACTTTGGGCTTTCCTGATAGCTTAGTAGGTAAAGAATCCGCCTTCAATACAGAAGACCAGGGTTTGATCCCTGGGTCGGGAAGATCCCCTGGAGAAGGAAGTGGCAATCCACTCCAGTATTCTTGCCTGAGAAAATCCCATGGACAGAGGAGCCTGGCAAGCTACAGTCCTTGGGGTTGCAAGAGTTGGATGTGACTTAGAAACTAAACCATCAAGGTACTACTTACCTAAAATGAGAATTTTTGCAGTTATGTTGTTAAATGGTTAATATTGCCAGCTGATAACTATTTATGTCTTCAATCAGAAAAGTGCTTTTCTGCTTTCTGCTGCCAGATGAAATGTACCATTTTATTTTTGTCTTACTATAATTTAGTAAATAATGCTTTTCAGTCAGTTTTTCATTCTTAAATATATGGCTTTCTCAAAGTACAATTTTTATACCCCTCATTTCAAGATTGAGTGTAAAGGAGAACTGTTATATGGTGGAGGTGGTTTAGTCACTAAGCCATGTCTGACTCTTACGATCCCACAGACTGTATCCCACCAGGCTCCTCTGTCCATGAGATTTTCCAGGCAAGAATACTGGAGTGGGTTGCCATTTCCTCTTCCAGGGGAGTCTTCCTAACCCAGAGATCAAACCCATGTCTCCTCCATGGGCAGGCAGGTTCTTTACCCCTGAGCTGCCAGGGAAGCCTCCATCATGGTTACTCAAGCCCAAAACCTCAGTTTCAGCTTTGCCTCCTCTTCTGCCCTGCACCCACATCTAATCACTTAACACACTATGTGGGCTTTCCAAGTATACTCAGAATTTGAGCTCTCCTTCACATATTGCCCTATGGGAGGCCACTGCCATTGCTTGTCTGGACCGTTGCAAAAGGCATCTGACTAGGTTTGCACCTGTTCTTACATAGTCTGTTCTTCAAGGATCAGAATGCTCTCGTGACTGCTCTTCTCAACCCCTTCCCCCACCCCCAAACCCACCACCACCTCCCAGTGGCTTCCCCTGTCCCTCTGCAGTCCTTGCAGAGGCCTTCACGTTACTACACTGAACCTGTGCCGCTGTGTCATCTCCTCCCTCGATCTGCTCTGACCACGCTGGCCTCGTCTTCATGTTCCTGCCCCAAGCCCTCTGCCTGGAATGCTCTCAACTACATGCCTGGCTCACTGCTTCACATTCTCCAGGTCTTCACTCAGGCACCACCTTCTCAGCGAGTTTTCCTGACCACCCTATTTAAAGTAGAAACCCTTCCTCAGTCCACCCCTGTTCACGACTTTATTTTTCTAGTGCTTAAATCTTAAAATCTGTAAAATGTGCATTTTATTGATGCATCTGTGTGTTGTCTATCTCCCTCCAGTAGAAGCTTCATGAAGGCAGGGATTTTGTCTGTTTTGTTTACTGCTACAAGTTCAGTTCAATTCAGTCGCTTAGTCGTGTCCAACTCTTTGCGACCCCGTGGACTGCAGCATGCCAGGCCTCCCTGTCCATCACAAACTCCTGGAGTTTACTCAAACTCGTGTCCATTGAGTTGGTGATGCCATCCAACCATCTGATCATCTGTCGTCCCCTTTCTCCTTCCACCTTCAATATTTCCCAGCATCAGGGTCTTTTCAAATGAGTCAGTTCTTCACATCAGGTGGCCAAAGTATTAGAGTTTCAGCTTCAGCATCAGTTGGAACATTTAATTGGAATAGATATTCCTTTAGGATGATTTCCTTTAGCATGGACTGATTGGATCTCCCTGCAGTCCAAAGGACTCTTAAGAGTCTTCTCTAACACCACAGTTCAAAAGCATCAGTTCTTCAGCACTCAGCTTTCTTTATAGTCCAACTCTCACATCCATACATGACTACTAGAAAAACCATAGCTTTGACTAGATGGACCTTTTTCGGCAAAGTAATGTCTCTGCTTTTTAATAAACTATCTAGGTTGGTCATAACTTTTCTTCCAAGGAGCAAGTGTCTTTTAATTTCATAGCTGCTCTCACCATCTGCAGTGATTTTGGAGCTGAAAAAAATAAAGTCTGTCACTGTTTCCCCATCTGTTTGCCTTGAAGTGATGGGACCAGATGCCATGATGTTAGTTTTCTGAATGTTGAGTTTTAGGCCAACTTTTTCACTCTTCTCTTTCACTTTCATCAAGAGACTCTTTAGTTCTTTGCTTTCTACCAAAAGTGTGGTGTCATTTACATATGTGAGGTTATTGATATTTCAATCTTGATTCCAGCTTGTGCTTTATCCAGCCCAGCATTTTTCATGATATACTCTGCATATAAGTTAAATAAGCAGGGTGACAGTATACAGCCTTGACATACTCCTTTCCCGATATGGAACCAGTCTGTTGTTCCCTGTCTAGTTCTAACTGTTGCTTCTTGACTTGCATACAGATTTCTTAGGAGGCAGGTAGATCAGGTGGTCTGGTATTCCTGTCTCTTGAAGAATTTTCCAACAGTTGATTGTGATCCACACAGTCAAAGGCTTTGGTGTAGTCAATAAAACAGAAATAGATGTTTTTCTGGAAGTCTCTTGCTTTTTCAGTGATCCAACGGATATTGACAATTTGATCTCTGGTTCCTCTGCCTTTTCTAAATCCAGCTTGAACATCTAGAAGTTCATGGTTCACATACTGTTGAATCCTGGCTTGGAGAATTTTGAGCAGTACTTTACTAGCGTGTGAGATGAGTGCAATTGTGTGGTAGTTTGAGCATTCTTTGGCATTGCCTTTCTTTGGGATTGGAATGAAAACTGACCTTTTCCAGTCCTGTGGCCACTGCTGAGCTTTCCAAATTTGCTGGCATATTGAGTGTAGCACTTTCACAGTATCATCTCTTAGGATTTGAAATAGCTCAACTGGAATTCCATCACCTCCACTAGCTTTGTTCATAGTGATGCTTCCTAAGGCTCATTTGACTTTGCATTCCAGGATGTCTGGCTCTAGGAGAGTGATCACACCATCGTGATTACCTGGGTCTTGAAGATCTTTTTTGTATAGTTCTTCTGTGTATTCTTGCCACCTCTGCTTAATATCTTCTGCTTCTGTTCTGTCCATACCATTTCTGTCCTTTATTGTGCCCATCTTTGCATGAAAAGTTCCCTTGGTGTCTCTAATTTCTTGAAGAGATCTCTAGTCTTTCCTATTCTGTTATTTTCCTTTATTTCTTTTCGTTGATCCCAGAGGAGGGCTTTCTTATCTCTCCTTGCTATTCTTTGGAACTCTGCATTCAAATCTTTTCTTTTCTCCTTTGCCTTTGACTTCTCTTCTTTTCATAGCTGTTTGTAAGGCCTCCTCAGAACCATTTTGCCTTTTGCGTTTCTTTTTCTTGGGGATGGTCTTGATCACTGTCTCCTGTTCAGTGTCACAAATCTCCCTCTGCAAAGGAAAATGATTATCAGTATCACCCAACACCAAGTTATCCCATACATAAAATTAATTTTACTTTAAAAATAAGAAAAAAAGTAGTGTAAATTCATACTTAGGATATTTATTAAAATGTAGAAGTGTGTAAAGTAATTCCCCATCCCACCAAACTCCACCCTCCAGAAGTAGCCAGTGCTAATGGTTTAATATGTACTCTTCTAGATTTTTTTTAGGTAAATGCAAACATACATACATGGTTACAATTATTTTCAGCATCTTGATTTTTTAACTCAACATTATTAACATTATCATCCTGGATATTTTTCCACATGAATGTATGTGTATATATTTATACATATAAATATTTTAATTGCTTTTGATTATGTTGTCTGTACATAAGTACCTTATTTAATTTGCTCCACTATTGATGACAATTTAGGCTATTTCTGGACAGGGAGGCCTGGCGTGCTGCGATTCATGGGGTCGCAAAGAGTCGGACACGACTGAGCGACTGATCTGATCTGATCTCTGAGGCTATTTCTAATTTTTTCACTATTGCAAGCAACGGGTCAGTTATTCTTAATTTGAGCTAAATTTAATGCCCTTATGCACAGTGAACAGTAAATCTCCTGTTTCCTCTTTAGGATAGAAGCTTAGAGTGGTTATAATTTTGAATAATATTGAATGATAAGGTGTTACACAAAAACCCGAGTAAATTTTTGGCCAATCCTATAAAATTCCTTTCTGTTTTGTAAAATTCAAATCCAGACTGAATGTTTGGACTTTCATATAATCTTCTATATGTTCTTGTCATGAAAAAAGAGGAAACTCAGATCTTTACCTTCTTCATTTTCAGCTTATCCCAATTTTTCCATCAGAAAAAGTAAAGTTTTTTGGATTGGTCAAATTGGCCATCATATTAAATATAAACAGAACAGTACCTTTTAACAAACTGTTTCATTCTTGGTTATAAAATGTTTCTATAAGCTGTTTTTCTATCAAAAAAACAAAAAGAAAGAAAACAAAACCTAGAGCCATTTTCCTTTCTGCTGACAAAGACCTAAAGTGTCTGAGAGGATTGGGGTTCTGCGAGGTTGTGAGGTCAGAACTGTATTCTTCAAAACCAAAGACTGCATGGAAAGCATGCTCTCTAACCAAACGAGGGACAAAATTCAGTACACATTTTTTGAAAAATAAATAGATGGATAACTGGATAAGTGGGAGATCCTTGCCATGTACATTGCAACTAATTCTCCATGATGTGTTGGGTTATCTTGGAAATCACTTCTCTTCAGAAGTACTGTAAACTATTGAAATTACAATTAAGGTTGTGCTTCAGAAACACTCAAGGAAAGGACAGAGGGTCATTGGAGACCACAGGTCCTGGATGTGAGATGTTTCATCAAGACCTAAAAACAGTCTAGCTGCCCTTTCCCATTGCAGTATCTCAGTTGCCTTATCATTTAACCAAAACTGAGCTTTATGCAAAATTATATTATGAAAGTAATCAAGATTCTGACACTTACTAGACAAAGTCTTACTTTGTGGCCAGTATCTAGAACTGAGCTGTCTAGTAAAAATATAATGCAAGTCACCATATAACTTTTAAGTTTTCTCATAGCCGCATTAAAGAAGTAAAACAGAAACAGATGAAATTAATTTTAATAATTTTATTTAACCCAGTGTATCTGAAAGATTATATCAACATGTAATCATTATAAAAATATTGAGATATTTTACATTTTTTTCCTACTAAGTCTTATCTGGTGTATAGTTATCCATATCACAATTTGGAGGCTAAATTTTCATTGGAAATACTTGATCTGATTTCAAAAGATTTACAATTGAAAAGGTAAATTAATACATTTAAGTGATTACAAGCATAACTAAAAGATTTAAAATAACTGATTAAAAATTCAGCTTCTCAGCTACACTATTTGAACCTTTCAAGTGCTCAACAGCCATGTTTAGCTAGTGGTTACAGTATTGATCCCCTGGTGGCTCAGATGGTGAAGAATCTGCCAGCAGTGCAGGAGACCCAGGTTCAATCCCTGAGTCAGGAAGATCCCCTGGAGAAGGGCATGGCAGCCCACTCCAGTATTCTTGCCTAGATAATTCCATGGTCAGAGGAGCCTGCTGGGGGTACAGTCCATGGGGCCGCAAAGACTCGTAGACTACTGAGTAACTAACACTTTAACTTTTCACTTCACGTCTTAGTAATTGTTCTTAAAGGGGACATATTCCTCTCTCTAAGATGATAATACAACTTTTTTCATTGATATAAGTTAGAAAAGTGGGAGAAACCAGGCTACTCATCCACGTAGATATATTTTTTTTTAATTTTTAAAAAAACTTATTGAAGTATGTGTGTCAGTTGCTCAGTTGTGTCCGACTCTTTGTGACGCTATGGACTGTAGCCCACCAGGCTCCTCTGTCCATGGAATTCTCCAGGCAAGAATTCCAGAATGGGTTGCCATTTCTTTTGCAAGTGAAGTATAGTTGATGTACAATGTTGTGCCATGTAGATATTTTTGATACCGCATTTCTATGTGCTTAATATAGTCATTTCTTAAAAAGTGTTAGTTATTATTAGTATGTAATAATGTTTTATTTTTTATATAGGCATTCTATATTGTCTCCCTTCTCTTGTATTGCTTCATATAATAAAGTTGCATGTTTTAGTTTCACTGAAAAAAATAATTTGCTTTATTAGATTTTATTTATGTATGGGTTTTTTCCTATCAGCTTTACTAGCATCAAATTTTATTGAGGTTTTATTATTATATAAATTCATTATATATGTTTTATATATAGATTTTAAAATATATTTATGTAAACTTAAATTTTATTGTCTAGATCCCTCTGGGGCCTGGATAGTAATATTTTTTATACCCTTAAAGAGATATTATTTTGTACTTGGAACCTGAGACATCTGCTTCTTAATTAACTTGATAGAGATACCACCCACCTGGAGATTGAACCTTTCACTCTTCTCGGAGTCTGTGCTGGCCTGATCCCGTACCCTCATCACAACCAGTCCCCAAGAAACACGTATCAGTGTGCCATGGGGAAACAAGCCATGGGTAAGAATTCCTTCTTGAACTTGGTTCTAAATACTTGGATGAATACTTATACCTTTACTCGTGTTTCACTAGTATTGCATGTTTGGCCGAGTCAGATGTTGCTGACACACATGAGTGTTACCAAACCCAGGAGGCTGTGGAATTCTGCAGCGCTTGCAAGTCATGTCTAATGCCTAAACAAAAATGGAGAAAACCTCTCTGAACTTGTTCCCTTGGCCAAACAAAAGGATACATAATAACTATCACAGAATAACAAGGTAGTAAATATAAAGAGAAAAGCCCTATATCAATGTAAGTTATTAACCAGGAGAGCTGGAAGAAAGAGCAGTGAAAACTCGAGGTAGAAAGAGGAGAGTGGAAAGCAATAGGGATAAAGAGCTATAGTATTGATTAGAATGTACTTAGTTATTGTCTGGATGACCGTCACTGAGCCCGTTATATCCACACAGTTGCTCCTGTAGCTCCTGAAACATTCAGTATGTGTCACATGGTTTCCTGAATTTGTGTTTCTTTTTACTTTTCTTTCCTTTCATTCATTCATTGATTATTTATCATCCATAACATTTATTGAACATCAACAATAAACCAGACAGGAGTACTGGAACCTGAAAATACAGAGATGACAGAGTTCTGCCCTCAATGAGTTCACAGTCTAGTAAGAGAGAACAATAAATATACCAGGAATTGGATATATTCTGATAAACGCTGTGGTAGACTGATAGCTAGCATCTAAGGGAGTAGGAGCAGAAAGAACACCTAAGGTTAGAGAGTGGATTGTTTCTGGAGACTAGAACTGAACTGAGTCTTGAGGACTCTTGAGTATTTCTCACAGGTATGAGTGCGTGGGGAAGTCTTGGTACATACTTTGATTCAGCTGTTCTGTATCGTGTTTGCTATATAGTATGGGCAGAGAGGCATGCTGGAGAGATGCCCTATGTGTAGGAGTTTGGATTTTTGTCTTGAAGAGAATACAGAGGATACTGGCAAAAAAAAAAAAAAAAAAAAAAAAAGTTTTGCTTATAAGCCTTTTTTTTTTTTTTTAATATTTTTTAAAACTCATTTAAATCCTAATAAGTTTAATAAATTTTTTTTCATCCATGTCTATGACATCAATATGACTTGTCATCTCTGATTTAAAGTATGCTACAAGGAGGTTCATAAAGAAACCGTAAAAGGTTTTTGCTTTGCCTTTGGGTAACAACTGGAATGCAGTTAGCCTCTCAGTTACTGATAATTAGCTTGACAATTAAGGAATTCTGTTTCTGCTATGGATAAAGAGTATGCATGTCTTTTCGAGTTTTTATATTGCCCTTTGGTTGGCCACAAAGAAATAAGAAGCATGTTGTCCTGCTACCATTTACCTGAATGATGTAATGCCTGGACAGTTGAGAATAATTCCCAGTGGGAAAATCTAAACAGCGGCTCATCAATTTAGCGTTTCCCATTCATCCTCCGCAGCAGTGTAGGCTGAGTTCTCGCTTGTGCTTCTGACTTGCTAACAAGTTGAAATATACAGTACTGAATCCTGTGTGTCCTGAAAGGGCTATCACTTCTATTGGGTTTACCAAACCATTTTGTTTCATGATGTGAATCCCAGCTGAAACAATACACCTTTTGTGTAGAACCTTCAGCAGAATTAACGGAAGACTAATCACTTCATCGCGAATGCCACTCTTTAGTGTGTTTGAAGATTGAAACAGAAAGGGCTGTATCTCTCACCACTTGGCAAATCTTTTTGTTTTTGTAAATAAGCGACTCAAACGAAATAATATTTTTATTTTTGTAACTTCTCTTCCTACCAAAAAAGAAAAAAAAAAGCCTTTATTTTGTAGCCCTGAGTACCTAAAACGTTTGGCCAGTTACCACACACAGTTAAGCAGGATCAGTGTGTACAGAAAGCCAATTCAGTGTCTGTAGAGTTCTTTTGTAGTTTTCTGTGTGAAGGTTTTTTTTTTCGTTTTGTTTTGAGTGTCATTTGCAATTCATTGTCTGTGTTTTCTGAGGTTGGTGTATTCAGCTGCTCTGACCCTGGGTCCTGCACATTTAGCTCCTTGGATACAATCCTCTGACGTGACTGCTGACGCTAGGAAGACAAAAGCCGCTGAATATCTTAAGTAATAATAATTTAAAAAAAAAAGCCTTTGTTACTGTTTGTTATTATAAAACACCTGACTGGAAAGAAAAGCCATGAGATAAAAGTAATATTTAAAGTTGGCACACGAGAAGGCCACCTTGCTCTGTGGGCACTGAAATAGCTGCAGAAGTATTGAGCGAGGTCTATAGGAAAACTGGCAAAAGGAGAGAGGGCAGCAGAGGGAGACCAGAGCAGAGACCCAGTTCTGAAGCAAACCCAGCTCTCTGAGTTGGACTTCTCAAGTCATTTTAATTCCATGCTGTCTTGACAGCTAGTAACTAAAATAAAACTATCCCATTTTAGGTATCAGCCACTGCTTAACACTGTATACAGTTCAGAAATTCTGTGTGGATTTTCTTTTTTTTTTTTTCGGATGAAAAATTATACAGTCACTTTTTGTGATTCCTTATATATCCTCCCAGTGTCTGTGTGGATTTTATAACAGAATATTTTAGTTGCTCTTCATCTGTTAGTCCATGTGGAAAGTGAAAGACATTATCCCAGAATTAATTCACTAAATACTCTAACCAACCTGGAAATTGACTATATGCCATTTACCACTAACCCCTCCCATTCAACAGTGAGAAAATAAAAGTCATATTCTGTCACTAAGAAGGAGACCAAGACAGCACAGACCACAGAGACTTGAGAGCCTTACCTTGTATATAAGACAGGGCTGACTTGAATGCAGCCTAAAACACCAGCAGAGGGTGTTTCTTAAATCTAAGGCTCTTTAAATTATTCGTGAAGTTCAGGGCTCCACACAGCGTGTTACTGAGCTACTGGGAGGCCTCCCTGCCGTGCCTGTGGCTCTGTTGTGACGTGGTTCAGAGCGCGAAGTCAGGTCGGCGTGCGTGGAGGTGGCAGGGTCTTCAGGTCACCCAGTGCTGCAAGTGAAGGCTGTCTGAGGGGGCCGCGTTGTCTGCTCCCCCCGGCACCCGACGCCAAGTTCACATGAGTCACGCTTTCATATCCTGCCCATTTTATTAGTTGGCACGCCTCTAGTAGAAGCCTTTCTCCCATTTAAAAGGACCTTTTGGTCACTGTCAGCTCAATTAATGAATATGCATCACATCCCTCCTCCAGCCCCCGCTGCTTCTCACCGCCCCTTCCTCCTTCAGCTCTAAACTGCTTGGACTTTTTTAAAGTTCGGCGTTAATGCAGCTTCTGTTTTTGTTTTTGTTTTTGACTGAGTCTGTTCCTAAGAGGGTAGTTCCTTCTCTTATATCCCCCACTTTACAGTAGGATGGCATGTACTAGAAATAGGCTGGAGGATTTAAAAATACTAGGAACACATAATGTACACATAAAAACTCATAAAATGTGGCTTCATTCTACATCTCTTCTTCTCTCGTTTTCTGTTTGAATTTTTTTTTAAGACAATTTTTTTTAATCCATTTGGGGATACAAAGTGAAAAGATGTCTTGACCAAATTATCCATGGTAATTCTCTTTTAGAATTCCGTTGGTTAAAAAAGACATACTCATTGTAGCTATTGTAGGTGTAAGCTTGTGTGACAGTTCTGAGACTAGAATGTTTATAATGAGGTACAGTTCCGTATGTAGGGTTAGAGTTGGAGGTAGAGTGGGCAGTCTTGCAGGATGATGAGTATGTATTTTTACTGCTAGTATTGTTAATATTAGTCATAATGAATGTTGCCACTCATTGAATATCCAACTGATTTATGTACATTTCTTCATTTAACATATTAATAATAATAGTCCTGTCAGATATAATACATACCTCTTTGTTTCTGACAAGGAAATTGAATTCCAGTTTGGTTGAGTAACTCTTAAGAGATTACTTTATGTCTTCTATATAGTGATCTTTGTAAAACTTACTAAAATTTTTCTCAGCTGAAACTAACTTCTTTCCTCACTTTTCTGGTTCACCATGGATCATGATGAAGGTAGACTGTAAATTATAAACTCCCTTGAGGACAGGGACTACGTCTGCTATTTATCACTGCATCTCTGGGGCCTAGCCGAGTACCAGCTTAGTAGCTACTTAATAAATGTCTCAACAATGAATGAATCTTTGAGCACATTAAAATTGTTAAGAAATCAGATGCAGATTTTTAAAAGTTTTTGAAATGAAGAACTACATTGGAGGACTTTACAACCCAGTGCTTAGACTTACAATAAAGCCATAGTAAGGAAGACAGCATGATGTTGGCATAAGGGTAGGCATGTAGATCAGTGGAACAGAATCCAGAAACAGAGTCACACTTTTATGAGCAATTGATTTTCAATGACTATATCAGGGTAATTCAGAGGAAAGGAAAATCTTTTCAACAAAATAAAATATCTGAGTATCTATATAGAAAAACATGAATGTCAGCTCCTACCTCATACCATACAAAAAGTTAATACAAAATGAATCACACCCCTAAATGTAAGAGCTGAAACTGTAAAACTTATAGAAGGAAACTTAAGCAAAAATCTTTGTGACCTCCAATGATGTAAGAGTTCTTAGAACACAAAAAGGACAAACTATAAAAAATGAAAATTTTAGTAAATTGGATTTTCTCAAGTTATACTTCTTCTCTTTGAAGGATGTTGTTAAGAATATGAAAGACAGGGACTTCCCTGGTGGTCCTGTGGTTAAGACTTAGCACTTCCACTGCAGGGAACATGGGTTCAGTCCCTGGTTGGGAATGAAGATTATGCATGCTACTAGATGTGACCAAAAAAAAAAAAAATATATATATATATATATATATATGAAAGACAACATTAAGCCACAGAATGGAAGGAAGTATTTTCAGTATATCTGATAGAGGATTTGTGTCCAGAATACATACAAAGAACTCTTGGGTAATAAGACAACTCAGAAGATGGGGGCCAGGGGAAAACTCAAGACATTTCACAAAGAGTAACAGGAATAACCAATACACTCATGAAAATATGTTCAACGTTATTAGTCATCAGGTAAATGTAAATTTCTGTAAGATGTGACTGCACACTCATTAGAACGAAGCAGATGAAAAAGATTTGACATTTGTGAAGCAGCCAAAATGCTCACACACTGCTGGTGAAAATGTAAAACAGTAAAATCACTTTGGAAAATGCTAAAATTATTCTATAAAGTTAACCATACTCTCAGCAAACAACACAGAAACTCCAGTCCTGTGTATTTATCCAAGAGAAATGAGTAACAAAGATGTGTGCATCAATGTTCATAGCAACTTTATTCACAGTAGCCCAAAACTGGAAACATCTCAACTGTCCATCAGCAGGTGAATGGATAGACAAAATGTATATTGGAATAGTACTCAGCAATAAAAAAGAATGAATTCTGTTACACACAGACATGTGGATGCATCTCAGAATCATGCTAAATGAAAGAAGCAACTCAGGAGTACATTTACTATATGATTCCATTTATATATAAAATTATAGAAAATGCAAACTGAAACTGTACTGATAAACAGATCCTTGGTTGCCTGAGGCCAGGGACAGGATCATCTGTAAGTATTGGAAATGTTCTGGATCTTAATTGTGGTAGTGGTTTCACAGATTCATGTATCTGTCAGAACTCATCACCTTGTACACTTTAAATGGGTGAAATTTATTGTAATTCCATAATATATACAATTAAATAAAAAGAGCTTGGGTGAAGGAAGATGGAAAAATTAGTTAAATATATACAACTTTATTTTTCTCAATATACCTTTTCTAAGTTGTGTTCATCCTTACTTTTTTTCCTTTTGTCTTAAAAAACGTTTTCACTGTTTTTAACCTACATATACATACCATGTTATGCCAATTTGTGACTCCTTAAGAAAGTTTTGATCAAGAAAATAAGACTTTGTAAGAAAGATTATGTCCTGGGTAGTGAGCAAATAAATTCATTGGAGACTGTTTTTATAGCAAAATGGGCCAGTAGAAGGAGAATTCAGCTTATAGATATTCTATTAGTTATTATGTACATGCAGTGCCCTTCTTAAGGAAGCTGGAAATACTGATAGAGCTGTCCTAGTTTGAGCATATGCTTCACCCTGGGTTAATGTTATAATTTCTACATGACATTTTCTCCAAAAAACTTACTTATTGATAAAAATAGCTAGGCAGTCATTCATAATTTGTATAAAAATTATGGGGTGTGGTGGCATTTGAGAATTTTAGAACATAGAAGTCATAGTTTATAAATCATATTTTAATCTACGCACCCATCGCCAGTGCTGCTAGAGATGTGTATACATGAATCGGCCTACAAGTTCTTTCAAAAGTCTTTAAGGAACATTTTCTGATGAGATCATAAGCCCCAAACTTTTGCTAAACCGTTTAGCTGTTCCTCCGTTCCACAGTGGGTTGCGATGCCCCAGAGTTACGCTCTGGGCCGAGTAGCACAGGTTTATAGCAGGATGCCATCTCTGTCACCCTTGTTTACAAGTGCAGCTGGCTCTGCGTCTCTGCTGCATGGTAACACTCGGCTCAGGTCTCAGAGGGCACGTTTGGCAGCCTGGTGGGACTTTGCCTGAACCGTTGTCTCTGGTGGGTAAAGTATACAGTTGAAGCTGAAATCTCAACATAAATTTGAATTGATTTCATGTAAAAGGATGAACTTACTATCATGAATTTTACTGTAGTCTGAGCAGCAGCAATTTTATTTGTAAGGCCATAAGTGATCTATTATCAGGTATCCTGCCCAGTCTATTAGTTGGCACTAAAATAACAGTAATTGGGGATTTTTACTGTGAACTTGAGAAAAAGTTCATGCAGTTTAGTTTAGCTATTGGTTTTCAGCTGAATCTTGATAAATTTTCTAGAGATTTAAGCACAAATATGTACCTTCATAAAAAGTATATTGAAATTCTTCCATTTCATTTACTTGACATTTATTGAGCATTGGTAATAAGCCTAGCAATGTACTAGGCACTTGTTTCTTTAGTGTCCTACGGATTTCATTAAAGCCCAACCATCAAGGAGTACTATATCATTTTTGCTGCCTGAATAGGTTGTTTCCATCTCTATATTGAAATCACCATTGATTTAATGAGATGAGTAAGAGAAAAAGGAAAAGGAAACAAATAATTGAGTGTTATATCTGCTCACATTAAAGCTTAACTCCATTAAATGACATGTCAGCAGCTTAGAGGTGTGTGGGTATTGCAGACGTGCCGCTGCAGGGAAAAGAAGAGATACTTGGGAAAAGTTAAAGAGGTCCAGAAACCTGCACTCAAGCTCAACAGTAGGGCAAACGTGGATTTCCCAGTTTTAAGGTCTCTGAGTAGGAGCAATTGTGTGTTCACAAGCCCCGGAGACCGAAAGCCTTTTTGTTGAATCGATCTTTGAACTTTAATGCACCCAATGGGGAAAAAGGAGAAGGGTAGGTCACATTCTAACTTCACTTTCAGTTGACAGTGATACTCTTCCAAGGTCCAATCAGGTGGAAAGGCTGATTGCTAAGGAGAGAAAAGCCCATCCCTGACTGGACAGGGCCCTGGATTCCTTAGGGGAAAGGACCCTGCCTTTCCCCATTTTATCTCCAGCGCTGGGCCCTAAGTAGGTGTTTATTAACTGCTTAATAAGTGAATAGTTATTTTTTCCTCCTTTTTATTTTTTCATGTTGAACATTTGGAATTGCTGGTTTCTTATTTGTCTTGTTGTCCAAGCTTTCTGCCGTCAGCACTGTGCGGTATTTTCTAATTGCAGCTGTAAATAGGCCTGGAACATAGTAGAACCAAATGCAGGATTGTTGACTGACGTGTATGATTAACCAGCAGAGACAAAAGCTCTCCAAATGGAATCAATTTTATAAATCCAAAAGTTGAAATTATTCAGATTAGTATACCTTGAGTATGGTTTTTCTTCTTTGTAGGATTTTTGACATAACTAAGAAAAATTGTTTTTGAAAGTCATTAATCACTATGAGGTATTGCTCTTTAAATATTTGAAGATTTTCTTCATTTTAATTATTAAAGTGAATGTTTCTCTCTATATTCATTGCTGCTTAATTATTTGATCTAATAGAATGTTGCATTTTGTTTTCTCCAATACCAATGAAGGTACCATTGGATACAACCAGAGGAATAGAATTGATACTCTCATGTATCTCCTAGCATATCCACAAAAACCCATGGTTAAAACAAAGACTATTGAGTTGATAGAATTTGAGAAACTGCCAGCCGGACAGAATGCGACAGTTGCCGTGATGAGTTATAGTGGCTATGATATCGAAGATGCTCTTGTTTTAAACAAGGCTTCCTTGGACAGAGGTAAGTGAATTTTCAAAGCACAAGCACCAAAGGTACCTTTGTGCAGATTCAGATACAAGTGTGATCAATGTGAAAGTCACTTGACGTCAGAATGTTAATGTCAGTTTCAAGTGATTTGATTTCTATAATCTACAACCAGGAAGTGGTTATGTATGGTGTTGACATTTTTTAAATGAATATTATATAGAGATATTAATAATTGTTACTAAGGAACCTTTTTCTTTCTTTGTTATTTAATTTATTGGTGACTTGAGACAGTTCAACAGAAAACAAAAATTGAAATGTAAGAATTTGATTATTTCCTAGCAGGAATTACAATAAATGAAATACCTTTTTTTTTGTTTTGTTTTGTTTAAAAACATCAAGTTGTATATTTAATTACAAACCTGTTGAAAGGGCAATGGCAATAGTTGTGTGTAAACGACTATTTTCTTTTTTTATTGTATATCTCAGCTCCATAATGCTATACCTTTTTGTTAGCAAAATGATAAAAGTATACATGCACAAACCCTGATTCGTCATTTTACCTTTTTCTTTGCCAGTGTTTTGATGGCTTACTTTTGCACGTCCCCACCTGGGGGCTTGTTAGCCACCACCTGATCTGCGGGGTGACTTCTGTCTTCATCATCCATTTCTCTCCTTTCTCCCTGGCAGACCCGCCCTGCCTTCACTCTTTGCAGTTGCTAGGCAGCCATAATAGTACTCCTAGACATGTGTCTTTGGCGTTAATGTTGGCTGCACTTAATTTATGCCTCTTTTTTTCCTCCAAATGACAACAGCCATGCTTTAAAGCTAGATGTTTTCCTTTCTGATTAACTGGTAACGTTTATGTGGAAATCTGAAGACTTTGTGATATCTGTCAGAAACTCCGCAACACAATTTAATGATCTGAGTTTACTGTCTGCTTGCTTTTAAGCTCCCACCTGTAAATAAAATGTCCATTTATACTTAGAAGAAAACGCTTCTGATTCCATGCAGTTCAGATTCACACTGCACTCCAGCATGTTGCACTTAATGGCCATTGTACGAAATTTCAAGATCATGTAAGGTTTTCAAAGCAGCTTGCTCTCTGAGGCGAGTTTATTATGGCCATACACAATTTACCAGGAGCCATAACAACGAAGACTGTTATCAGAGACACACAGATGTCTTCATCTACTGTCCAGATGTAGAAATGTGTTGTTTCATCCTGTGGTCACCTTCCTATTTAAAAAATGACATTAGAGCACTGAGATTTTATTTAGAAATCCACTCTTCCCTGATTAATTTCCTGAACTCAAATTCTTAGATTTCTTGAAAGAGTTCTGCTTTGGGTGGAGAATCATAAGCAAAGGATTTTACAGCCTTGCATTTATTTCTTCAGTAATAGCTGGCATTTAATCTGGAGACATTTTCCTATTTAAGTGAACTCTGACATGGCTCAGTATATCCTGGGGAGATCAGAGGGAGAATCCCATTTAAAATAACAGCTTGGCCAAAAGGGGAAGAAGAAAGAAATTCAGCCATAGCATCTTAGGAAATGTTACTTAGTGTGGAAGGACTGGCAGCTCTTTTGAGCAACTGACAAATCCTTCTGTGGCTTTCAGTGGTTGAGTTTGCTCCATCTAAAGGCTTTTTCTATTCATTTTGCTTACTTTTCTTAATGTTTAAGTTGTTAATTGGTACCAGCACTTTTCCCTCCTCCACTAGATAAATGTAATATAAAAATGTAATCAAAGTAATCTCTAATCTTCAAGGCAAAGGTGAACTGTCTCCCCCATTAATATCATTTGATTGCTTCTTTTTATTCTCTCTTTTCTCTGGAGAAAAATTAATGTTTTTGTTTGCTTGTTTGAGACTTCCTCTAAATGGTAAAATCAGCTAAAAGAAAACTTTCCAGAGAAGAGTAGCAAACGTTTTGCAACAAAATGATATGTGAGAAGAATGAGGGCTAATCAGTGAACTTGCTCTGTCTCAACTCAGCCACCATGTTGCTGAGTGCCCTTGGCCACTTAATTTTTCTGCCCCTCACTCGTGGCCCCTGTAAGATAGAGGGATTAAGCCAGGTGATCTCTAAGACCCTTTCCAATTTTCACATGCTATGGCTCTGCACTCTTAAAGAATCATAGTGATATTCTTAGGTTTTTCTCACCTTCCTCCAACCTGACAAGGTATATTCTGTGCTGGAAAATGATTGTAGAGATTCCAGTGTTTATATGCTTATATGGTAGAGATCTTGAGCCAGTTCTTCAAGTCATCAGATTGTTATTTGGCTTGGCTGCTCTCATAATCTAAATGTAGAGCAAACGTGGAGTGTGTTTCTGTGGGCTTCCCAGGTGGCTCAGACGGTAAAGAATCTGCCTGCAACACAGGAGACCTGGGTTTGATCCCTGGGTCAGGAAGATCCCCTGGAGAAGGGAATGGCAACCCACTCTAGTATTCTTGCCTGGTGAGTTCCATGGACAGAGGAGCCTGGTGGGCTACAGTCGATGGAATCACCGAGTTAGACACGACTGAGTGACAGACACTTCGGAGGGGAAGGGAGGTAGAGTGGGGTGGCTTGTTGAATAACACAAATCTGTGACTTCATAGTTTCATATTGCTGGTGGTTCTGAACCCACTTTGGTTTCATTTTAGGTTTTGGGCGTTGCCTTGTATATAAAAATGCTAAATGCACCTTGAAACGATATACCAATCAGACTTTTGATAAAGTGATGGGGCCCATGCTGGATGCTGCTACAAGGAAACCCATCTGGCGACATGAGATTTTAGATGCAGATGGTATTTGTTCTCCAGGTAAAAGCCTTAAAATCATTTTTTTAATGTATATGCTTTTAAATTATGGTAAGTATTCAGCAGTATGTCTGAATGTTTGGTATACAGGGCAGAAAAAAAATAACAACCTATAAAACCATATCACCCTAGGTGCTATGGCAGGGAAAACAAGTGCAGTGACAGCAGTGTAGTAGCTGGTGTCTGTGCTTACCGCAAAAAGGTGCAAAGCGAAGGTGAGGACAGCAGGAAAATCAAAGAAATGCTTATATTTTCTCATTGTCCAAGTTAAGTTGGTGGGGACTCATTACTAGCTGAAATCACTGTGACATGGCCCAAACCTATTCTGATACCCTAGGAGATATTTTAAAGTGGATGGATTTTCTATCATTCATGTGGTCCCCTAAAGCAGCGTCTTAATTTTATACGTGCTGTGATCTTAATCTATGTGGTATTTTCAGATGGGCTTGCAGAATTTCACACAAGCCCTGTTGAACTCTGATTCCAGCCATGTGGACTGTTTTTGTTACCTCCACGTCTGAACTTCATGCACCAGGTCTAATCATGGGGTTTTATTCTCCAATAACCTTTGCCCTCCACACGGATGATACTGACTTGTCTAATGCTCTTCTCTCTCTCTCAGGTGAGAAAGTAGAAAACAAGCAAGTGCTTGTAAACAAGTCCATGCCCACAGTGACTCAGATTCCCCTGGAAGGAAGTAACGTGCCCCAGCAGCCGCAGTACAAAGATGTGCCCATCACGTACGTCCTGTTACATGAAAGATTTTTAAAAAGAAGGGATGGAGGAAATTAGAAGTTAGCTCCTTTGGCTGGTGACTCCCAGAGAGACATCTGCCCAATGTCAGCTCCATACCCACTCTTGGACAACGGGGTCCCCAAACCCAGACCCAAACCGTCATCCTCCCCTCACCTACCCCAGCCTCAGACATGCTTCCTCTGGGTCCGTTTCTCAGTGAGTAGTGCCGCCATCCAGCCAATCACCTACAGCATACACCTGACTCCTTTGCGTGACCTGCTGCTTGCATTAATTCGGTCAGTGCTGTCAGTTCTGTCTCCTCAGAGGTTCTCTCACTTCCCAGTAACAGGCGTGGCTATCTGAGTTTGGCCCGCTTCTCCTGCTGGACTCATCGTTCCTGGTACCTGCTCATCTGCCTCCAGTCGTGCACCTCCCCACACGTCTCAGGCTCTGTTACTGCTAGAGTGATTTATTTTTTATCCTCAATTATTCATCTGCTACTCTCTTGAGTAAATAGAATAAAACTTGAGTAGATTGAGTAAAACTGCTAATGACAATGTCGCCTGCAGGATAAAGGCTGAACGAAATGATAATATAATAAATACACAGCCATCCATGACTCTTGGCACATGTCTTTAGTCTCACCCTTTGGCACACCAGCCCCCGTATTTCTAGTAAATTGTCTCTTATTCTCCGGACATTCCATGTGACTTCTGTGCATTTACTCATGCTGCTCCCTCTGCCTGGAATTTCCTTCTCTCTGGTCACGTCTCCACTCTAGGGTCTCCTCCTCCAGGAAGCAGTCCTTGATAGCTTGCCTCTCCCTGCCACCAACCACTGGCAGGACTGACTGTCACCTCCTCAGGCCTTTCTCATTACCCCTCTCGCCATGCCAGAAAACTTTCTTGTATCTCCCTTTCTCTCTTCCTTCATTGGTTGTGAGTTTCTTTGGGGCAGGAACTATGTCTTCTTAATCTCTGTATGTACAGAGCCTGTAAGGATCTGACACAAGTAGACTCTGAATAATGTTTGTTGAATGAAGGACAGATGATATGAAGTGTGTGAAAAAGTTCCCAATGGAAAAGCTGAGTAGATTAAAGTAATATTTAAAAATATGGAGTTGAGTAACAGGCTTCAGCTTAAATCCCAGGTCTGCTTTGTATGAGTCATGTGTCCTGGGCAAGTTCTTAACCTTCCTAAGTTTTCCTCAGTTCTTATTTCCTATAAAGGAATAACAGTATGTGAATACCATGTATGGTAATGATTAAATTGTATTGTGCCTGCCTCATAATAAATGTTTAACCACTTTAAACTAGGACTGTCCAAGGGAAATTGTCACATTTTAATTTATTCTTGAAAGAGGAGAGTCATTTTTCAGAACCTGAAATGAGAATGTCAGAATATTCTGTGATAGGTATTACATGAAATATGCCTGGAAGAATAGGTTCACCAAGGGCGGCTTGAAAGCTCTGCTATAGTGACTTTCTCTTAATATTAGCTACAAAGGGGCAACAGACTCGTATATTGAAAAAGTGATGATATCTTCAAATGCCGAAGATGCTTTTCTGATCAAAATGCTGCTGAGACAGACAAGGCGTCCAGAGATTGGAGACAAATTCAGCAGTCGTCATGGGCAAAAAGGTAAGTTGTATCGTTTCTCAGCTTTTTTTTTAATAAAACTGTAGTATTTATTAACCACATTATATAAGAACTACTTTATAATTCTCCGTTAGAAAAATTCAGTATGTTACAAAAAGTATTAACCATGTTATCAAAAGTATTCTTGTTTTATTTCCAAGATTAACCTGTTTATATTTTAATAGCATCTGACAGTATACCATAGTGTTGCTTCTCTATACTATGTATTTCATTCTGCAACTGCTCAGCCCAAAATTATAAATACGTTCTAGATGACGTACCTACTAAAGTACAAGTGGCTGTTCAGAAATAAATAGTAATACCTATTTTTTACGAAAGGTGTTTATTTAAAATGCTGTATGTTCTATTGGGTCATAGTATCAGGATGTAAGCACCAAAAGGTACCTCAGAGTCATCTGCCCCTTTGTTTAACACAAAAGGAAGTTCAGGCCCTGCTCGGTGAGCAGCCGGTCACAGGTGCCCAGCTCGGTGCTGAGCGGATGTTAGAACCGTGGTCTTCCCCGCCTCCAGTGCAGTGCTTTGTCTACCTCACAGTGACCCTTCTCCTCGAGGCTCCTTCTCCATCAGATCCCATTGGCAAGCCTATTTCTGCTGATGGTCAGTGCTGGGTTTTCATTCATTGTTGGTTTTGTTTTGTTTTTATCTTCAAGGAACATGTGGTACTGTGTCACTACTGATTAACTTAGCAACAGAGTCTCTTTTAGTCAATATATACCTAGAGTTTAAGTTTGTCCTGGTGTTTGAGTTTTAGCTGTCTGCCATGCAGTAGTATTCAGAACAACAGCAGCTAACACTTGGGTAGCACTCAGTGTGCCTGGCACATTGCTCATCTGTTTCTTCCACAGTCCCAGGAGGGAGGTCAATCTGCACTTTATAGGTGAGAAAGTCAAGGCACAGAGAGGTTAGAAGGTTGCCACATCCCCAGTTGGTGGCAGAGCTGGTTTTTAGGCCCTAGCAGCCTAGCTCCAGAGTCCATGCTCTGTAACTAACCTGTTTGCTATCCTGACTGTTAAGCAGTTAGGGTTGTGCCTGACACATAGTAAGTGCTCAAGAAGTGAAAGCTGTGATCATTAATACTGGCTATTACTCATTCAGTCTTCAACTTTGAATCTCACTTGTGCTTATAAATTGCTGGTGTGGTATCTTCCTGTTTTTGTTGTTTGTTCTATTCCTTCTCTCCTGAACCCCTCTCCCATCTCCTACCCCATCCCATCTTCTTGTTTTTAATTGACTGGTTTGAAGATAATTATACATTAAATTCTTGATGATTCTGACTATTGCTTTGCCAGGCAAGTATATCACATATTATAATGTGTTTGGTCAAATGAATCCAGCCTTAGTTGTCATTCCATCAGTGGAACTTTTTCAGACTAAGGTGCTATTTCATTGGAAGCATTTTTTAGTTCAGTTAACAGACACAAGATTATTTCAGCCTATCAATATTTTATGAAACAGAATTGGTTCCATCTGTAACTGTGAATTTGATACCTCTACTTCATACAGTTCCGTAAGATGCTAAGTCTTAACTTTTGAGTTTAAAACCGATCTTGAGGTTCTATTATTTTCTATTGCTTACCAGTGAAAGTCAGATTCTCTATATTGAGATTGTTTCTCCTTCTCCATTGGTCTTGACACTTTCTGAGATATACTCCGAAGTCTTTCTGGGGTAACCATAGCCTCGTTAACAGCATCTATTTTACTTGACCTATTTCCTGGACAAGAGCAAAGCTTGATACTCCTCTTATAAAATGTTGGTTGGCACTAAAAGTTTTACAAGCATGCACACCATAAGAGGACATCTCTATTCTGAATCAGTGTGCACAGTTGAAGCCCAAATCCTTGTGCTTTGTTCCATCAAAGTTACTGTGTAAAGAGTTGAAGGCTGGTGTACATTTCAGTACTTATCCACTGTGTTTGCATTTCACTAAGCTTGAGGACAGGGACTATGTCCTTAGATTCTCATAAGAGCTTTTCTCAGAGTAGATATTTAGTAGATAATTGATAACAGTTGAATATATGAATGAATTGAAAGTACAGGGAATATGAAAAGGAACAGGTTCCCCGCTCTTGATGGATTGATTTTTACCCAGATTTTAATCTGTACATTGTATATGAGTGTGTGTATGTTACAGTAGAAACAAAGCAGTACTTCTGAATGAAAACCATGCTTGGTTAGTAAGTACCTGTGAATACAGACCTCGAGGTAAAATGTCATCAAGTCTGTGCTCTCGCATTTTTTCAAACTGTCAATAAACTACAGATAGTGTTCATTGACAGAAGTGGTTTCCAACTTGCAGTGATCTGAAACGCAGCAGAGTTTAGAGATCTCTTCAGTCTTAGGGAGCTTTGACTAGAATATCTCTATACGAAACTGAAAGAAGTCCTCCTGGGTCCAGATGACCTTTCACTTGTAGTGAGGAGTTTATCTTGCTAGTTTTCTTTTTCCAGATGGCTTTTAATCCAAGGGTAAAACCTTCTGATTAGCCTAGATTCCCTTGATATTCTCTTCTCTTACAACTTCATTAGATTTATTGAAAAGATTGGGGGGGAACAGCAAACAAACAAAAAATAGATAATGTAAGCTTTATCAGAGTAAAAGGACCATTCACATAATTTTTATTTAAATAATTTTTATTAAATAATAAATGCACATGGCTTAAAAAGGTCAAATGGTACCAAAAAAGAGTGCCTTGTAAAAAACATAGTTTTCTTTCCTTTCCTTTCTTCTTATTCTGCTTCCTGAAGCAGTTTCACCTCAATTTCATCTTAGTATTTCTAAATAATATTCTTAAGCAGCTCTGTGTTCATTCATCCATTTGCAGACGGATTCACCAGCAGACATTGCTTGCTGATCTCGCCTTGTGATAGGTAGGAGGACCTACACTTGGCTACCTCCATTTCCTATTCCCAACTTCCATTCCCTGCATAGATTTATCATAATTTTAAGTTATTTAATTATATTGCATTATCTGGTGCCATAAATATTTGCTTCCAAACCAAGTGATTGTTGAGTACATTTCTTTGGTTATATAACTTTATTTTTTCAGAAGTTAATCTGTATCTCATTTAAGAATTTTGCTTAATTTTCCTTATTTTTATTACCATTCTTCTATACCATCAATAGCCTCTCAGCACAATTTTCCACATGATCGGTGGTCTGTTAGAACCATTTTTTCCCCAGATGGTTTCTTGTATAGTGTCCCCACTCGTCCTCCTCCAAGCCATGATGGTTCTTCTCTGAGCCAGACCTTCCCAGGAAAGTGTTAAGAATTGTAATAGGCAAACTGAGAGGTTAATCCTTGGAACTCTGAGGAGTGCAGGCCGGAGCCTGGGGAAGCCAAGACCATTACAGCTCATCTTGCGTGCCCATTCTTAGAAAGGTTGGGAAGCACTCTGTATTGGTTTGCTTGGACTGCTAAAATAAAATGCCACAGACTTAGGTGACCTAAACAAGAAAAGTTATTGTCTCTCAGCTCTAGAGGCCAGAACTTCAACATCAGTAATATGAATTTTAGGGGCAACCCAGCCCATGCACTGCACTCTAAGCCTGCTGAATGGTAATCATTTATGACAGCCTGCTTTGAGCCCTTGTTTCTTGGCTCTCCCGTCACTGCTCTCTCTACCCCACCTCCCACCCCTGTAGTGGGATAGTCCATCTATTAAGTTGCTGAGAAAGTGTGCATGTAAAGTACATTTTTTTGAGCTCGTGTATGTCTGAACATATTCTATCCTCATACTTGAAATATAGTTTGGTTGAGTAAAGAATTCTAGATTTAAAAATTGCTCTCCCTAAGGATTTTGATCCCATCGCTACATTATTGTCCAGATTCCATCTTACTTATATGAATTGCAACATCATTCTTCAGATCTTTGTCAGTGCGCTCTTTTTCTCTCTCTTTTCCTCCTTCCATCCTTCCCTCTTTGCCCACCCCTGGAAGCTTTTACTGTTTTCTTTTCTTGAATTCTGAAATTCCATAGACTCTTTTCTCATTTCTTGTCCTTGAACATCAGACACCCTCTTATTCTGGAAGTTCAAGTTCCTTCAATTCTTGGACGTTTTCATATATTTGTTGTTGGTAATTTCCTTTTCATCATTTTCCCCATGCCCTTTCTGGTTTTCCTGTTAGTTAGATTTCTTCCAGACTGATATTCTAGCTTTGTTATCTTTTCTCTCCCTGCTCTCCATTCTTTTCTCTTATTTTTATTTCTAGGAGATTGGATCAGTTTTATTTTCAAGATCCTTTTAACCTATTTATATTTTTGATTTCCAATTATAATTTTAAATTTGTACTCTTCATTTTATAATAACAGATATGTATTTATATATTTTAACTTTTCTTTTAGTTTTTAGCTTTACTTTTTTGGTTTTGTTTTCTTTTTTGGGTTTTTTTCTGTTTCTAATGTAATCTCTGTTTCTTGAGAGCTTTCTTTTCCTCGTGTGTGTTTTAGAGTCTGGTTGTTGTTGGAAGCTTTTCTTTAATGTGCAGTGCCTCCTGGAACCCTAAAGAATGGTTGTCAAGTCTGTGTCCCAGGGATAGAACCTGTTGACTGGTGGAAGTCATTGTAGGTGATCAAGCAGTGAATCGTATTTCTTGCGAGTGCCATTCGGTTCAATTTCAGGTTGCAGTTGGAAATGTGGGTAGGAGCAGTGCTTAAGGTTTATCTGTCAGCTGACCTTCTGGAAGCCAGACGGGGGCAGCAGGCTGTGAGCCCAGTGCACAGGCTTTCATTTCATTCCTCTGTATCCTTACCCCACCCTCTGCTGTGTCAACACCCCACACCGGGTCATGGGTCATTCTGGTTCATTTTCTTGGGTAGGTTTTTGGGGGTAGAAGGTAGTTTCTTGGCTGTATAGGGTAGAAAATAAAAACTCAGGTTCTGATGATTTCTTATACAGACATATATTTCTACAAAGACTTAGTTATGTATCTCTTAAGTGTCCGGTACTATTCCATGTCCTGCTGATACGCAGTGAACAGAACAGACAAGATCCCAGCCCATTTGGAGCTTACATTCCTGTGGGCAAGAGAGATAATGCTAAGTGCTGAGATGAAAAAAACTAAGAGATAGGGGAGCAAAACAGGAAGCAGGCCAAGGGGGAGTGATTATTCATGACATTGTAAGTAAAGTGGTTGAGGAGCAGTGCCTTACTGAGAAGATGACTGAGTATAGTCCTGAGAGAAGGAAGGGCGCAAACCCTCTTCCAAAAAAGGGAGGTCTGAGGCTGCGCTCAGCCTGGTGTGTGGAGGCCCAGCCAGGAGCCAGTGCGGGCTGGAGCGGAGGCAGTCAGAGATGAGGCCTCCCTGGTCACTCTGTGAACTTCAGCTTTACCCTGAGGGAGAGAGATGCCACCCGAGGGGTCTGAGCAAACGAGAAATACGATGGGACTTCCTTTGGCCCCCATGAAAACAGGCTGTATGGGGCAAGTGAGGGAGCCCCGATTCCAGTTCAAAGGCAGTTGTAACAGCCCAGGTGAGAGTTGGTGGTGAGTGGGGGAAGTGGTGGGCTTCGCTGGGCTTACTGCTTAGACAGTAAAGAATCTTCCTGCCATATTCTATCCCTGGTTCGAACCCTGGAGGAGGAAATGGCGACCCATTCCAGTATTCTTGCCTGGAGAATTCTGTGGACAGAGGAGCCTGGCAGGTACAGTCCATGGGGTTGCAATGAGTGAGGTGCATTTTAAATACAGAGCCCGCCGGGGTTGCCGGTGGACAGGGAGCCTATGAGTCAGTACTACTGCCCTTAGGCCCACCCCTCACCCTGTTTTCACAGCACTTTTTGTCTGTTTCCTGAGCCTTCCCGGGAGCGGTGGAGAGGTCTGAGGCAGTTCCCTTCCTTGTGCCTCCGTGCAGGTTCAGTTCAGGTCAGTCATTCAGTTGTGTCCAACTCTTTGCAACCCCATGGACTATAGCATGCCAGGCCTGTCCATCACCAACTCCCAGAATTTGCTCAAACTCATGTCCATCAAGTCAGTGATGCTATCCAACCATCTAGTCCTCTGTCGTCCCCTTCTTCTCCCTCCTTCAGTCTTTCCCAGCATCAGGGTCTTTTCCAATGAGTCAGTTCTTCACATCAGGTGGCCAAAGTATTGGAGTTTCAGCTTCAGCATCAGTCCTTCCAATGAATATTCAGGACTGACTTCCTTTAGGATGGACTGGTTGGATCTCCTTGCAGTCCAAGGGACTCTCAAGAGTCTTCTCCAACATCACAGTTCAAAAGCATCAATTCTTCAGCATTCAGCTTTCTTTAAGGTCCAACTCTCACATCTATACATGACTACTGGAAAAAACCATAGCTTTGACTAGACAGACCTTTGTCAGCAAAGTAATGTCTCTGCTTTTTAATATGCTGTCTAGGTTGGTCATAACTTTTCTTCCAAGGAGTAAGTGTCTTTTAATTTCATGGCTGCAGTCACCATCAGCAGCGATGTTGGAGTCCCCCAAAATAAAGTCTCTTGTTGTTTCCCCATCTATTTGCTATGAAGTGATGGGACCAGATGCCATGATCTTAGTTTTTGTAATGTTGAATTTTAAGCCAGCTTTTTCACTCTCCTCTTTCACTTTCATCAAGAGGCTGTTCAGTTCCTCTTTACTTTCTGCCATAAGGGGAATGTCATCTGCATATCTGAGGTTATTGATATTTCTCCTGGCAATCTTAATTCCAGCTTGTGCTTCATCCAGCCCAGCATTTCGCATGATGTACTTTGCATAGAAGTTAAATAAGCAGGGTGACAATATATAGCCTTGATGGACTACTTTCCCAATTTGGAACCAGTTCCTTGTTCCATGTCCGGCTCTAATTGTTGCTTCTTGACTTGTATATAGATTTCTCAGGAGGCAAGTAAGGTGGTCTAGTATTCCCATCTCTTTAAGAATTTTCCACAGTTTGTTGTGATCCACACAGTCAAAGGCTTTGGCATAGTCAATAAAACAGAAGAAAATGTGTTTTGGGAGCCCTCTTGCTTTTTCTATGATCCAACAGATGTTGGCAACTTGATCTCTGGTTCCTCTGCCTTTTCTGAACCCAGCTTGAACATCTGGAAGTTCACTGTTCACATACTGGTTGAAGCCTGGCTTCAAAAATTTTGAGCATTACTTTGCTAGCGTGTGAGATGAGTGCAATTGTGCGGTAGTTTGACCATTCTTTGGCATTGCCTTTCTTTGGGATTGGAATGAAAACCTTTTTCAGGTGTAATTTTCTCCTTCTCTTAAGTCACTTAGTGTTCTTTCCTCTGTTCATCAGCTTTCAAAATTGTATAGTTCTCTCTTGCCCATTCTTTTTCCTTATAGGCTTATACCTTAATTTTGTCAACTGTCTTGTTAGTGAGGTTCAGAGAAGGAGTAGAGATAGACATGTTTCTTCTTCCCTGTTTCCTGGAAATCCACGTGTCTATTATTTAAGAATGTTCAACACAAGAATGCTAAGTGTGTGAATTTTTTTCACTGCAGCATATAGAACTGAAATTAAAGTTATTTTAGTAAAAGGTGAGAAGAGTTTTTAGAACACCTTTTATCTGCTAATCAGAGCCTTGCCTCCAAGGTACCTTGTTTTTGTTGTCTGATGTAAGCATTTCTGAGATTGAAAACTAACTTAAAAAAGGTTTAAAGTTCATATAATCAGAATTATGACATAAATGCTAATGATTATCAGAAAGGTATTCATCACAGTTTGGCAACTCTTATCTGAGAATAGCATATCTTTTTCCTGGATCATTATTATAACTAAAGTCTGACATGTTTATCCTTTCTGTGAATGTCCCCCTTCTGAAACCAGAGACACAACAATGGCAGAAACCTATTTTTTCAAGTTTTTTCATTTATAGTAAAATCATAAAGATTCAAAAATAATCATGGTTTTGTTAAACCACTTGTATATATTGTTAAACATCAGAACCCTTTGTTGGGCTAACTTAAGTATATTTTAGATTTATTGAGGATGGAAAACATGCCCTACTAATTTAACTACCCCCACCCAGCATCCTGCACAGCACTTTACATATTATACAGTATCTGTTCAATGTGTCTGTGGAATAGTTTATTAAATAAAGTATCACAAACATACAAATATAACAAGCCAAAATCTTCCCTCCCCAAATTAATGTAACTTATTTGTCCCAGTAAATATCAGAAATGAAATGTCCTATTTTTATCCAGACTGGTACCAGGGTTTTCATCACCCTGGACTCATAGCTCCCCAGCCCTAACTGACCACTGCTGCTGCTAAGTCGCTTCAGTCGTGTCCGACTCTGTGTGACCCAAGGGACGGCAGCCCACCAGGCTTCCCCGTCTCTGGGATTCTCCAGGCAAGAACACTGGAGTGGATTGCCATTTCCTTTCCCAATGCATGAAAGTGAAAAGTGAAAGTGAAGTCGCTCAGTTGTTTCCGACTCTAGCGACCCCATGGACTTCAGCCTACCAGGCTCCTCCGTGCATGGGATTTTCTAGGCAAAAGTACTGGAGTGGGGTGCCATTGCCCTCTCCCTAACTGACCACAGAAGCCTGCTAAAGCTTTTCAACCAAAATAGCTAAATGCACATACCCACCCGGAGATGCACCCTGAGCTTCAATAAAAATCTGCCTTGACAGCCCAGAGAAATCTATTTGGTCATATTTAAATCCCTGCCGTGGGCTCAAAATCATGTTGGCTCTTTGAGAGGTAGCAAGGAAACTCAGCCCTTGGCTAGTGTTCCTGAGTAATTGGCAAAAAGATGAATACAATGGATTGCATACAGTTCATACTAAACTAAATGGTGAAGACCATTCGTGATAGGGAAGTTGTGAGGTTGTTGTAGATAGGGATAAAACTCAGCATTTGAAAACACTTTTTAAGAAGTCTGGTCCAAATCTATCTTCCCTAGAATAAGAATTTCTTTTAGATTACATTTTACAGATGCTGTTCCTCTTTGCCTGTGACCTGTGAAGGGAGCCTCTTGCAGCTTTCTGAGGCTACGGTTCTCTTATATGGAACCTGAGTGCACTTGCCTGTAATGTACACCCAGTACCCCTGCCCTGCCCTGTGGGCTTACTGAATGCACACTTTCCCCTTTTTTTCGAGGTTACCTCTGTTCAGCATTTAAAGAAAGCCTTCAGGTTGAGAAAAAGTATAGTAAAGAGATAAAGGTCCTGAGTGCCAAGTGACCAGTTTTATCCCTTTGAAATAGAGACGGTTTCCTAGGAGTTGTTACCAGGATTAAACAGAATGATGTGTGTGAAACAGGCAGTGCCTGGTCCATGGCCACAGTCAGGAGAGGTGACCGCTGGAAGGTCTGCTGTCGCAGGCTGGGCAGGAAAGGGAGACAGGCTAGGTGTGGTTTGGACTTGGAGGGCTGTGATGAAGATTTTGTTTTTCCTGTGAAAGAAAAAATGGGGAGCAGCAGTAAAGAGTGAAAACCTGTTGACCTACAGGAATAGAGCCAAGAAGAGTCAGGAGGCCATAGTGACTGGTTTTAAGCCTGGTAAAGGATGGCACCAATCACAAAGCAACTTTGTGTCTCATTGAACTTGATATAATGGAGGATCATCTCAAGTGCTTATATTATTAATCGATCCATTTCTCAAGCTCTCACTATGTACCAGGCCCGGTTCTCAATATTAGAAATAACAGTGGTAAATACTGACAGAGTCTCTGCTTTCCTGGGATTTATGTTTTCTTGGGGAAGAAAACAGAAAAAAAGTAAACAAAAATACAAACAGAATAAGGTAGTGATCAGTGTGACACAGGAAGACTAATGCAAAAGTGACTGGTTTTCAGGAAGAGAGGGCTGCCCTGTAGTTGATGGTTAAGGTCGGCCTCTTGGAGAAAGCGGACTTGAACTGAGACCTGGAGGATGAAAAGAAGCCAGGGACGCAAGGGTCTGGGAGAGTTAAGTTCACCAGCCCTGAGGCATGAGTGAGCTTGGTACAATCAGAGAAGACACACAAGGGCAGTCTGGCCAGACATGTGCCTGAGCAGGAACACAGTTTGAGACAGTGAGAGAAAAAGGATGGGGCACAGCGTACAGGGTCATGTGGGCAAAAGAAAGGGATTTGGACTTCATTCTAATATCCTGGGAACCAGCAGGCCTGTTGGGTAGCGACTGTAAGCAAAGGAGTGACAAGATGGAATTACCGTTTTAAGAAATCAACCTGGGTTCCCCATGGAGAGTAGATTGGAGGGGAGCAGGCAGAGAAGCCCAGAGGTGGTGGCAGTGGTCCAGGCAGGAGGGGACGGTGACTTGAACAAGGGCAGTAGTGGAGAACAGGAGAGAAGTGATGCATTCTGGGTGTGCTCTGGAATTAGAGCCAGCAGGACTTGCTGATGGCTGAGATGCTGGAGATGGAAAAGACAGGAACTGAGGGTGAGGTCTGTGGCCTGAGCCGCTGGCAAGGCGGTCTATCAAGAAAGGGAGGACCGGGAAGGAACAGTTTTTTGGAGTTAGGCCGGGGCAGGAGTTGAGTTCGGAGAAGGCAGTGGCACCCCACTCCAGTACTCTTGTCTGGAAAACCCCGTGGACAGAGGAGCCTGGTAGGCTGCCGTCCATGGGGTCCTACAGAGTCGAACACGACTGAAGCAACTTAGCAGCAGCAGGAGTTGAATTTGGTTCTCTGGTCTGAGAAGCACATTAGACTCCCAAGTGAAAAGGTTGAGTAGGCACTTGGATAGAGTCTGGTGCTCTGGGGGGAGGTTGGTACTAGAGATAAAATTTGGGAGTCACCTGCATGCAAACTTTCAGTGTCTTACCTTTTGTGATTAATAGTTTATGAGCATTTTCATCTATATTCCATCCTTTAACCTTTACAGTTCTAGTTGGGATCATTGTTCCTACTATCCAGATCAGGAAATTGAGGGTCAGAGTCGTGAGTGGCCTGCCTCCTACAGCTTAGTGCTGGCAGAGTCAGTTGAGATCCAGATTTCTGATTCCAAGTGCATTGCCCATTCTGTACCAGGTAAGGTGTCCTCTCTTGGTATCCCATTACGACTCTGTCCCCAAGGTTGCCGTGTATGTGTGTGCTCAGTCTTTTACTTGCTGACCTACGGGGGAAGCCTCAGCTTCCCAGGTGGCACAGTGGTAAAGAATCTGCCTGCGATGCAGGAGCTCTGAGTTCAATCCCCGGGACAGGAAGATCCCCTGGAGAAGGAAATGGCAACCCACTCCGTTATTCTTGCCTGGGAAATCCCATGGAGAGAAGAGCCTGGTCGGTCGGCCACCGTGTGTGAGGTCACAGGGTCTGACACAACTGAGCCACTAAACCGCCACCGCCACCACCACACCTGGGAAGCCAAGGTTGCTATATTCCCTGGAATTTTCCCTTGAAGAAGACGCAGCCTTTTCCTGAGACAAAATTCTAGTTTTTCTTAATATTATATTTAATATTACCTATTTATTAATTCTAGTATTTCCTTGAGGAGATGCAAAATTCCCTTTCATCCTGGACAAGCAGCTTTACATAGCACTCCTCAGCCACCAGTCCAAAGGAAATACTATCCTCACATACCTCATTCCCAAAATGCCTGACGATCCCCCATATTAAGATATACTTCTGACACAGAGCTATGTTACCAGGTATTCCTGTCTTTCTAAAATCAACTCATTGTAAAACTCATTGGCCCAGTAGCCTGGCCAGAAGACAGTGTTTGGTTAAAATTTCTAAATCTGTCAAGAGTCAGCCTATGTAGAAGACAAAGAAGATTTTTTGTTTGCTTTGTTCACTCTCTTTGTCCTCTCCTTTGTCCACTCTCCTGGTTTGTCTGGCTCGATGTGGTGGTTAGAGCCAGGAGGGCCCTTGAGGGCAGTGACCTGGACAGGGCTGGAGGGAGCTGACTTGAATGTTCATGTGCAGTGGGCACAGCTGGTGGCATCTGCGTGGAGCCTTGCAAGCCACGCAGCCCTCAGCGTGGGGCCCAGAGAGGAGCTGGATGAGGCCTGAGAGAATAAACTGTGAATGAAATGGAGAATAGTCCACAATGTCCATTATGCTGTTGTGGCTGTCATGAAGTGAGCCGACCAAAATTTCATAGTGTTGTGATGTGGTGTCTCCTACAATGATTTCTTTCTGTATTGGTCTAGATGCACACCAGCGTAAGAGAACTCTTAGTTGAACTAAGCTTTTACTCTTGAAATGTAGAATTTTTTTGGAAGTTTTTTTTTGGTAGCCTCTCCTGCAAGCTGACACAAGTGTGTTCTCTATGAGAAAAAGTAAAGATTGTTTTGACATAGGTCATCTTTATGCCCACCTCTCTCACCCCCTCCATTTAGAGCATTAAATTTGTTAGTCTTGGTGTTTAAAAAGCAATGTGGCCCTGCAGATGGCCTCGTTTTTGTCTTTTGGTGAAAGTTTACCTTGACAAAGTTGTTATTAGGAATTAGGAAGTCTTTTTTGTATGCACACACTGTGTAGATGGCATTTCTGTACCTAATGCCTCTGAAAATATCCTCTCTAACAGACTTGAAAATTTAGTTTTACAGAACATGAGTGTCTATCCTGCTCCAGCCTGATCACTTCAAAGGTGGTGGGATAATTAGTAGCTAAAAGAAACACAGCTAAAGAGGTAGCTAAACAGTGGTAGTTACAAGCTCTGTGTTATAAAAACTCAAGAAGAAGGTCGAAGAGGCCACAGTACGTGGGTGAACTGGGACAGAAAAATCAGTTCTAACTAGCTGGGTTCAACATAAGTGCTCTGTGATAAGCAAAGCTTGAATGCAATTGATTGGACAGAGAAGGCCGGCTGGAGAAGTGAAAGTATTTGATCAGTAGCTGTTTAAAATGTGGCAGACCCAGTCAGCAGCAGCACTTCCTGTGACCTGGACAACAGAGGAGGACCAAGCAGAGAGAGCCAAGCGTGGAGGAGAGAGAAAGGATTCCATAAAGAAGAGGGAATTAACGCGAAGCAGCCAGGATTCACTCACAACACTCTTTTTGTTTACTTTTTAAACTTTTTACTTTGTATTGGATTATAGCTGACTAACAAAGCTGTAATAGTGTCAGGTGGACAGCAAAGGGACTGGGCCATACATATACATGTATCTATTCTCCCCCTAAAATACACAACACACTTTTTAGATAAGGGAATTCCAATAGAGTTTTCCAATGAGAAATGCAAAGACTTTTAATGAAGTACATCATCCTCTGGGTCTTTGTGAGGTTCATTGTGCATCTCATCAGTAAATGCTTAGTGAATGAGCTCCCCCTCAAAGGAACTGGCCCTTGGTCAGAGATCTCTAGAACAGTTCATCCTTTTAGTAATATGCAAACTATTGGGGAAGGTGAGATGAGTTAGTAATAACCTGTACAGCAAAGTTATGAATTTGTTGTATGTTTGTTTATGAAGGAAGGAAAGCTTACTTTAATTTTAAATTCTGGTGGTGGTGGGAAAATATTAGGACCCCAAAGTCTTGATCTCCTTTCCCAAGTGTTCTCAACATCCGGGTACTTCATAGTGAAGCTATGACCTGTATAATAGATGCATAATGATGCTCCACAGGGGAAAGTAGAGCAGACATGGGTCTGGAATGTTCTTCGTGTTTTCTCTTCACATTCTTCCTTGATCAAATTTATAGATAAGAGTTAAAGACAGGAAGGGGCTTCCTGGTGGCTCAGATGGTAAAGGATCTGCCTGCAATGCGGGAGACCTGGGTCCGATCCCTGGGTTGGGAAGATGCCCTGGGAGGGCATGGCAACCCACTCTGGTATTCTTGTCTGGAGAATCCCCATGGACAGAGGAGCCTGGCGAGCTTCAGTCCATAGGGTCACAGTGAGTTGGACATGACTGAGCGACTAAGCACAGCACACAAAGATAGGAAGGGGCATTCACATAGAGTGCTGGTTGGAGTCATGTTTGGAACTAGAGTTTTTATTAAAGTCAAAATAATGTGTATAAGCCTCTTGAACTTTGGCATAGGTTCTATATGAACAAGGTTCATCAAGGGCACACATTTGTATCTTGAGCCTTGCTTTCTGTGATGGTCAGTGCATTTATTAGAAGGGTGAGCAGATTTCCTGCTCAGTTGGGTTTTTGTTTGCTTGTTTTATTGTTTAATCCTTTAACAAAAATTACCTGTCAGCCTAAGGAATTCCCAAGTTAAATTTCATTTCAGTCCTCAGGAAACCAAATTATTATATTTCCAGATTTCCTCTGACTTTTGCTGCCATTCACAATGAGGGAGGAAAAAGTGGACTCCTTTGATGTAGGGGAAAAAAGCAATATATCACTTCTCTCAGAGAACATTTCTCAGTCTCTCATGTGAAAAAGGATTAGCACCTCCAACAAAGGTCCTGGAGATCACAGAATCGGCAGCAACACCAAACAGTATTCCAAAGGAGAGGAAAAACTGTATTTGAGCAAGAGTGTTTGTCCTGGCAAACAGAAGCTTTTTAATAACTGCAAATCTGAGATAATGGCATACCCTCCTCAGCATCGCCCCCTAAATCCTCAAACAGCCAGTTTAAGTGGAGTGAAGTCAACCTTTGTTTTAAAATAGAAATACAGTCTTATCAAAGTGCAGTTTTTTTCTACAGGCTGATTCAGCTTATCTATCTTTGGTTCATAGGGATTACACCTTTATGGATAACATTGTTTGGAAGATTCATCTTTGACTCTCTCTTGTTCAACAAAAGTTCCATGATAAGGTCCCTTGCCTCCATTTTGCATTAATAAAAATTATTCAGCAACCTGCTAAATTAATTTATTAGATTTTAACTGAATGTCTATTAGAAGAAAAGAAAGTCTCCCCTGATTTCCCAACACATTAAAGAATCTGTATACAGTAAGCATGAAGAGGCAGTGGAAAGTAAAAAATTTTAAATTTGCTTGTGGCAAAAAATCCAAGAGAAAAAGTTTGTTAAGCAAGGCTGGGCGAAGCTTTGCTTTTTCCAGACCTTCACTTGTCATTTCAGTTTTCTATCTTATGTTTTCTAAAAGTGAGAGAATGAAAAGGCTTTGACTTAGAGTAATAATAATAATACCTTGTACTCATGTAACACTTGAAACCGTCTAAAATCCTCTCTGCTAGTCTGAAGCTTCAAAGTCTGGATGTCTTTGGCTCCCTACTTTGCTTGATCCTTTTGAATGAAAGACTCCAGTGGGAGGGGAGAAGGGGGCTGATGGAGTTAACAGCGTGAGCCCCAAGATAAGGTATATGACACCAGACAGTCCTTCAGAGTTTCCTTCCAAAAAGAAATCCTGGCAACTCTTTAACCTTTGAAATCAAGGTGATTTTTGTCCACATAGACACCTCAGGAAGATTTTATTTAATTTGCTTTTTGAAGAACAAATTTTGGTCTTCGGTAGCTAGCCAGTAACCCTCTGACCTTTTAGTAAATATCCAAGTAAAGCTTTGAAATTAGGGTTTTTAGTGTTTTATGGCCCAGAATAAAAATCTCCAATTCTGTTTCCAAATAGTGTAGCCTCAACACATTTTATTAAGCTCTCAACACATTCAGCCATGTGTATTTTGTAAAGTTCCTATGGTTATTGTTTTACAATAGCTGCTTCCAGAAGCATTGTAAGGGTTTCAATTAATCAGCCCTTTGTGTGCTTCAGACTATGCAAATTTATCACATCAAACCATTCAACTGCTCATGGGAAAGCTGTGTAAAAACTGTATTGTCTTCTAGCGCCTCCTCTCATTGAGAGTGATGTTTTAATAAGAAAGCTAATCAAGTTTTCTTATGCATTATTTATCTGTTAACATGTAAGGAAGAGCCGAATTAAAATTATGTCAACCGGGATATGGCAAGTGATGTGATAGATCTGGAAGCGATTCAACAACAGAACAAAGCTAATATGATTCAACAGTTTTTTTTTTCTCCTCCCCTCCCCCTCAGGATTATTTAAGGTGGTGGTGTGGAGAATAAAAGAAGGTTAATTCAATAACTGGAAAGGGGGAGAGGAAGAAAGGAGTAACCACCTGTGTTAGCCTTCCCATTTCGACTTAGAGATTTACATTTCTGAATATGTAAAGGCTTATCGAGATGAGTTTGTTCAAAGTAGAAACACTTCTTATTGAACACGAACAGTTCGAACTTGAAAGCATTCCTGCTGCTTCTTCGGCCCCATTTAGCACCATATTCATCAGCAGTAAGCTACTCTGCCCTGGAAATCCGCAGCCCAGGTCCTGTGAAGTCCTAAGTTATTACGAGACACCGTCCTGATCGCGTGAAATGATCTGCACGGCCCAGTGGAGGGAGCTGCCTTTCAGCCTCTTAAGCCACAGTTAGTGCCACTGCATCTGCCCCTTCCATCCATTCATTAAGTTGGTCTTCTTTGCCTTGCTAGTTTGCTTCCTGCTGAGAGTAATTAGGTTTCTTATATAATAATAATTCCTTGTGTTTAGCTGCCGCCTTTCTCTGAGGACCTGAAAGTACCTCTCAGACATTAGCTCATCTGTTTTTGTAATACAATTTCCTCCTGAGATAGATGCTAATTATTCCCATTCCAAAGACCAAACAACTAAGGCTGCCTGGAACGCGGTGCTTTACCCCCCAGGTAACAATATCGGTTGAATAGCACAGAGATAAAGTAAGATCTCCTGCTTCCTCGATGCCCCGCCCTCCGCAGGTCTCAGCGTCCAAGGGGTGATGAGCCTTTTATAGATGGCACTCCCCCTGCCCCCATGTCTGAACCTCATTAATACTGGGCTTGGCAGTGATCACACCTTCCCCGAACACCAAGCCTCTTCCTGCACTGTGACCAATAGAGAAGCATGGCAGCATCATTTCACCTTCGCTTAGTGCTCAGAGTATGAAACTGTGCAGAATAAATAGCCTTGTCTAACCAGTACCCACAGAGAGTAAAAGTTGGCAGTGTAGACTCTGATCGGTGTTATTTCAGCAGGATCGGCTCTGCATCACTTAGAGCATTAGAATGCGGTGAGCTGAGCCGGTCCAGGTATTTTCATGGTCAGCATTCAGTTGGGCTACTCTGCTCGGGGCAGCTCTGAAGTGGACCCAAGTCTTAAACCTCTTCATATTCCCACCTCTATCACAGCACTTGTCACACAGCCTGTTAATAGAGGAAAATGATTCTCTCTTTTTTTCTCAGAAAAGAAAGAGTAAAAATATGTAGCAACCTGAAAGTGGTAAATTTAATCCGAAAGTATTTATATTTAGAAGGTAGACTTGCTGCATAAAATTTTTAAAAATTAAAAAGTGAAGCAGAATATGATCTTAAGGGGAGACCAGGCTGTCAACAAGAGAAAAACCCTTTGCTAGTTGGTTCTCAGCACGTTAAAGTCACACCAAAAATAGCAACTTAAAGATGTTATTTCAGTTTTTGTCTTTAGCCAGCTGTTACTTGCTTTTCTGTCTCTGTGTGGTAATGTAATGCTTTAGTATTTTTTCCATATCTTTTTTCTTACTTTCTTACCTTTTCTTTCCCCCCTGCCACCACCCCCGTTTGGATTGAAATGGATCCATTACATTAAGACTAGTTTTTTTTTTTTTTTTAATCTACAAATGACTTTTGAACAACTCAGTTGCTGTTTATAATTAGAAATACTTTCTAAGAGTGATTTGTCAGATTAACTGGAATTTTGCTGGGTAAACCTGTTCTTAAAATGATTTATGTGGTGTTCTGCAAGGCACAGAAATAGAAATAACAAATTGGTGTAAGAGCCTCCACTATCTGGACCGTGACATAGAGAGCCGTGACAGCGGGTCCCCACACTTGCCTTTGCCGTGTGGCTTGGCAGTCGGACTTGTAGCTTCTTGAGACTCCCTAAGTTCTTCACCTTTACAACTTGATGTTAAGATGGATGGTGATGGAATAATATTTTATTGACTGGGTATCTGTAGACTTTTTCTGCTCTAACTTTCTGTGTTCCAGTTTCTCCCTCTTGTCTGTTTCCATCTGTTAAAAGTTCTGTAGTGTCATCTGTGGTCTAATTCCCACTTGGCCCCTGTGAGTGTGTTAAGTGTTCCAGGCCTGTTAAACTAGTGTATTTGTATTTCACTGCCAGGCAGTTGTGCTATAAACAATGGGGTTGAGACACCAGCATGAGCCAGGGGATGAAATTTTATTTTAAAATCTGAAATGCTGCGTAAGCATTTAAGGTATGAATCAGTAATTGTTTCACAACAGCTTCCATTAGATATGGTTTATTTGTAGTCCATCCTCTTTTCAAGGATCCAGGAGAGTGTTAACACACTGAAGCGTACTGCATATCATTTACATTTTTAAACTAGTATTAAAGGAGAGTAACTTTAAAGAGTTGTAAATATCGGAGGAGATTTTTATGCCTCTGTTCCTGGAGAAGCCAAAGTTTTAATTTTTCATTTGAAAAATAAGAGGAAAAAAAAAAAAAACCTTTCTGCTTTGATTAAAGATTTGAATAATTCTGAAACAGAAATACCTTTAAAAAAAAAAAAAAAGAAAGAAAAGTCTGGTTCTAAGATCGAGAACTCTCTCCCCCACCGCCTAATGAATTCAGTAAAATACAAAGTTTAAAAAAATCATCTGTCTCATTTGAGATTCGAGATCATCAAATCCTGTCTAAATATTTTGTTTTAACTCCTAAGCTCATTATGGTTTCTTTGTGTTAACTCGTATTAAAATCTGTCAGCTATGACTGGTCTCATAAGCACAGTCAGCGGACCAGAATAAGTTAATTATTTACTTGTGTCACTAGTGCTCTTCATCTAATGAAATGCACAGCTGTGTTGGATCTGCAGTTGGATGTGTAGCGCGCATTGTTCCACAAGTCAGCAGAGGGTAGAAGCCGCAATGATGGAGAGCCCTCAGTTCTTTCTGCTGTTCTGGCTTTCTGTGTCGATTTCATGGATCTTTTATCATTCACTTTCACACAAAACAAACAACACAGGCCTGTCTGCTATGGGAACCATCTTGGCATATAAAAGGGTTTTCAGAGCCTAAAGTAATTTTAAGTTAGCGAAGATTTAATTTTTGGCTTACAGGTGCCCTTGATTCAGATGTGGCCCCAGCAGTTCCTATTACGGAATGAAAAAAAAAAAAAATCTGTAAGTGACTTACATAACCAATACTTTTTTAAATTGCAATGTCAGAAAAGGGCTGGTAAGAAAATAACTTCCCAAGAAAGGAAGCTCTCTACCAAATATTAATCAGATCTCAAGCAGAGTTGTTGGAGATTCAGATTTCAGGGGAGGGAGCACTGCTTTCATTTTAATCACAAAATGAAGTTAAATTTGCTTGATGAAACGTGTCCACTAAGACTGGGAATACAGAATGCAAATCATGTATTTCTTTACCCTCCACCAATCTGAGTGTGTCCAGCTTCCGCCTGGGGTTCCTGCACCTCCTGCTCCTCACTCCCACCTTCTCCTACCAGGCGAAGAGGCAGCTTCCCCTAGAGCCGACGCCAGCATCCCCCTGTGAACTGCTGTGGAAGGGGGTGCTGAAGCTTTTCTTCGGTTTTGTTTTTAAGGGATGTAGCCGAGCCCTTCACCTCCTCACCAGCCAAAGTGACATTCTCACCCAAGCACATCCTGGGACTGGCCTCTGCAGGAATTGCTGTTTTTAACATTTTGTTCACTGCTAAACAATGTTGTTGTCGGTTGCACCTAGATTTACAATTTGATCTCTTTCAGAGTAGATTTCCCAGTAGCCCCAGTGTTTTGTCGGATAATTTCAGTGTAGACAAGATGGATTTTTGGAGAGAAGAAAAGAGAGTCACAGACTCTGCTTGATTTAAATTCTAACACACTGTAGCTGAATTTGCAGTCAAGTGAACTGACTGTTTCTATGCTTGATGTAGGAAAGCATATGTTCTTTATGATAAACAATACAGTTTCAACCAAAAAGCCAAGTAAAGTACCTACATGCTCTAGAATTCAGCTTCATAAACCTAATTACCATTATTGTTGGCAGTGACTGGAAATCTGAATATTGATAACTGATGTCAAATAGATAAATGGTGCTCTTTTTCTTTAGATTTCAGGTCTTGGTGTTTATAACATGTCACCCAAAAAAAATCTCTTTTGAAATAGTTTGAGTAATTATGTAGAAACCAAACTGAGGAAAGAAACGTTTCTTTGAGGACAGTTTCTTTTTAATAGATGCAGATGGTTGATAGCTTTGTGTACAAAGGAAAATAAATTTCATATTTTGAAATATTAAAGCACTTTTTCTTGCCCCAATGCCATTGTACACTAGCTTTCTAATTCTGAATTTTGTAGATTGTGGTTAGCAGTCTAAATTGTACTCTTGTATTCCTCCTATCAACAAAGAAGTCAGAGGAATTTAAAATTATTTAAGTGGTAAGATTTTATAAGTTAGATTTTTAACTCTACAGATTAGAATAATATTTAGGGATTAATAAAGTACAACCAATTTAAGAGACTATCAGTAGAGTGCAGAGAGTTGGTGGGATTTTGTTTTCATGCTTAGAATTTCATGTCTAACTCTAGCCTTTTCTTCCAAGAATAATTTGGCATTTAATTTTCTTGTTTAACTTCACACTTCAATCTGAGGTCCCTTTTCTGATGCGCTGTCAACTATAGGAATTACAATTCCTTAGGGCAGCTTAGGGAAAGCCAGGGGAGCCGGGGCAGAAACCGGCCCCGCAAGCCAAGGGCTCAGCAGCCAGTGGGTAGACCCGTCAGCACATCGGCCACGCACAAGTACTCCTTGTCCCAGGTTTTAAAACCACAATTTAAACACACCCCTCGCTCAGTCAGCTCTCTGTGTTTGGTGGTCAGAGAACTCGCATTCCTGGGACCTGGGTACGGCACATCAGGAGCTGGTGACGCAGAGCGAGGCCGCTGCTGACCTGCAGCTTCAGGGCTCCTGACGGGGCCAGGACTGCTCTCCCCTCTCCGTGGCTGGAGAGGCTGGGCCGGTAGCCGACGGCACGCTGTGTGTTGTGCCAGCAGGCCAGTCCGCAGGCTGCAGGGCCTTCCCGCCGGGACAGTTGTTTCGAACCATTTGTCTAGCAGGGCAGTTAGAAATTGCTTTTGTTAACTCCTGATAGAGACCACGGAGAAGGTTTGAGAGCACCAGAGATAGAAATGGCAATGAGGAGATCCCGGTTCAGTTCTGTGCTCTTCCTTCCTGCCGACTGGCTGTACGCGGCCCGAAATCTTCTCTCCCCCAGGTGTCTGCGGCTTGATCGTCCCTCAGGAAGACATGCCATTCTGTGACTCTGGCATCTGTCCGGACATCATCATGAACCCCCATGGCTTCCCATCTCGAATGACGGTCAGTCCGTTTTTCAGAGACGTTGCTTTTAAGGAAGAGGGCAAGGCAGTTGGAAGAGACGGGACCCTGAAACTGATTTTCAGAAAGGGCCGTTGAGCAAAAATAGGTTCCTGACCAGGTGGGCTGGTCTAACAAGGGGAGGTGGAGAGGCCTGGGCTGTTCTTCAATGGCAGTCTTCTGAGTGACGAAATTACTCCCCAGCAAAAGAGTCCGTCATATCAAACCTAATGCATCTCCCTCTCCGTGGTTGTCATTGGTCAGCCTGGCTCCACCACTGACCAGCCTTGGGACTTCAAAGTCGCTTAACCCCTTGGTCTTCAGTTTCCTTGTGTGCTAACAGAGGGAGATAATAGTATCTATCCCATTGGGGTTTTGGAGGCATAAACTTAGGTCACAGTAAGAGAGGGTAAATATTTGCTGCTCTTAATTTGTCACTGTTACTAAGCGTAATAGTCTCATAATCTTTGTGGGGAAGGAAGGCCAGAGCTAAATAAACCAACAGAATTCCTGCACCACAGGAAGGTGCTTACTTAAATCTGTTCACATCACGCAGGTGGGAAAGCTAATCGAGCTGTTGGCAGGCAAGGCCGGCGTGTTAGATGGCAGATTCCACTATGGCACCGCGTTTGGAGGCAGTAAAGTGAAAGATGTGTGTGAGGACCTCGTCCGCCACGGTTATAACTACTTAGGGAAAGACTACGTTACATCTGGCATCACAGGGTGAGTGTGTGTTTACACATCTTAAAGGAAAAGCATGATTTTATTAAAGTAAAAGTCTGATAAGACTTAAGAACCCTTAAAATATACAGCTGGACTTTTTAAAGAAATCTGAAACAAGAAAATCCAGGTTGGTGCTGGATGTGGCAGCTAAGCTCTGGTGGTCATGACTTTACAACATGTGTGTCTCACGTCAGCACTCTGTATACTGTTCCTGATGTTGTATGTGAATTATATCTCAGTTAAACTGGGGAACCGGAGAGAAGACAAGTTTGAATTTAGAAAACTAGGGCTTCCTGGGTGGCTCAGTGGTAAAGAATTTGCCTGCCAATGCAAGAGACACAGATTTGATCCCTGCTCGGGGAAGACCCCACATGCCTCGGAGCAACTAAGCCCACGTGCCACAACTATTGAGCCTGTGCTCTAGGTCCTGGAAGCTGCAGCTGCTGAGCCCTCGCGCCGCAGTTACTGAAGCCTGTGCTCTGCAATGAGAGAAGCCTGCCCACTGCAGGAAAGAGTAGCCCCTACCTGCTTGCTGCAACTAGAGAAAAGCCTACATAGCAACACAGATCCAGCACAGCCAAAAATATAAACAAATAAATAATTTTTTTTAATTAAAAAACTGGTAAATTCAGGAATGCTGTTTTGCTGAGGAGGTTCTCATTTAAAAAGTAGAAAAGATCTTATTTACTAGGATTACTACACAACTTTTAAACAACACATCAATTGTGTATAATACAAAGTCTCTTAACTGTTGACCTTTCTCTGTACTTCTATGATGAATTTCAGGTATTTTGTGCTCTGACAGATAGCCTGAGGCCTAATGTTTGCACATTGATTCTCCAACAGCGTGTTAAACACCTAAGTATATAACAGTGAACAGAATAGACATGGTCCCTGACCTGTGCATCTGACCATTGAGATTTGTTACTAGACATTAAAAGATAGAGATTACTTTCTCAAATGATCTACCCAGACTGTAATAATGTGAATTTCTTTAGGTGTATCATGGTTGAGATATTATAGAAAATCACATTACAGGAAAAAAGTGGTGGTCCATTTCAAAAATGATTCAGTGAAATAGCTAAGGTCCATTTCAAAAGAAAAGTTGTCATTGCTCAACTGATCGTTTTACGCTTTGCTTCTCATCCAGAAATAACGCAGTAGTTGACCAGAAGGTGTGCAGAACTGGTAACTCAATTTGGCGGACCTTCTGAACATAATTTTACTGGAAGATTTGAATGGGTTGTGCCCTGCTTCCTGTGAACAAAACTGTAGACTATGTCTACACCACCTTCTCCAGTGCCTCCAGCCAAGCCATTCATCTCAGTGGCAAAGTTTGAGAAACACTGTTTTAGCTTGTTAGTTGAAAGTTCCACACAGGACTTACAAACATATTCACCCACCAGCTTTCATCTCTTGTCGTATTTCTGAGCATAGTTAAGAGGAAAAATTGCATATGGCTTTATTCAGTTAATGATAGAATGGCATTAGGTGACAGAGTTCCAGAAATTCTACCATGAAGAGCCATACAGTGGAGAAATAGAATCATTTATTATTAAAAGCTGGAAAGAAAGGGGGTCATTGTGACCCCCTTGTACAAATAAGAAAACTGAGATAGAGAGATCATGCAATTACTTTGTGACAGGCTTAGGGTGAGAATAGTGTCTCCTGACACCCTGTCCATTGAGCCTTTCACTCTACTGTGTCTTCCAAGAGTCTGGCTGTACTTAAGCCAGCAGAATGGCTTGATAGATGCAAAAGTCTTTGCTAGTGGTGCGGAAAGCACTGTAAGATGTGTACCACGCAAGCAGGGGCAGGTGCTTTTGTGTCCTCTCTGCTGTGTCTTTTGTTTTCTTTGCTCTTTCCACTCTTGCATCAGGCTGTGGCCCAAAATTTACTTAGTAGGGAAAGCCCTGAATTTGAGTCACTGTACCACTCACCAGCTCTTATTTAGCCCTCTGTGCCTATTTCTTCATCTTAAACAGAGGGAAGACAGTCTCTCCCTCCCTGGACTGAGTTATGGATTAAGTCATGAGTTAGATGGAACATACTAGATGCTTCCTTTCTTTTGAGGAAGAAGTTCTGGGGCAGTTAAACATGTTTTTAAAGGCATCTTTCTGGCTGCTCTTGCTCCAAACTGAAGAAAAAAGCTTTCTACTGTCAAAGCATTTAAATATTCACTCTCTTTTGAAACTCTTAGTACACCTTTTCTAAAGGCTCATGAGTCAGCCATGTGACACATGTTGACCAAGTACCAGTTGTGTGCCAGGCAGAGTCATTAGTGCAGGGACCACAGTGACAAAGAGATGAAGTGCTTATCCTGCAGAGTTTACTTCTCCTGGGGAAAAGAGGCGATAATCAGGGAAATACCAAATGTATATTTTAATACCAAACAGTGACAAATACTCTGGACAAAATATAACCTAGGTGAGAGCTGAGACAGTGCCGTGGCACTGTGATGCTGGGGTGCAAGGAGGACCCCATCAGGGTGCATCTCTCTGAAGAGGTGGCATATTTGACAGAGCCACATGAGTACCTGGTGAAGAATGTTTCAGGCAGAGGGGACAGTGAGTGCAAAGGCCCTGAAGCAGACAGGCATGCTACATTTGAGGAGCAGTGAAGAAGCCAGTGTTGCTCAAGTAGAGTTGCATGGTGGGGAGAGGGAGTAGAAAATGAGTCAGGTGGACAGGAACCAGCTTGTGTTAGACCTTGTGGCCATGATACACAGTTTGGGTGATACAGATTCTGAATGTAATGGGAAACCACTGGGAATTTAGAGCAGAAGAATGACCTGCTGTGAGCTCTGTTTTAGAAGGAATCACTCTGGCTTATTGTGTAAAGAATATATTGATTGTTAAGAGATAAGAGTAGAAGCAGAGAGACAGATCAGAGGATTGTCTGCAGTGGTCCAGGCAAGAAAGGAAGGTGACTTGACAAGGGTGGCAACCGTGAAAGAGGGGTTGTCCTATATACACTCTTTCACAACCTGTTTACATTTTTTTCACTATTCTTTTTAATTGAATGAAAGACTCTTCATTTTATAGTGCTTTATGATTTTCAAAAGTTTCCCACATGGTTTCATATAATCCCATAATAACCCTTTTTCTCCTACCCCTATACTGCCCCTTTTGCTTCCCTTTCCCCACTGGTAACCAGTAGTTCGTTATTTATGAGTCTGGTTCTTTTTTGTTTTATTTACTAATTTGCTATAATTTTTAGATTCCACATATAAGTGACATCATATGGTATTAGACTTTCTCTGGCTTTTTCACTTAGCATAAGGCCCTGCAAGTTCACCTATGTTGCTGCAAACGGCAAAATGTCATTCTTCTTTATGCCTGAGTAGCGTTCCATCATATAGATATACCACATCTTCTTTATCCACTCATCTGTTGATGGACACTTAAGATTGCTTCCATACCTTGGTGATTGTAAATAATTTTTAAATGTTGTATGGAAACACAAAAGACCCCAAAGAGCCAAAACAATCTTGAGAAAGAAGAGTAGAGCTGGAGGAATCACTCTCCCTAACTTCAGACTGTACTACAAAGCTATAGTAATCAAAACAGGATGGTACTGGCATAAAAACAAACAGATCAATGGAACAGGATAGAAATCCCAGAAATAAGCCCACACACTATGGTTAATTAATCTGTGACAAAGGAGGCAAGAATATACGGTGGAGAAAAGACAGTCTTTTCAATACGTGGTGCTGGGAAAACTGGACAGCTACATGTAAAAGAATGAAATTAGAACAAACTCTAACACCATACACAAAAACAAACTTAAAATGGATGAAAGACTGAAATGCAGGACTAGATACTATAAAACTTCAAGAAAAAAACATAGGCAGAATACTCTTTGACATAAATTGCAGCAATATTTTTTTTATCCATCTCCTAAAGCAAAGGATACAAAAGCAAAAATAAGCAAATAGGACCTAATTAAACTGAAAAGCTTTTGCACAGCAAAAGAAACATCAATAAAACAAAAAGATAATCTAATGCATGGGAGAAGATATTTGCAAATGATAAGACTGAAAAGTGGATGGGGTTAATATCCAATACATAAAAACAGCTCATATGGCTCAACATTAAAAAAACAACCTAATTAAGAACTGGATAGAAGAACTGAATAGACTTTCTCCAAAGAGGACATGCAGATGGCCAACAGGCACATGAAAAGATATTCAGCATTGCTAGTTATCGGAAATGCAGATCAAAACCACAATGAGATACCACCTCACACCTGTCAGAATGGCTATCATCAAAAAGAACAAAAATAACAAATGTTGGAGAGGATGTGGAGAAAAGGGACCCCTTGTACACTGTTGGTGGGAATGTAAATTGGTGCAGCCACTGTGAAAACAGTATGGAGATTTCTGAAAAAGCAAAAAATAAAAACTACCATATGACTCAGGAATTCCATTCCAGGTTGTATATCCAAAAAACCAAAAACCCTAATTTGAAGAGATACATGCACACAGTGTTCATAAATTTTTATTTATAATCAAACAGTATATCTTTTATTGCATCTGTGGTACTTTTCTATTTTCAGTTCTAGCATTTTGTTTACTGCAGTCTGAAAGTCACTCTCTTGCCCATTCATTCAGTCATAAACTCATTCAAAAAACAGATTAGGACCTGCCAGTGATGATTCCTAAAAAAGGTTGTCTCTTGTGAGCCCAGACTTAGTTCCTTAACCTAAAACTCTGGCCTTTCTTGCAGTGAGCCCTTGGAAGCGTACATCTATTTTGGCCCTGTGTACTATCAGAAACTGAAACATATGGTGCTTGATAAGATGCATGCCCGGGCCCGGGGACCACGAGCTGTCCTTACCAGGTAAGAGAAGAGCATTTATAATGTAGTCAAGTCCACGTTGCATTTCTTGGATGTAGCAGTAGGCAGATGTCAAAATTTAGGGTGTTAGGTAGGCATCAACAAAATTCACATGTCTGATTAAAGTGAGAAAATAGCCACCAATTGAAAATCAGTTCATAGGTAAGCAAACCCATGGAAGGTCTTGCCAGTAATCTCCTAACAAAGTCATTTATCCTGTACCAGTTGGGGCTTGGGTCCCTAACCTTTTAAAGTATTCTCAAGCCCAGCAGATACGTAAACCACAGGAAGTCCATTTAGGGGGCCAGTTCTCACACAAGAAGGAACGGCCTGAGTGGGACACACACAACCTTCCCAGTCTCTGGGGAACCTCCCATCTGGCTCAGAACTCCATCCTTCCGGGGGATTCCTGATCTATTCCAAGTTTTATAGAAAACTCTCTGCTTCTTCCCATGTTTAATTTATATCTTGGTAGTAAAGCTCCTCTCTGGAGCCCTGGCAGTAGCTATTGGGGACCCAGGTTTCTTCCATAGTGTGTTCTGCTTAGTTTTTCTATTTTTATTTTTATTTTTTTTTCTTTTTAGTTTTTCTATTTTTAAATAACAGAGAACTGAGACATCTTTGAAAATACTCAAAAGACTTTCTCCCCTGATTTGACGACTATACAGTGCTGATAATGATGATAGTGATGGCGATAGTAATGCTAACACTGCTGTTTTATGTGATTATATTTTAACTTAACTGTTATATCACAGAAGCTTGTGTAATTATTATTTCCATCTAATAATAATATTAGCAGCCACTCGGGTTACGTCTGTTCTCATTGAAGGCTCTTTGGGCTAGATTGTCTTACATGCATTTTTACAAATGAGACTGAGAGGCTGAGCAGCATGCTTTTGGTCACTGTCTACAAGCAGTTTGACAAATACCATACAATATCACTTACATGTGGAATCTAGAAAAATGGTATAGATGGGCTTATTTACAAAGCAGAAACAGAGTCATAGATGTAGAGAACAAATTTATGGATACCAAGGAAGGAGAGGGTGGGATGAATTGGGAGATTGGGATTGTATAAAATAGATAACTAATGAGAACCTACTGTATCACACAAGGATCTCTATTCAGTGATCTGTAGTGACCTAACTGGGAAGGAAATCCGAAAACAAGTGGATATAGGTATATATATAGCTGATTCACTTTGCTGTACAGCAGAAACTAACACAACACTATAAAGCAACTATACACCAATAGGAAATTAATTTTAAAAAATAGAAGCAGTTTGAATCCAGGTGAGCCCTGCTCTGTAGCCTGTGCTTTTAGCCAGCATGTGATGCTGCCTCTTTGTTTAGTACAAACACATTTGTCTGACTTGTTCCAAAGGCAACCCACTGAAGGTCGATCTCGCGATGGTGGTTTGCGTCTTGGAGAAATGGAACGTGACTGTTTAATCGGTTATGGAGCCAGTATGCTTTTACTAGAGAGACTAATGATTTCAAGTGACGCCTTTGAGGTTGATGTCTGTGGGCAATGCGGACTTCTGGGGTACTCCGGCTGGTAAGTGGATACCACATGTCTCTCGCACCGCATCCCTCGCCTCTTAAATCACAGCTCAGTGTTTCACCCTGCATCTTCCCCACATATTCTGCAGCCTTCCCTATCCAGGCATTCCGGAATTCAGGATTCTGTATGTACATGCTTAGTTTGTCTGCCTGATGTTCTGCTCTCTACGACCACTACAGTTTAAACTCCCAAGGAGACTTTGTCTTCTTTTTAATGTTATCTCAAGTACCTTTTATAACACTGCTGCTGCTACTGCTAAATCAGTCGTGTCCGACTCTGTGCGACCCCATAGACGGCAGCCCACCAGGCTCCCCCGTCCCCACGATTCTATAGGCAAGAACACTGGAGTGAGTTGCCATTTCCTTCTCCAATGCAAGAAAGTGAAAATGAAGTCGCTCAGTGGTGTCCGACTCTTAGCGACCCCATGGACTACAGCCCACCAGTATCCTCCATCCATGGGATTTTCCAGGCAAGAGTACTAGAGTGGGGTGCCATCGCCTTCTCTGTTTTTATAATACTATTCATCTGTAAATACTAGCAGATTCAGAATTATAGCATATTTTAACTAGTATCCTTCAATAGAAGACCGTGTCAAATGCCCTTGTTTAACCTCAAACCCAAAGAACCAGGTATGTTGCCCCAGCTCTTATAGCAAATTGGTGGCAGAGCCTGGACCTTGTCTGTACCCTCTCTGCTTTACATTTGGCCTGTGAATTCCCTGAAGTCAGAGACCACGTCTGTCTCGGTTTTTCACTCAACAAACGTTGAGTAAGAATCAGCTACATGCCAGACACTGTTCTAGGCCCCAGAGTTATAGTGGTGAATAGGACAGATGAATGGCTGCTCACAGGGAGCTTGTCTTCTAGCTCATTCTAACTCCACCTCTACTTCTCCAGCCTGGGACCTTTTTGATGCTAAATCAAATATAATTGCTTAGGATTATCCATAGATAAATTGCATAATTCATAAACTTTGTAATTTCTGTGTTGAGTTCAGTACACAGGCCAGTTAAAAGATGATACTCCGTATTTTTTGTTTGTGCTTGTTTTCCTCCTTATACTGGTTCTACTCCACCACTGAAGAGCAGCTGCTCTCCTTAGGTTAGTCATGATCCAGAGCCCTGAAATACCCCTGCAGGCAGGAGAACCAGCAGTTCCCTGGTGTTTACTCACTCTTCTGCCAGAGATGAGGTCTAGCAGGGTATAAGGCAGATGCTGTGGGACAGGAAATAGCCTCAACTCCCTCACCCACCCTCGCAGAGCCCCTTCCCCCACTGAGTCCCCCTTCAGAGCCTCCTTCCAGAGAGAACCCCAACTTTTTGCCATCTGTCGCTGCCAGTTTCTTGGTGAATGAAAGCAAATCAAGAGTTGGAATGAGTGAACTTCTTTGAACACAGTGTATATACCTTGCTAGTTACACGACAAAACCCTTTAGCCAGTTAATGATTTTTTTTTTTTTTTGGTGTAAAATAGTTGAGAAGGAGTCGTCTGTTTCTTCTTATCTGTGAAGAAATCATTTCATATTAAAAACCCAACACAAGAGGTGGCTGTTTGCACTTTGTTCCTTTCACACGATGGCAGAGAGGAGGCGACAGTATTCTAAGCATAAGCCTGGGCATTGCTTTATCAGTGACATGAGGGGGGTTTCAATTCTGAGATGTCTGTTTGTCTTTTGAAATGCATATTGAGTTTGCTTTTTATTGTTCTGGCTGTGTAACACACCAACAAAATGTGTAATAGCAAGATGCCTGGAACTAGTTTTACTATGCTTAAGTCTTCTAATTTGGTGCAAGGATTTTTTTTTTATAAGCTTAAACTACAAGCACGTATTTCTCATATATATGGAGGCAGGGAAGTTCAAGATCAAGGTATCAGCAGATGTGCTGTCTGGAGAAGGCCTACCTCCTGGCTCGTAGACAGCCATCCTCTGGCGCAAGGATCTCAAAGTAATTTATTTTGAAAAGATGGTGCAGAGGAATCATTTTATTAAGAACAGGGATCATGAGACTTCAGAGTTTCCTTTTCTTCTCCATTCTCCCCACATTCCCTCCTGTGCCTCCCACTCAAAGAAGAAAGAGAGTGTGTGTGTGACAGGGAAGAGAAAGAGCAAAAAAGAACGGAAGCAGTAGATGAGCTTCATTCACATACTTTGAAAACCTTCCCCTGTCTTCCGCTGAATACTCGGGGAAACTCACATAAGCTGTGGCTGATATCCTCGTTCTTCTGTTAAATTCTCATCTCCTTTGCTGCTGATCGTTTGTTTGATGGCAGTGCCTGATTTTGAAGCTCATGTGTTCAATGTGTATTGTATTTGAAATCCCTTGAAAGAGGACTAACTCAGGTTATACAGTTTAAGGGTCTTTACTGTAATTAAACAGACATAGATATGCATAGGTCTGATTTTGAGTAGCCTGCTTACAGACCACTCAACCCTTGTGTCCAACATAAAAAAATAAAATCCTTACCCACTCTGGGAGTCTGGCACCCTCCTTGCGCTGCTTCCTAGCAGAGGGGCCTAATGATGCTGTCATTTTCCCGTCCTTACCTGATCAGGCGCGCTGGGTTGTGTGGGAGGGAGCACGGGGCATTTGTTGGAGGAAGTCGCTCTTTAATGAACAGCACAATGGAGGCTGAGTAATTAGAGCAGTTCAGAACCTTGAAACTGGCCTTTTGTCAGTGATTTGCACATTAGTAAGGCATTGCTATGGGGATGTTTACAGCAAGACTGTTGTTCTGCAGAAGACACGGAGGGCGTAAGTCACAAAAGAGAGGAAAACTGCCGAGAAAAGAAAATCCCTATTCGGATAATTAGCTCGTAGAGGATATTTTACTGGACAGTCATTCCTCATGTGAAGCCACAGCCTCCTTCCACTGCCTTCGCCTTAAAAAATCAGTTTCTTTTCTTGTTGTTTGGGTCAAGTCTCTTCCTTTGGAACTCTTTCAGAAATAGGGTAAAACATTATATATTTTTATTTATGTGTGTTTTATCTGTATATATGTGTATGTTTTATCTGTATATATTTATGCATGTATGTATGCACTGGAACATCTTAAATGATGAGAAATATTTAATAATAGAGAAGATTAGTGGACTTTCTGGATTATGAATCAGCACATATGGAAACTTTAAACAGATGAGCTTGGATTGAAGTCACAGGATAATGTACTGGTCAGGAGAATCAGCAAGACATTCCCCCAGTTAAATCCATTTCTCCAGTTTAGTTAAAGCATGAACATGATTCCTGAATAAATTAGATCAACCCAGGCACATTTAAAAACATAATTCATAAACTGTAATGCATTAAGGAGGTCTTTAGGTAGTCTTTTAGGAAAAAGTCATCCATAATGTTCCTATTATTAGTGTTGATGGAATCAGATCTCCACAGTGCTTGTTAAGGTCTCTGCAGGTCCCCTGGTGGGGACCTGGGCATGGGTCCATCGTGGCTTGTCCTTTTTCCCTCCACCTCTCCTTGTAAAGTTCATATCTGCATAGTCACCCACCATCTTGTTCAAATTCTCAGCCTTAATGCTTTTCTAAAATTAATAAAGCTTTATTTTACTGATGGCAAAAATGACCCCTGAATATTTTTATTATATTCATTTGTAAAAAATACATATATATAGAAAAAATTGTCACGTTTGTGACAATACAAATTCCTGCCACCCACAGATGACCACTGTCAACATTTTAGTGACCCTTTGGGGACATTTCTGTTTGCCAGTTGTTCTGTGGTTTAGTTGCTAAGTCATGTCCAACTCATGGACTGTAGCCCACCAGTCTCCTCTGTCCATGGGATTCTCTAGGCAAGAACACTGGAGTGGGTTGCCATTTCCTTCTCCCAATAGTCTGTACCCTTTTTTACTTTAAATCATGAACCCCTTTGAGATTCTGATAATAGCATAAAAAGAAAATTATATACACCAGAAAATCTGGTTACAGATGATTTTGAAAGCTTCATACATTTACTGAAACCCATCTGAGAACCCCCCCATGTAATCACACTGTTGAGTAGACTGCTTTTTCACTCCACACTGTGTCCTGATCACCTTTACATTTCACTAATCTGGATCTGGCTGCACAGGGTTCTTCTGCATAAATGTCCTGTAATCACAGAACCAGTAATTTATTGGACATGTGAGTTCTAGCTTTATGCCGTTATAACCAGTTTGACCATGAACATTCTTGTGCCACTTTTGTGCTTACTCAGTGAAATGACACACACCTCTACATGTTTAACACACGTTGTCTTACTGCTCTGTTCTGCCCATCACTAAGGAATCTCCATCACTAAGGAATCTCCCTCCAGCCCCCAGTCAGCACTGACTCTTCTAAGCCATGGTTGCTGTCCCTCCTACATTCATTTTGCACCCTGTTAGCTGGGAGGATCCAGTTTTCTACCTGTTAAGTTTCAGGATATATACTGGAAATCTATTGTCCCAGGTACCCCAGACCCTTGAGATACAGGGTGAGGTCCTATTCTGGTCTGAAACCTAAGAGAATAACTCAGCTGCTCTCCTGGGACCCTTCTTCCGTTGTAGCCATTGATTAAGATCTAGGTTCAGTTCACTGGCTTTTCCTGAAGGAAGAGAAAAGAAAACTAATTGAAAGAGCAGATACGTTGGCTCGGAGCAGGTGCTGTTGTGAGGATAAAGTGGGAATACATGAACACACACAGGAATCAGTGCATTGTGAGCGCAGTGGCCTCCAGGACTAAGGGAAATATCTATGCTTGAAGAGCACTGGAAAAATAAGTAGCATGTGACTGACACCACCTTCCTGTATGAAAGTCTTCTCTTGCCCATCACACTTCAAGCATTTCAGTGACAGAAAGCAAATTGAGCATCTTGTCTAGAATTGTATAGAGCAGTAGTAGCTTTTCAACTACAGGGATAGGGACTAAATTGTTTTGAAATTCTTTCAACAACAAAGACTAAATCTGAGTTACTTTCAGATAGTTCAGATTTCTGGGCCTCATTCAAAACAAGTGTATAGGCAGATATTTTGCATTTTAAAGAGAAAGGTCTAGAAGTGTGGATGCAACTGATTAAAAGTACGTGCTTTTAAAACTGGGGGAGTGGTATTTGGTTTGTTTTTTTCTTTTCCTGCCTTGGATGCTTCTTTTTATTCCACGGGTGTACACATACATATTTGAAGAAGGAAATGGCAACCCACCCTAGTATTCTTGCCCAGAGAATTTGATGGATAGAGGAGCCTGGCGGGCTATAGTCCATGGGGTCACAGAGAGTCAGACACCACTGAGTGACTCACTTTCACTTTCATACATAGTTATTTGATAGTGTGAATGAACACGAGGACTAGGAAACGAGGGAATTCAATAGGATGGTCGTGGAATGGGCAGAGCGCATCTTCCCTTCCTTCGCGCTGCCTCCGCCCGAGTTGCTGTCCCTCTAACACAGCTGACTTGGTTTCAGGTGCCACTTCTGCAAGTCGTCCTGCCACGTGTCCTCCCTGCGCATCCCGTACGCCTGCAAGCTGCTCTTCCAGGAGCTGCAGTCCATGAACATCATCCCCAGACTGAAACTGTCCAAGTACAACGAGTAAGGATGGCGGATGGTTATTTAAAAAGAACGGTCGATATGTCCAACGCAGTGGAAAGCGGAAGAGATGAGGACCACCTGTACTCTGGGGTGTTCAAACATCCTTTGAATTGTTCTCTCTCTCAAAAAAAACAAACCACATAATTGATGGAGAGGCTTTTTATACGTTGGGAGACTTGGCTGAGCAACCTCCATCAACGAGCCTCATGCCACGAGAGAGGTGCCAATGATACAGACTCTAGTGAAGTCTCTTGTCCATGTACCAAATGTGATTCACAAGTGGATGTGAACTAAAGGATAAGGTTTTATTTATGGCCTGGTATCTTGAAATTTACTCATTAGAAAGACCTTCCTCCTTAAGAAAATAATGTTTAGGGTCAAAGAAAACTCAAGATTCTTAGGAAACAGGAAGAATCTGTTTGAGTTGGTTGACTCCTTTGTCTGGGAGTCTGTTCTGAGCTGTGTCTATAGGAAAACAACAGCAGGAAGCTGAGAGGATAAGCAGGGTCTTTCTTGTCCGGTGCAGTGAGGGGATAAATTTTCCCAACAATTGAATCTTGTCTTTATACACCCAACTTTTTAATTCTATTAATAAATGTCTTCCTAAGGTACTCTCAAGTTTACCAAGGATGTCACCTTGTCTTAAGGACTAACTGCTACTCTTCTGAACCGCCATGATCATATGCAGTAACATTTGTTGAGTATCTGAAAATAATTCCATGGATGCTTTGTTAAGTTTTCCATCCCTTCCATTCCTGCCAGGATGTTTAGCTGTTCATTTGGTTTTTAATCGGACAGCACTCTTCATCCGATTCTATAATAGGTTGTTCTTAATTGCTCTGCCCTGAAGCCAGATAAATATTTGTGTTAGGGATTATTTGTAAGTCAGAAAACCTTTGAGTAATGGTCTAAGGCCAGGTCCCCAGCGTGTCACATTCAGCTTGTGCCACGGAATATTAATAGGTGTTCTAGAATCAAGGTCCAGTGTCAATTAAGGTTGAGAAACAGAGTGTATCCACGTAAAACTACCACAGACTTGTTCAGAGGCTTTACCAAGCTACTGTGCTGGGACCTCTGAGAGAGGGAGCCAGGCTAGTCACTGATATTTGAAGCCAACCTCAACAGTCTCACTCAGGTCCTGAGGTTTCTCAGGATGGACTGCTGGGGAGCAGACCTTCTCCAGCTGTCTCCACATGTCTCTGTTCCCTTCAGGGACGGGTAGGATTTACAAAGGCAGAGGGGTTTGCACACCCAGATCTCTTGCTTCAGCTGGTGGTTCCTTCTTTGCATCTGGCTTTGTTGTTCTCAAGAGTGTTGGTGCCTGAAGATGACTCTACTAGATGGGATGTGTATGTCCTGCATTTCGTGGGCCGTATAAGGAGCTTTGTACGGTAACTTTTGACTATTTCCTGCTACATGACAACTCACTATCAACTCTGCTAAAGATGCCGTAGCCCTGCCCCGTGAGGCATGCCATGACAGTGACCCCTGGGAGGAGCTGCCAGCATGCAGAGTGCTGGCACGGGGGCTTCATCACATTCCCGTTGTGAGACCCTGTACTGAGGATAGAAGGGGCAGGACACGACTGCTGCCCCAAGGGGCTCAGAGCCCAGTGGGGGAGACCAGATGCCACTAGTCATGGGACACTGCCCGTCAACCAGTGCTGAGGCTTAACCCAGCAGTGCTGAGGGTTAGCTGTGCTCTGAAGTTTCCGAAACAGCCCAAGAAGCTGAAGCTGCAACTGGCTGACTCACCCTGCACCCCACCACTGATGGGGAACAGTAGGGGCCTGGAGACCAGGGTTCCTGGTTTGGAGGGCTCACTTTGGGTTGCATCCAGGATTCTTATTTTTCTGGGGTTTTTTTTTGAAATTTTTTTATTGTGAAATTCACATACTATTTTATGTGCTATTTATTTATTTATATTTTATGTGCTATTTTAACCAATAACTGTACAGTTCAGGGGCACTAAGTACATTCACATTGTGCAACTCTGAGCATCATCCACAGGATTCTATTTTTCAGTCACTAAATGTGACAGGTTTTTGTTTTTTTTTTAATTCAAGTGCCACTGAGTATTTGAATTCTTAAACTTCTTTTTTCAAAAACAGTTCAGTCAGTTCTGAAGGGAATTTGGCTAGGAAGTTCCCAGTTCTCCAAGTTAACAAAGATCTAGAAAGTATGGGTTCCAAACTGAGACCTCCTTAGAGCAAAAAATTGTGTCAGGTTGGTAATTTCAAAAACCAGCAGATACGCCATTTGAATAACTAGTTGACTGAATAATATTTTGATGAAAAGAACCCAGAATTGATATGAGCTCCACTACAGCTTTATTTCGGAGAAGGCAATGGCACCCCACTCCAGTACTCTTGCCTGGAAAATCCCATGGACGGAGGAGCCTGGTGAGCTGCAAAGAGTCGGACACGACTGAGCGACTTCACTTTCACTTTTCACTTTCCTGCATTGGAGAAGGAAATGGCAACCCACTCCAGTGTTCTTGCCTGGAGAATCCCAGGGACGGGGGAGCCTGGTGGGCTGCCGTCTATGGGGTCCCACAGAGTCAGACACGACTGACGCAACTTAGCAGCCGCAGCAGCAACAGCTTTATTTTGTAAGTTCCTTATTTTAAAAAATGACCATTTAGATTTCCATTTCCAGGAATGATAAATAACCTTTTGCAGGCCACTCTCAAAGTGCCTTTTTCCCTCTGGGCTTTGCCAGGCTGAAATTGGCTCAAGGATGAAAGGCTAAAAAGCCAGGCCAAAGCCACTGCAAGACTGCACCCCTTTCCCGAGCTTTGGTGAGTCCAAGGGCTGGGGAGACAAAACTGTGGGCTCAGTATGGCCAAGAGGACAGGCCTAGAAAGGCCAAGATCCCAAATAGAAAGCAAGCTTCCTGAGGTGAACCCAGCTTCTCTACCACTTTTCCCCTCGTAGTAGGCGGCTCTGGATGCCGCAGACTGGGCGGTTACACAATAGACATTTATTTTCTCACAGTTCTGGAGATTCAGAGTCCAGGATCAAGGTGCTGACAGGTTTGGTCTCTGGTGCGGACTCTTGTTTCTTCCTGGCTGCAGACAGCTGCCTCTCACTGTGTCCTCACGTGGCCTTTCTTCTGTGTGTGTGAGGAGAATGAGTGAGCTCTGGGTCTCCTCTGTTTCAAAGAACACCTGTGACGTCATTTAACGTTAATTACTTCCTTAAAGGCCCTGTCTGCAAATAAAGCCACATTGGGAGTTGGGGCTTCAACACAGGAATTTTGGAGAGGCACAGTTCAGTCCATCATACCCATCAAGGCATTTGCCAGCTCCTAACAGCACTGGCTGGCCTGCTCGCAGTGTCTTTTAAAGCTGAACATGCTCAGCCGTCCCGTTCCTGGATGTGTGTGCCCATCAGAAGTGTGTGTGTGTCTTATCAGTAGGCAGGAGCAGAAATGCTTCTAATAGCACTGATGTAGTAGCCCTGACATAAATAACCCCTGCCTATTAACAATGTGATATAGAAGGAAATGACAGCCCACTCCAGTGTACTTGCCCTGCGAAATCCCAGGGACAGAGGAGCCTGGCGGGCTACAGCCCATGGGGTCAAAAAGAGTCAGACATGACTGAGCAACAACTACTACTACTACTAATGATGAAATAGATCTGTTATAGCATGTTTGCAAGTGGAACACTATATAGTGATGAAAAGCCTCACACAGATCACAGATAATCTCACAGCGGTAATAGTGGGTTAAAAAAAAAGCTAAATACAAAAGAATACACACTGTATTGATTCCATTTAAATTCAAAAATAAGCAAAACTAACGTATGATCTAAGAAATCTTGATAACAGTTCCTGTGCTGAGTGGGGTGGCTGGTGACTATGTAGTACAAGGGGCTTCTAGGGTGCTGGCTGTATTTTTTTTTTTTTTTTTTTGTACCTAAGTTGGTTATATGGGTGTTTATGAACATACACTGAGCTACATACACAGGATTTTTCACTTTTCTGAATACACGTTATACTTCAACAAGTTAAGTTTTTAAAAAGAACACAGATTCTAAACCTGTTGTTCAGCCTCTTCATCCAATGGCTTTGTCACCCCAACTATCATATGTTATCTTTGCTTTAGTTTATCCATTTTCAAAACGGGAAAAAGTAACAAAACTGACAGCCAGGGCCCCTTTTCAAGGTTAAATGAGATAATATGTCTAAATGACTCAGCACAGTGCCTGGCGCGTGACAGGCACACAGTGAGAGTGTTCAGACTCCTCACTTGCACCGCTGCCAGGACTGGCCTCATCAGGAAAGGGTCAGGAAAAGTAAGCCCCTGGTTTCCTTTGGAAGAAAGAGTATAGGAACCAGGGCCAAGGGCAGAGACTGGAGGGTTCTACCAAAGCTGTTTGTGAAAGCTGCCCTGGTTCACGGTGATGAGGGGGAAGGAGGGTGGTGGGATTAAAGAACACACTTCCATGGAACAACCATTTTATCGCTGACATCAAAGTGAGGCCTGTCGTCGGCGTGGGAGCCCACAGAACCAGATCTCAAAACACTTCCATGTGCGGAGAGTCTAGTCAAGGCGGAGAGGGGCTTGATTGGGTGCTATATATTAGGATAGTTTTCAGCTGCTTCAGAGCGTTTGGGGCCAACACCTTCATTTGCGGTAATGAGTCGCATGAGAGGGAGCACAGGAGGGCTGGTGGCTGAGCCCATCCGCAGCTCGCCCGGCTGAGGATAGAGCAGCCAGGTTCCCAGAGGCCTGTAAGTGATTCCTTTGTGAGACGGATGTTCAGAAAAGTGACTGTAAAAGTAGCACCTCTTTACCGTCCATATTTACTCCATATGTGTCTTGAAAACAGCTTATTTCATTTGCTGACTAAAAGTTGGACTTTTACTACATCAGCCCCACGGGGCCAAGGTTGGTGGGAAATTACTGTCAAGCCTTTAAAGAGGCCATTTCAAACGGGAGGAAGAAAATCAGCGGTGGCAATCCAGAAGTATATATACTCTCTGTTATCGAAGCCAAGCTACCAATTTGGATTTCAGACATGGGCTCCAGAAGCAATTAAGAGATTTGTTGCAGCAAATCAAATTTATTGTGATCAGGATATCATGGCAGACATTCTCAGGACAACCTGAAACTCACATTCTTTATTCAGGTCTAAAATCTCAGACCAAAGTCCGAGGACTTAAAGTGTTTTTCAAATCCGGGTAATAGATCTCATTCCATACATAATAAATTTTAGGTCTGGTAACTCCCGATCATCCATGTTAATGAAGGCAAGGAGTAGTGTGAATAAATTAAAACAGATGATGGATCCAAAATCTTTTGTATGAGATGCTGGGGTGACGTTTACATTTGCATTTTTCATACAGTTTGTTTGGAGATTAGGACATTTACTGCGTGTTAAATAGGGACTCCTATTAACACTGTCTTTGAAGACACTGGAATAATAATAATGATAATACCATTTATGGTTAAGTAATGATAACTGCTGTTTGGAGTGGGGCAGGTAGCCTGACTCAAAGTGTGGTCCCTGGACCAGTAGAGGCATCAATGTCACCTGGGAACTTGTTAGGAATTTGGGTGTAACACAGAGGTCTGTGGGGCTTCCCAGGTGGGGCTAGTGACAAAGAACCTGCTTGCTGATACAGGAGATGTGAGACACGAGTTCGATCCCTGGGTCAGGGAGATACCCTGGAGAAGGGCATGGCAATCCACTCCAGTATTCTTGCCTGGACAATCCCATAGACAGAGGAGCCTGGCGGACTACAGTCCACGGGGTTGCAAGGAGTCAGACATGACTGAAACGACTTAGCACACATGCACAGCAGTCTATGGATTGATGAACAAAAGCCCGCTGCTGCTGCTGCTGCTGCGAAGTAGCTTCAGTCGTGTCCAACTCTGTGTGACCCCATAGACGGCAGCCCACCAGGCTGCCCCGTCCCTGGAATTCTCCAGGCAAGAACACTGGAGTGGGTTGCCATTTCCTTCTCCAATGCATGAAAGTTAAAAGTGAAAGTGAAATCGCTCAGTCGTGTCCGACTCTTAGCGACCGCATGGACTGCAGCCCACCAGGCTCCTCCATCCATGGGATTTTCCAGGCAAGAGTACTGGAGTGGGGTGCCATTGCCTTCTCCCAAAAGCCCTCTAGGTGGTTCCAATGCAGTCTAAACGTTGAGACCCACTGTTGCAAGCTGTGTGAAGAGGTTTGGATTCCATCCTCTCTTAGAACCAGCCTTTGGATTTTTAGGGGTGCCAAAGAAGGCACACATTGAAAACTAGCCCCCCACTCTCTCTCCTGTGATGTGACTTCCCCTTAAGAAGCAGATTGGCGGGGCCACTCCTCCCACAGGGCTCCAGCCCTCCCTTCCAACACCCTCCTGCGCCCCACCCCCACCCCCTGCTGATGGAGAGGAAATTACTCATTAAAGGCCAGATTTATGCAGGAAAAAACAACTCTTGAGCAACCTAGGATGCTGCTGTCTCTTGTGCTGACCGGTTTCTGACTCTCCAGCCCTGAGGTTCCCCTTTCTCCTGCAGCTTCTTTCCACTCAGTCCAGATCTGCCTGCCAGCCCCACAGACACACCCACGTCCAAGGTGGCTGTTTTCTCTCCAGAATACTCCAGTTTCTGTCTCTATTCCTGCTGGGCGTTTCAGTGTACTGTCCAGGTGCTCCCGGGGTACCACAGTGTCATCTCTCCCAAAGCAAAGCTCAAAGTCAGCGGAGATGCGCTGGGTGCCCCACAGCTTCTGTGGGCCCCGCAGGGCTATTTTGGAGCTGTGATTTTCCTATTCTTTCCAGGTGCTGAACCTGTAGGCTTGGGTGAGGGAACACCAGAGCCACTAGTGACCTTGGAGCTCCTGCCTGAACAGGCATCGGCAGTGGTGTTACCAGTAAGGAGGGAGAGAGCAAGCAGAACACTCTGCCCTTCCTGCACTATGCGTGTGAGCCCAGCAGAGGTGACGCCCTGCCCTGCGCTTCCCATCTGTCTCATAGAGTAATCTACCTGCCTGCCTGCCTCCTCCACCCGACCTGGGCTTGGTTCAGGAGTGAGAATAGTGGCTACCGCACAGGTTTGGGGTGAGATGGGTTAATTCAAGTGAACAGCACCTGAAAGTGAAAGGGTTAGTCACTTAGTCATGTCCTACTACTTTCTGTGACCCCATGGACTGTATAGCCCGCCAGGCTTCTCTGTCCATGGAATTCTCCAGGTAAGAATACTGGAGTGGGTAACCATTCCCTTCTCCTGGAGATCTTCCTGACCCAAGGATCGAACCTGGGTCTCCTGCATCGTGGGCAAATTCTTTACCTCCTGAGCCACCAAGGAAATCCCTCCGCCCCCCAACCCCGCCCCGGTAAACATTCAATAGAGGTTAGCTTTCCTCTCCCCATATGTGTAAACATCAAACTAGATCAGTTTCTCAACCTCAGCACTACTGACATTTTGAACCAAATAATTTTGTGTGTGGGGAGGGGGGTGCGGTGCTGACCTGTGCCCTGGAGGGCATTGAGCAGCACCTCGGGCTTCTACCCACTAGATGCCAGTAGCTTCCCCCTAGTCTTGATGATCAAGCATGTCTCCAGACAGGGCAGATGAAAGCGGTTTACATGACAAAGCAGACGAAAACAGTTTCAGACCGCAGTTGTATGGCTTGGCCCTCAGACGGGCAGCTCATATGCCTCTGGAAAATGGAGTGACTATACTAACAAATGTTAACCCGAACCACAAAGCCCTTGTCTTGTCTCCAATGTACCCGTCGTAAATGACATCAGATAAAACACGTCAATCATGTTGGTCATTAATTGTTTCATTCCTATTGTAAAATGTGCTTTTATGTATCTGCTGATAATGTTACAGATACTAAAAAAAATAAGATTAGTTATAATTTACATTTCTATTCACATCTGCCCGCAGCCTGACGTTTTAGATTTCGCCTATTTTTTGTTTTTGTCAAAGATGGGTGCTGATTCTCATCTTTTATCCAGGCAAACCTCAGCTTTGCATCTGCCTGCCATGTGGCAGGGACTCTTTAGCCCCCCATCTACTCCAAAGCCAAAGACTGCCCTTCCTTTGAATAGTCCTGTGGGAGTAAACGGGGTCCTGGCCATCCCAGCAAGCCAGAGTCCCGCCTGCACTGGAAGGTGACAGTCCTGGGGCGAGGGCTCTGGAATCTCAGCAGCAGCAGCTGTCTTTCTGAATTCCTAGAAATTTTCCTTCATTGTTACTCTGGGTCTTGCGTGTCCCATGTAGGTCTCCAATCTTTCAGAAACTGAAATTTATCAACGTCAGGCCAGAAAATGAAACACGAGGCTCTTTGTGATCTATTACCTGCTCTCCCTACCAGGAGAGTTACTCTGATTACCTTCCTCAGTGTCAGATGTTACAAAAATCTAGGAGTGAACATTTGCAGAGATTGAGACAGCCATGGTTCTGATTGCACAGATGTTGTAAGACCTTTCTCTTTTCAATAAAATCAGGGATGCCAGTACCACCCATGTGCTTCTTTTCTGTGTCTGCATCCCTTTGGCAGCTCTCTAATTAATCATGGCAGTCCACCCTGCTTAAACCTGAATTCGGCCTCAGACCTACGGAGCTCAGACCGCCAGCCCCCACCAGTTGGTAGGCCAGGACCATGGTTGGGAGCTAGGATGCTGCATTCACACTGCCCACCTTCAAATCCTGGCTCACCACCTACTAGCTGAATGATCTTGGGCAAATTATTTTGCCTCAATTTCCTCATCTGCAAAATGAAGTGAAAGTGGCTCAATCGTGTCCGACTCTTTGTGGCCCCATGGACTATATAGGGGTCACATTCTCCAGGCCAGAATACTGGAGCAGGTAGGCCTTTCCCTTCTCCAGAGGATCTTCCCAACCCAGGGATCGAACCCAGATCTCCCACATTGCAGGCAGATTCTTTATAGTTGAGCCACAAGGGAAGCCCAAGAATACTGGAATGGATAGCCTATCCCTTCTCCAGTGAATCTTCCTGACCCAGGAATCGAACCGGGGTCTCCTACATTGCAGGTAGATTCTTTACCAACTGCGCTATCAATGAGGTAAGAATACTCAGTTTATGTGACCCACATAAATGAGTGCTCAATAAATATCAGCTCTCATTATAATTGATTGAAAGTGGCTTCTGTATGGAACCTATTTGCCTTTCCTGTATAATAACATCTCTCCTCTTTCTGAATCAAGTCTGGTTCAGCTGTGTGATTTGTTACCTTCACGCAGCAGCCTATAATACCGATAAGGCAAGGGTTTGATCTTGGTTGGAGCGGTAAGTTTAAATTGCCCCTCACTTCTATTCAGACACTCCCAAATATGTGCCTTGGTTACAGTGGAGACTGGGTCAGAGGGTGTGGTTGACTGAAAATAAAGCCGTTTCCACTGTTGGAAGCAAACAGCTTCAAGTATTTTAACCCTAACCCTAATACTGGCTTAGGAGCGCCATCTTTGCATGTGAAAAAAATTCAGGACATGCCCATAATGTGCTGGTCTTCCCATCCAGCATCCTGAAACCCTCAGTTACTAGGTTTTATATATTTATATTCATATATATGTATTCATTTTCAGCTGTGTGCATTGAACTCCACATTAATGTCCCCCACGCAAGAATCTGATGACCTGCGTAAGAAAGAATTTGTGTCTGAAAGAATCTTTGGCTTACGTGCAAAGGAAAAAGTCTCCCCTGGAAAAATGCAGGCCTTACACATTTAACAGACCCTCATGTCCACAGAAACAGTCATTGGCAATTAGGCGGCTGCCCAAAGATCAGAGGCAGGAGCCCGCACATGAAATAGGGGCCGCGTGCGGAGATCGCCGCCTTCTATCTCTGAGTTATGGGCGGCCCAGGCTGCTTCCCCCTGGGTCCAATCTACTCTGAGCTTTTCCTGCTGTGGACGGAGGCCCCAGGGACTTTTACGCACCCCAGTTTTCTTGCAGCTTGCTGATCCCTTTTCACATGAATGAAAACCGCCTTTGATTTTGAACACTCACGTCTGTTTTGTGTAACACTTAACTGATGTGCCAGAATCACTCTGTACCTTAAAGGGGGTCTTGCACTGGGTTATTAAAATCAGTCCTTCTGTGAAGAGTCACTTTGCTCACTTAAAGGATAACTGCTCTGCCTCTCTTAATGATGCTTATCTTGTTAAACCTGGATTAGGGAAAAGAGGGGCAAGCAGACCAGCGGCTGGAACACGGCCAGAGCCTATCATTGGGTTGGTCCAGCCACCAGAGAGGCTTCAGAGAGATGTTATCTGCTGATCAGCTGATCTGGAGCCCTCTCTGCCTTTCAATCCTGCTCCTCTTTGGGAACCCTGCTTCAGAGCATTAATTGCAGTTAGAATCCTGGGAAGGCAGTAGAGACCTTGAACCAGTGGATCTACTTCATTTGTTCAGATGACATCATGGGCTGTTTCATTGTCTGTGGAATTCCGCATCCCTGGAGAGGTCCAAGAAGTTAAACCATCAGTTCATTCAACCACCATTCTCTGTTTCTTCTAAGTGGAGGGCTTTCTCCTAAGTCCTGGGAATACAGTCCTGAGTTAGATTCTCAAACTGGGAGGGAAGACAGTGAAGATACAGGCTTCTCCAGTGGCTCAGCAGCAAAGAATCTGCCTGTAATACAGGAGCCGCAGGAGATGCAGGTTTGATCCCTGAGTCAGGAAGATCCCCTGGAAGAGGGCTTGGCAACTCACTCCAGTATTCTTGCCTGGAGAGGAGCCTGGCAGGCTACAGTCCATAAAGTCGCAAAGAGTCAGACACGACTGAAGTGACTTAGCACACTCACACGCACAGAGAAGCTAAAACACAAGGAGCCGGGAGGCTGCCCTTTACATACATAATTTTGGCAAATTCAACTACAGTGCTCAGCACTGGAAAAGAGAGGGAAGGGTAGTATTGAAACAAGCCAGACAACTCTGCTGTTGCCTCCCCCTTATCTAGATTAAAGGAAACATAACCTGTCATCTCCTGTGCCCCTCACTGTGTGGATCTCTGCTCTGGTGTGAGTTTCTAGAATTAAAATTGTAGGTGACTTTTTTTTTTTTTTTGGTACATTCTGGGCCCTGAATTTAAGATGCTGTCTTATTAGGTGGTCAACCAAAGAAATAGCCAGTTGTTCCAATGCTGAGGAGTCTATGTTGTCTTCAGGAGTAATTTTGACTTTTGTCCCCTCTTCCATGCTTACTGTAGAAGCTAATTCACTAGTGAGACTGGGTTCCTCCATCAGATGGGGGAAGCCAGCCTGTGACATCACAAAGTGGGATCTCCCAACAAAGTTTCCCAGAGGATGAGACTCCCAGAAGTGATTTTTGATGAGTGAATGGACATTGGCCAATGGAAGGATAGTTTGGGTTGGGACTGGAGGTGAGGAGGAGGAGGAGGAAGAGGAGGATGGGTAGAAAGAATAAGGAAGTAGAATTGATGTTGTAGGAGGTGAGAGAAGGAGAACAGAATCAACAAGAAACTCAGGAGTAGGGGATTGGAAAGGCAACTGGGTAGTGAGCCACCAGGATGAGGAGTGGCTGGCAGAAAGCTAGTGGTGGGGGAAGTGGGTGATGATATGTTTCACTGGGAGCGTACTGAGCTGGGTGCCTATCAATGAGCATCTGAGTCAGCGGCCCTACCCGAGATGAGAGGCCGGGCTGCCAAGGTGGACCTGGAAGTCACTGGGGATCAAGGTTTCCACTGACAATGTGCAAAGTTAGAGTCATTGGAATTTGGTTTTTAAGACTTTTATTTAATTTTGTTTTAAGTCTGATATTGGAGAGTGAAAAAGTTGGCTTAAAGCTCAACATTCAGAAAACGAAGATCATGGCATCCAGTCCCATCACTTCATGGGAAATAGATGGGGAAACAGTGGAAACAGTGTCAGACTTTATTTTTCTGGGCTCCAAAATCACTACAGATGGTGACTGCAGCCATGAAATTAAAAGACACTTACTCCTTGGAAGGAAAGTTATGACCAACCTAGATAGCATATTCAAAAGCAGAGACATTACTTTGCCAACAAAGGTTCGTCTAGTCAAGGCTATGGTTTTTCCTGTGGTCATGTATGGATGTGATAGTTGGACTGTGAAGAAGGCTGAGCGCCCAAGAATTGATGCTTTTGAACTGTGGTGTTGGAGAAGACTCTTGAGAGTCCCTTGGACTGCAAGGAGATCCAACCAGTCCATTCTGAAGGAGATTAGCCCTGGGATTTCTTTGGAAGGAATGATGCTAAAGCTGAAACTCCAGTACTTTGGCCACCTCACGTGAAGAGTTCACTCACTGGAAAAGACTCTGATGCTGGGAGGGATTGGGGGCAGGAGGAGAAGGGGACGACAGAGGATGAGATGGCTGGATGGCATCACTGACTCGATGGACATGAGTCTGAATGAACTCCGGGAGTTGGTGATGGACAGGGAGGCCTGGCGTGCTGCGACTCATGGGGTCGCAAAGAGTCGGACACGACTGAGTGACTGATCTGATCTGATCTGATATTAAGTCTAGTTTCTATCCCTGTCTTCTCCACCTTATGAACTTCCTTCTCTAGGTAGCCACTTAAATGTTACGCTTCTATGTATATATTTTTAACTGTATACCTATATCCTCCTCCTTGAAAAACAGAAATAACTACATATACGTCTCCAACTTGATTTTTTTTTCATTTAACACTGTATCCTTGAGACCTCTCCATGGTAGTGTATAGAATAAATGGGTCTCTGTCAGTGGGATCAGATATTACACACTACTTTGTAGCCTGCCTTTCATCACCTAATACCCGAGATGCCTCCTTCCCCCTTCCCCTCCTGCTTTGGAAATATAGTCAGATGCACACCACCTTTGTGGGAGGATCCCCAAGACAGTAATTCTCGGGATCCATCAGCTAACGACTACACATATGCATCCCATCAGTTTTACGTCAAATAATACATAGAGTTTCAACACATTTTGTAAACAATAAAAACAATATTTTAAAATTATTTCTACTTTAAATCTGTGAAAGAGATGATACTTGCATTTTTTTTTTTTTTACCCAGGTTTTATATACAGCTTGATGATGAATGGCTAGAGACCTAGGTGAGGGTTTCCATCAGTCTTCTTTTTTTTCTCAACTATTACTTTTTACTCAATTAGAAAATCCTAACTCACAAGTCATAAGTGGTTCTGATAGGTAGTTCTGATATTCATTGTGGAAAGTGTTTCTGTTGCCACCTTGAACCACCTCAGAACTCAGCAGCTTAAAGCAACAGTTTATTTCTCTGTGGGTGATTCTGTGGGTCAGGAATGTGTGTATGGCTCAGCCAGGTGGTTCTTCAGCTCCGTGCCATGTCAGCAGGCATCTCTAGACTGTGTCCAGCTCTGTCTGGTCCAGGAAGGCCTCACTCACATGTCTGGAGCCTCAGCTGGAGTGTTTGGAATGACTGATAGCCTTTCCCACCATGTGGCTTCCCAGCAAATGTCCAGACAGTTTACAAGGGCAGATGGGCTCCAAGGCTGAGTGTTCCAAAGGGACAGCCCAGGTACTTCTCAAAGACAGCTTATTTGTTCATATCCCATTGGTCAAAACAAGTCACATAGCCAAGTCCAGAGTCAGTGTGGGAAGGACCACAAAGTGTGTGAACCCTAGGAGGCATAACCAGGAGCCACCAACATAACAGTATACACTGGAGACTTTCTCGTTTCAGCCTCTTTTAGCACTGTGTGAGACAAGCTTCCAAATGTTTCCTGCCCAACAGCTGGAAGAGTCACTGTTTCAACTTGGGATGTAGTGATAAGTGCACCTTTTGTGGCAATCTTAGGATTTCACCCTTGAAAATATTTCCTTTCCATTGCAGCACTGGAATGTGGCTTTTTTGTTGTTTGTTTGTTTTGTGCATGGCATGTGGGATCTACCAGGGATCACACCTATGCCCCCTGTAGTGGAGGTACTGGAAATGCAGAGTCGTAACCACTACACTGCCAGGGAAGTCCCTGAATGTGCTCTTTTTTTTTTTTTTCTTTCATATAAAGATGTCCTGATTTATTCTGAAGAGTAAAGAAAAATAAAAGGGACTTCCCTGGTGGTCCAGTGGTTAAGAATTCGCCTGCCATGCAAGGCACATGGGTTCTATCCCTGGTTCAGAAAGATCCCATATGCCAACTGAGCCCATGTGCCACAACTACTGAGCCCACATGCTGCAACTACTGAAGCCCATGCCCCCTAGAGCCCCTGCTCTGCAACAACAGAAGCCACTCCAGTGAGACGCCCACATATGGCAACTAGAGAATAGTCCCTGCTCGCTGCAACTAGAGAAAGTCCATGCATATCAACAGAGACCCAGCACGGCCAAAAAAAGGGGGGGAAGGGGATTGGAAAAGATTCACACTTAGCATTTAAGTCATCTGCACCAGTTTGTCCTTCTTAAGAAGTCTTGATACCAGCTCCTCCTAGAAAAGCTCACAGAATCCTAGCCCTGAAAAGATAGGCTCTGGCTGCACAAAAGAAGTTCCTGTTTCACTGAGGTGCCCTTGAGCAAGACACCTGTAAATCATCAAAACAGTTCTTATTGGCTTTGTCAGCATCATAAAAAATGTTTTATCTCATCCCTCACTTTAAAAACTCATAATAGTAATTACTCCCAGGGCAAGAGGTAGGATCAGGAATGGTTCTCAGGGGTCTTTAGCTTTATCTGTCCTTTTTGGTTTTCTGTAATCAGGTACTATTTGTATAATTAAAGATCAAATTAACAGAGAAGAGGCAATTTGCATGAACACTTTCACCACCACAGCCAGCACACTTCACTGTGGAAAAAGCCAAAAAGTGCTCAAACTACCACACAATTCCACTCATCTCACATGCTAGTAAAGTAATGCTCAAAATTCTCCAAGCCAGGCTTCAGCAATATGTGAACTGTGAACTTCCAGATGTTCAAGCTGGTTTTAGAAAATGCAGAGGAACCAGAGATCAAATTGCCAACATCCGCTGGATCATCAAAAAGACTAGAGAGTTCCAGAAAAACTTCTATTTCTGCTTTATTGACTATGCCAAAGCCTTTGACTGTGGATCACAATAAACTGTGGAAAATTCTGAAAGAGATGAGAATACAAGACCACCTGACCTTCCTCTTGAGAAACCTGTATGTAGGTCAGGAAGCAACAGTTAGAACTGGACATGGAACAACAGACTGGTTCCAAATAGGAAAAGGAGTATGTCAAGGCTGTATATTGTCACCCTGCCTATTTAACTTCTTTGCAGAGTACATCATGAGAAACACTGGGCTGGAAGAAGCACAAGCTGGAATCAAGGTTGCCGGGAGAAATATCAATAACCTCAGATATGCAGATGACACCACCCTTATGGCAGAAAATGAAGAGGACCTAAAAAGCCTCTTGATGAAAGTGAAAGAGGAGAGTGAAAAAGTTGGCTTAAAGCTCAACATTCAGAAAACTAAGATCATGGCATCCGGTCCCATCACTTCATGGGAAATAGATGGGGAAACAGTGTCAGATTTTATTTTTCTGGGCTCCAAAATCACTGCAGATGGTGATTGCAGCCATGAAATGAAAAGATGCTTACTCCTTGGAAGAAAAGTTTTGACCAACCTAGACAGCATATTAAGAAGCAGAGACATTACTTTGTCAACAAAAGTCCGTCTTGTCAAGACTATGGTTTTTCCAGTGGTCGTGTATGGATGTGAGAGTTGGACTGTGAAGAAAGCTGAGTGCTAAAGAATTGATGCTTTTGAACTGTGGTGTTAGAAAAGACTCTTGAGATTCCCTTGGACTGCAAGGAGATCCAACCAGTCCATCCTAAAGGAGATCAGTCCTAGGTGTTCATTGGAAGGACTGATGTTGAAGCTGAAACTCCAATACTTTGGCCACCTGATGCAAAGAGCTGACTCATTTGAAAAGACCCTGATGCTGGGAAAAATTGAAGGCAGGAGGAGAAGGGGACGACGGAGGATGAGACGGTTGGATGGCATAGATTTGGGTGGACTCCGGGAGTTGGTGATGGACAGAGAGGCCTGGCATGCTGCGGTTCATGGGGTCGCAAAGAGTCGGACGCGACTGAGTGACTGAACTGAACTGAACTGGGCTTATATTTCATATGGGTCCTGAGATTGGGCCCTATTCAGTTTTCACTATTTCCCTCAATGCTGAGTCCAGATTCAAAAGCTTATTATTACACTGACTGTTTTCTGTAATTCCGGTGCTATGTGTTGGCTTTTATGGGCAGCTCCTTGTTAGAGAATATTTCTCTTAACCTTTTTGTCACTTCTAATCCCTGCATACCTTATCCTATCCACACCACCTCAGAACTAATGATTAATCAAGTGGGTAAAACATCTTGTTTCTCGTGTCAGTTCTCACCAATAAAAAAACCCACTTTCAATATGCAGTACATGTTTGTCTCTGTACTGCGATACACTGTGAGCAGGACCATGATCTGTGATGTTAGAGGTTTTATCCAGCTGTGTGCACATCCACACAAGGACTGGTCCATGTTGTGCATCACTGATAATATCTACACCCTTCAGGTCATTTGAGGAAAGGAAAGCTGCCAGATCATCACACCACTCTTTTGCAGAAGATAATCTTTTTCTTTTTTACTGAATCCTGTGGCATATGGGATCTTAGTTCCTGACTAGGGATTAAACCCATGCCCCCCTGCATTGGAAGTATGGAGTCTTAACCACTGGACCACCAAGAAAGTCCTTCATGCATGCCAAGAAAGTGCGTGCATGCTCAGTTGCTAAGTCATGTCTGACTCTTTGCAACCCCATGGACTGTAGCCTGCCAGTCCCTTCAAGCATAATCTTAATAGTGAGGTTGGTTTCAGGTAGAGTGACCTGTGCTGAGGGCAGTTGAGGGGGAACTGCAGAGTAAAGCTTCAGGAGGCCAGAGGACCTTGATTTGAAGCCCAGTACTGCCACTTACTAGCTACACGCATGGACCATTGGATAGGTGACCAAGGTCAACCAGTTAGTAGACCCCATTTTGAGAACTACTGCCTGAAGCATAACATAGTGTAAGAGTCCTTGAAACAGCTCGTGGTGGTGAGGAGTGAGGCTGAGTCCCAACATTCATACACGTCTCAAAGGTGTTTGTGACCATAAAAGCCTTTATTCATGTAAAGAAAGAATGCTTTTTGCAATCATTCTTACCTGGCCAGCAGGAAGAGAGGCCTCAAGAAAGAAGATACCAAAGGTGATGTTTGGTGTAAACAGAAGTTAAAACTGGGTATTTTGTGACCCAAAAGGCAAGAGCAATGATGTGTCCCCATTTCCTAAGTCAAGGTGCTAGACCTTCTCCACAGAATGTATTGAGATTATGAAACCATTCCATCAGTAGCAGGAATCATCCATGTCTAGCCTACAGAAGGAAGGGGTGGAAGAGGCCAGAGGGAGAGGGTTTCTTTGGAGAGAGGAACTGGATTGTTGCGGTATTTCCCCTTCCCATCACCTACGAAAGCCAGTGAGATGGGGCGGGGGGGGCGGTTCCTCCCTCCTGTCAACCCCAAAGAGAGGGACTTAAAAGGGACAGTTTGGAGGCTCCACAGGGGTCCAGTCTGAATCTGATACATGCCCAAGAAAGCAAAAAGTGAGAGACTGTGGCCATGGGGATGAAGGAGCAGAGGAGAGGGCAGGGCTCTGCACTTTCACTGATGACAAGGACAAGGAAATGGTGAGTTTTCCCAAGGGCTGAATGAACCCACAGGAGGAAGGCTGCCTAGTGATACTGTCACAGGGACGGCAGATATAAGGACTGTTTCTAGAACTGATGCAGGGGCTTCCCTGGTGGCTCAGTGGTAAAGAATCCACCTGCCAATGCAGGAGACGTGGTTTGATTGTTGGCTGGGGAAGATCCCACATGCTGCAGAGCAACTAAGCCTGTGCATCACAACTATTGACCCCGTACTCTAGAGTCCGGGAACTACAACTATTGAGCCCAAACTACTGAAGACTGGGCACCCTAGAGCCCAGGGTTTACAACAAGAGAACTCATTGCAATGAAAAGCCCATGCACTGCAATGAAGAGTAACCCCCACTAGCCACAACTAGAGAAAAGCCCGAGCAGCAACGAAAACCAAAAATAATTAATTAAAAAAAATTTTTAAAGAGTTGATGAGCTCCGAGAGAATCAGAGTAGGAAAGCATTAGGTAAGATTTGTTTTGCTGCAAGTGAGGACAAATTAACAATGGCAGCACTTAAATAAAAGGGAAGTTAATTTCTATCAAGTAAGTATAAGTAAATGAGGGCCAATATGGTGGTTCCAAAATCATCAGGGGTCCAGGATACTTCTGTCTAGTTGCCTTGCTATACTCAATACATGGCTTGCACCAAAGGACCCAACCCAACATGGCTATTCTGGCTCCATCCATTACTTCTGCATTACAGACAGCTGGAATAAAGGAGAAAAGCAGCCTTTTTGCATTTGAGGACAATTCCCAGAAATTGCAAATATGACTTTCATTTACAAATCATTGGATCGAACATGGTTATAGGCTACAGACAGCTACAAGGCAGACTGGAAAATGATACTATTCCAAGATTCCATGTGCTCAGCTAGTTGGGGATCCTGAGTAGAAAGGGTAAAACTGATATTGGGAAATAATTGGTAGCCTCTATTGCATTGGTAGACTGCCCATGATTAAGAATTGAGATATAGGAGTCTAGGCATATGAACGGCATTACCCAGGTCAAAAATTGCAGGAAGCTTCCATCAAAAGCATTGCCAAGGGCTTCCATGGTGGCTCAGTGGTTAAAAAAAACAATCTGCCTGCCAATGCAGGGGACATGGGCTCGATCCCTGATCTGGGAAGATCCCACATCCCATGGAGCAATTAAGCCCATGTGCCACAACTATTGAACCTGAGCTCTAGAGCGTGGGAGTCACAGATGCTGAAGCCCATGTACCCTAGAGCTCATGCTCTGCAACAAGAGAAGCCACTGCAATGAGGAGCCTGTGCAGAGTAGCCCCTGTTCACAACCAGAGAAAGACCCTCACAGCAACAAAGATCCAGCACAGCCAAAAATAAAGAACTTAAAAGTAAAAAAGTATTGCCAAACACATTATCAAAAGCACTCCTCAGTGGGAGAAGGAGAGGGTGGGATGATTTGAGAGAATAGCATTGAAACATATATGTTACCATATGTAAAACAGATGACCAGTGCAAGTTTGGTGTATGATGCAGGGCACTAAAGCTGGTGCTCTGGGACAACATAGAGGAATAGGGTGGTGAGGGAGGTGGGAAGGGGGTTCAGGATGGAGGGGACACACATATACCTATGGCAAATTCATACTGATGTATGGCAAAAACCATCACAATATTATAAAATAATTAACTTCCAGTTTAAAAAAAGTCTGAAGTCTGAGCACCGAAGAAATCGATGCTTTTGAACTGTGGTACTGGAAAAGATTCTTGAGAGTCCCTTGGACTGTAAAGAGATCAAATCAGTTAATCCTAAAGGAAATCAACCCTGAATATTCAAATACCCAACAATTCTGCTCCTAGGTATACACCCAAAAGAACTGAAAACGTAACCACACAGAAACTTGTCTGTGAATGTTCCTAGCAGCATTATTAATAATAACTAAGAATTCTGAACAACACAAATGTACGTCAACTGATGAATGGACACACAAAATATGGTATATATCCAGACAATGGAATATTGTTCAGCCACAAAAGAAATAAAGTACTGATGAAATTTGAAAACATTATGCTAAGTGAAAAAAACAGACACAAAAGGCCATGTAATGTATGACCCAATTTACATAAAATATCCAGAATAGGCAAATCCATAGAGATATAATGTTGATTAGTGGTTGCCAGGGACTAGGGGGAGGAGAAAGTGGAGAGTGACAGCTATGGGTATGGATTTTCTTTTTGAAGTGATGAAAATGTTCTGGAATTGGTTGTGATTCATTGTAAAACTTTGTGAATATATTAGAAACCACTGAATTGTACACTTTAAGAGGGTAAATTTTATGGCATTTGAATTTTCAAAGTTTAATGTATAATACTAGACAGGAAGTTATTAATCCTGCCTGAGATTTCATCCAGAGCTGGGTGAGCCCACAGGCATATCTAAGGGGACAGTGGGAGAAAGAGTTGTTTTTGAATTGTACTCAATAGAACCCTTTGTACTGAAAGGTCAGTATAATGGTTACATCTGTGAGAGCTCATCTAGGATCTTTTATATTAAACAGAAGTGATCAAAGTTTTAAAAAGATCACTTGTCATTAGAGATTTCAAACTAAAACAATGAGATGCCACCACTTACATATGCAATGGCAAAACTCCAAAAGAAAACTGACACTACGAATTGCTGGTGAGGGTATGGAGCGGGAGGACTTCTCATTCATTGCTGGTAAAAATGCAAAATGGACAGCCACTTTGGATGACAGTTTGGCAGTTTCTAACAAAAGTATACATTGCCTTACCATATAATCTAGCAATTAGGAGGCTAAGAATTTATCCAACTGATTTGAAAACTGATGCACAAAGGAAAGTCTGCATAGGTATGTTTATAGCAGCTTTATTCATAATTCCCAGAAGAAGGGAAGCAATCAAGATGTCCTTCAAATCCAACTGTGGTACATACATAAAATGGGATATTATTAAGCAATACAAATGAGCAATCAAGCCACTAAAAGATAAGATTTAATCTTAATTTTATATTGCTAAGTGAGATTATCTGGAAAAGGCAAAACTTTGTAAAAATGAGATGGTAAAAATATCATTGATTGTCAGGTGATTGGAGATAAAGTAGGAGGTGGAATAGCGGGTATGAAGCACATATTTTTAGGGTAGATAAATTATTATATGTGATACTGTAATTGTGAATACATGTGAATACATTGACATTAGGCACTTGTCAAAATACGTAGAACTTTATAGCATGAAGTGTGAACCTTAATGTGTGCAAAGTTAAAACATTATTTATGAGGTTAGATGGGGTATAAATGTGACTAAACAATCTCCTTTACAGATGAACGAAGCAACTTTATTGAAGGGAGTGGGTGGGAAAGGTACTGTCCCAAGTTACTTTGGACATCAGTGGTCTGTAAGACTTAGGCCCTGTCCTCTAGGTGATAAAGTTGTTTCCTTTGGAGTACGGGTTAACAATTTCAGTGCCACTATACAATACTGGAATTGAACAGTTAAGAAAATGATGGTATATGGTGAGAGCCAGATTTCTCACTGTTGGAGATGGAGGAGCAAGAGGGAGCCAGGAGGACCCTAAGGAGACATGATTACCAAATGTAATGTGTATTTTGGATGGGGTTCTGAAATAAGAAAAGGACATTAGATCAACACTGAAGAAATGTGGATAAAGGGCTGACTTTAGTTAATAGTCATGAATCAATGTTGGTTCACTAGTTACCAAGTATATTATACCAGTGTGAGATGTTAACAAGGGAAAGTGGGGTGTGGGGTTTATGTGAACTCTATGACCTTCGCAACTGTTCTGTAAATTTAAATTCTTCTAAATAAAAAGTTTTTTGGAAAAAGCATTGTAGAAAGTAAGAGTTCCTCAGAATTGTAATTAGAATGATCTAAACTGATATTTAATCTATTTATGGCAATGTAACGATAAATGAAACAATATTGAATGCTAAAATTTTAAAGAATTAGAGAAAACACAGTGAAATACCAATAAGCCATTAGGATGACTAAGCATGTTTAAATTTGACAATGTCAAGTGATGATCTGAAGATGTGGAGACACTGGAACTCTCATACTGATGGGACTGCACCATGCAACACTTGCTTTGGGAAACTATTTGACAGTTTTATTTTAAATGCTATTCATTTTCCAAAAAATAATAATAATTATTTATCTGGATGCATCGGATCTTAGTCGTGACGTGTGGAGCCTTTCACTGTTGTGCACAGGTTTCTCTCTAGTTGTGCCGCGCGGGCTCAGTAGTTATTGTGTGTGGGCTTAGTTGCCCCACTACAGTTTGTAGGATCTTAGTTCCCCAACTAGGGATCAAACCTGTGTTCCTCGCATTGGAAAATGAATTCTTAACCACAACCACTGGACTACCAGGGAAATCCCTGGAATGATACATTTTGAAGGCAACTTCCATAATGTGAGGGACCCCAGGCAGCCGTGAGGAAAAATCCTCGTGAAGGAGAATTGAGGCTTCAGGCAATGGCCCCAGTGAGCTTCTAGATAAAAGCCAGCGGTTGACTTGGATCTATCATTTGTCCCGGAATGCTGGCCAAGAGCAGGTGAGGCAGAACTGTGGTAGTCTACTCACAGAATCATGATGAGGAATAACTTAATAAATTATTGCTGTGTTAAGCCACCAAGTTTTGAGGTGGCTTGTTATGCTTCAGTAGAAATAAAAACACTTGCCTTAAAATATGGTTATCATCAAAAAGTTGGCAGTCTACAACTTGGAAAAGGATGGTGACAAGAACCCAACCATGCTGGCACAGGGATCTCACACCTCCAGCCTTCAGAACTGTGACAAATAAATTTCTGTTGTTTATAAGCCTATATATATATGGTTTGGTTATCATATGCTCTTTGCCTCTTTTTTTTCCTTTATCCTTTGTGTATATAGGAATATATACATGATAAATAGAGTTGAAGCAGCCATGTTGGCTATGAAATAATCTTAGGAATGTAGGTCATGCAGGAAAAAATAACGAAGTATCTCTACTTCATGAAAGAAGCTTCTGTCTTGAATAAGCGACTCTTATTTTGGGTTTCCATTCAAGTTGAACCTAATTCTAACTATATTGACTCATTCTTAGGCACTGCTCAAATGATAACTTTTGCACATCCCCTCAGTTTTTTTCAATTTCCTTGTTCTTCTGTTTATTTTTAAATTAAATTTTGTTTTATCAAATATACATGTGTATACAGTTTTAAAATGCAAATAATTTGGTAGTTACAGTTCCTCACAAGATGAAGGATCAGTTTAGCCTCACTAATTCCTTCCTCTAAATCCTATTTCATAAAAACCAGGAGGAAGTTGTGTGACTCCTAACATAAATGCATGAGAAATCTCTGGTGCAATAGCAAGTGTTTAGGTCTTGATGTGGGAGAAGTGGAAGCCCAGAACCAAGCATGGCTGAGCCTCAGGGATGCAAACACGGGCAAGTGGATTGCAGAGACTTTGAGATATACCTTCTGCTCTTTAACATTGTCTTGGGAAGGCTTTGCTCATCTCAGTGCCATGGTGAAGCAGGAAAAGAAAGCAAACAACCAGTGCATACTGTCAGGACTACCAACATAACATCGGAGTAGGCACTCCAGCCAAGCTGTATGGTTAAGAGCTAGTTAATAATATGTGCAAACAAACTGGCTAACCTCTTAACATTCCTTGCTAGGGGAAGAGGGAGACATCAAGTCATAGTCTGCATCCTGCAAGAATGGGTGCATGCTTCAGTCCCATCCAACTCTTGCAACCCTAGGGACTGTCAAATCTACCAGAATCTTGATCTTAGAATCATAACCCCAGACTGTGAAAAAATAAAATTCTGTTGTTTAAACAACCCAGTTCAGTTCAGTTCAGTCGCTCAGCAGTGTCCAACTATTTGTGACCCCATGAATCTCAGCACACCAGGCCTCCCTGTCCATCACCAACTCCCAGAGTCCACCCAAACCCATGTCCGTTGAGTTGGTCATGCCATCCAAGCATCTCATCCTCCATCGTCCCCTTCTCTTCCTGCCCTCAATCTTTCCCAGCATCAGGGTCTTTTCAAATGAGTCAGCTCTTCGCATCACGTGGCCAAAATATTGGAGTTTCAGCTTCAACATCAGTCCTTCCAGTGAACACCCAGGACTGATCTCCTTTAGGATGGACTGGTTGGATCTCCTTGCAGTCCAAGAGTCTTGTCCACACCACAGTTCAAAAGCATCAATTCTTCGGTGCTCAGCTTTCTTTATAGTCCAACTCTCATATCCATACATGACTGCTGGAACAACCATAGCCTTCATGAGACGGACCTTTGTTGACAAAGTAATGTCTCTGCTTTTGAATATGCTGTCTAGGTTGGTCATAACTCCTTCCAAGGACTAAGCATCTTTTAATTTCATGGCTGCAATCACCATCTGCAGTGATTTTGGAGCCCAGAAAAATAAAGTCTGACACTGTTTCCACTGTTTCCCCATCTATTTCCCATGAAGTTAGTTCTTAGTTTTCTAAGAACTTGATCTTAGTTTTCTAAATGTTGAGTTTTAAGCCAACTTTTTCACTCTCCTCTTTCATGTTCATCAAGAGGCTCTTTATTCTTCTTCACTTTCTGCCATAAGGGTGGTGTCATCTGCATATCTGAGGTTATTGATATTTCTCCCAGCAATCTTGATTCCAGCTTGTGCTTCTTACAGCCCAGCGTTTCTAATGATGTACTCTGCATAAAAGTTAAATAGGCAGGGTGACAATATACAGCTTGACATACTCCTTTACCTATTTGCAACCAATCTGTTGTTCCATGTCCAGTTCTAAGTGTTGCTTCCTGACCTGCATACAGGTTTCTCAAGAGGCAGATCAGGTGGTGTGGGATTCCCATCTCTTTCAGAATTTTCCACAGTTTATTGTGATCCACACAGTCAAAGGCTTTGGCATAGTCAATAAAGCAGAAATAGATGTTTTTCTGGGACTCTCTAGCTTTTTCAATGATCCAGCAGATGTTGGTAATTTGATCTCTGGTTCCTCAGCCTTTTCTAAAACCAGCTTGAACATCTAGAAGTTCACGGTTCACATATTGCTGAAGTCTGTCTTGGAGAATTTTAAGCATTACTTTACTAGCGTGTGAGATGAGTGCAATTGTGCAGTAGTTTGAGCATTCTTTGGCATTGCCTTTCTTTGGGATTGGAATGAAAACTGACCTTTTCCAGTCCTGTGGCCACTGCTGAGTTTTCCAAATTTGCTGGCATATTGAGTGCAGCACTTTCACAGCATCATCTTTCAGGATTTGAAATAGTTCAACTGGAATTCCACCACCTCCACTAGCTTTGTTCATAGTAATGCTTCCTAAGGCCCACTTGACTTCACATTCTAGAATGAGTGATCACACCATTGTTATTATCTGGGTCGTGAAGATCTTTTTTGTATAGTTCTTCTGTGTTTTCTTGCCACCTCTTCTTAATATTTTCTGCTTCTGTTAGGTCCCTACCATTTCTGTCCTTTATTGTGCCCATCTTTGCATAAAATGTTCCCTTGGTATCTCTAATTTTCTTGAAGAGATCTCTAGTCTTTCCCATTCTATTGTTTTCCTCTATTTCTTTGCATTGATCACTGAGGAAGGCTTTCTTATCTCTCCTTGCTATTCTTTGGAACTCTGCATTCAAATGGGTATATCTTTCCTTTTCTCCTTTGATTTTCACTTCCCTTCTTTTCACAGCTATTTATAAGGCCTCCTCAGACAGCCATTTTGCTTTTTTGCATTTCTTTTTCTTGTGGATGGTCTTGATTCCTGTCTCCTGTACAATGTCATGAACCTCCCTACATAGTTCATCAGGCACTCTGTCTATCAGATCTAGTCCATGAAATCTATTTCTCACTTCTGCTGTATAGTCATAAGGGGACTGGAATGCAAAAGTAGGAAGTCAAGAAACACCTGCAGTAACAGGCAAATTTGGCCTTGGAGTACAGAATGAAGCAGGGCAAAGGCTAATAGAGTTCTGCCAAGAGAACACATTGGTCATAGCAAACACCCTCTTCCAACAACAGAAGAGAAGACTCTACACATGGACATCATCAGATGGTCAACACTGAAATCAGATTGATTATATTCTTTGCAGCCAAAGATGGAGAAACTCTGTACAGTCAGCAAAAACAAGGCGGGGAGCTGACTGTGGCTCAGATCATGAACTCCTTATTGCCAAATTCAGACTGAAATTGAAGAAAGTGGAGAAAACCACTAGACCATTCAGGTATGACCTAAATCAAATCCCTTATGACTAACTTGATTGTGGGGGGAAAAAATGAAGTGACATCCCACAACTTGTGCTGAATTCCATTCATTAGAAATGAGTCAATAGGTCCAGCACACATTCAAGGAGAGAGAATTACAGGAGTGTCTGAATTCCAGAGATGGGGATTTAAATGTTGCTTAACAGGATAGAAATAAGCAATCCACATGGGACAAAATGTTACCATCTAATCAATACAAGAAATGGTGCTGAATCTCACTAGTTAAAACAGCAATTATTCACCATTTTTGCTCCCCATTTGGCTAAAAAAAAATTTTAAGTGATAACATTTACCACAAGCAAGGGCATGCATGTATTTTCATTCACTGGTGGTGGAAGTGTGAACTGTTAAAACTTCTGAGGAAAGCAGTTCATCAAGGTCATTCAAATATTAAATGACCTAGCTCTCCTGTTCATGGCAATCTATTTGATAGAGTACTTAAACACCAGTACTTAAGAACATAAGTGTGAGGAGGCCTGTTGTAACATTATTCATGATGGCAAAAAAATAACAGCAAAAAACCCCAAACTGGAAACATCCCTAAAAACCTTCAATAAAAGAAACACTGGTGAAATTATAATACATCTACACTATGAAATATTCTTACCCAGTTAATTTGTTTCTGTTGAGCTTGGAAAAAGGTGTAGAATCACATATACTAAACTATTAATATATGTTATCACAATAGAATTATGGGGGAGGGAGAGTATTAATTTTTAATACATGCTTATATAATATGAGTTTTTATTTAAAACATATTACTGTTGTTATTTGCTTTGTTGCTTAGTCACTAACTCACGTCTAACTTTTTGTGACCCCCATGGACTATAGCCTGCCAGGCTTCTCTGTCCATGGGATTTCCCAGCCAAGAACACTGGAGTGGGTTGCTATTTCCTTCTCTAGGGGATTTTCCTGACCCAGAAATCTAACCTGCGTCTCCTGCATTGACAGACGGATTCTTTACCACTGAGCCACCAGGGAAGCCCTTTTGTTATTTAGCAAAGATGAAAAATCATTTTAAAAAAAGATAAATTTACATTTCCAGATGAATTAAAATCACTTTGGTGTTTCTTTTAAAATTGAATTGAAGTGCATAAATTATTTTCTACCAATCACGTATTCCTTTTTAAAGCTTTACGTAGTCCAAGTCTGACCTGTCTACTATATGTAGAAGGACCCACCATGAGTAAAGCATTTCATGGTGGTAAATCAGTTCTTCTGATGAATAACAACAGGGAGAGAGATTTTTCAGGACTTGGGACGTGGGTCTTCTTTGCACCTGTCAAACCAAACCAAGGAACTGAGTTTTGAAGATTCTATCTTGAAAAAAGGATGGAGCACAAAGCTTTGTGCCATTCTCAGTGAATATCTTTTCTCACAAATGAACTGTTGATGGGAATCAAACAGGAGAGTGGTGGAGGTCATGTGCTCCAGCAAGGCAAAGACATGGAGCAAAGGAATTCATGGACAAGATGTATGTTTTGTTAGTTGAGTAGAGGGCCCTTCCCACTACCCAGCATGAAGTTATGCAAGGCTGATCCTCTTTTAAATGGTATGGTAGACACTATTGCCTCCCTACCCATTCCTCTCCTTCTTCCTTGGTAACTGAACACAGATTTGGCTCATGTATCTGGTGTTTGTGTATTTCAGAGGAAGATGGACCCCTTTCTAGCCCCAGGGGAGAGTTTTGGTTCATCTTAGCCTATTATGGTATTTATATTATTTGCCCTTTGTCTTTCATTGGTTAAGCAATGAACAGGCAAATCAATTGCCCAATGGGACAGGAGGAAAAATCTTTGAAAATGTTTTTGAGAAAGTTTGCCTACTTTTAAGAAAAGACAAAGGAAGAGAGATATCCTCTTTTCTCCTTCCTGTCTTGGCAAGAGGTTATTTATCTTGTAATTCTCTTTATTGGCAGTTCATTCCTTTCTCTTTCCTTTCCTTTCAAACTTTACAAAGTTAATGACAAATACCAAATCACAGACCCAGGAAGCTCAGAAAACATCAAGCAGAATTGAAAAAACAAATCAGAAAACCACCCTACACAAAGGTATATTCTACCCTAAATGCAGAAAACCAAAGACAAGGAAAAGTCTTGAAAAAACTCAAAGGGGAAAATAAAAACACCTTACCTAGAGAGGAACAAGGGGAGGAATTACAATGACCTTCTTATCTATACCATGCAAATAAGAGAATGGACTGATACATTTAAAGTTGGTTTTGCTTTTTTCTTTTAAAGAACACCAACTTGGAATTCTGTATCTAACAAAATTATCCTTCAAAGTGAAGAGATAAAGACATTGTCTGACAGGCAAAAACTGAGGAAATTCTTTGCAATAAATATAAAAAGAAGTTTTTCAGAGAGAAACAAAAAAATCATAAACTTTGATCTGTGTATAAAATGTAAGAGCACTGGAGGAGGAAGAAACAAAGGTAAAATAAAATCTTTTATTTTCCTTATTCTTAATTGATCTAAAAGCTCACAGTTATTTAAAGGAATAATCGTAACAATGTGATATTAATGATACCAATAAGTGAAATAAATGCCAGCAACACATAAGCGATGGTCAGGAAGAATCGGGACTACTCTGTTTTAAGGTGGGCTTCCCTGGTGGCTCGCTGGTAAAGAATCCACTTGCAATGCGGGAGACCTGAGTTTGATCCCTGGGTTGGGAAGATCCCCTGGAGAACCTGCAGTGCGTATGAAACAGAATAGTGTCATTTGAAGGTAGATTTATATTAGTTAGAAATGTATATTTAAAACTCTAGAGCAGTTACCAAAAAATGTTTAAGGTATAATTTACTAAGAGAGGAGATAAAATGCTTAATTAAAACTTAAAAATGAAAGAAGGCAGAAAAAGAAGTTTCTGGCAATGAATAGAAAACAGTTAAAAACATATTAATGTTTGGTTGATGTCAACCCAAGTACATCAATGATCACTTTAATATAAATATTGAAACATGCAAAGTAAAAGACAGAGATTGCCACAGTATGTTAAAAACGAGACTCAACTATATGTTGTCTACCAAAACACACTTTTTTTTTTTTTTGCTGGATCTTAGGGTAGTTCTTTTTTTTTTTATTTTTTTATTTTTAAGCTTTACAATATTGTATTAGTTTTGCCAAATATCGAAATGAATCCGCCACAGGTATGCCCACGTTCCCCATCCTAAACCCTCCTCCCTCCTCCCTCCCCTACCCTCCCTCTGGGTCGTCCCAGGGCACCAGCCCCAAGCATCCAGTACCGTGCATCGAATCTGGACTGGTGACTCGTTTCATACATGATATTATACATGTTTCAATGCTATTCTCCCACATCTCCCCACCCTCTCCCTCTCCCACAGAGTCCATAAGACTGATCTATACATCAGTGTCTCTTTTGCTGTCTCGTACACAGGGTTATTGTTACCATCTTTCTAAATTCCATATATATGCGTTAGTATACTGTATTGGTGTTTTTCTTTCTGGCTTACTTCACTCTGTATAATAGGTTCCAGTTTCATCCATATCATTAGAACTGATTCAAATGTATTCTTTTTAATGGCTGAGTAATACTCCATTGTGTATATGTACCACAGCTTTCTTATCCATTCTTCTGCTGATGGGCATCTAGGTTGCTTCCATGTCCTGGCTATTATAAGCAGTGCTGCGATGAACATTGGGGTACATGTGTCTCTTTCCCTTCTGGTTTCCTCAGTGTGTATGCCCAGCAGTGGGATTGCTGGATCATAAGGCAGTTCTATTTCCAGTTTTTTAAGGAATCTCCACACTGATCTCCATAGTGGCTGTACTAGTTTGCATTCCCACCAACAGTGTAAGAGAGTTCCCTTTTCTCCACACCCTCTCCAGCATTTATTGCTTGTAGACTTTTGGATCGCAGCCATTCTGACTGGTGTGAAATGGTACCTCATAGTGGTTTTGATTTGCATTTCTCTGATAATGAGTGATGTTGAGCATCTTTTCATGTGTTTGTTAGCCCTCTGTATGTCTTCTTTGGAGAAATGTCTATTTAGTTCTTCGGCCCATTTTTTGATTGGGTCATTTATTTTTCTGGAGTTGAGCTGTAGGAGTTGCTTGTATATTTTTGAGATTAGTTGTTTGTCAGTTGCTTCATTTGCTATTATTTTCTCCCATTCTGAAGGCTGCCTTTTCACCTTGCTAATAGTTTCCTTTGTTGTGCAGAAGCTTTTAAGTTTAATTAGGTCCCATTTGTTTATTTTTGCTTTTATTTCCAATATTCTGGGAGGTGGGTCATAGAGGATCCTGCTGTGATGTATGTCGGAGAGTATTTTGCCTATGTTCTCCTCTAGGAGTTTTATATGGACACCTTATCTTTGACAAAGGAGGCAAGAATATACAATGGATTAAAGACAATCTCTTTAACAAGTGGTGCTGGGAAAACTGGTCAACCACTTGTAAAAGAATGAAACTAGAACACTTTCTAACACCTTACACAAAAATAAACTCAAACTGGATTAAAGATCTAAACGTAAGACCAGAAACTACAAAACACACTTTAAACACTCTGATAGGTTAAAAATAGAGGGATAGAGAAAGATATGAGCACTGTGCTAACACTAATCAAAAGAAAGCTGGAATAACTATTAATTTCAGACAAAGCTGACTTCAGAATAATAGAAATTATTAGAAGGATACAACTTAATATAAAAAGATAAATTGTCTAAGAAGCTATAACAAATGAATAAAGCTATAACAAATGACAACTTATCTACAGATACTCTTCCCAAGGAAATTTAAAACAATTATTTGTGCAATCCTTGAAAAATATACCCTAATAACCAAATGTACCAAAGGATCTTAAATGACATTCACTAAGCACACTCTTAATAATAATATCGATATTCTGAAACTATCACACACATGCACACAACTATAAAGAGCACTGTCCAGTCATTCAGGGACTTGGGACCAAGTGCAAGACACAGACATAAAAGCTATTAATCATGAACATGATAAGTAACATAGGATGTGAAAAAGGTGCTGGGGGGACAGCCAGGAGGAAACACAACCTTGCATAATAAGGTTAGGAAAAACTTCCTAGAGGAAGTAACAACTGAACCATTATTTTTCCTTCAGTTCAGTTTAGTTGCTCAGTCATGTCCAACTCTTTGTGACCCCATGAATCGCAGCACGCCAGGCCTCCCTGTCCATCACCAACTTCCAGAGTTCACCCAAACTCACATCCATCGAGTCAGTGATGCCATCCAGCCATCTCGTCCTCTGTCGTCCCCTTCTCCTCCTGCCCCCAATCCCTCCCAGCATCAGAGTCTTTTCCAATGAGTCAACTCTTCACATGAGGTGGCCAAAGTACTGGAGTTTCAGCTTTAGCATCATTCCTTCCAAAGAGATCCCGGGGCTGATCTCCTTCAAAATGGACTGGTTGGATCTCCTTGCAGTCCAAGGGACTCTCAAGAGTCTTCTCCAACACCACAGTTCAAAAACATCAATTCTTTGGTGCTCAGCTTTCTTCACAGTCCAACTCTCACATCCATACATGACCACAGGAAAAACCATAGCCTTGACTAGACGAACCTTTGTGGGCAAAGTAATGTCTCTGCTTTTGAATATGTTGTCTAGGTTGGTCGTAACTTTCCTTCCTAGGAGTAAGCGTCTTTTAATTTCATGGCTGCAGTCACCATCTGCAGTGATTTTGGAGCCCCCCCAAAAATTAAGTCTGACACTGTTTCCACTGTTTTCCCATCTATTTCCCATGAAGTGATGGGACCGGATGCCACGATCTTTGTTTTCTGAATGTTGAGCTTTAAGCCAACTTTTTCACTCTCCACTTTCACTTTCATCAAGAGGCTTTTTAGTTCCTCTTCACTTTCTGCCATAAGGGTGGTGTCATCTGCATATCTGAGGTTATTGATATTTCTCCCGGCAATCTTGATTCCAGTTTGTGCTTCTTCCAGCCCAGCGTTTCTCATGATGTACTCTGCATGTAAGTTAAATAAGCAGGGTGACAATATACAGCCTTGACGTACTCCTTTTCCTATTTGGAACCAGTCTGTTGTTCCATGTCCAGTTCTGACTATTGCTTCCTGACCTGCATACAAATTTCTCAAGAGGCAGATCAGGTGGTCTGGTATTCCCATCTCTTTCAGAATTTTCCACAGTTTATTGTGATCCACACAGTCAAAGGCTTTGGCATAGTCAATAAAGCAGAAATAGATGTTTTTCTGGAACTCTCTTGCTTTTTCCATGATCCAGAGGATGTTGGCAATTTGATCTCTGGTTCCTTTGCCTTTTCTAAAACCAGCTTGAACATCAGGAAGTTCACGGTTCATATACTCCTGAAGCCTGGCTTGGAGAATTTTGAGCATTACTTTACTAGCGTGTGAGATGAGTGCAATTGTGCAGTAGTTTGAGCATTCTTTGGCATTGCCTTTCTTTGGGATTGGAATGAAAACTGACCTTTTCCAGTCCTGTGGCCACTGCTGAGTTTTCCAAATTTGCTGGCATATTGAGTGCAGCACTTTCACAGCATCATCTTTCAGAATTTGAAATAGCTCAACTGGAATTCCATCATCTCCACTAGCTTTGTTCATAGAGATGCTTTCTAAGGCCCACTTGACTTCACATTCCAGGATGTCTGGCTCTAGGTGAGTGATCACACCATCGTGATTATCTGGGTCATGAAGATCTTTTTTGTACAGTTCTTCTGTGTATTCTTGCCATCTCTTCTTAATATCTTCTGCTTCTGTTCTGTCCATACCATTTCTGTCCTTTATCAAGCCCATCTTTGCAGGAAATGTTCCCTTGGTATCTCTTATTTTCTTTTTTTATTTTATTTTATTTTTAAACTTTATATAATTGTATTAGTTTTGCCAAACATCAAAATGAATCCACCACAGGTATACATGTGTTCCCCATCCTGAACCCTCCTCCCTCCTCCCTCCCCATACCATCCCTCTGGGTCGTCCCAGTGCACTAGCCCCAAGCATCCAGTATCGTGCATCGAACCTGGACTGGCATCTCGTTTCATACATGATACTTTACATGTTTCAATGCCATTCTCCCAAATCTTCCCACCCTCTCCCTCTCCCACAGAGTCCATAAGACTGACCTATACATCAGTGTCTCTTTTGCTGTCTCGTACACAGGGTTATTGTTACCATCTTTCTAAATTCCATATATATGCATTATTATACTGTATTGATGTTTTTCCTTCTGGCTTACTTCACTCTGTATAATAGGCTCCAATTTCATCCACCTCATTAGAACTGATTCAAATGTTTTCTTTTTAATGGCTGAGTAATACTCCATTGTGTATATGTACCACAGCTTTCTTATCCATTCATCTGCTGATGGGCATCTAGGTTGCTTCCATGTCCTGGCTATTATAAGCAGTGCTGCGATGAACATTGGGGTACATGTGTCTCTTTCCCTTCTGGTTTCCTCAGTGTGTATGCCCAGCAGTGGGATTGCTGGATCATAAGGCAGTTCTATTTCCAGTTTTTTAAGGAATCTCCACACTGTTCTCCATAGTGGCTGTACTAGTTTGCATTCCCACCAACAGTGTAAGAGAGTTCCCTTTTCTCCACACCCTCTCCAGCATTTATTATTTGTAGACTTTTGGATCGCAGCCATTCTGACTGGTGTGAAATGGTACCTCATAGTGGTTTTGATTTGCATTTCTCTGATAATGAGTGATGTTGAGCATCTTTTCATGTGTTTGTTAGCCATCTGTATGTCTTCTTTGGAGAAATGTCTATTTAGTTCTTTGGCCCATTTTTTGATTGGGTCATTTATTTTTCTGGAGTTGAGCTGTAGGAGTTGCTTGTATATTTTTGAGATTAGTTGTTTGTCAGTTGCTTCATTTGCTATTATTTTCTCCCATTCTGAAGGCTGTCTTTTCACCTTGCTAATAGTTTCCTTTGATGTGCAGAAGCTTTTAAGGTTAATTAGGTCTCATTTGTTTATTTTTGCTTTTATTTCCAATATTCTGGGAGGTGGGTCATAGAGGATCCTGCTGTGATGTATGTCAGAGAGTGTTTTGCCTATGTTCTCCTCTAGGAGTTTTATAGTTTCTGGTCTTACGTTTAGATCTTAAATCCATTTTGAGTTTACTTTTGTGTAAGGTGTTAGAAAGTGTTCTAGTTTCATTCTTTTACAAGTGGTTGACCAGATTTCCCAGCACCACTTGTTAAAGAGATTGTCTTTAATCCATTGTATATTCTTGCCTCCTTTTTCAAAGATAAGGTGTCCATATATGCGTGGATTTATCTCTGGGCTTTCTATTTTGTTCCATTGATCAATATTTCTGTCTTTGTGCCAGTACCATACTGTCTTGATGACTGTGGCTTTGTAGTAGAGCCTGAAGTCAGGCAGGTTGATTCCTCCAGTTCCATTCTTCTTTCTCAAGATGGCTTTGGCTATTTGAGGTTTTTTGTATTTCCATACAAATTGTGAAATTATTTGTTCTAGCTCTGTGAAGAATACGATTGGTAGCTTGATAGGGATTGCATTGAATCTATAAATTGCTTTGGGTAGTATACTCATTTTCACTATATTGATTCTTCCAATCCATGAACATGGTATATTTCTCCATCTATTCGTGTCCTCTTTGATTTCTTTCACCAGTGTTAGTAGAAGGAAAGAAATCTTAAAAATTAGAGCAGAAATAAATGCAAAAGACACAAAAGCGACCATAGCAAAATTCAACAAAACCAAAAGCTGGTTCTTTGAAAGGATAAATAAAATTGACAAACCATTAGCCAGACTCATCAAGAAACAAAGGGAGAAAAATCAAATCAATAAAATTAGAAACGAAAATGGAGAGATCACAACAGACAACACAGAAATACAAAGGATCATAAGAGACTACTATCAACAATTATATGCCAATAAAATGGACAACGTGGAAGAAATGGACAAATTCTTAGAAAAGTACAACTTTCCAAAACTTGACCAGGAAGAAATAAAAAATCTTAACAGACCCCTCACAAGCACGGAAATTGAAACTGTAATCAAAAATCTTCCAGCAAACAAAAGCCCCAGTCCAGATGGCTTCACAGCTGAATTCTACCAAAAATTTAGAGAAGAGCTAACACCTATCCTGCTCAAACTCTTCCAGAAAATTGCAGAGGAAGGTAAACTTCCAAACTCATTCTATGAGGCCCCGCCATCACCCTAATACCAAAACCTGACAAAGATCCCACAAAAAAAGAAAACTACAGGCCAATATCACTGATGAACATAGATGCAAAAATCCTTAACAAAATTCTAGCAATCAGAATCCAACAACACATTAAAAAGATCATACACCATGACCAAGTGGGCTTTATCCCAGGGGTGCAAGGATTCTTCAATATCTGCAAATCAATCAATGTAATACACCACATTAACAAATTGAAAAATAAAAACCATATGATTATCTCAATAGATGCAGAGAAAGCCTTTGACAAAATTCAACACCCATTTATGATAAAAACTCTCCAGAAGGCAGGAATAGAAGGAACATACCTCAACATAATAAAAGCTATATATGACAAACCCACAGCAAACATTATCCTCAGTGGTGAAAAATTGAAAGCATTTCCTCTAAAGTCAGGAACAAGACAAGGGTGCCCACTTTCACCATTACTATTCAACATAGTTTTGGAAGTTTTGGCCACAGCAATCAGAGCAGAAAAAGAAATAAAAGAATCAAATTGGAAAAGAAGAAGTAAAACTCTCACTATTTGCAGATGACATGATCCTCTACATAGAAAACCCTAAAGACTCCACTAGAAAATTACTAGAACTAATCAATGAGTATAGTAAAGTTGCAGGATATAAAATCAACACACAGAAATCCCTTGCATTCCTATACACTAATAATGAGAAAACAGAAAGAGAAATTAAGGAAACAATTCCATTCACCATTGCAATGGAAAGAATAAAATACTTAGGAATATATCTACCTAAAGAAACTAAAGAGCTATGTATAGAAATCTCTGATTTTCTTGAAGAGATCTCTAGTCTTTCCCATTCTGTTGTTTTCGTCTATTTCTTTGCATTGATTGCTGAAGAAGGCTTTCTTATCTCTTTTTGCTATTCTTTGGAACTCTGCATTCAGATACTCATATCTTTCCTTTTCTCCTTTGCTTTTTGCTTCTCTTCTTTTCACAGCTATTTGTAAGGCCTCCCCAGACAGCCATTTTGCTTTTTTGCATTTCTTTTCCATGGGGGTGGGGGGGTCTTGATCCCTGTCTCCTGTACAACGTCACGAACCTCATTTCATAGTTCATCAGGCACTCTATCTATCAGATCTAGGCCCTTAAATCTATTTCTCACTTCCACTGTATAATCATAAGGGATTTGATTTAGGTCATACCTGAATGGTCTAGTGGTTTTACCTACTTTCTTCAATTTCAGTCTGAATTTGGCAATAAGGAGTTCATGATCTGAGCCACAGTCAGCTCCTGGTCTTGTTTTTGTTGACTGTATAGAGCTTCTCCATCTTTGGCTGCAAAGAATATAATCAATCTGATTTCGGTGTTGACCATCTGGTGATGTCCATGTGTAGAGTCTTCTCTTGTGTTGTTGGAAGAGGGTGTTTGTTATGACCAGTGCATTTTCTTGGCAAAACTCTATTAGCCTTTGCCCTGCTTCATTCCGTATTCCAAGGCCAAATTTGCCTGTTACTGCAGGTGTTTCTTGACTTCCTACTTTTGCATTCCAGTCCCCTATAATGAAAAGGACATCTGTTTTGGGTGTTAGTTCCAAAAGGTCTTGTTGGTCTTCATAGAACCGTTCAACTTCAGCTTCTTCAGTGTTACTGGTTGGGGCATAGACTTGAATTACTGTGATATTGAATGGTTTGCCTTGGAAACGAACAGAGATCATTCTGTTGTTTTTGAGATTGCATCCAAGTACTGCATTACAGACTCTTTTGTTGATCATGATGGCTACTCCATTTCTTCTGAGGGATTCCTGCCCACAGTAGTAGATATAATGGTCATCTGAGTTAAATTCACCCATTCCAGTCCATTTCAGTTCGCTGATTCCTAGAATGTCGACATTCAGTCTTACCATCTCTTGTTTGACCACTTCCAATTTGCCTTGATTCATGGACCTGACATTCCAGGTTCCTATGCAATATTGCTCTTTATAGCATCGGACATTGCTTCTATCACCAGTCACATCCACAGCTGGGTATTCTTTTTGCTTTGGCTCCATCCCTTCATTCTTTCTGGAGTTATTTCTCCACTGATCTCCAGTAGCATATTGGGCACCTACTGACCTGGGGAGTTCCTCTTTCAGTATGCTATCATTTTGCCTTTTCATACTGTTCATGGGGTTCTCAAGGCAAGAATACTGAAGTGGTTTGCCATTCCCTTCTCCAGTGGAAAAATATATTATTTAATTCTGTCATTCCTGCTGCATGTATTAACTGGAATTCTCAATTAAAAATGTTACCATCAGCTATTTTGTTGCCTTGAGATAGATTTCACATAGGAATATCAGGACAGAGGTTTGACTTTCCCCTTTACTTACCAGTGTTTAAAATAATAATTCTATTCCCTAGGTTGCTGCAAAGGTTAATCTCTTAGGGTATTTTATTGTAGAAGTTTTATGACCTCATAGCATTAACACATTTGATATACTTCAACCAATTGTGGTGGTTTAGTCACTAAATCGTGTCTGAGTTTTGTGACGCTATGGACTGTTGCCTGCCAGGCTTCTCTGTCCATAGGATTTTCCAGGAAGGTATACTGGAGCAGATTGCCATTTCCCTCTCCAGGGGATCTTCCCAATCCAGGTATCCAAATCAGGTCTCTTGCACTGCAGGCAGATTCTTTATTGATTGAGCTACCAGGGAAGCCTGCGTCAACCCATTAAGTTATTGTTTTCAAAGCTAAAATTGTCCCATTTTTAAGTTGGCCTCTGTACTTTTTGACATCAGTTCAGTTCAGTTCAGTTGCTCAGTCGTGTCCGACTCTTTGTGACCCCATGAATTGCAGCCCGACAGGCCTCCCTGTCCATCACCAACTCCCGGAGTTCACTCAAACTCATGTCCATCAAGTTCGTGATGCCATCCAGCCATCTCATCCTCTGTTGTCCCCTTCTCCTCCTGCTCCCAATCCTTCCCAGCATCAGAGTCTTTTCCAATGAGTCAACTCTTCGCATGAGGCGGCCAAAGTACTGGAGTTTCAGCTTTAGCATCATTCCTTCCAAAGAACACCCAGGACTGATCTCCTTTAGAATGGACTGGTTGGATCTCCTTGCAGTCCAAGGGACTCTCAAGAGTCTTCTCCAACACCACTGTTCAAAAGCATCAATTCTTTGGTGCTCAGCTTTCTTCACAGTCCAACTCTCACATTCATACGTGACCCTTGTGTTTTTCCCCTTTCTTTTTTTTAACGTCTTTATTGAATTTGTTACAATATTGCTCCTGCTTTATATTTTGTTTTTTTTTTGACCCTAAGACATGTAGGATCTTAGGGACCAGGATCAAACCCACCCCCTGCATTGGAAGGCGAAGTTTTAACCACTGAACTGCCAGGGAAGTCCCAACCCTTGTGGTTTTCATAGCTTCCTTTCTCTTTGGCACAACCAAATGATCCAGGATCATCTTATACATTTCTTGCCCCACACATGGAATCAATCATTTCTCTAAGGGACTTTGGTTCCTTCAACGGAAAGTGGTATTTAGAGCATTTTGTAAGCTTTTTAAATGGCAGTCTCCTATGTCTAGTTTCCCTCTCTTTGAAAGCATTCTCCATCCTTTATGCCACTCTCTGATGATCTTTCTCTAATACAAATTATGTCCCATACCTGATGATAATTGTCCATGCTGCATCATCCTCCACAGCTTCAAGTCTCAGCCCCTTAGACTGGCACACAGGACTCTTTTTCAGCCTATCTTTGTGGTTTACTTTCTATCTACCTTTTTAGTCTACTTTCCTGGGCACACTCTGTCTTCCAACCATGTCAAAGTATTTTGCAGCTTTCCAACTGAGATGTACATTTTGTCTTTACAATTACATGCCTGTAACTTTCCTATTCAGTGCCAGAAAATTCTATTTCTACCTTCTTTGGTTTTCATTGATCGTTTTCTGACTATTGATGACAACTGTAGGCAGAAATCAATTTAGCCCTCATGTGGTTCCAGAGAGTGAGCTAGGGTGTCCCTTCCTCCCATAGCACCTACAGACACCCTCCTTGTAGATTACTAATCCCGCTGTTTTATTGTTCTTCTTGACTCACCTTCACTGAAACAAGACAATGTAAGATAAACACACTCTCACTGATTTACTTATCCCACCTTGTAGAGGTGCATAGAAGGTACCCCAGCAGTGTTTGCTGAAGTGATTACTTACCTATGTCAATAACACATGAATCATTAACAAACATTAAGTTTGGGCTCATATCTTTACTACAAGATCCACAAAAACAGGGATATTGTTTATCATTTGTTTATCATCAGACCTCCTAACAGCATGTAAACTCCAGGAGGTGCAAGGGAAGGGAAGAAACTTCTATCCTGTTCATCTCTGAACCTCTACCTAGAACAAGACTGATACTTCATGTATTGGCTGAAATACAGAAAGAAAAGATGGAAGGCAGAGTCAAGGGAGGGAGGGAGGAAGACATGGGAAGGGAATGAAGAGTGAATCTTATTTAGCAGAGGTTTATCTACTGAAGGTGATCCAGGCTTAGAGCCATACATAATGCAACTCTAAGATATAAATGTGCAATTGGAGATGCTGATAGAGGAGATATCATCTTGCAGATTTAATTTTTAGAGTCAGTTGCACACAGGGACTTCCCTGGTAATCCAGTGGCTAAGATTTTGCATGCCCAATGTAGGGGGCCCATGTTTGATCCCTGGTCAGGGAACTAGACCCCACTTGCTGCAGCTGAGAGTTCACATGCCACAACTAAAAGTCATGCATGCTACAATGAAGATCAAAGACCCTGTGTGCTGCCACCAAATAAATACATACATTAAAAAAAATAGTTGCACAGGGCTCTGATTTACACTTAGAGTGTTTCAGTGCTGTGCAAAGTGTGAAACTCGTGTCCAGTGACTTCACTGCACGAGACAACTCCATTATCCTGTGCTCCCGTGAGTCTGTGTCACCTGCAACCAGTCAGACCAGTGGATGGACCATTCATAGGGATCAATAAGTGCTGTCCAGAGAGAGGAATGACAGCAGTGAGCAAGAGGGACAGAGTTCCAGCCCTCCTAAGGCTTGTGTTCTAGAGTGGAGAGGCATACAATGAAGAAGGAAACAAAACAATTTTAGATGGGAGTAAGTTCTGTAGAGAAAGTAAAACATCAGACAAGTAGTTACAATAAGGTGAGTGTTAGGATTGGGAAGTACAAGGCCCTCTGCAGACTATAGCAGTGGAGGCAGAGCATTCCAGATGATCTCAGAGGGATCCGCCCTGCCCTTCCTCTTCTGTGCTGCTTCTTCCTCCATTCCAGGGGCTTCAGCAGCCACCCAGGTTTACACATCAGTGCCGACTCCACACTTTTGTGGGGCTGCCTGCCTGTCATTGCTACTGGGCTGCTGGGAAATTTTACGAGCTCTTCAAGTCACCTCTCTGTTGCTGCCAGATCCTCCCTCCTCCTGCCAGCCCCTCCCACAACTGGACAGTCTCTGTGAATTGTGTCAATAGCCCAAGTCAGAGACCTGGACATCACTTCACCCTGCCCCTCACTGGGCACATCGTCCAGTCAACACCAAAGCTGATAAATTCGACCTTCTCACTGTCTCCTGAATTCAGTCATGCCTTCCTGCCCCTATTGCCATGTCCCTATTTCAGGCCATCAGGATTCCCCGCACCCCACCCTTAGTGACCACCACCTCTAGAAGCCTCGTTTCACACTGTGGCCACACTGGTATCTGCAAAATATGAATGTAGAGCCGACTCACTGGGAAAGACCCTGATGCTGGGAAAGATTGAGGGCATGAGGAGAAGGGGACAACAGAGGATGAGATGGTTGGATGGCATCATTGACTCAATGGACATGAGTTTGAGCAAACTGCAGGAGATAGTGAAGGACAGAGAAGCCTGACATCCTGCAGTCCATGGGATCACAAAGAGTTGGACGTGACTTAGTGACTAAACAGCAACAAGTCCCATATGCTCAGATCCCTTCCAGGATAGGATTAGCATGGCCCTCCTGACCTGATTCCCCACCTATCTCCCAAAGAAATCACCTGTTATTCCTTCCTTCCATTCTATGTGCAGCCATGCCAGGCTCCAACCCCCAAATATACCACATACTCTCAATATGTATACTCTCCTCAGTATATAACACCCGCAATCCCCCTGCCTGCTGAGTCCACTTCCTGACTTAGTCATCACTTCCTAGAGGAGGTTGCCTTGACACCCGCCTCTCGGGCTCAGCTTCACTCCCCACTCTTGGTTCCCACAGTACCCACACTTTCTCCACTGCCCCATCTACCTCCCATGTGTCTGTTTTGGAGGATAGGAGCTGTGTGACTCATTGAGTTCACAGTGCCTGTGAAGGGCAGGAGAGCTATACACTGCACCCAAGTTGTCCTCCTCTCTAAAAGAGGGGGCAACAATACTACTTACGTGTTAGCTGTATTGTGAGGGTTAAATGAGATAATGAGTAGAAAATACCTATCACAGTTGATACATAAAGAGTAAAGGATAGTTATTATTAGTATATGATGTTGCTTACACTGAATTTAAACAAGCATTGAAGTTTGAAATGCATTCAGGAAAATGCATAAAATCACATGTGTACAGAGCTCAATGAATTTTCACAAATGATTGCACCCTTGTCATCAGCCCCAGATAGCACTATTTTATTTTTTATTGAAGTATAGTTGATTTACAATGATATGATAGTTTCAGGTGTACAGCAAAGTGATTCAGTATTTGATGTTCTTCAGTTGCTCAGTCGTGTCCAACTCTTTGAGACCCCATGGACTGCAGCACGCCAGGCTTCCCTATAACCTGGCTCAAACTCATGTCCATTGAGTTGGTGATGCTATTCAACCATCTCATCCTCTGTCATCCCCTTCTCCTCCTGCCTTCAATCTTTCCCAGGATCAGGGTCTTTTCCAGTGAGTCAGCTCTTCACATCAGGTGGCCAAAGTATTGGAGCTTCAACTTCAACATCAGTCTTTCCAACAAACATTCAGGACTTATTTCCTTTAGGATTGACTTGTTTGATCTCCTTGCTGTTCAAAGGACTCTCAAGATTCTACTTTATATGTACTAGTGTGTATCTGTTTATCCCAATCTCCTAATATCCCTCACCCCATTCCCCTTTTAGTAACCATAAGTTGGCTTTCTGTGAGTCCGTTCCTGTTTCTGATTGGTAAGTTCATTTGTATCTCTTTTTTAGACTCCACATATAAGTGATATCATATAATATTTGTCTTTGCCTGACTTACTTCATTTAGTATGATGATTTCTAGGTCCATCCATGTTTCTGCAAATAGGCATTATTTCATTATTTTTTATGGCTAGTACTTCATTGTGTATATGTGTCACATTTTTTTTTATCCATTCATCTGTTGATGGACATATAGGTTGCTTCCACCTCTTGGTTATTGTAAATAGTGCTGCTATGAACATTGGGGTGCATGTATCTTTTCAAATTAGAGTTTTCATCTTTTCAGGATATATGCCCAGGAGTAGGATTACTGGACCATATGTTAACTGTATTTTTAGTTTTTTAAGGAACCTCCATAGTGACTACATCAATTTACATTACCACCAACAGCAGATAGCACTTTTTTTAAGGTTCAAAGGTTACCTTCTCAGAGAGGCCCTCCCTTATGTCTCGCCCCTACATAGAACTCATCATCAGACATCCTGAAAAATTTAACTATATATTTTATACATTATCTATCTCACCTGACTCCAACATAAAGTGCAGAAGAACAGGACTTTTTTTTTTTTGTCTATTTTGTTCACTGTTGTATCCTCAGCGCCTTGAACAGCGCTCGACACAGTAGGTATGCATTCAGAGTGAATGCATAAATGCTTATATTCATTTCTTTAAGTTCCCTGGTGCTGCTGGCACTGTTATGCCTGAGAAACAGTGCCCTCCCAGGTTAGACAGCACAGGACAGGGACTGTCTGCTCCTAAACTGCACAGAGGAACCAGAGATCAAATTGCCAACATCCACTGGATCATCGAAAAAGCAAGAGAGCTCCAGAAAAACATCTATTTCTGCTTTATTGACTATGCCAAAGCCTTTGACTGTGTGGATCACAATAAACTGTGGAAAATTCTGAAAGAGATGGGAATACCAGACCACCTGACCTGCCTCTTGAGAAACCTATATGCAGATCAGGAAGCAACAGTTAGAACTGGACATGGAACAACAGACTGGTTCCAAATAGGAAAAGGAGTACGTCAAGGCTGTATATTGTCACCCTGCCTATTTAACTTCTTTGCAGAGTACATCATGAGAAACGCTGGGCTGGAGGAAGCACAAGCTGGAATCAAGATTGCTGGGAGAAATATCAATAACCTCAGATATGCAGATGACACCACCCTTATGGCAGAAAGTGAAGAACTGAAAAGCCTCTTGATGAAAGTGAAAGAGGAGAGTGAAAAAGTTGGCTTAAAGCTCAACATTCAGAAAACTAAGATCATGGCATCTGGTCCCATCACTTCATGGGAAATAGATGGGGAAACAGTGGAAACAGTGTCAGACTTAATTTTTGGGGGGCTCCAAAATCACTGCAGATGCTGATTGCAGCCATGAAATTAGAAGATGCTTACTCCTTGGAAGGAAAGTTATGACCAACCTAGACAGCATATTCAAAAGCAGAGATATTACTTTGCCAACAAAGGTCCATTTAGTCAAGGCTATGGTTTTTCCAGTAGTCATGTAGGGATGTGAGAGTTGGACTGTGAAGAAAGCTGAGCGCTGAAGAATTGATGCTTTTGAACTGTGGTGTTGGAGAAGACTCTTGAGAGTCCCTTGGACTGCAAGGAGATCCAACTAGTCCATTCTAAAGGAGATCAGCCCTGGATGTTCTTTGGAAGGAATGATGCTAAAGCTGAAACTCCAGTACTTTGGCCACCTCATGTGAAGAGTTGACTCATTGGAAAAGACTCTGATGCTGGGAGGGATTGGGGGCAGGAGGAGAAGGGGACAACAGAGGATGAGATAGCTGGATGGCATCACCGACTCGATGGATGTGAGTTTGATTGAACTCCGGGAGTTGGTGATGGACAGGGAGGCCTGGCGTGCTGCGATTCATGGGGTTGCAAAGAGTCGGACACGACTGAGCGACTGAACTGAACTGAATTGAAACTGCGCAGGGCACACATCCCATCCTGCGTGGTCCACCTATGAGTTCTTTATCCTCACTCCTCCCTGGCGAGCCTGGTCCACCCCGCCCCAGTTTTGCGTGCCTAATAATTAAAATAAGTAATATCTACAGCCATCATAATAATCTGGTCCGCGGTCTAGAGACTACCGGCCTGGTATCCCTCAAGGGTTTTCCCGGAGGCCGGAAGCACTCCGGGTGGTGGTGCCTCTGCCACCTCCACCATGCACCTGGTCAGTCTCCCAGCCAAGTGTTTTGCCTTCGATGGGTCGCTCAGCTGGCTGATGAAGCGTTTTATCATTCACCCCATTTCGTCAGGGGAGAAGCCGAGGCTGAGAAAGGAACCGGCCACTGGGATCTTCTGACTCCGAATCCCGCGGTCTTTGCCACCACGCCCACCACGACCAAGTGCGGTGATTCACCACTGTCGCCTTTGGTTGGTTTCATACCCCTTTTCCCTTCACCAACCATCGCAGCCGGAAAGAATGTGCAGGTGCGGCTCTGGGCTCAAAGCAAATGGCTGAGAACAGAGTTGCTGCAGAAACAAACGCGTAAGGAATCAGGCACTGGCCGGAGCAAGAGGGGCCCCTCACACAGGGTGATCAGGCACACTCCGAGGACGTGAGGCTTGGCTGAGACCAGGGTGGTGGGAAAGAGCTGGTCCCACCGGGTACGTGTTGGGGACGGGTAGATGGTAACCACGCGGAGAGAACAGCAAGTACTCAGCTCCTTTTATATCCACTACCTTGTCTGATCTTACCGCACACTTTGAAGGGGGACATTTCGGCCCCATTTTACAGACAAGGAAACCGAGGCCCATAGAGATGAAGACTTTCACTGAGTTGGGATTTGAACCGGGCTCTCTGAAATACACTAAGCTGAAGCTCTGTCCAGCCCGCATTCCCCGCCCCCTCCTTCTTCCCGCACCGTGACCTTAACTGGGCACGTGCTGGCCCCTCGCGCTCCCCACCTCCCCGCACTGTCCCACTTAGCCCCGCTCGGGGAGGGCAGACAAGGGTGGGGGGCTCTCTCAGGGACCGCGGGAGCCGCAAGGGGCTTGGGGTCCCGGGTTAGAAACCCCTTGAGCTGGCGAGAGGGACCCCGCCCGCGCGCCCCGCCCCGCCCCTTGCGCGGCCGGCCGGCGCTGCCTCTGTCCATGGTCAGAGCACCCGGGTAATCCGCCTTTCTCTCCGCCCGCCGAGTCCCATTCATATTCTAATCACAGCGCGGCCGGCCCGCGAACGCCCGGCCACTCTATCGGGTCCCGCGCAGACGCAGCCTGTCCCCCGCCCCACTTCCACTTCCAGCCCCCCGCCCCCAGCTCCTCGCCACTCCCCCCCACCTCTTTTCTGCACTTTACACCCGGCAGAGGAGGGGGGGTGCCTGGGAAAACGGCGTCCCCCCCTTCAGACGCCGAGGCTTCTCACCAACTTCGCGGCTGGCTGGGGGCGGGCGGGGGGCGGGGGAGGGAGGGAGGAAGGGCCGGAGACACAGACAGACTGACAGACAGGGTTACGGGAAGAGGCGGGGGCTGCGGGGGGTGTCCGAGAGACCAAGGGGGATAGAGACAGAGAAGGGTAGAGCCCCAGGGGGAGACAAAGAGATGAGGGAGCAGGGGCTAGACAGAGACGCAGGCGGCCCAGCATGGAGAAGACGCGGGAAGAGAGGGACAGAGGGACCGGGGAAGGAGACAGATATACCCAGAAGACGGAAAGTTCTGGAGGGGGATGAGTCAACCCCCCCCCCCGCCGCGGCCAAGCGGCCTTGTCGCCGCCCAGGTTGGGGGTGGGGCTGGGGTCCTAGGGCCATAGTGCCCCCTCCCCTCCCCCCTCAGCTCTCCACCCTTCCCACGCGTGTCCGTGGATCCCCGTGGCTGGGACAAGGCTTGTTTCATCCTCAAGGCTCCCACTCAGAATCTAACCCGGGACCAAACCTGGGGCGGGGGCCACAAGAGGAGAAGGAAAGAAGTGGGGCCCACTCGTGGCCGCGTAGGCGACTCCCCAGGCTCCTCGGGGTCCCCTGCCGCCGCCCCCTCACCCCCTTCCCATGCCTGCGCCGCGCCGGGCCGGATCGGGGGAGGGGTAGGCAGAGGGGGAGGGGGCCACATCTAAGCCAATTTTGATTTCGCCTGTAATGAGTGCCGGGCGAAGGCTGGAGAAGGCCTCTGGAACTTTAAATAAGAAAAACGTTGCTAATGCTATAATAGAAGGGGGAAGTCGGAGGGCTGGGATTGCGTCGCTCTGAGCCCCCCTTTTCGGAGGCGGCTTTTCTTATTCAAAACAGGCCCACAATGGGCTTCACAGTGCGCCTCGCCACGGCCCCATCTGACGAGCGGCCATTCATCAGGCCGGCTGGCCTATCAATGACATTGCTCCCATCGGGGCTCCTATAAAATGATGCTTTTTCCCATGAAACATCCGCAAACATTTTGACGGGTTTGGCTTTGCCCGGCTGGATTACTGAGTGTCCCCTCTCTGGCTGTCTCTTTCTCGCTCCCCCTTCTCCGAGCTCTTTCCCTTCTCTCTCTCTCTCCTTTCTTCTTTCTCTTTCTGCCTTTTCCTTTCCTTCTTTCTATCCTTACATCCTTGGACTCTCTGCGTCTTTCCTTCCCTCCTTCCTCCCTTTCTCCCTGGGCAGTTCTAGCACAGGGGATCCCCAAACATCAGGATTTTTGGGGGGCGCCTGTGCTGTCCATGGGAAGAGCATGCATTGTGGGTTACTGGAGGAACCCGACATGGATTCCACAGGTTAGTCCTACTGGTGGGGGTTGGGGGTAGACATTGGGAGGGAAAGAAGAGGTAGAAGGGGAACTTCAGAAAGAGTCGCAAAAAGTTCAGAAGGGTCAACTTGACAGTGGAACCCCAGGAAATAATGGAGCGTGCAGAAGTTCTCAATCTCGTGCGATGCGCGATGTGTGTAAGCGGATGCGTGGAAGTTGTGAGTGTGTGTAAACGTGTGATTGTGTGTGTGTAAATGTGTGTGCGCGCGCTGTGGAGTGCGCTTTCGCTTGCCCTGGACATAAAGTTAAGTAAAGATTCGCTGGTTCGCGGCGAGCTCGAGGTGCCACTTGCAGAAACTTTGCGAGCCGACCGCCCCCTCCTGGGTCCAGCTCCTCCCCCGGTTTGGGGGTCCCGGAATAGCGGTGCGTTCCGAGGCTGGTGGCTGGGGCCAGGAAGCCGAGCGGAACGCCCCAGAGGCGGGGGAGGGCGACGGCTCTGCACAGCGCCTGGGAGGTGGGGACAGAGGCTCCAACTGGTGGAGATGCGCAGCTGGAGGGAGTGGCAGAGGCGAGCCCGGTGGTCCTGGGGAATCCGCGCCCGGTCGGGAGGAGGGGGCCCTGGGCAGTCCGAAGCGCGGTGCAGCCTCCTTGGCCGGAAGGAGTACCTGACGATGCGTTCTGCTTGGGGACAGTAACTCTACGGAAGAGAACAGGATGCTGCGCGGCTGGCAAGGCCTGGCGTCTGGGTCTGCAAACTGCTCGGCACTTTGGGTTCTGTTGGCTGGAGGCGCCAGGTTTGGGGGTCGCGGCCGTCCGTAACCACGGAGAAAGTAAGCCAAGGCATCTTTTACAACGAAAAAGCCCAGCGTCTCGGTTCTTTTTCCAGTAGAGCCTCGCAGCTCTAGTACGTTTGAGGAGCCGCCAAACTTCTATATCAGAATTGTGCTCCCTACGCCCCTTCCAGGTGGAAGAAATTCTCCGGAAATTCACCTCCTCCTTCAGTTGCAGAGAGTCGGGCATGACTTAGCGACTGAACAAGGACAACCCTCAGTTGCCGTCTTCCAACCAGTGCACTCCTATCCCGGCTAGGTTGCAGCCTCGGAGTTTCTTGGAGAGGCAGAAACAAGCCGTGAGAGCAGCCTGGGCCGAGACAGCAGCTTGACGCGATGCTTGGGAGAACGCCTAGGAGCATCCATCCGCTGCTGGACTTTGCCGCGCGGAGCAACAAGTGCCTTCCAGCCTCTGCCATCCTTAACACACGCGCCTGTCTTCCCTGAGCAAATAAACAAACACACGACGGCATCCCCACCTCCACCTGCAGGCTGGAAATGAATGTGGACTGGGAGTAGGGGTCATTCGGGCATCGGCCAGATGTTCTTCTTCCCATTCTTGCAGAAAGGTTTCCAGCCCCTTCTAGCTTCTGCTGGGGCCCTGGTGGCCAAGATGCCCACCACCCTCTGGCCAGGGGTATCTTTGATTTTCCAGGAAAATTGTCTATTTCTGATCTCAAGAGATCAAACCTCTCCTTTTCGGTCCCCGCCAAGTGGGTGTGGGCCCCCTGGGAGTGGGGATGGGCTGACCCCCACAGCCTTCCTTACTATATGCAGTGACAAATGAAGGCAAAGAGAAGGGTTACCTGCCCTGCGACTGGCTACCGAGTGCGGGGCCAGCCCTAACTGGGTCCTCTCCGCTGGCGGTAAAGAGGGAGCCCAGAGAGAGAAAGGATCCCTTCCCTCCATACTTCCATGAGAAGTATTTGTGCCACCATGCATGTCCTGAGCACCCCAATTTTAGAAGTGAATATCCTTGAACAAAACTAAACCCATGTCTGCATGGTTTGGGGCCAAGTGTTGATATTTGCAAGGGGTCCACGCAGGACTTGAGGTGTCTGTGCGCCACACCAGCACAGCCCAGCTGGGGGTTTTAGCATCCCCCTCAACAGGACTGGAACTTCTCTGTGCATCCTGGGATAGCTGCGGGGTTGTGGAGAGCTTCTGTTTTCTGTTCTATCTTGTGGTCATGGAGACACCTTGTCACTTTTACTTAATGCAGACACCCCAACGGGTTCTGAAAACTTTTCTCCCATCCACCAAAGGGGAAGGGAGTGGATGGCTAGATGGCCATCCTGAACTCAAAAAGTTCTGGGGAACTCAAAAAGTTCTGGGAAACCCAGCGGGACGAAATGACACGAGGCGCACCAAGTGACATTCTCATGCGGGTTTGCAAAACCGACGGCGAGGGAAGTGCAGCTGGCTCGGCGCGGTCCGGTCCAGAACCTTCCCTCACCTCGCTTCCAGAGAATTTAATCCCATTAACTTTTCTTTGGAGTTTCCCTTGTTATGTAAAGGTTCCTTTCTTCCCGGCTAGCTGGGACCAGCGCTCCTTGGAGCAGTTCGATTCTGCTCCTTTAACGGCAGATTGTGCGCAAATCTAGGGCCGAGCCACGAATATTATTGTTAGTAGTATTTCATTCCGAAAAGGCTGACACAATCGATTAGCAGCAAGTGCTGAGGCGAACTCCTGAGCATCCCGGGTCAGAGAGGCCGGCGGGCCAGGCCACCGTCCCCTACTCTTAAGAGGAAAATTCCCGCAACGTGCCTCGGGCCCGGCAGAACGGTTTTGCAGGGGCCGGGGCTCTAGTGTTCCGCCTGGGGGCCACTTCAGCGTGACCTGCGGCAACGCGCCCCTTTGTTCTGCACACGGAGCTGGTAATATATTCCTCGAGTTTTCTCCAAATATTCAGCAAGTGCGGGTCTAAGACAATGGCCCCGTCGGAGGAGGCTGGGGAGCCGCCGGCGCGAGCCTCTGGGCCCTGGGCTAGCCCGCCGCCGAGCGCCACAAAGCTGAGCCGCTCTCCCCGGAGCTCCGCGGCGCGGCGGAGCCCGGGGAGGCGGTGGGGGCCACAGGCGCGCGCGTGGGGCCCGGGACGCGCCGTCCGGCCGGTGCGCTGTTGGCAGTGATATTGTTCCCGGCTCGCGCAGAAGTCCCGCACCGCGCAAAGCCTCGCGGATCCCGGGGTGGCCAGCCGTCCCCACGCGGACCGCCGCCGCGCCTACATGTTGGTGGCCTGTGGGTCCAATCCCGGCGGTTCTGACAGGCGAGCGTTGCTCAGTTACTCAAGGTGCCTGGAGATTCGAGAACGAGAGGAGGGAAAGTAGGTCGAATTTTAGGCCACAGAGAACTTGTGCAAAGTGGGCCGGGGCCAGGTTGGTCGCCTACGCAACAGAAGAATTGTTTCTTGTTAAACGGGATGGCGCCTTAGCGACGGGCACTGATGAGCCCGACCTAGAGACGTCTGCCTCTACCCGCTTTCCACCTGGAACTCCAAAATCCAGAGCCGCCAACGCACCCCTAGAGCCTGCTTTGAGGCCCCTGGACCACAACGGCGGGAAGGCACTCTGGTCTACAGGCTCCCGGCTCAAAACAAGGCCCGACCTGGCTCCGTGGGCCTGCAGGTGGGGACATTCAGTGGCTTTGGCTTGGGGCAACGGGACAGGGAGCGCCCAGGTGGGACGGGGCTCTAGGCCTCCTCCATCCTCTCCCAGGCACGGCCCTAGGAAAGGAGCCGCTTTTTCTGGCCCTGGGACCCGGACTGCGGGCTTGGGGAACAAGGATCGGAGCTCTGAACTTTGCCCTCACGTCCAACCCGGACTATCTAGCCCTCGTTGGACCTGTGTGTGTGTCCCGTAAAGGAGGCATGCTCGCTCCACCCTCGCCACCTGCCAAGTTCCGGCGTCTGGGTTTGGCATCAGGATCCAGTAAGAGCCGCGTGGTCCCCAGGTCCCCTAGCCGTGTGGCTGCAGCACTAGGCAGCACAGCGTGCAGCCGGGGATCCCGGAGTCCGGCTTGCGACTTGGTGCAAGTGGCCCAGGACATCGCGCTTTCCCACCCGGCCTGCAGGTCCTGGAGACCCGGAAAAGTTTGCTGTGGCCGCCGCGCGGCTAGGCCCTGGGATTTCCATAGCTGCGCGCGCTCCCCTCCCCAGCGCGTCGCCATGGAGACTGCTGGAAGTTGGTGGTGGAAAACAGACCCAGCGCAAAGCAAAATATTATGAGTGCAGTTGGGGTGACTTCAGGGGGGCAGGGGACCGGAGGGCATGAGCGGGAGCCAGAGGCAGAGGCCGACAACAAAAGGCCGAGTACGCGGAGGAGAGAGGAGTTCGCACGGGGCCTCCCTGCCGCTGTGTGAGAGCCGGACCGTCCTGCTTCCCAGAGGCCCCGAAGTCTCTAATTTCTCTCCAGCAGCTACACCTTTTCTCATTCCGCCTCTGCCCCCACCCCGCCACCCCTCCTCCTCCGGGTTCTCGTCCAGCCTCCTTCCCCATCCCAAGGTTAGGCGCCAGCTGGGCAGTATGCCCGCCTCCCCCGCGAGCCACAGGCTCTCCAACGTGAAAGGTTCTGGCATTTCTTCCCCTGGACCCATGGGTCGCCCCAGATGAATTTCTCAGCCCCACTTCTTAAACGGTATCTGAAAAAGTGAGGGCTTAGAATAATGCGGGAAAGAGAAGAGTAGGAGGTGCCTGGTCAGAAATTTTGGAAGAATGGGACGGGTAGTAAAGGGAAGATTCTATGGATTCTTTTACTCTTTTGTGCAGTGGGGAAAGCTCCAGGTTATAATTCTGACTGAAGCACTTTGGATAAATCTTTGAGCCTTTCCAAGATTAATTTTAATTGTCTGTAAAATGAAGGGTTAGACAACTCCCAGACTGGGATTTTCTGACAAGTTAGACGGATTCTTCTCTACCATAGAGGCCAGGTTACCACTATCCCAACTGTGATCCACTGCACAGTTAGTGAATCTCTCCTCAAACTAATAATATACTAAAATAGTTTTACAAGTCATTTAGGATTTTAAGAGTCAAGAACCTTGGATAACCCCTTTTTAAAGGCCTATGATTGCCTTTGTCAATTACACCTAAGGAACATTCCTTAAGGCATTAGGTTTTATGGGGCTGTGCCTAGGGTCGATTTAGGGAACATTAAAGTGCCTCTAGGTGATGAAGCCACCATCAGAGACCCTCACATACGCTGGATAAGAAGACACACTGGCCCATGTGACGAGATGCTACCATCAAAAAGAAAACCAGACTTTACTCTCCATTGCTTAAGCTTTTAGGAAGAGATGAGGCTCTTCTCACACTTGGCCACTCCTGGTGATACATTCAGCAGAGGAATCCTTCCCTTCTCTCCAGATAATGTGGCCTCATCTGTAAATGAACAGATTGGATATAGAGACTGCCATGGTCTGTCTGAGAGTTTGTAGTTCATTTACATGCCTGTGTGTCTGTGAACTCTGCCTGGGACTTGGTTTATAAAGTCGTTAGTTTATCACACACTGAGCCTCATAGGCACCCCATGAGAGAGGCATTTTTTGTGACCTGCTTCAGGCACAGGGTTTCTCTTCCATTTTCAACACGGCAAGGTAGTGATTTTAAGTCAAGTTGATGCTTGTGTTTGCCTGGTGTCTGTGCAAAAAAAAAAAAAAGGCTGAAAAGATATGGAACAGTGACATCACAAGTTGGATGCCAGAGAGTCAGGTCTCCACTTGCCTAGGCCCCTGATTGCTTGCCCCTGCCTGTTGTACAGGCCTTTTGGGACAGTCTTCAGCTGCCCCTAGGGCTCCACAGCTCTGCAGGATGGAAAGGTGTGTGTGTGTGTGTCAGGAGAGCCGGGTTGGATCTCTGATGTTGTTTCTTTCCCACTCAAGATACTTGCAGTTTTATCAAGGTTAGGGGAAGAGAGTAACTCAAAGATAATTTGGAGGTGTTGGGTAAAAGTAAAAGTAAAAAAAAAAAAAAAAAAACTTTGGATGAATTTATCAGAGTTTTTATTTTATTTTATTGAAATTTTAGTCTGTCTCACTGACTGAGCACCTGTTGGGTGGCAGTGCCTGGAGATGAATAAGGCCTAAGTCCCTGCTGTTAAGGACTTGAAAAAGTTTTGATGAGGGACGGTATGGGCATATTTAGAGCGGTGAGTGCTACAAGGGACAGAAAAAAAAGGTCCCCTTGGGGCCTGGAGGAAAGCATGCTCTGTGTTGTTGACTATCTACCATATGGCAACCGTGTTTAGGGCATTTTCCCACACATTAGCCATTTATGTGTGTGCTTAGTCGCTCAGTCATGTCTAACTCTCTACAACCCCATGGACTATAGCCCACCAGGCTCCTCTGTCCATGGAATTTTCTAGACAAGAATACTGGAGTGAGTTGCCATCTCTTCCTCCAGGGAATCTTTGTGATGCAGGAAGCGAACCCATGTCTCTTGCATGGGTTGCCATCTCCTATTCCAGGGGATTTTCCCCACCCAGGGATCGAACCTGTGTCTCTTGCGTCTCCCGCATTGGCAGGCAGATTCACTAGGGCCACCTGGGAAGCCCTTAGCCACTTACGGCTGATCACAATTCTGTGTTGTCCCATTTTAGGATGAAAGAGGGTCTGGAACTTCCATGGGGGTCACAACTAGTACCTGGCAGAGCTAGATCAGAGGCCAGGTTGGGAAAGCCCATTCCCTCTCTCCACCCAGGCTGTTTCAGCTGGACACTCATAGAGTGCTAGCCTGGTGTGGCTTGGTGATGACGCTGGCCACCAGGTGGGTTTGAATCCAACTTGGTGAGAAGGAAATGCATGGATGAAAGTGAAAGAGCAAGGAATGTTGTGCCCTCACGCTCCAGAGAAAACCTCGCTGAAGCTGTCATGTGATCTGGGTTTGAAGAGGGTTTTAAATGATGGCAGTGGTAGGGAGCAGTGCCTCAAAACGGTTGGGTACAGGCTTTGGGCAAATGTTAGCTTGTTTCATTCCTCCATTCAAGAATTCTATGTGTCTTCTATGTGCCTGCCCTGCATTCTGCTAAATGCTGGGCTTAAAAAATGCCATCTCTGCTCCTCTGGAGCATACATTCTAGACAGACAAACAGATAAATACCAAAATAATCTCAGCCAGTGATACATACTATGAGGAGAAAATGTTCTCCAGATGAAGGAAGATAGAGCGTGGTGGTGGGTAGGTTGCTGCCTCTCACAGGGTGCCCTTCTGCCCCACGGAGCTGTGTGTCTTTGGTCTGGAAGCTGGATATTGCTGGGCTTCAACTTACTTATGGAACTGATAGAATGGTTTGATAGGACTGTTGTGAGTATGCAATGTAAAAGTGGTACCAGGTAGCATATATTCAATACTTACTATATGTCTTTGATAAGCATTTTAATTTAAATGCATTATCTAAATAATGCTTACAATAATGCTATGAAGAAGAAACTATTATCACTCACAGTTTGAAGGAAGAAACTAACAGGCTCAAAACAAGAAAGTTTCTGAACTCTAGAAGCTAAGCTGAGATGCACCTTGACAACATGGGGAGCAAGATTGATCTTAATTGTGTGTGCTATAGTTTCCTGGGAAAGAAGGCAAGTAATACATCTAGCTTTTTGTTTTCGTTTTTAAAGCTAATGGTTGTCAAATGCCTTTCATATGCCAGACGTGTACTAAGCACTTTAAATTCATTATTAGTTATATTTTAAAGTATATATTAGGGGTGCTATTATTATCCACTCCATTTTATACATTGGAAAATGGAGGCAGATAAAGGATGTCCTTAAAGTGGATAAGTATCCTAACCGATAAGTATTCCACACTGTTGGTTACAAGGCTGTAATATCTTTTTCTTCTTTTTTGTTTTAGCAAGGGAGAGGGTTGTGTTGAACAGGATGTCCAACTAAGTTCATATCATTTTAGCAAAACATGCTATTATCTCCCCATAAGAAAGTGTAAGGATAGTCCTTTATACTGTGGAGACAAAATTTTAAATTGTTGTTGGCAAAAATAAGGACAAAAAAAGGACATCTCTTGGAGAAGGAAATGGTAACCCACTCCAGTATTCTTGTCTGGATAAGTCCATGGACAGAGGAGCCTGGCGGGCTGTAGTCCGTGGGGTTACATGACTGAGCATGCATGCATAAGGGTAGAGGGAGATGGGTTGGGAGCAGTAAACTGGTAGAACTAAAAAAAGGGGACATCTCTTTACTCCAGATGTGAAATGCACTGTTGGGATTCATTTGAAGTTTATCATTCACTTTGTGAATGTCTAGGCTTCATTCATGCTCATATATAGACACAACCAAGATACACAAATGAGGCAGAAGCCATTCAGTACTGTGATTATTTATGTAGCCTTTTGGTAATTTAACAAACGATATATTGCAGCTAGAAGTCATTCACACATATGTGTGTTAATCCATGACTTCAGGTGGATGTGGGTGTGACTTAATGAAAAGAACATGGGCTTTGCCAAGGCTGAAATCTCAACTCAGTCACTTGCTTGCTGTGTGACCCGGGGAAAATGACCTAACTTCTCTAAGCCTTGCTTTCCTTATTGCTGTGTGAAAAATCCCCTCCTTACCTTCCAGTGTTCTTCATAGAATATAAGCAGCCAGGGAGGGGGAGGTTGTTGGGTGAAATAGGTGAAGAGGATTAAGAAATACAAGCTCTGGCTATAAAATGAATAAGTCACAGGGATGTAGTCAATAACACTGTAATAATTTTGTATGGTGACAGATGGCTACTGGACTTGTCATGGTGATTGTGTGGGAATGTATATGATTGTCAGATCACTGTGTTGTACACTTGAAACTTACAATATTGTATGTCAACTATACTTCAATAAGAACAAAAAGAGGATATGATGAGATTGTGCACTTTAAGCTTTTTTCTTTTTTTGCTAAGTCACTTCAGTCATGTCCGACTCTGTGTGACCCCATAGATGGCAGCCCACCAGGCTTCCCCGTCCCTGGGATTCTCTGGGCAAGAACACTGGAGTGGGTTTCCATTTCTTTCTCCAATGCATGAAAGTGAAAAGTGAAAGTGAAGTTGCTCAGTCGTGTCCGACCCTCAGCGACCCCATGGACTGCAGCCTTCCAGGCTCCTCCATCCATGGGATTTTCCAGGCAAGAGTACTGGAGTGGGGTGCCATTGCCTTCTCCGACTTGGCTCCTAGAAATTGCTCAGTAAGTGGCAGATCTTATTATTATTAAAAATAACTATCTGGTCTTTCTCTGCCAAATTCTAGGTGTCTAGTTGGGAAAAGGGGATAAGAATCCTGAAAAAATTTAGATTGTTTCTGCATATCTAGATGTTTTCTGTACTAAGTGTGGTGCGTTGCTCACTCGCTTCAGTTGTATCCAACTCTCTGCCACCCCATGGACTGTAGCCCGCCAGGCTCCTCTGTCCATGGGATTCTCCAGGCAAGAATACTGGAGTGGGTTGCCATTTCCTCCTTCAGGTGATCTTCTCAACCCAGGGATCGAACCCGTGTCTCTTTCGTCTCCTCCACTGCAGGTGGATTCTTTACCACTGAGCTACTGGGGAAGCCCCCCAGTAGTCTCAATTCTCATGTCAGGATAAATAATTCTTTTCTAAGAGGATTGGACTGAGGGATTCATCTTATTTTCATTTCTCTACCTTTTCCATGAACAAGGCATTTTCATGCTTCTGTTCGCCATGGTTTTACCCTTGTGTTTTCCAGTTTGTTAAAGGAAGAGGAAAATGTGTCTTTGTAGAAGCAACACCTGTTGACTGGGATGTGACTCCTGGAAGAGAGTTGCATGGAGCTGTCAGAGAAGCCTCCTTGCACAACCCCGATGCCCTCTCTGTTCTGGAAGGTGATGGCCTACGTTCTTCATCCACCCCCTCCATACTTGTAGGCATCACTCTTCTAAAGACTGAACCATTTTACACTTGGTTTTCAAGAAGTAAAGAATTCAATTTCAAGTGAGTCTTTCTCTGAAACTCGTTTTAACAGGAAACCCGTTTAGTCCTTTTTGCCTTTCTTGCATATTTTTCTACTGTGAGGAGAAAATGTCGATTTGTTCTCTTTCTGTTTTTACAACTTGATTTTATCTACATTGTGGTTTTTTTAGTTTTTGAAATATTTAACAGCTTTCTTTAAGAGAGAAAGATCACACAAAGCAGAGAAGAATGCAATTTGGCCCTTATGTCCTCACAGGGTCCAAATTTGGACAACGGGGACTGGATTGACCTGTGCCCGTAGGTTGTGTGGTCTCTGTTGTCTGATCCTCAGAGCAGAAGTTCTTTAAAATAGGTGTATAGTTTCCGCTTTTGTGGTTGGTTAATCCTCAGTGAAATATAAAAGCATAATCTGCCTCTGAGAAATCAAAAATCATCAGCAGACAGGTGAATCTGTATGTGTTGGGTTTATCTTGTTGTGATTGTTTTGCTTTAATTTAAGGCGATAATGAGAAAGCTTTTGAAAAGGCTGCAACCCAGTGAAGGTTGGTTAGGGCTTAGTGTCCTGCGTGTTTTCTGACAACCGATTTGTGCTAAAGGTCAGCATTGTTTAGACGCAGCCTAAGTGAGATTGATGAATGCAGCAGGTTTGTATTTAACCGGAAAGGAGAATTACTACTTCATAAGCACTGATCCTCTGAATCCATCGTGTTGAAGGAAGTGCACTATGAGTGAACACACAAGTGAACTACTCCTGAACTAGATTTTGGACTGTCATTTGAATAATCTTAAGAGTGATTAGTGGTTGCTAATCATGCTGCAACTAATTTTTAAGGCACAAGTGCATCTGGTGGAGAAACATGTCAACGTGTTTATTTTGAATCTTGTGACTGCTGTGAAGTCATTTCAAGCTGATATTAGACTTTTGAAGAAGGAAGTGTTTCTTTGAATGTTACAATTACAGGATTTATAATTTTTCAAAAATGAGCATGGGAGATATTTGAGATATATTGATGATATTCCACATCATCTTTTCCCCAAATGATTAGTCTAAATTAGGGGTGTTCATGCATGTACTGTATTTATAATTTGTGTACTGCTTCTAAATGCTCATGGGTAAGTGAAATTCCTATTGAAGTTATTGGGGTCTTATAAAATTCCAGAATTGGGCTCATAGCATAAACTCACATATATTTATGATGGAATTGACCTATTAAACATTTTGACATGTTTTCTTTGTAGTGTTCAGTTTCATTGCTGATAAAAAATCTAGAGTTGGGGGAGAATTTGGATGCCTCTGTAAGCTCTTTATTCGATCAAAAAGAAAATAACTAATTTTATGTCATCCTTATGCAACTACTAAAACAGCTAAAATTTGTTTTTAGTTTTTTTCTTTTACTTGATGATGTCTTTTACACAACCAACATAGTTTATCCATAAAGCATTATTAGACATCATAAAAAAATAAGTAACTTTGGCTGAGAAAGCTCTGGGAGTTTTACAAGGAAAAAGATTCCAGACGGCTTGAGGCCCTCAGTTAAAATGTTCAAATTTTTAAACATTGAAAAGAAGATTTCTAAAGCATTGAGCTGTTGTTGTGAGAGAGCCTTTGGTCTCCGTGAACTTTTATTTTCGACTCAGTGGGCAAAGTTTTTGAGGTTGCTGTGGTTTGGGTAGGGGACCTTTTCAGAAATGCCAGGCTTTTAGGAAAAAAAAAAAAAAAAACCACAGCTTTTCTTCTAATCAAGGCTCTGTTTTAAAGTTTGAAAACTTTGCTGTGATTAGAAGAATGAATTATTTCTCTGTTTCGTTGGGGTTTCCTCTGGGTGCCCAGGCTGCAGAGTGTTCTCTGCCTGTGTTACCTTGCAGGGCACCCCAGAGGCACTGGGAGCCAGGAGGGCTGCCTGCCTGGAGCTGGTCCCTGCCACACCGTACCAGGCATGAGAATCACTCAGAGGCCGGCTGAGCCCTGAGCACAGCTGGGAAATCACACTGGGCAGAGGGGATCCAGAGAGGTCCAAGAGATGAGGAACCTAAAAATAGCATTCCCAGTGGGTCTGTGTTTTGTTTAAAGTTTTTCTTGGTATTGAAAGGTGATTTAAAAAGAAGAAAGGGGGAAAAAAAACCCACAAAATCCATCTAATTGTACATAGTACCTGGAGACTATATATTGATACATAGATTATTTTCGAGAAGGGAAAGGGAATGAAGAGAGAAAGAAGGAAGAAAGAGACAGAGGGAGGGAAGGAGAAAAGTACACTGAAATTATTTTGGTAATTAATGGCAGGCTGACCTAATGAGCTATTTTCAAAATTATTTGTTGCTTTTTTAACAAAGTGACTCATTTTTTGAAATTGAATAGCAAGTTAATAACATTTATAACCTTTTCCAATCACTGTGTGAAATGCTTATGCATGTTAACTCAATTAATTCTTATACCCAACTTGTGGCATTAGTTACCCATCTTGTAGAAGAGGAAATTGAGGTGCAGAGAGCCCAGGTAACATCTCCAAGCCAAACAGCTAGCGGCAAATGAAGATTTGAACACCAATTTTTCTGATTTCAAAATCAGACTGCCTCCTTGCCGCCTAAGACCAGGAGTTAGAAGGAGATCTTACAGATGTCTTTGAGAGATGACTTTGGCCAAGGCTGCTGACCGAAGGCATTCAAAGGGGCTCCTTCCTGTGGGGGTCCCTTCATACCATGTATTCCTTTCATCTGAGTTCAACCTGGCACCACCGCTGGGAAGGTATTTCTCGCCTGCCAGTCACTCTGGCCAATTTGACATCTTACATCATCAAAGGCTTCATACCTATTTACTCACAGACTGCCTGCTTTTCCTTATAATGCACGTGTGTGTGCTCAGTCAAGTCCAACTCTGTGACTCCATGGACTGCAGCCCAAGCAGGCTCCTCTGTCCATAGTATTTTCCAAGCAAGAATACTGGAATGGGTTGCCATTTCATACTCCAAGGGATCTTCCCAACCCAGGGATCAAATCCGTGTCTGCATTGGTGGGCAGATTCTTTATCACTGCTTGGTTAGGCATAAAAACCTTGGTTGTTAAAATAACAGCCAGCCCCTTCCACTGCATAGCATGTTATCGTTTGCCATCACTGATATAATCATTAACTGCTCTGGCCCTGGAATCCCACAGGCTTAGTAAGAACTGGCTTTGCCATGGGCTAGATAATCTGAACTCAGCAAGTCATGTGACCTCTCTGAGCCTCAGTTTGCTTGTCAGTAAGGTGGGGCCATGCATAGCACCTACCTTATAGGGTATTGTGAACATTAAATGAATTAGTCCATATAAAGGGGTCTGCACAGGGCCTTTGCATGTTGTAAAAGCTCAATAAACAAAGGGGTTTTGAGGACTTGCTTCTCCTTGAGTCCCTGTAATAGCTTCCAAGGGCTTCTCTCCACTCCCTGTCTCTGCCCTCTGCCCAAGACTGCATAGGAGAAGAAAACACTTTCCACAGCACTTCCACGATGTTCAGTCTTTTCAACACGTAACCTCATAAGCCTGTGACCTGGGCCGGATCATTCCCATCCTGTACTTAGGGAAATTGTCACTCCATGGGATTCAGTCACGTGCATTGGTTCATTTTGTTGTTGTTGTTTAGCCGCTAAGTTGTGTCTGACTCTTTGCGACATTATGGAATGTAGCCCACCAGGCTCCTCTGTCCATGGGATTTCTCAGGCAAGAATACTGGAGTAGGTTGCCATTTCCTTCTCCAAGGGATCTTCCTGACCCAGGGATTGAACCTGCATCTCCTGCATTGCTTCATACGGCAAGAGTATCCAAACTGAGGTTGTTATGCTACCAAAGCTAGTTGCATTTTTTGAAGCCAGGCCATCTCCACACAAATTAAAAACAGGCAGTTCCAGGGAAGGGGCTGGGGGCTTCCCTTGTGCCTCAAGTTCTGACTGGCTTAACTTTGGCTCTCAGTGTACATACTTCCCATCCTCGTTTTCCGTGTTTACTTGATGCTTCTTCCTTTGTTTCTCAAGATTTCCACCCGTGTCATTATTCTCTGTGCTTAGTGAAGTGCAAAGCACCTGCCAGAGTGTCTGACACAAGTCAGCACTCAGTAAGTATTTATTTAAGATATTAATCAACCCCTCTTTCATATTGTGAGGAATGCTGCATCTCTCTGCCTGCTTTCTAGAAAGCCTGACTCAAGGCTTTGTGCAAGCAAGTCCTTGATAGATTAACTGCAGATTCACTGAGCCCCTGTGAACCAGGCATGGAGCTGGTGCTTCATTCATTTATTTCTTTCCCTTCCTCTTCTCTCCTCATTGAGCTGCTCTTCTGTGCCAAGCGCTGTCCTAAGAGTGGGGAATCAGGTACAGTCAGCTCTTAAGGAGCTTATTCTTAGGAGCATATTAGTACTAAGTACTAATATTAAGTACTAAGCATATTAGTACTAAGTACTAATATTAGGAGCATGTTATTCTCCTAATCCTCATAATAACCTCACGGGGTAGATATTTTTAATATAGGAATAAAATTGAGGTCCGTGAGGTTAAGTAATTTGCCCCGGGTTGTGGAGTTTACCTAGCCCCTTTTAAGGGGAGGATTAGAATTAATGCCCTCCTGGCTTCCCAGGCCATGCACCAAGAGATCCAAGTATCAAACAGAATGATAACAGGAAGGAGCTAAAGAACAATGCTGGGGAGGTGGGTCTGATATAAGAATTACACTATTGGTAGCTAAGACTTACATAGTGCTTATCATGGAAATACTCTATGCCTCACTATACAAATCCCATGAGGTGCCATTATTACCACTCCCATTTTGCAGATTAAAAAAAATTGAGGCTCAGGGAAGTGGAGTTGCTCACCCAAGGTGACAGCAAGACAGTCTGACTTGAACCTTGCAGTTGAGCCCACGGTCACGTGTCCTTAACTACTACAATATTAATTCAAACAAACCAGAAAAGTGCCTCAGGCATAAACAGGTGCCTGGGACTCATGGTGGCTCCATGCGTCTACAGCTTGCTCTGTGCCACTCCTTTCCCTGTTTCGCCTGCTCTCCAGGTATGCTCTCCCCACTGCTAAAAGTGGAGAGAAAATGACAATTTCCCAACCTGCTTAAGCAATTATGTACATTAACTCTGGTGTTCTCAGGGATATTTTCAGAGCAGGGAGCTGCTTTTACATTGCATTTATCTTTGACAGGAGATGGCACTGAACATCTTAGGTTTAATTTTCTCTAGTCTCCGAAAACTGTTGGTGAGTTCAGGATCTGTGAAATATTGGCATTGGTGTATCCTTGGGCTTCCCTTGCTAATTCTTGTTATGTTGCAAATAATGACATCTTTATTAATCTCTGCTCACTTCAGAGTTTTCTACATTGAGTTTTCCTAAAGTAAGAAGGGGCAATAACATTTTTGAGCACATATTGTGTGTCTGGTATTATTTTAGACACAGCTTAGTGCTCACAACGAGACTTTAAGATGTGTAATTATGGGTCTCATAAGATTGCCGGGAGAAATATCAACAACTTCAGATATGCAGATGGTACCACTCTAATGGCAAAAAATAAAGAGGAACCAAAGTGCCGCTTCATGAGGGTGAAAAAGGAGAGTGAAAGAACTGGCTTAAAATTCAACATTCAAAAAACTAAGATCATGGCATTCAGGCCCATCACTTTATGGCAAGTAGATGGGAAAAAGTGGAAGCAGTGACAGATTTTATTTTCTTGGGCTCTAAAATCACTGTGGATGGAGACTGCAGCCATGATATTAAAAGATGCTTGCTCCTTGAAAGGGAATCTATGACAAACCTAGATAGCATATTTAAAAGCAGAGATATTACATAGCTGGCAAAGATCCATATGGTCAAAGCTATGGTTTTTCCAATACTCATGTGTGGATGTGAGAATTGGACCACAAAAAAGGCTGAACACTAAAGAATTGATGCTTTCAAGCTGTGGTGCTGGAGAAGACTCTTGAGAGTTCCCTGGACTATAAGAAGATCAAACCAGTTAATCCTAAAGGAAATCAACCCTGAATATTCACTGGAAGGACTGATGCTGAGGCTGAAGCTCCAATAAATTTGGCCATCTGATGCAAAGAGCTGACTCACTAGAAAAAATCCTGATGCTGAGAAAGACTAAAGGCAAAAGGAGAATGGGGCGGCATAGGATGAGATGGTTCTATAGCATAACTGACTCAATAGACATGAATTTGAGCAAACTCCAGGAGATAGTAGAGGTCTGAGGAGCTTGGCATGCTGCAGTCCATGGGGTCGCAGAGTTTTACATGAGTTAGCAACTGAACAACAACAACAAAACGTAAGTTAATGCTTAGGTTAGAGTTAGCTGGCTCAGTTGCTAGGCTGTGTGATCTTGGGCAAGTCATTGCTATGATGATGATGTTGATGAGGATGATGGTGCTTGCTTTGAGAGGCACCATTCCAGGAGATGGCAAAAGTGTCACCTTGGACTCACTCACATAATGCAGTGACTGAGACCCCAGCAGATCAAGAAGAGACATGGGACACTGTGGCTAGGCCAGATGAGTGGATACAGTTAGCTAGAAAGAGGACACATTTCTTATCTCTTCTCATCTCACTCATCAAGCCTTGAAGACTTAAACTCTTGTAGTGGCCTCCTACTAGGGGGACTTTAAGTGCCAGTTAGCCTGAGGCAGTCCTGGTTTATGTGCAGTGTGTTAGTCGCTCAGTCGTGTCTGACTCTTTGTGACCCCATGGACTGTGTAGCAAGCCATGCTCCTCTGTCCATGGAATTCTCTAGGCAAGAATACTAGAGTGGGTAGCCATTTCCTTCTCAAGAGGATCTTCCTGACCCAGGGATCAAACCTGGGTCTCCTGCATTGCAGGCAGATTCTTCACTATCTGAACTATCATGGAAGCACCTGGTTTATGTATATGGTCCCAGCAAAATTCTTACCAGCATTGCTTTTCAGTATCAGAAGTGTCCATGTTTAGATGATAAGAGGTAGGGTCTCATGCTTCCCTTTCCCTCCCCCACTAAGACTGTGTTCAGCAGCCCCTGATGGAGCTGCCCACAGAGCTGATTTGCTTCTGCCACACTCTGCTTGAAAACTTTTAGAGGTTCTCAACCCTCTACTGAATAGAATCCAGACTCCTTAACCCAGCCCTGAGTATGGAGGCAGTGCTTTTATGTGCTCATGCCACACAGCACCTTACAGAATGTTAGTTAAGCAGGACAGTCTCATTAAGCACATGTTGAATTAATACCTGTTCTTGAATGTGTCATTTTCCTGCCAGCCCCGGGGCCTTTGCACATGCTGTCTCTCCTGCCATCCTCCCTCTGTTTACCTGGGGTAGGAATATGTGTCTTCTTACTCTTCAGCCGTCAGTTTGATGCTACTTATTCTGAGAAGTTTCTCTGACTCTCATGGGTTAGACCAGACCTTTTGTTTCCCCTCTCCCCTGGCTTTCTTGGTAATGACATCTCTATTTGTGAGATTATTGAATAGCTGACTCCCGCACTAAACGCTAACATTCCACAAAGACAGAAACTGCCTGTCTTCTTCCCTCCTATGTTCCTACTGTCTAGCTGAGTGCCTGTAACAAGTTACCCCATAAAGAGTTGGTAAACAGTGGGATGTATGAATGTAAGGCCCCTCACAAGCTGAGGCTGTCCTTTCTGAGCCAGTGCAGTTCATGTCACCTGATCAAACCCTGCAACAGAATCTTAGCACACTTGGAATACATATGAGGTTCTTACTCCGGCCAGCAAGTCGCGCATCCTAACTCCCTGACCTCATTTCCTACAGCCCTCCCCCTTCTTCCCTCTCCCCTATCACACTGGTTTCCCAGCTCTTCCTCACACCCTCGAGCCCCCTTCCACCTTGGGCCTTTGCACTTCAACATCACCTCCTCTGAGAGGCCCTCAGTGTCCCTGCCCCTTAAAACCGCACCCGCATCTCTCTCTATCCTATTCCCTGGCTTCATTTCTTCATGACACTCATTGTGCTCTAAGTCTTCTTGTTTATTGGTTTTCCTCCATCTCCACCACAGATTATAAGCTCTCTGAGAGCAGGGACCTTGCTGCATGTTCACCACTAGAGCCACAGAGCCTGGCAAACAGTCGGTGCCAAATCACTGTTTGGTGGGCCAGGGATGGAATGAGAGCAGGGCCAGGGTGGGGCTGCCCCTTGGAGGCAGGGACAAGGGTCCCTTCCTGGAACCCAGCGGCCCCTGGGGCAAGGCCTGTGGCGTTGCCATGGCAACCCACTGACCTGAGGCGCCCCCACCCTGGAGAGGCCACAGCTGCCGGCCTCCTGGGCCCACTTCCCACACGAACCTGTGTGTCACCACCGTGGGGAGCCCCAGGGGAGAGAGGAAAGGGGGCGAGACAGAATGATCCAGAGGAACGCACATCCTGGCCTGAGGGGAGATAGGAGCAGGCCCTGGAGGCGCGGGTCCACTGGTAATGCCTGGGGTCTGGGGGAGGGGTGTGAGGGTGCGCCCTGGCACCCCCAGAGGGACCTGGGGCCCGGTCTTCCCTGGGTAGCTCCACGTGTGGCCTGTCAGCTCTTTTATGAAACATTTCTAAAGCTGTGCGTTCCTAAAATAGGCCCCAGCGCAGCGCCCCAAAAGACTGTTGATAGAAAGTGGATGAATGCCGCCTTCTATTAAAACTCGGTGACACTTTCTAAGTCAGGCGGCATTTTCCTCAGGTATTGCATAAGTCAAGAACTCCCTGTTCTCACCCAGTTCCTCAGAAACAAAGCTCATCGTGTTATTCCCCCACTGCCTCAAAGTCATGGCTGGCTCCCAGCTGCCTGCAGGCGTCTTGGCCTGGGAGAGGGGGCAGTGAGGCCTTTGCAATCTGCTCCTAATGGAATCCCCCACTGTCCCCTACCATGCCTTGGGTCACGGGTCAGTGGGTTCTTCACCTTTCCCAGAGCCCATTTTCTGCCTTTGTCCATGACGGTGGCCCTCTTCGCCAGAACACCCTTCTCTCCTCCTTGGTCTGGCAGATGCTGACCTCTTTAAGGGCCAGTTGAAATGCCGTCCCCCCTACCCTCTGTGAAACAGCCCAGCTGAGCTGGAAGCCCCTTTTTGTAATCTAGACATACTCCCAGTTACCTGCTGGCTTAGAAAGGCAGGGTGCCAGGGTGACAGCCAACAGCACTGGGGTCAGACAGACCTGTAGTGGTGACTTCACCTAGCTTGTCTGACACTCACTTTCCTCCTTACAGTGTTGGAGCTGTTCAGGGCTCTGTTTCAGAACTGCTGTGAGGAAGAGAGGTAAAGCAGAGTGATCAGCGTGGAGAGGGCACTCAATAAATGCTGTGTGTGTATGCTCAGTCCCTCAGTTGTGTCTGACTCTTTGCAACCCCATGGACTGTAGCTCATCAAGCTCCTCTGTTCATGGGATTTTCCAGGCAAAAATACTGGAGTGGGTTGCCATTTCTTCCTTCAGGGAATCTTCCAGACCCAGAGATCAAACCTGTGTCTCCTGCATTGGCAGGTGGATTCTTTACCACTGAGCCACCTGGAAAGCCCTCAATATATGCTTGACTGTCCCCACCACGGCTGTGAGCACCTGGTGGATAGAGACCATGCTTCCCTCATTTTCCCACAAGCATGCTAAGTGCTTTACCTGTGTCATTTCAGTTAATTTTTGGAGAAACCTGGGAGGCAGGACTTTAAAAATGTTCAGGAACCACCTCAATGTTACATAGCTAGTAAGTGAAAGGACTGGGCTTTGAAAGCTAGTTTTTCTAACCACTGGCTCCACATTCTTCCTGGCCTGCCTCTATCTTCTCTTTCATCTTGTACTGTCTCCCTGGGGTTACTCTGCATCAGCCATAAATAGGTTCCATAAACAGGTCACTCACGATCCACCTGTGAGCCTTTGTCTCTGTGGTTCCAGGTCTCAGAATCTCGGAAGTCCTCACTCCCTCACAGGTTGTCTCTGCTCCAATGCTGTTTCTTCCCAGAGGTCTTCCTGAGGAAGGATGCTCCCTCTTCTTTCATTCACTTCATCACAACCATCACTGCCAGCTCTGTGCTTGACACCACTCCGGGCCCTTGGGGACTAGGCACCAAACGAGATTCTCAGGGTTGTTAGAATTTACATTTTTAAGAAGGAGGGAAATGTTGTTGTTGTTCAGTCACTCAGACGTGTCCACCTCTTTGTGACCCCATGGACTGCAGCATGCCAGGCTTCCCTGTCCTTCACCATCTCCCGGAGCTTGCTCAAACTCATGTCCATTGAGTCAGTGATAGCATCCAACCATCTCGTCCTCTGTCATCCCCTTCTCTTCATGCCTTTAATCTTTTCCAGCATCAGGGTCTTTTTCAATGAGTCGGCTCTTTGTATCAGATGACCACAATATTGGAGCTTGAGTTTCAGTATCAGTCCCTCAAATAATATTCAGGGTTGATTTCCTTTAGGATTTACTGGTTTGATCTCCTTGCTGTCCAAGGGACTCTCAAGAGTCTTCTCCAGCACCACAGTTTGAAAGCATCAATTTTTCAGTGCTCAGCCTTCTTTATGGTCCGCCTCTCACATCCGTACATGACTACTGGAAAAACCATAGCTTTACTATATAGACCTTTGTTGGCAAAGTGATGTTTCTGGTTTTTAGTACACTGTCTAGATTTGTCATAGCTTTCCTTCTAAGGAGCAGGCATCTTTTAATTTCATGGCTGCAGTCACCATCTGTGGGAGAAAGAAATGGCAACCCACTCCAGTATTCTTGTTTGGAAAATCCTGTGGAAAGAGAAGCCTGGAGGGCTGCTGTCGATAGGGTTGCACAGAGTTGGATATGACTAAAGTGACTTAGCATGCATCCATACGTTGGAGAAGGAAATGGCAACCCATTCCAGTATTCTTGCCTGGAGAATCCCAGGGACAGAGGAACCTGGTGGGCTGCCATCTATGGGGTCGCACAGAGTCAGACACGACTAAAGCTACTTAGCAGCAGCAGCAGCAGCAGCAGTCACCATCTGCAGTGATTTTGGAGCCCAAGAAAATAAAATCTGTCACTGTTTCTGTTGTTTCCCCTCTATTTTCCATGAAGTGATGGAACCAGATGACATGATCTTAATTTTTTGAATACTGGGTTTTAAGCTGAGTGAGGGAAATAAATAAAAAGAATGCATAAGAAAACTTTTCAGATCCTGAGACCCTTGCCCATCAGAAATATCCTGCTGTAATATATTGGTTTCCTGTTAAATAGCTTTTGTCCATCTTTTCTTTTTAAAATTATTTTATTTTATTCTTTTTTTTTTGGCCACACCACCTGACATGTGGGATCTCAGTTCCCCGACCAGGGATCGAACCCTCGCCCTCTGTACTAGAAGTGCGGAGTTGTCTAGTACACTGGGGAAGTCCCTGTTCATTTCTTCTGTTAGAACTTTACACTGAAAACTTTTGATAAGTGTTTGCAAAATGAATAGATGGATGCATGAGAGGGAACCACTATCCTGTGCCTGCTCTTGGGTGGCCTCGGGTGCAGTGGCTTGAAGCAGGGTTCCCGGCCAGAATTTGAAGTCAGGCCACGACAGTGAGATCGCTGAATCCTCGCCACTAGACTGCCAGGGCCAGTGGCCAGTGACAAGGCCCTGGCCTGTCAGCTATGTGGAAATGAATTTGCACATATAGACAGGAGGGAAACAGTGTTTATTAGGTAATGTGTTTATTAGGAGGAAAAAGGGTACATGCAGACAGACATGCAGGTGGGCTCAGGGAGACAGAACAGTAGTTTGAATTACTTTTATGGGGCATTTCTTCTGGGTTTCCTTTGGCCAGTCATCTTGCTGTGCCTGGTTCTGAGTCTGTATTGGGTGTATCTTAGGGTCCTCCCCTGTGTGTGTGCACATCTCTTAGCCAAGATGGATTCTAGGGAAGAGACCTATGGGTAGGTTGACATCACTTACTATGGGTGGTACCCCTTCCCATTTTTGACTCCCAAGGAGCCTTTCTGTGCATGTGTAGTCATGGAGGTCTCCTTGACTTCAAGAATGAGGAATGTGTGGTCTTTTATCTTTTATCTGGACAGGGTCCAGCCTCCTCCATGATCCTGCTGTTATGGAGTTTCTGTCCACAGGGGAGAAACTATTCGGCCTGAGGCCCATCTATCTCCTGCCTCACGGCCAGTAGGATGCAGTGGGAAGAATAAGCATAAGCTTTGGAGCCTGAAGATCTGGGTTTGAATTCTGACTTTAACACCTTTGAACTGTATGACCTCGGCCACACCACTGACAACAAGCCACAGCTCTGTGTGGTTTCCTTGTCTGTGCCTACGTACTCAGTCGCTTCAGTTGTGTCTGACTCTTTGTGGCGCTATGGACTGTCAGGCTCCTCTGTCCACGAGATTCTCCAGGCAAGAATACTGGAGTGGGTTGCCCTGCCCTCCTCCAGGAGATCTTCCCAACCCAGGAATTGAACTCACATAACCTTCGGCTACTGTATTGCAGGCAAATTCTTTACCGCTGAGCCACTGAGGAAGCCATTCCTTATCTGTAACGTGGTGGAAATTTCTATCCCATGACGTCGACTGTGAAGCTCAGATCAGGTTCTCTGTGTCAGGGTGCCCTGTAAACTTCAAGGATTATGTGCATTTTGACAACCAACGTGGTCAGCTCCTCTTGCCAGGCCAATGGATGTTCGCGAAGCACTGCTCTGAGTCTTGGACTGGCCTGGATGTGCCGTGCCCCCAGTGCAGCTGCTGCCTGGTTGTTATTTGCTGCTGCTGCAAAGGGAAGCAAGATTTCCTCCTGGGAAACCCAATAACCATTTAAGGTTCTGCTCAATCTCATTTTAGGAACTTGAGAAAGTCACTTCAAATTGGGGTTTCCAAATCTCTGATCTGAAGTGGGGAGGCATGAAGATTGGCCTCTAAGGAATGTGGGTTAAACTCCCTGTAAGATGAAAAATCTACGAGGCATCCTCCTTCCTACCCATGAGCCCAGATGAGTCAGGTGAAAGGATGCTTTGCAGCCCAGGAGCCTATGCTCACAGTCATCTATTAATCCTGTTGGACACTTAGAGCAAGCCTGGTTCTTCCTAAAAGGTCAGATGGTTTTTATGGATCAAGTATGAGGCAGGAGGGAACAGGAGGTTATCCAAGTGTGAATTGAGCTCTGCTTCTCCAGTGTCCCAGAGCACAGCGCCAATACTGCTGTGCTGATCACAGTATGAGAACTTTTGTTTTTCATAACAATAAATATAGGTATTAAGACATATCATATCATATTGTCCTGAGTTTTAATTTATGACTTTTCCACACATGTAAAAACTCACATAGTATCTGGCACATTGTAGGAACTTACTGTTGTTTTAAAAAAAAAAAGTAATGCTTTCAACAACATATTTATTGCACTATATCTATGCACCCAGGCAGAGTGCCAGCTCCTGGGCACAGGTGAACAAAAATGACAGGGTCCCAGCAATCATGAGCTGATGGAGGAGCATCCGCCTTGTTTTTTTTGATGGCAACTAGAGGGCAGAAACCAGTCTTATTCATGTTTATATCAGACTCACTTGACTACAGCTTCTTGATCTACATGGGACAAAATACATTTTTGTTGAATTTTTCTTTATTTGGAAAATTGCCTTTGATGTGTTGTCCTTTTTATGCTGTATGTGGTAGAAAAGAAAGCGATTAAGAAATTCTATAGACATGTGGATATATCTCCTTACACAGTGTGCATTTTTTTATATCATTCATGTCAATAACATAATGTTCGTTGAAGCCAGTCTATAGGAAAAACTTTATACCAGGCACTAGTGGAGAGTCAAGAGAAATAAAATAAAATGGACTGCATTCTTAAGATGTTTAAGTTCTGAACTGAGGAGCCTGTTATGTAAAACAAAGCCTTGCAAAGAAACATGTAAATGAACTTAGCAAAAATTGTAATATGTACGTTGAGTTTTAGCACAAGTTGTAATACAAGGCAGACTGTGATCATTGTTGCAATACTGGCAATGTGTTCTGGAGACCGTATGGGATATGGGATAAGGAGAGCTCAGAGCACACTCAGAGAGACAGCACTGTGGTTATGACCTGAGTGTGAATACTGATCCTCCTCTTACTAGCTGGATGACTTTGGACAAGTCATCTAATCTTTCTGAGCCTTAGTTTCCTGCTCTCTAAAATGGGCATATTGATAGAACCTGTCTTGTAGGGCTGTTATGAGGATTACGTATGATGGTGTACCAAATGCATTTACATAATGCTTGACCCATAAGAGCTCAGAATATGGTGGCCTTTGTTAAGCCCCTTAATCTACAAATGAGGGCTTCCAAGGTGGCTCAGTGGTAAAGAACCCATTTGCCCATGCTGGAAACACAGGAGAGGAGGATTTGACCCCTGGGTTGGGAAGATCCCCTGGAGGAAGGAATGGCAACCCACTCCAGTATTCGTACCTGGGAAATCCCATGGACAGAGGAGCCTGGCAGGCTACAGTTCATGGGGGTCACAAAGAGTTGGACATGACTGAGCACGGACACACACACAATCTACAAATGAGTAAGACAGATGAATGCAGTGTTTCATTAAACATTCAATATGCCTGTCATTCTGGTTGATTAATTCTTGACCTTTGTAAGACCATAACCCATTAGTAATAGTTTTAAAGTATGTAATGTTTCCTTCAGGTGACCTGAATAGAGGCCTTTCAGTCCTATGGAGCAACCTGACTATGGGACACGAGTTGCAGATGGCACTATTAAGGGTCCCCCTAGGGAAGAAGACAAAGCTCAGAAAGCACCTGTGACTCCAAGGCCTGTGGCTTCTATAGATTTTTCAGAATGTTGCGTTCATACAATCTGGAATGCAAGACCTTTGAATGCTCTGGAAACCCCCGTGTCTAGAACAACAGAGGTGATGGTTTGCCAGACCTGGCACAGCTTAGACCCCGTCTGAACCCTCAGAGCTCACTGAGCCCCTCATGTCCAAACAGACGTTGATTAAACAGAAGATGCCAGAAGTAGGAGAACTGGATGGCTAAAAAGTAGAGGAACAATTTCTCCCAAGAAAGTGCTGAAACAAGTGGGGTCCATTTTGACTAGAAAAAAATGAAGACGTGTGGCTTCCTCCTGTATCTGACATGTGCCTCAGAGACCAGACCTACTCTGCGCTGCTCCAGGGAGCAGAGCTGGGCAGCGGAGTGGACACAAGCTTAAGTCGTGGGTCAGAGAGGTCTGAGTGGGGGCAATGGATGGGGGAAAGGAGTACTTGGTGAGATTTCTTCTCTCTCCCCTCTCTCCCTCCTGTAACTTTGCTTTCATCTCTCTCCAGGGTTAGGGTTGGCCAGTGTCGGGGAGAGGGACTGCCCTCAGGACAGCTCTTACTTGACTTGAACTCTTGTGGACAGTTGTTGCATCTCTTGACCCACCTGGTGACCAGAGCCAGCTCCTTTCCAGAATGTAGCAGTGAGCTCTCAGAGAGGGCTCCCCCTTCCAATGGCTGGGGATTACCATCTGCAAGAATAGGCCCCTTTGCGGAGTGACAGTGATGATAACAAGCCTGATTCTGGCACAGGCAAATGGGTGAGGGTGTTCCCTTCTACTGACGAAGGATAGTGGCGGTGTATTTGTGAATGTGTGTGCCCATGGGTACGTGACAGTGAGTAGGTGTGCATACCTAGCTAGGGAGACCAAGGGCTGGCCTTGAACAATAGAAATGGATTTTGGTGATATGGTTAGGTGGAGGGAGGGACTACAAATTTCATGAGACGCCATCTGACATCAGCCACGGCTGTTGCCAGGGAAAATGTGCCAGGACTTGAAAGGGTTAGAAGATCTGAGTAGAGACATTCTGGAGAATTCTGAAAAGAATTCTGGAGATTTGTATCCAGATGTGGTTTTGCATAAGATGTGATGACAAACACCCACCCTGTGTCATCACAGCTTTGAAACCATTGCAAGCTGTTTCTACATTGTACGTTTGCTATCTGGAAGGGGGTAGCGTTTTAATGCTTTGAATCTCTCAGCTGCTCCCTGTTTCCTTAGAAATACCAGATTTCCATATCCTCTTAACAAGCTGGTGCCTGTTCCACTCCTTGGATATTTCTCTGCTACAATTGTGGAAGCAGCTTTTTAAAAAGCAGTTTGTTGAAACATACAATACACACCAAAACCCCAACATTTCTCTCTGCTGTTGGCGCTTGCTTTCCCCTCACTACATTGCTCAGGAGCCAGTGTTAGTGTGGTTTCCTTTAACAATATGTTACTAAGTAATGAACTTTTCCTTGGCTCTTTGAATTATGAGGTGTCACATTACTCGATTAAGCTTCAGTTGCTCTCTAGGGAAACTGGAGATGAAAATCCTTACTTCAGAGAGTGGTGGTCAGAATTCAATGAAGTATGTTAATATTAAAATAGGGGTTCAGTAAATGACAGCTCCCATATTATAAAGAAGGCAGCAGGCGACAGCACTGTTCAAAAGCACACATTCATGGGTGTAATCAGTTCTGCTCTAACACTAATATGCATCCCCCCGAGTTATCACCATTCTACAAAACTGCACAACAAAAAGCACAGCATTCACTGGAATAATAAACTAGGGGCACAACGCTTAAAAACTTTGTCAGTGACGCATGGGGAAAAAGATAGGACCCTAATAAAAAGGATGGCACAGTTTTACACATGTTACATGGTTAAGAGGCATATAAATACAATAAGTATGGCACTTGACCTTGAAAAAGACTTGAAATTTACTTTTGGAAGTGGACTTTGGTAGGGCCACAGCTTGTGTGTTATTGTGAAATGGTGGAACGTGGTCTATCTGTGGCTCACAACCCATGCAGTAAACTCAAATAGCTGGTAGGTGTTTGAGGTGTGAGCACGTGTGCCTTTTGCATATTCCTACAGGGCTCAGGTGATGGACAGGCAGGCCTGGCGTGCTGCTATTCATGGGGCCGCAAAGAGTCGGACATGACTGAGCGACTGAACTGAACTGAACTGAACTGAACAGGGCTCAGTTCAGCTATGTGCAGTTTCTGCATTCACTTAATGTTTTCTAAGAAAGAAATCAAGCATAAGCAAACAGAAAATTTGTGCTAGGCACAAATGGTTCCCTAATGTATCACTTGCATTGAACACATTTGTGGTTTCAAAACAAACATTGTAGCAGAACTGATGTACTTAGCTGATGCTGTTGAATGAATGAATGAACCGATAGTGGATTCTCTAGATCATAGAAAAAGCATTATGCTACTTCATGGAAAGTACATTTGTATTGTTTGGAATTGGATTTTTAAAAAAAATTCCTATGGTCTTTCGGTTTTAAAACTAATGGAGGGACTTCCCTGGTGGTCCAAGGCTAAGATGCCGTGCTCCCAGTGCAGGGGACCTGGGTTCCATCCCTGGTTAGGGAACTAGATCCCACAGGACATAACTAAGAGTTCACATGCTGCAAGGAAGACTGAAGATGCTGTGTGCCACAGCTGAGGCCCACAGAGTCAGCTAAGTAAATTTAAATAAATAAAATAATAGGTAACTATTCCAGACCTTCTGAAGCCTCCTCCTGTGGAGTCTCAGTCTGGGCTTGGAAGAGCCCCTTCAGGGGTCACTGACAGAGTAGGGGTGGAGGAAACTGCAAGTTTCCCTGCCCTCCGCTTCAACCAGAACCTTCAGGGTTGTATCTGCTTTTCTTTTTGTTTTCTTTTGAACTAAGGGTTCTGCTGCTAGTTCACAAGTCTCCAAACCATCAGTGATTCAGCTGACTAAATTTTGTTTTACAAACTAGTTCTCAGGAATATATTAATATCTTCTTTTTGAAGAAAGATAATTCTCTGTGGACACTCAGTTGGTACTAATACTCCAAAATTAGTTGAATTTGGCCAAGAAATACTCAAGTGGAGCTTTGAATTACCATTTTGCCTCCAAGCTACTCAGCAAAATCTCATCAGCAATGGTGCATACTGGGCTTCATGTTAAATCCAATTCCAGTCTGGGCAGATCTCAGATGAAAGTTGATGGGCGTTTAAACCTAGTGCATTGATGATGTTCCTGTCTCTTTGCAAACACCAACAGTGTGATTTTCTTTATTTTTCATTTTTAGAGAGCTGGATTGAAAGATGTCTCAACGAAAGTGAAAACAAGCGTTATTCCAACCACACATCTCTGGGGAATGTTTCTAATGATGAAAGTAAGTGCTTAAAACTCAATCTTCCATGATGTCCTGGCTATAGGCTGTGTTCTGATGAGGAATGGTGCATCTGGAACGCTAGACTAGGTCATGTTACCTGAAACAAGAGGCTTTCCAGCCATTTATGAAATACCCAAGCCTTCCTTATAATATCCTCCAGGAGGGAGTTCAATGCATTCAGATGGATGTGGAAACTGAGGCCATAGCAAAAACTTGCTGTTTACACATTCTCATTGTCTGAGTCCCTAAAGATTCCATCTCAGTGATGCTCCAGTGGGAAAATGTGGACTTTGAATGGGAAAGGCCATTCTCCATAGATACGGATTTAAAGGAGTGTATCATGGGACTGTTGTTTTAAAGTCGCAAATGTCTTTGGTGTTGGAAAGTAACGATTTTTCCTGCATCTTGAACTAGAGAATTGGAATTGATGGAAAGATATAAATTGCTGTGTTCGTTATGTCAGGCTAGGGCTCCTGGGTATCTTATATTAAGAGCAGAAGACAACTTGGGACTTGTATTTGTCCCTAAAGCACTATAAAAAGGGGGCAGCTTATTATAAAGTCACTTCCAACAGCGACAGAATGTCTTTCTTAGTTGGTAAAGTGCATCTCCTCAGTTCAGTTTTCTCATAGGTTCAGGGACTCTTCAGGGAAGATTTAGCCATACTGTTGTATGTCACGGTAGGTTTTCTTTTTCATTGCTGCATAGTACTCCCCTGTATGCTTCTATCACAGTGTATGTATCGATTTACATGTTGACGGGTATTTAAATTTGCTTCAAGTTTTTGACAGCTTAAGCATCTCTGAACATTCTTTTTTAACGTTTATTTTAATGTGGTAGAATATGCCTGATGTAAAATTTATCATTTTAACCGTGTGAAGTATATAATTCAGTGGCCTTTCACCTCGTTGTGCAACTATCACCATGATCCATCTCCAGAACTTTTTTCATCTCCCCAAACTAAAATTCTGTACCCATTAAACAATAGCTCTCCATCCCCCTTTCCCCCGGTCCCTAGCAATTACTACTCTACTTTCTGCTATTCTTTATGAATTTGACTAACTGTAAGAATCTCATATAGATGGAATCACATAGTATTTGTCCTTTTGTGACTGACTTATTTCACTTTGCATAATATTCATCCATGTTGTAGCATGTATCACAATTTGCTTCCTTTTTAAGGCTGAATGACACTCCACTGTATGTGTCTACACCACATTTTGTTTATCCAGTCGTCCATTGATGGACGTTTGGGCTATTTCTATTTTTTGGCTAGTGTGAATAATGCTGCTATACACACAGGTGAACAAATAACCGATTGAATTCTGCCTTCAGTCCTTTTGGATATATAACCAGAAGCGAAATTGCTGGATCATATGGTAATTCCATATTTACTATTTTGAGGCACTGCTGTATTTCCATGGTGGCTGCCCATTCTCACCAGCAATGTGCTAGAGTTCCAATTTCTCAACATTCTTGCTAATACTTGTTATTTTCTGTTTTTTTTTTTTTTTTTTTTTGTAATAGTCATTCTAATGTATAAGGTAATATCTCATTGTGGTTTTGATTTATAGTTTCCTAATGATTAGTGATGTTGAGCATCTTTTCATGTACTAAATGACCATTTGTATTATGTATACTTTGGAGTAATTGCCTATTCAAGTCTTTCAGCCATTTTTGAAACATAAAGCTTGTGAACTTTGAAAATTTTATTTATTTATTTTTGGCTATGCTGGGTCTTTGTTGCTGCATGCAGGCTTTCTCTAGCTGTGGCAAGCTGGGCTATTCTCTAGCTGTGGTGCACAGGCTTCTCGTTGGGGTGGCTTCTCTTGTTGAAGAGCATATGGACTCCAGGGTGCACATGGGCTTCAGTAGCTGTGACCCATGGACTTAGTTCCCCCGGGGCATATGGAATCTTCCTGAACCAAGGATCAAACCTGTGTGCCCTGTGTTGGCAGGTGGATTCTTAACCACTGAATCACCAAGGAAGTCCTTTTGATCATTTTTTTAAAATCAGATAGTTTATTTCTGTGGTTGTTGAATTGTAGGAACTTCCCTAATGATGAGTGATATTGAACATTTCTTTCATGTGCTTATTGACTATTTGTCTTATTCTTTGTAGAAATGCCTATTTAAGTTTCCCAACTGCTAGTTCTTTACATATTTTGTATATTAACCCACTATCAGATATTTGTGTTGCAAATATTTTACTCTGTTGATTGTGCTCTTTGATGCACAGTTTTCAATTTTAACGTAGTCTGATTTATCTATTTTTTCTTTGTCTTAAGTTTATTTTTAATTGAAGGATAATTGCTTTAAGTGTTGCATTGGTTTCTATCAAACATCAATATGAATCAGCCATAGGTTTACCCATGTCCCCTTCCACTTGGACATCTATTTTTTCTTTTATCTGTGCTTTGGTGTCCATATTCAAGAAATCACTGCCAAATCCAATGTCATGAAGGTTTTCCTTTGTTTTCTTCTGAAAGTTTTATAGTTTTAGCTCTTATGTATAGGTTTTTGATTTTTGATAACTTTGTTTTCTTCTGAAAGTTTTATAGTTTTAGCTCTTATGTATAGGTTTTTAATTTTTGGTAACTTTTCACTTTTTCTTTTCTCAGTTTACACCTTTTTAAAATTTCATGTACTTCTGCTCTTACCTCTAGGTTTCCCTCCTTTGCACTTTCTTTGAGTTCAATTTTTTGCCTTTTTCTATTGTGAGACAGACACTTAGATCATTGATTTTCAATTTTTTCTAAGGTAGGCATTTAAAGGTATAAAAATTCCTCCAAGTACTACTTAACTGCATCACATAATTTTTCTGGTGTCATACATGCATTATTATACAGTCAAACTTATTTTTTAATTCCTATTGTGATTTGTTCTTTTACCCATGATTTATTTAGAAATCTATTGCTTAATGTCTAAAAACTTGGGGATTTCCTAGTTGCCTTTCTACTAGGCAACTTTGTATGATTGCTGTTATAATTCCACCATGGTCACAGAACATATTCTGTATGACTTCAATGTTTAAAATTAGTAAGACTTGGTTTTTGTCCAAACATGTGTTCGATTTGGCAGATGCTCACGTATGCTTGTAAGGAATGAGTATTCTGCCACATTTGGATGAATATCCTACAGGTATCAATTAGATCAGGTTGTTAATCATGTTTTTCAGATGTTCCATATCCCTATAGATTTTGATGTTGTCTCCAAGGTACTGAGAGAGGTATTACAGTGTGATTACCTATCTTTTCAGTTTTGTTAATTCCTGCTTTACATATTTTAAAGTATTCATTTCTTAGAAAGTTAGGATTGTTGAATCCTCTTGTTGAAATGATGTCCCTCCTTATACTGGGTCTCCCACGTGGCTCAATGGTAAAGAATCCTCCTGCCAATGCAGGAGACACAGGAGACTTGGGTTCAATTCCTGGTCAGAAAAATCCCCTGGAGAAGGAAACGGCAATCCACTCCAATATTCTTGCCTGGAGACTCCCATGGACAGAGGAGCCTGGTGGGCTACAGTGCATGGGGTTGAAAAAGAGTCACATGGGACTTAGTGACTAAACAGCAGCATCTCCTTATGTCTAGTAATACTTATTGCCTTCATGTCTATTTTATTTGATGTTACTATAACTATACCAGCTTTCTTTTTTTTATTGGGATTGTTGTGGTATATCTTTGTCTTTTTATTTTCAACCTTTCTGAATTCAATATTAGGATTTTTTATATAGTTTTAAAAAACCAGTCAGATTATCTTTAACTGGAATATTCAGATCATTTAAATGTAATATAGTTACTTACATTGTTGAGATTAAATCAGCAAACTTGCTATCTAGTTTTTATTCCTCCCATCTGACTTTATTTCTTTATTCCTCCCTTGTTCCTTTTTTTGGGGGGAGGGATTAACACAGGTAAATATTTTAAAGTGTTTTTCTCTGCTAACTCTCCAACTAGATGTTCTTGTAGAGTGTTTCACTCAGGGATTACATTCTGCACCCTTCCTTTCATGTCTACCTCACATGAATCCTTCCCCCACTTCAAATACAGGGCATGAACACTCTCACAGCCTGACCTAATCTAACACTTTTCCATCATCTGTGCCATTGCTTTAATGTGTTTTACATCTACCTATGTTATAAGCCCTGTAAGACATTTTTACCATTGTCTTACATATTAGTCAATATTTATTGATGTTTATTCACATATTGACCCTTTCCAGGGCTCTTCATCCTTGTCAGCAAGTCCATGTTTCCATCTTGGATAACTTTTTTCGTTTCCTTCATAACTTTATTTATTTATTTAGGCTGAAATGTGCGGCATGTGGAATCTTTGCAGGATCCTAGTTCCCTGCCCAGGGATCAAACCCATGACCTCTGCACTGAGAGCACAGAGTCTTAACCACTGGACACCAGGGAAGCTCAGGGATCATTACTTCTTTAACCCAAAGAAATTCCTTTACTATTTTTGGTAGGGCCATACAGAGTAGTATAGATCACGAAAACCATTGTTACTTCACCTTTATTTTTGAAAGATATTTTTGCTATTGAATATAGAATTCTAGTTTGGTAAGATTTTTGTTTCCCTTTCAACCCTTTAAAGTTTTCATTGCATGGTTCTCTGGTTTCTAAAAGTTAGTCATCAGACTTTTACTCGTTTGAACGAAGTGTGTCTTTTTGTTTCAGACAAAAAGATATTTTTCTTTAGTTTACAGCAGTTTGTCTGTGATGTTCTACCCCAGGTTCAATCCCTGGTCTGGGAACTAGATCCTGCCTGCTGCAACTAAGATCTGGTACAGCCAAATAAATAAATAAATATTTAAAACATTTCTTACCTCTTAAAAAAAAAGCTGTCTCTTCTGTAGGCCCCTGCTCTCAAAGAATTTTCATTCCAGAAGGGAAGCTAAGGTGCATGTTCGCATATTAGTAAGGCAAGGTTGTATGTGATAAATTCCACTTGAATTGTGCAGCATGTTCTACCTTGTCATACCAGGTATGTTCCTGGATTCCAGTATGACCTCACTGGAAGCTTGTTAGAAATGCAGAGTCTCAGGCCCGCTCCAGACTGACTGAGGCACACTCTGCATTTTAACAACCCCCCAGGTGATTAGAATGCATGCTGAAGTTTGGGATCAGTCACACAGTTGGAAAATGACTAGGGAAGGCATCTTGAAGGAGGCGGCGTTTGCGTTGGGTCTCCTAGGATCCATGTGGTTCCTTTAAGTAAAGGACTGGGAGGCAAAAACCCACAAGGCAGGTTTTGAACTTGAAGAGTATTCCACACTGTCTTGAGCAGAGAGATGGAAGGGTCATGGGAACCAGGACTGGGGAGCAGAGTTTGGACCAAGTTGGTGAGGGACTTGGATTCTGACGAGGGGTTTGGAGCTGCATAGTTACGGTGCCACTGCAGGGGCTGAGTGGAGGCGTGTCAGACCCCAGTTTTCAGAAGGTGAGTTTGGTTCTCTGCAGGTGAATTGGAGCCAGGAAGACACTTCAGAGGCTCCCACCTGGCCCAGGTAAGGGGACGAGGCTGAAGCCCAGGGTGATATCAGTGGGATGGAGGGAACTGGACAGACTGGGGTGATGGGATGGGTCCTAAGAGCAGGAACCCAGTGGGATTCCTTGGGATTCCTGTTTCCCTCTGTGGGAAACAGAACAAATGACTGCACAGTCCTGTAACCCTGATGGGCCCGTCTTCTAGGCTTCAGGTCACCATTTCCTTAACAGCTAAATCAAATGACTTCAGTCTATCTTAGATCCTGGGCAGATGTCTAGAGTTTTCCCTGTATCTCCAAGAGTTATCAGACTGTGTGTGTGTGAGAGTGTGCGTGTGTGAGTGTGTGTGTGTGTGAGTGTGTATGAGTGACAGTCCATACTAAGTCCTGTTCCCTCCGCTCTTTGACAACTCCTAACAACTGTCAGACCCTTCGGCAGCTCCCTCCCACCTGCCCCGTGCAACATCTGCTTTCCTTACCCTTCCTAACCCTTCACCAGCTCATTATTCTGGCGTTACTGACAGACCGGGGGTGAAGGGGGATATTTAAAGCACAGGGACAGGAAGAGTTGGAATTCAACAGCACGGTGGCATAGAACTGGGGTCACAGTGGGTCACCACTTATTGCGACTCATTATTAACATTAAAATCCCATTGAATTCCAGGGCTAGAGAGGTGTAATTTACTTTTCTCTCCCCCGACTTGGCATGTCTGGTTATCATCCAGTTTGGTATTTTCTAACTCCATAAGAGAGAGTTCCAGAGAAATGTGGTTAAACTGGTCCACATTCCCATGGAGTTGTAGGCAAAAGCCCCCAGCCCCGCCAACAGCAGAAAGGCTCTGGGACAGCTCCTAGAGCAAGGACAGGGGCTTAGAGCCAGAGGTCTGGGGTGGGAGGCGTGCCACAGAGAGTCCATCTAGGATGGCTTTCAAAGACTGGATTGCCCATGTGGGATGAACCCTGCAGGGTTAGTCCCGGCTGGGAACCTAGGTGCAGCCCTGCAGGCAGGCGTAGGAGGCCCAGTGCTTAGGTTATGATTTAAGACAACCTCCAACTCTTGCCCTTCCTCGGCCTCCATACCCATCATGGGCTGCCCTGTTTTTTCTTTTTTTTAATATTTTCTTGAACGTGCCACATGGCATGTGGAATCTTAGTTCCCCAACCAGGGATCGAAACTTGCATTGGAAGCTCGGAGTCTTAACCACTGGGCTGCCAGGCAAGTGTCCCTACAGATTGCCGTTTCTGCCCCCTGAGTGTCTATCTGTCCTCTCCTTGTGGAGAATTAGGTAGTTCCTCCTTCGTGTATGAAGCCCACTGCCAAGCCCTTCTGCACCTCCATTTACTCCCTCCACAGCTGTCAGTCCCTGAGGGGAGAGGAGCATGTCTGATGGACTGGGCCTCACTTAATATAGAAGGCCTGGGGCATCATAAGTGCTTACTGAGTGCTTATTGCTGCTAAGTCGCTTCAGTCGTGTCCGACTCTGTGCGACCCCATAGACGGCAGCCCACCAGGCTCCCCCGTCCCTGGGATTCTCCAGGCAATAACACTGGAGTGGGTTGCAATTTCCCTCTCCAAAGCATGAAAGTGAAAAGTGAAAGTGAAGTCGCTCAGTTGTGTCCGACTTCTAGTGACCCCATGGACTGCAGCCCACCAGGCTCCTCCATCCATGGGATTTTCTAGGCAAGAGTACTGGAGTGGGGTGAGTGCTTATTAAGTAATTGTTTTTAGCAAAGCAAAATACTGTACAGCCATGCTAGATTACAATCCATATCTATAATTTACTTTCAGCTTTTGGCACTCCAGGACCATTTTAACCATTTGAAGAGGTTCTTCCTTCTGATATTCCCTCCCCAATAGGATCTTTAGGTCCCTCCCTGATCTTCCCTTCTAAGCTTCCTAATGGGAAGCATATTTGTTTATTATGCATTCTTCAAGCATTTCCAATGTTTATTGTATATTCTTCCAGCATTTGATTTCTTTATGCAAACAAATATTCATATATATGTTCTTTTTTGCCATTTTCTCTTTTATTGCCACTTTCTTACACACAAAAAATAGCACACAGCAAAATACACTTTGCTGTGACGAGCTTTTTTTAGAAATCCTAGACTGTAAGAATGGAGAGAGCATTCTCATTCTTTTCTTGTTTTTAGTCTTCTTTTTCACAGCTGTGTAGTATTCCACTGTGATGTCATTTAGCTAACTAGATGAGCACTGGGCTGTTTTCTACACTTTTGCTGTTATAGCCAAGTTGCAGTGAATAACCTTGTGTCTGGTCATTTCCCATGTGTCCAGGGGTAGTGGCAGTATCTGTTCACAGATGTAGGACTGCTGGATAAAGGACATGTAGGATTTCAGTGATTCTGTTAAATGTCTTTTCATATTGGGGGAGGTCATCATTTTGCATTCTCCCTGCAAGATAGGAGTCATCTGTTTCCCACAGCTTCACACCAGAGTTTTGTGACCGTGGTTTGGATTTTTGCCCATCTGATAAGTGAGAAATGGCATTTTGGTGTACTGTTCATTTTCATTGAAATCGATTGTCTTTTCACATTTCAGGAACATTTGCATTTTCCACCACTCATGTATCTTGGTCTTTTCCTTTTTTTTTTTTTTTAATATTTATTTATTTAATTTTGGCTGTGCTGGGTCTGCATTACTGCACGGGCTTAGCTGTGGTGAGCAGGGGCCGCTCTCTAGTTGCAGTGCTCAGGCTTCTCACTGTGGTGGCTTCTCTTGTTGCCGAGCACAGGGTCTAGAACTTTCAGACTTCATTAGTTGCGGCTCCCAGGCTCTACAGGAGAGGCTCGAGAATTGTGGCCCACAGGGTTAGCTGTTCCATGCTATGTGGGATTTTCCCCCATCAGGGATCGAACCTGTGTCTCCTGCATTGGAGGGCAGATTCTTCAACACTGAGCCACCAGGGAAGTCCTCCTTTTGGTTTTATTGGAGCTCTTTCTAATAAAAGAGGAGGGAGGTGAGACTGTTGTCTGTGGTATGATTGCAAGTTTCCCAAGAGAGTACTTACGGTGTGGGTTTTTTTCCCCACTTAGAAACTTTAGATTTTCCTCATGTGGTAAAATTTCTCAAAATTTCCTCGTATGACTTTGGGCTTTGTATCAACATTAGAAAGGCTCTTTCCTGCTCCAAGATTATGAAGGAATTTACCCAGAGGAGGTGAAAGAAAGCAGGTGTGGGGCCCCCTCTGAGCAGTGCTGCCAACATCACAGTCTTGTTTGGGACTTAGCCCCATTCCCACGGGGAGAAGGGTTTGCTGCCAGGGGCTGATGCCCATTGCCAAAGGCCTGGTCCAGGCCCCCTGATCATCAGCTGGTGCTCTTTGGAGGGGCTGGAAGGGAAGTAGATAAGGGGGAACGAAATGTTTGGCAGCCCCATTTGTTCCCAACAGGTGAGGTCTGGCCAGGTGCAGCCTGATTAGTATAATGAAAGGAAATAGAATTAGAACTTTGAAGTGAAACTTGAGGCTTACATAAATTTGAACCTTTCCTGGGATTTGAAAAGAAGTAATTAATTTAGAAACGTTCTCCATCCATATTAAACGCTGCCACACCAGCTCTAGGCAAGAAATATTCTAAAATAGAGTTCCCAAATATTGTGAATTCAGCCAGCATAGAGGCAGAAGACAAATGATTAGGTAGGTAATATGTTCCCTAAAAGTCTTTAGTTCAGTTCTACAGGTTTGAAGGGAGAATGAGGCTCATAAGTGTTGGGGTTCAGGGAGGTTGGGGTGTCCTTTAGCCTGGGTCCCTCTCCTGGCTCCACTGTTAAACTGTATGACTTAAGGTAAAGCACTTCACTTCTCTGAGCCTCAGTTTCTTCCTCTGTAAAAGGGGATAATAGTCATAATTAAACCTAACATTGACTAAGCACTAAGAATGTATCAAGTATTTGATGTTTCACATTCATTAAATTATTCACTGTCTCAGGAAGCTATGAAAATTAAATGCAGTAATGTGAAGAGCTTTGCCCAGTACCTGGCATGTTATAAGACCCCAGTGAACATTCCATGATGAAAGTGAAAGTGTTATTTTCTCAGTTGTGTCCAACTCTGTGACTCCATGGACTGTAGCCTGCCAGCTCCCCTGCCCATGGAATTCTCCAGTAAAGAATACTGCATAGCTATTTCTCCAGGGGATCTTCATGACCCAAGGATCGAACCCATGTCTCCCACATTGCACACAGAATCTTTACTATTTGGGCCACCAGGGAAGCAGTACTGTTACTTTATATGCTTGCTGCAATCAGATGGGTAGACTCAGCTTTTGATTGTGGTATTATCTTAGCCATTTATTTGTTCCACAAATACCTTCCATGTGTAGGTATTGGAGATACCATGGTGATTGTGGTCTGTGCCCGCAGAGCTTACAAACCCCCAAGGCAGATGCACTGATCAGCATGTAGTGATCGCACCCCGTGACAAGAGCTTTACTAGGGACCAGCCAGGGTGCTATGGAGCCCAGGGGACAGAGTGGATAACTGTCCCAGCTGCAGGACTTGCCAAACCCAGGCCTGTGGGCAGGACAGGGCAGGGCGGGTGCACAACCTCTCTGGAGGAGTGACAACTGTAACTGTACCAGGGACCACTTAGTGCACACCTTGGGCCAGGAGTGGTTTAGTTAACTCTCACAATTAGTGCTTAGAATTGTTATTACCCCTACTTTACAAATAAGGAAACTAAGGCACCAAAAGTTTGTTTGAGGTCACACAGCCAGCAAGTGACGGAGCCAGGATCTGAGCCTGGGAATTTGACTGCCAAGTTAATATTAGGGCATAGATCCAGGAAGGGGAGTAGAGGTGCTCACCACTGGGAAATGGACCAGGATTCCCTGGACGGGGATATTAGGAATTAAAACTGCAAAGTGGGAGCAGAATGGAGGGGCAGAGAGAAGACCAGGCACTGGGCAGCATCTCAGTGGGAGGAATTTTAAGCCGATGTTGCTCTCTGGCTTTGGTAGGACGAGCGATGTGGGCCTGGAGGGTGGATGGCCCAGTGTGGGCCATGAATGGCTCCAGGAACCTTGTCGGCTTGGAATTCTGCCTTACAGGGTGCATCTTATTTGGTTTGAAGCATTTCTGCCTGTTAAAATGAAGAGGTACTTGGCAAGGCTAATTCCAAAAGTCTCTATCAACCACGGCTATGTTCATTTTTCTAAAACATGCTCACCTGTCCTCTTTGCCTAGCTGGCTCCTGCTGCTCCTTTGGATCCCAAGCCTGGGCTTATACCCCTACTTGGTGCTGCCATAGCTTCTTGGGTCTGCCTTCTCAGCTCTTGTCCAAGACTTACATTTTATTGGCTGACAGTTTGAGCTCAAGAGAGCCGAGACCATGTCTGTTTTTTCTCTCCCTTTTGCCCCTGGCATGGGGCTGGAACATACTCAATAAATATCTGATGAATGAGTACATTCTCCAGCACTTCTGGGGAATTAGGATTGAGAGCCATCAGATAAGAGGGTGATGCCTGAGTGTGACGCACACAGTCTTTGAGGAAAAGATGCTGGGAATGAAGTCGCCAGGGGTCTGGAGGGAAAGTGCCTGCAGAGGTTGGAGGCCTCTGTTTGATGACTGAGCCAAGGGTCCCTGTTGGCTCCAGGTAGACTAGTTCTGGTCTAAATGCTTTCAGTAGCCACCTCATGTCCATCATTGAGGGAAGTCCAGTCTCCATTCATGGGGTGCATGGCTTCCTACAAGTGTTTCAGTCAGTTCAGTGGCTCAGTCATGTCAGACTCTTTGCGACCCCATGGACTGCAGCACACCAGGGCTCCCTGTCCATCACCAACTCCCGGAGTTTACTCAAACTCATGTCCATCAAGTCGGTGATGCCTTCCAACCATCTCATCCTCTGTTGTCCCTTTCTCCTCCCTCCTTCAATCTTTCCCAGCATCAGGATCTTTTCAAATGATTCATTTCTTCGCATCAGGTGGCCAAAGTGTTTCAGCCTTATGCAAAGCTTGGTTTCCTTACTTATAAAAGAATATAAAACAACTTCTTAACACTGTTTGGAGGACCAAAATAAGATAGCAAATGAAAAGTGGTATACAGTGCCTGGTTTAAGTACTTAGCTGGTGAATGCTATCAGTATTTTTACAGTCCTCTTTTTAAATGTTTCTGGTATTTTTTTTAATCATAGTTTGTGATATTTAATCCTCAAACAATCTTTGTGACATCAGTTATGATTTTCATGTTTTAGGGGAGGGCCCTCCAACTTGGATGAGTCAAGTGACTGCTTAGGCTCTCACAGAGTTGAGGACAAAGTTGGAACTCAAACCCAGGTCTGCCTGCCCTCAAAGCCAATTCTCTTACCAGTGGTTGGTATTGGAAATGGGGCCTTAACAAAGTTTAGTCAGGGGAAAAAACCTGATACAACAGAGATAGGTAACCCCTGAATGGGCTTCCTAGATGGCTCAGTGGTAAAGAGTCCGCCTGCTACAGCACGAGACACAGGAGATGAGGGTTTGACCCATGTTTCAGGAAGATCCTCTGGAATAGGAAATGGCAACCCATTCCAGTATTCTTGCCTGGAAAATTCCATGGACAGAGAAGCCTGGTGGGCTACAATCCATGGGGTTGCAAAGAGTCAGACAGGACTGTGCAACTGAGCTTACATGCATCCCCTGAACAGGAAGCACTAGGGTATCATCCTGGTATGGGGAAATTTTCTGGCTCCAGACAATGGGCCACTTGCCTTTCCCTCCCCCATGCCTTTCTGCATTCTGCTTGCCCTCCCCCCCACCCCCCGGAGCACCCCCTCCCTCAGCATCCCCGTCTCAAAATCTGACCTGTCCCTGTAAGGGTGACTGAGAGAGACAGCGTACAAGTGTACAAGCACATACAAGGACGTGCTCTGTGACCCTCACTTACCTTAAGTTAGGTGTGTTGTGTGTGTGCACTTGGGTGTAAAAGAGAACACCGAAAAAAGACTGGCAGTAGATAGGATGAAGAGTTGACAATAGTGTGTCCTATTGAGAGGCACTTGGGTTTCCAGAGATTTCCGTTTTCCACGTATTTTCGAAATAAAAAAAAAAACAAACAAACATGTATTATTTTTGCAAACAGTAAACAAAGCTGTGTTTTAAATTCTGATCCTCTCTTCAAGGTCAGCTCAAACGCCACTTCCTCTTTGGAGCTGTGCTGTCCCCTGCTGTGCGTTTGCTGTGCAGGGTCCCTGTCAGTGCGCTTGTGTTTGCCCCCCGTAAATTTTCCCGAGCAGAGAGGCAGCCTCCCTTGCCTGCTTCCTGCAGTAGATTTCAGCTGAACAGAGACGCTCCAAGGCCTCAGAGCCAGAGCAGCCCAGGGCAGCCTTTGCCATGCAGCTCCTGCACTGACGTTTTCCAGCTCTTAGCTCTGAGTTCTACTCTCTGGTTGTGGATTCTCATTGTGGTGGCTTCTCTTATGGCAGAACATGGGCTCATGGACTCAGTAGTTGTGCACGGGCTCAGCTGCCCCAAGGCACATGGGATCTCAGTTCCCAGACCACAGATCAAACCAGCGTCCTCCTCATTGCAAGGCGACTCTGAACCACTGGACCACCAGGGAAGTCCCTGGGTTCCTTTCACTCAGTCTCCCCTAGTACCTTTCAAGACAGGCATTAGTATTATTACCGTGAGTTTAGAGACCAGAGATTGTCTTAAAGCTTGAAGGGGATTACCAGATGTCATAGCACTTGTCCAGCCCCCTTGCACCCCTTCACCTCTTGACCAGGACCTCAGCCACCTTGCTTCTCGGAAGGTGGCCTGATTTTTCAAGTCCCCATGGTTTTATCCCCTCACCTTCTCCACCCTACCCTTGACTTTATCTCACCTTCCTTGACATCTGTTCCCATCTCTGGCCCAGTCCAGGGTTCAGCTTACTTGTGGTTTCTCCTAGGAAGTCTCTCTTGATTGGCCCTGCTTTTTCATGCCATCTGGGTTGGTGATATGCTCTCTGCCTACCCACATCACAGCATTTATCACTTCTTATTGAACCTGATTTCTCTCGCTACTGTTTGTTTGTCTCTTTCCCCAACCAGACTCTAGGACAAGAGCTTAATTTCTTTATCCTCAGTGTCTAGTTGGCATACATTAGATATATAATGAATTTTTGTTGAATTAATTAATAGGATCCCTTCAATAGCCCTTTAAAATGACTAGGTTTACAAGTGAATAAAAAATAAAGCCCAGAGGTTGAGGCGTTTTTCTCAATCATGGCCAGTAAGGTTTTGAGTTGATTTTAGAATATAGATCTTTTGTGACCCACGTTGATTGATGTGCTGAAATTTTAAAAAGCAGAGAAAAAAAGCTACCCACTCCAGTGTTCTTGGGCTTCCCTGGTGGCTCAGCTGGTAAAGAATCCGCCTGCAATGCGGGAGACCTGGGTTCAATCCCTGGGTTGGGAAGATCCCCTGGAGAAGGGAAAGGCTACCCACTCCAGTATGCTGGCCTGGAGAATTCCATGGACTGTATAGTTCATGGGGCCGTAAAGAATCAGACACAACTGAGTAACTTTCACTTTCAGAGAAAAAAATCCTGCCAATTCTAGGGGAAACAAAAATGTAAATCACGAGTCAGCACAAGCTGGACAGAGATATACTTAGGATGTTTATATATTTTTCCTTATTTAAAAAATGCAGTTGCTGTTGTTTTTTAACACAGCCTTCCTTTCAATTATTTACTTAGTGTAATTCTTAGGAGTTGAGTTGTGGGGCCAAGTGACTGAATATTTTAGATAGCTGTCAATATCACTGCAAAATTACTTACCAAACTATTGTACCAGTTACCACTACCTTCAGAGAAGTGTGACACTGTCAATTTGACCGTTTGCACCCTAGCTTTGGGGATTATTATTTTTAAAATTTTTGTTGTTTTCAGAGATATAAAGTTGTGCCTCACTGTTTTCTTTTTATTTCTTTGTGAACAGTTGAGGTTGAGTATTGCTCTTTGCATCTATTTACCTACGTTCTTATGAGACTCATATGTTTATGTTCCTTTTTGTGCTATTTTTTTAAGATTGTTGAAGACATTTGTGGAAGGCAGACTCAACTATTTAATTAAGTGCCAATGGGAGGCACTGGCTGGAGGGAACACAAAGATGACTAAGATACCATTCTGCTTTCTTCTTTTTTAAATTGAGATGTGATTGACATACAAAACACTATATAAAGTTCCAGATGTATAATATAATAATTCGATACTTGTATATATTACAAAATGATGACCCCAGTAATCCAGTTAACATCCATCATCATACATAGTTACAGAATTTATTTTTCTTGTGATGAGAACTTTTAGGATTTACTCTCTTAGCAATGTTCAGAGAGTACTGTTAATTATAGTCACCATGCTGTATGTGACATTCCCACAACTTATTTATTTTATAACTGAAAGTATATACCTCTTGACTCCTTTCACCAATTTCCCCCATCCCCTACCACAACCCATGGCAACCACCAGTCTATATCTGTTCTCTTTATTTATAAGTTTTTTGTTGTTCCACATATAAGTGAAATCATATGATATTTGTCTTTTCTCTGACTTATTTCACTTAGTGTAATGCCCTCAAGGTCCATCATTATTGTTGCAAATTGCAAGATCTCATTCTTTTTATGGCTGAATAATATTCATGTATATATATATGTGTAAACTATTTTCTTTATCCATTCATCTGTGAGTGGACGCTTAGGTTGTTTCCATATCTTAGCTATTGTAAATAGTGCTGCAATAGACGTGGGATGCAGATATCTCTTCTTACTAGTGTTTTCATTTTCTTCAAATAAATACCCAGAATTGCTAGATCATGTGGTAGTTATATTTTGAATTTTTTGATGAACCTGCATACCGTTTTCGATAGTGGCTGCAGCAATTTACAGTCCTACCAACAGTGCATGAGGATTCTCTTTTCTCCACATCCTCACCAGCACTTGTTATTTCTTGTCTTTTTGATAACAGTCATCCTAAAAAATGTGAGGTGATCTCTCACTGTGGTTTTAATTTTCATTTCCCTGATGATTAATGATGTTGAGCATCTTTTCAAGTACCTATTGACCACGTATATATCTCTTGGAAAAAACGTCTATTCAGATCTTCTGCCCATTTTTGAATCAGATTGTTTAGGGGTTGTTGAGTTCTCTATATATTCTGAATATTAACTCCTTGTCAGACATATGATTTGCAAATATTTTCTCGCATTCGGTAGGCTGCCTATTTTGTTGTTGCTGTTTCTTCTCTTTGCTGTGCAGAAGATTTTTAGTTTGATGTAATCTCACTTGTCTATTTTTGCTTTTGTTGCCTTTCCTTTGGTATCAAATCCAAAAAACACCATTGCCAAGTCCTATGTCAAGATGCTTATTGCCTATGTTTTCTTCTAGGACATTTATAGTTTTAGATTTTACATTCAAGCCTTTGGTTGATTTTGAGTTAATTTTTTTATATGGTGTAAGACAGTGGTCCAGTTTAATTCTTTTGCATATTGCTATCCAGTTTCCCCAACACCATTTATTGAAGAGATTGTCCTTTTGCCATTGTGTGTTCTTGGCTCCTTTGTCACAAATTATTGACTGTGCATGTGAGTTTATTTCAGCCTCTGTTCTGTTCCATTTATCTGTGTCTGTTTTTATGCCAGTGTTCTACTGTTTTGATCACTATAACTTTGTAATTTAGTTTGAAATCAGGCATCCTTGCCCTCTTAAGTGGGATCTTCTTAAGCAAGATACTCAAGTCAGAGAGATGAATGTGGATATGTGTAGAAATAATAGTGTTGTACAGTTCGGATGGTTTTGGAGGCAGGGAAGTGAATAACCAATGAAAAGAGGTTTTATTAACACAGAAAATTGTATTATCTCACCAAACAAAGATGCAGGGATTTTTAGGGTCGGTTAATGAGAGGCATGGGGTCGCAAAGTGTCAGACACGACTGAGCAACTGAACTGAACTGAACTGAATGAGAGGCACAGCATGATATTCAGAATCCCCAGGTTTTTCCCCTTTTCCTCTCTGACTTCCTTGGCATTGAATTTGTCCTCAGACTGCTCTTTTCCCAGTTGAAAGTTTGCTACCTCACTCCAGTTATCATGTCCACTCACAGCCACGTTCAAAAGTAGGTCAGACCAGGGTATCTCTTCTGTTTCTTTCCCTCCCTCCCTCCCTTCCCCTTTCTCCCTCTTTTCTCCTTTCATTTCTTTTCTTTCCTTTCGTCCTTCCTCCATTCCTCCCTTTCTTCCTTTTTCCCTCTCTCTCTCTCCCTCTTTTTTTCAAAAGCAGACACCCCCCCCCCCACCACAGTTTTGGAGACCAGAAATTTGAAATCAAGGCCCTTTTTCCTTTTTGTTAGGAAAAAAAAAAAAATTCCCAAAAGTTCCACAGGGCTTCTTCTTAATCTGATAGTCCAGATCACCATGTCACACGCCCCACCTAATCTACCAGTGTGTTAGAGGATATAAAATTACCATGATAGATTTAAGTTAACCAACATTCATGTCTCTAGGATTTGGAGGAGTGCAGTCATACTATTCAGTGATGGAGATAGCTCTTCATACTGTAATGTATTATATCAAATAAAAATACAAATTGATATAAGATTTTTCTGTAAAAGTCAGTTTCTCCTTTTTTTCTTGTTAAAGTGTGATAAATCTCTTATGTTGAAAAAGCAAAAATGCCATTGCTCTCAAAGCATCAACATTTGAGGACAGTGTAGTCTTTTGAAACTTGGGAGAGCTGAAACACCCATTGGTTTCCTACTGAAGTTCACTCCTTTTTCTTTTAACAGATGAGGAAAAAGAAAATAACAGAGCATCCAAGCCCCACTCCACTCCTGCTACTCTGCAATGGTAAGTTCCATTCTGAACAAGTTTTCTCTTGATGCAAAGCTCATATAACTGGTCTTCTTGCCAATAGCACAGCATATCAGTTGGAATGTCATAGTAACTTGACACCCAATAGCCCGTATGCAATCAGTTTAATTTGCAGGTGTGTAAAAAGTACTCAACTTAGATATAGCCTGGAGATTTAAATTTTCACGTTTATTTTATTTGGGAGTAGACTTATTTTCCCCACATCAAAACACTGACAAGGACTGGATTCCACATGGCTGTTATTGACTTGAATAGAATCTATTATTTTAATAAATAATGTTGCAGCCAATTATAAAGGCATAGGTCTGTTCTCCCTTACCAATGACCCCTCAATAAATTAATAATTAATTGCAACTATACTACAATTGGCTTCCTTGGTGACTCAGAGAGTAAAGAATCTGCCTGCAGTGCAGGAGACACAGGTTCAATCCCTGGGTTGGGAAGATCCCCGGGAGGAGGAAATGGCAACCAACTCCAGTATTCTTGCCTGGGAAATCCCATGGACAGAGGAATTTGGTGGGCTACAGTCCATAGGGTTATGAAAGAGCTGGACATGACTGAGTGACTAACACTTCATACTATAATTATTTTTTGATTAATAACATGAATACAAATTATCTACTTGAATGGCTCTCCCTTTACTGTTTGGAATTCCTGGACTTGATATAACAGTTAATGATGTGGTTTAAGTGTTTGCATTCATGTTTGATACATACAGGTAAATTCCCCTCTAAGAGCTTGACTTACAAATTATGTTCTGGCTTTGAACACCAAGGCTACAGGAATACCTGACACTCACCCCTCAGAGGATTTTGTCAGTTAAGGGCTATTACTGCTTCTAGCAGTGCAGTCCACAAAGGCAAAGGAAGTAAGGAATAAAGGGGAAGGAGAGAGAAAGGGATGAATCTACTGTGTGCCAGGCTACATGTTAGGCACTTTGTACAAGTGTCTCATTTCATTCTTACAATTCTGTCAAGTTGGTGTTGTTATGCCCATTTTACAGATGAGGAAAAGAAAGCTTAGGCAGTTAAATCGTTTATCCAAAAATACACACAGCCATGAAGTGGCAAAGGCAGGAACCTGGCTGGATCACTTTAACTGCAAAGTCTTTGCTTCAGAAAAAGGGAAGAGAAAAATCAGGAAAGATGGAGAGGCCAGATCAGAAAAGGAAGCAGATGGGTTTTAATGAGCAAATCATATTAGATTCTTTTGACAAATCCACCTACAGGTGAGAGGAAAACAATGTTGGGAGAAAGCATTCAGGAATGCAACTCAATCTTCTCCAACAAGAGTCTCAATAGTCAGCTTGTTTTGCTTCAAGGATAGCAAAGGTTGTTTTCAAGAGCTCCATTTCCAGTCTTTTGGCTTGTTTCCTTCAATTTGTCCCTACATTCCTTTTCTTGCTGCATTTGCTGCTTTTTTGCTTTATTTAAAACTCTACTTTACTACTCTCTTCAAATCTCTCCCTATGCCCTTCTGCCCAAATTATGGCCACACAAATTCTCACAATGCCAGTACATCGAGTGAAGGATCAACATAAAAGACTTGGGGAGTGAGAGTTTCTAGAAATGCTAGAAATCAGCAGACACTCTTGGTTTAATCATCTGAACACATTGTACATTTCAGAGTGAAGAATTTGAAAGGGACCAGAAGAAAATCACCTTGTTCACATCTGTTTTTCTGTGATCTTCTGACATTTGCCTGGCAACAGAGAGGCTGTCGATAGTGTAATCTCTTACATCAGATTGCATGCATGTGTATTACGTTGCTTCAGTCATGTCCAACTCTTTGCAGCACTATGGACTGCAGCCCACCAGGCTCCTCTGTCTGTGGGATTCTCCAGGCATGAATACTGTAGTGGGTTGCCATGCCCTTCTCCAGGGGATCTTCCTAACCCAGGGATCAAACCCTCATCTTTTACATATCCTTCATTAGCAGGGGGTTCTTTACCACTAGCACCACCTGGGAAGACTGCCAGGAATTAACTCCCAGCTGTGCTTTTCTGTGTGACCTTGGGCAAGGTCCTTCACCTTTCTGTGCCTCAGTCTACTCACCTGTAAAATGGGGATGGCAGTAGTATTTTCCTCATAATGTAGTCACAAAGAGTATGTACAGAGGGCTTGAACAGTGTCTGGAGAAGAGTGGGTGCTAGATAAAGCTTAGCAACTGTGGATCACTCAGCAGACATCTTCCTTCTGAGTCCCACAAGGACATCCTGAAATAGGGCTTCTCTCCTTCCTGATATACTCATAGTCAGTTCTCCCACTGCACCTAAGTCTATACAAAATATTTATTTTTCTAAATAAAAGGTCCCATATGTCATTCCAGAAGAAATTTCATCTTCCAATTCACAAAGCCAGGCAGTGGATTTGTTTTTATGAAAAAAAAAAAAAAATCTGTTTTCAGAGCCAAATTAGGTGTGAAAATTTGTAAAATTTAGTCTTATTATTATCAAGAGGCATCAAGTTGTTCAAACCTCAAATTTTCCTCCAATCCCCTTTATTTTTTAAGATAGAATTTCAGTCATTAACTAAGTTAAGAAATATTAGCACCTACTGTTTGCTGGCCCCTATTCTAGGCTCTGAGAATGCAGTGGTGGATAAGACAGACCAAGAATAGGGGCTGATGAAAGAAAAATTTGGATAACAATTTATAAATAAACAAGGAATATATTAGATAGAGATAAGCACAGAGTGAAGAATTAGAATTGGCTGAGATGATAGTATCTCAGAGGCCATTTTAGGTTAACTAGTGAGGGAAAGCTTCCTTGAAGTGGTGACATCTAAGTGGACATTTATGTGACAAGAAGTCCTCATGACACCACAGTAGTGTTAAAATCAGGGAAACGTTCTCAGTAGAGGGGACAGTGTGGGTCAGGCTCTCCCAGAGGCAGACCCTGAGCAGAACAATGTGTGCAGGTGGTTTATTAGGTGGGTGCCCAGTATTGATACCACAAGGGTGTAAGGAGGGTTATCGGGCTGCAAGGGGGCTACGGCAATGGCTTTGGTGATCCCACAGGGAGTTCTAAGCTGGGGTGGCCCATCAGAGATAAGCCCTTCAGAGACTAACTGAGGCGATGGATCTGGGCCTTTATTCCTGCACCTCACTCATCACAGCAGGCAGGCAGCCCCCAGGAACAGGGCTAAATTTGGGCGAGGCAGTTCCCTTCCAGTCCTGCTGAGGACGACTCCCCAGGTAAGCTTCAGCCTCAGCAGTCAATCTCTCGACAGTGGGGAAGGACGTCTCAGTCCTGAAAGGTAACCTCGGCATGCGCGGATGCACCACTGCCTGTTCACTCTCTCCAGGGTGGAGTAGGCGGAGCTTGTTCAGGGAGCTGCAGAAAGTGGTCTGTGTTATGGGAGCTTAGCCAGTACGGAAGACAGTGACACTGATGAGACGGGATAAGGAGGCAGGGAGGCTGTAAACAGCAGGGAAGAAGAAGCAAGGACATTTCTCTAAACTTAGGGACAGCTGTTGTTCAGTGGCTAAGTTGTGTCCAACTCTTTGCGATCCCATGGACTGCAGCACGCCAGGCTTTCCTGTCCTTCACCATCTCCCAGAGCTTGCTCAAACTCATGTCCATCGAGTCGGTGATGCCATCCAACCATCTTATCCTCTGTCGTCGCCTTCTCCTCCTGCCTTCAGTCTTTCCCAGCATCAGGGTCTTCTCCAATGAGTTGGCTCTTCACATCAGGTGGCCAAACTACTGGAGTTTCAGCTTCAGCATCAGTCATGCCAATGAATATTCAGGATTGATTCCTTTAGGATTGACTGGTTTGATCTCCTTGCTATTCAAGGGACTCTCAAGAGTCTTTTCCAATAACACAGTTCAAAAGCATCAATTCTTCAGCACTCAGCCTTCTTTATGGTCCAACTCTCACATCTGTACATGACTACTGGAAAAACAATAGCTTTGACTATTTGGACATTTGTCAGCAAAGTGATGTCTCTGCTTTTTAATATGCTGTCTAGGTTGCTCATAGCTTTTCTTCCAAGGAGCAAGTGTTTTTTAATTTCATGGCTGCAGTCACCATCCACAGTGACTTTGGAGCCCAAGAAACTAAAGTCTGTCACTGTTTGCATTGTTTCCCCACCTATTTGCCATGAAGTGATGGGACAGTCATGCTCAAAACCATGGTGGAGGATGTGTGACCTCTTACATCGAGTTCCACATGAGTATATTATTTTAGACTAGAGTTTCAGTATAAAACTTTGTCTCTCAGAAGGAACTGAAGACACCCTCCATTTACAAGGGAAAATGGCATAATTTATACTATGTCCCCTTTCTGCTCTGGCTGCCAAGAAGTCCAGAGCTAAATCTGGTGTTTCTATACTTTTCCACCTCTTTCCTTTGTCTAATTTTCTTCTCATTTTTCTTATTTTGTTAGGTTTTTAGAAGAGGGCAGGATGCAAATAAATTCAACAAATACTCATTTACATTTGAATTTTAAATTCTTTACACAAAATGTATTTCCTTATTGAAAAACAAAAACATTACAGATAAGGTTAAAGTCCTTTCTTCATGTAGTTCCTTCCCTTGTCCTCCAAAGCAACGCTGTTACCAGTGAGAAATATGCGTGTGTGTGGATGTTTGTGCATACATGCATACACGTGTGTGTATGTGTGTGTGTGTGTGTGTACTGTCCCTTACCTATGCATTTACCTGCATATGTATTGATAGGATGGACTTTCCTGGCGGTTCAGATGATAAAGAATCTGCCTCCAATGCAGGAGATCCAGGTTCAATCCCCAGGGTCAGGAAGATCCCCTGGAGGAGAGTATGGCAACCCACTCCAGTATTTTTGCCTGGGAAATCCCACGGACAGAGGAGCCTGGTGGGCTACAGTCCATGCAGTCACAAAGAGTCTGACATGACTGAGCAACTAACACACATGTACTGATAGAAGTTTCTGAACTGTGTGTTTTATTTAGTATTTTCTCCTTTATAAAAGAATGAAGATATATAACAACAAAAATATAGTTAGTTCCACAACCTGTCACACTGTCTTGATGCACAGTTGCTTTCTTCCTCAGCTTGCTTTTCTTCCACATATCCTCAAGCTATAGCCAGATTAGTCCACAAAGAACAACCTCATTTTAATCACTGTGCAGTATTTCATGTAAGACCGAGGCAGAATTCCTTTCACCATTTCCCTCTTTATTTAAAAAAAATTATTTATTTGGCTGCATGGGGTCTTAGTTGAGGCAAGCAGTTTCTTCCCACAGATTCTTCTGTTGCAGCTCAGGCTTAATTGCCCTGGGGCATGTGGGATCTTAGTTCCCTGACCAGGGATCAAACAGACACCCACTGCACTGAAAGGCAGCCTTAACCACTGGGCCACCAGTGAAGTCCTGACATTTCCCTCTTGACATGCATTTAGCTGTGTCCAGATCTCATCTTCATCATTACATGCAGAGCCCCAAAGAACATCTTCATACGTCCCCTCACACACCTGGTGAAGTATTTCTTCTGCATGGGTATCAGGCAGTGGAAGTGCTGGATGCACAGAAAATGTTAACAGGATTGCAAAATTGCCCGCTGTAACAGCCTTACCATTTTATATACAGCCTCAGTACAAAATGCTTTAAAAAAAGAATGTTGCTCCACGACAGGGCATCTCATCCTTTGAGGTATCTTCATCCTTCATGTTGTCCCCTTTCTCTAGGGGTACTGGGCAGGCTCAGGAAGGGACCCTGGCCTCACCACCCAGGTGGTAGCTGCTGGCCTGACAGTGCCCAGCTCTCCCAGGATGCTTGGCTTGTTTCTGGGATTGGGTTAGGAGCCATCTGCTTCTTTTGCCTTCCCCAGCCTGGCTGCCAGCCCCCTCCCCATGGCCCCAGAGACCATCCCCGTTCTAAGAACAAATAATACAGCAGCCAAGCTGCCAAAAATAAGCAGAGTCACATGATCTGGAGGCAGCCCCCAGCAGAAAACAGGCAAATATTGTCAAATGCCTTCCGCCAAACACTTTCCAGCATCCTCGGTCATGAGGTTAGTCAAGCCCAACCCACTGGGGATGATGAGCCCTGCTGGAATCCTGGCCACACAATAACCTCTATTCACAAGGAGGATTTCGGCCGGGGAAGCAGCCCGTTGCACTGTCCTGGCCGGCTTGCGGCCAGCACATGTCCTCCTCCCTCTCACACACCTCTCCTGTGGCCAGTGTCACTCGGAGCTTCTCTGTGCCGTCAGAGTGGAGACACTTTCCCATCTGCAGTTTCCAGGGAAAGGAAGGCCCTTCCCCAAGGAGGGGAATGGAAGACCTGTCACTTACATGGGAGACATTTTCCTTTCTTTTGAAAAATAATAATTAGGCTTGAATGATTGCTAGGCTTTCCACATCTTAAAATCAATATGAAACAAGATAAATTTGGTGTTTCTCTTTAAAATGTCCTCAGAGGCCAGAGGTAGAAAATCAGACTGGGTACTGTTCCAATACTTTGGCCACCTAATGCAAAGAGCTGATTCATTGGAAAAGTCCCTGATGCTGGGAAAGATTGAGGGCGGGAGGAGAAGGGGACGTCAGAGGATGAGATGGTTGGATGGCATCACCGACTCAATGGACATGTGTTTGAGCAAGCTCTGGGAGACAGTGAAGGTTAGTAAAGCCTGGTGTGCAGCAGTCCATGGGGTCACAAAGAATCGGACACAACTAAGCGACTGAACAACAACGAAGCACAACCTTATTTGCTTCCATCATATAAGTTAGACCACCTCCTTCCAGAGAGAGAGGCTAAACATTCTTAGCTGTGAATGTAACCAGAAGTGATAGATAATGGCGGCATCTAGCCCATGTGACTTAGTCCTGCTAGAAACCTTCACCTAGAGAGGGAGAAAGATAAACAGGACAACACGAAGGGTGTAAATGTCTCAGAGAATGAGATGCTACGTTGCAGAGCCAGGTTCTTAATTCTAGAAAATATTTTATGCTGTGGGTGAAGGTATAAAATGGTAAAGCCTTTTGAGTGGGCAATTTTGCAATCCCGTGAATTAAAAACATGTTGATATATGCATCCACGCCTGGATACTGACACGGAGAGACACTTCCCCAGGTGTGCAAGGGAGCACCTATGATGTTCTCTGCAGTCCTATTCGTAATGGTGAGGTAGAGTTGAGTAGACAGGGACTAGATGGAAAGGGAAGATTGAAAGGGGTGGTTTATGCTACCGTAGAGGATGGTGCTGAAATCTTCTCTGCTGCCAGTCGGGGCCACTAGCACTCTGACTGCCAACCCCTAGCCTAGGTCCCAACAGATGGGTTAGCAACAAGACCAAACTTGCGACAGTCTCCTATTACACTGCCTAGTTTCTGTTAAAAAAAAAAAAAAAAAAAAACTTGATTAATCAAAAAATGAACAGAGCGACTTTGATGCCAGACCGTGGCTAATGCCAGGCCTTTCGGGAATACCAATTCAGTAGCTTGTAGGAGAGAAACGAGATTTGGATTAGATTACTCCAGATTCCGGTCCACTTGAGTCGTTACAATGGCAGAAATAAATCCCTGATTCAGTCCATGGCTGAGCACTGACCAAACTAAACAGGTTGAGCCAACACCCGTGGTGTGCCAGGCTTACCCCAGCTGATGTCACCAACCGAGATCCTTGGATCCCATGAATACTTGTAGAGGAGGCCGAACTGTTACCCCTCTTTGAAGAGGAGGAAAACAAGGCAGAGGTTCCCAGTCTCACTCTACCCAAGTGGGGGAAATGCCTAACGCCTAAGAAGACCCTCAACCAAGGGGAGCCGGGGCCAGCCGAGGTCCTGGGAGAAATACCAGGGACCCACCTGAACTCATGTTTGTCTGAAGACAGGTTAAGTGTTAGTCATTCAGTCATGTCTGACTCTTTGCAACCCCGTGGACTGGAGCCCATTAGGCTCTTCTGTTCATGGGATTTTTCTAGGCAAGAATACTGGAATGAGTTGCCATTTCCTTCTCCAGGGGATCTTCCCAACCCAGGGATCAAACTCAGTCTCCTGCATTGCAGGCAAATTCTTTACCATCTGAGGCACCAGGGAAGCCCATGTTTGTCTACCCAACAGCAAATCTTGGATTTAATTGTTTGTTCAATAAAATAGATTTGGTGGGGTTTTTGTTTGTTTGTTTTGGGCTTTTGGGGAATCTGACTCAAGCCTACCCAGAGCCCACGTGAGCCACCATTTTGAACTTATTTATCATCTGGTGATCGTCCTTCCAACTCTTTGTGACCCAGTGCAACATAGTCCATGGAATTCTCCAGGTCAGAATACTGGAGTGGGTACCCCTTCCCTTCTCCAGAGGATCTTCAAACTCAGGGATTATACTCAGGTCGCTGGCATTGCAGGCAGATTCTTTACCAGCTGAGCCACAAGGGAAGCTCCTTCCTCAGTGATCAATGCAAATGAATAGAGGAAAACAACAGAATGGGAAAGACTAGAGATCTCTTCAAGAAAATTAGAGATACCAAGGGAACATTTCATGCAAAGATGGGCACAATAAAGGACAAAAATGGTATGGACCTAACAGAAGCAGAAGATATTAATAAGAGGTGGCAAGAATACACAGAAGAACTGTACAAAAAAGATCTTCATGACCCAGATAATCACAATGGTGTGATCTAGAGCCAGACATTCTGGAATGTGAAGTCAAGTGGGCCTTAGAAAGCATCACTACGAACAAAGCTAGTGAAGGTGATGGAATTCCAGTTGAGCTATTACAAATCCTGAAAGATGATGCTGTGAAAGTGCTGCACTCAATATGCCAGCAAATTTGGAAAACTCAGCAGTGGCCATAGGACTGGAAAAGGTCAGTTTTCATTCCAATCCCAAAGAAAGGCAATGCCAAAGAATGCTCAAACTACCACACAATTGCACTCATCTCACACGCTAGTAAAGTAATACTCAAAATTCTCCAAGCCAGGCTTCAGCAATATGTGAACCATAAACTTCCAGATGTTAAAGCTGGTTTTAGAAAAGGCAGAGGGACCAGAGATCAAATTGCTAACATACACTGGATCATCGAAAAAGCAAGAGAGTTCCAGAAAAACATCTATTTCTGCTTTATGGACTATGCCAAAGCCTTTGACTGTGTGGATCACAATAAACTGTGGAAAATTCTGAAAAAGATGAGAATACCAGACCACCTGACCTGCCTCATGAGAAACCTGTATGCAGGTCAGGAAGCAAAAGTTAGAACTGGATGTGGAACAGCAGACTGGTTCCAAATAGGGAAAAGGAGTACATCAAGGCTGTATATCATCACCCTGCTTATTTAACTTCTATGCAGAGTACATCATGAGAAATGCTGGGCTGGAAGAAGCACAAGCTGGAATCAAGATGGCTGGGAGAAATATCAATAACCTCAGATATGCAGATGACACCACCCTTATGGCAGAAAGTGAAAAAGAACTAAAGAGCCTCTTGATGAAAGTGAAAGATGAGAGTGAAAAAGTTGGCTTAAAGCTCAACATTCATAAAACTAAGATCATGGCATCCGGTCCCATCACTTCAAATAGATGGGGAAATAGATGGGGAAACAGTAGAAACAGTGACTGACTATTTTTGAGGGCTCCAAAATCATCACAGGTGGTGACTGCAGCCATAAAATTAAAAGACGCTTACTCCTTGGAAGGAAAGTTATGACCAACCTAGACAGCAAATTAAAAAGTAGAGACGTTACTTTGTCAACAAAGGTCCGTCTAGTCAAGGCTATGGTTTTTCCAGTAGTCATGTATGGATGTCAGAGTTGGACTATAAAGAAAGCTGAGCCCTGAAGAATTGATGCTTTTGAACTGTGGTGTTGGAGAAGACTCTTGAGAATCCCTTGGACTCCTCCCTTGGAGGAGATCCAACCAGTCCATCCTAAAGGAGATCAGTCCTGGGTGTTCATTGGAAGGACTGATGTTGAAGCTGAAACTCCAGTACTTTGGCCACCTGATGCGAAAAGCTGACTCATTTGAAAAGACCCTGATGCTGGGAAAGATTGAGGGCAGGAGGAGAAGGGGACGACAGAGGGTGAGATGGTTGTATGACATCACCGACTCAACGGACATGAGTTTGGGTGAACTCTGGGAGTTGGTGATGGACAGGGAGGCCTGGCGTGCTGCAGTTCATGGGGTCACAAAGAGTCGGACACTAGTGAGCAACTGAACTGAACTGATTGTCCTTCCTGGGTTCCCATCTACCTTCTGAGAAACTGTCAGCTTCCTAAAAGCAGAGGATGGGTTTGTGTCTCCTTGTTGACTGCTGTATTCTCCAGTGCCTGGCACATAGTAGATGCTCAATAGATAAACACTGACTCACTGAGCAGATGGATATCAGTCCCTAGCACAGAGTGAGAGCTTTATAAGGGTCACCCCTGAGTTCATACTCCAAGGCAGGCTTTTTCCCCAGCCTTGTGATTTGGGGCAAGTCACTTTAGCCTTCCATCTCTTCCTTTACATCCTGGGGATAATGTTACCCATCTTGAGGGAATAGCAACAGCAAGCATGAGCATCTCTGGTACAGAGTAGGCCCTTGAAAATATATATAAATCAAATCTGTTAATGTAAACAGGTTTCCCCTTGACCACCCAGGTGTTGAAGTTTTTGTAAAAAGTTTTTTGAGGAACTTTCCCTGGCTGTGAGGCATGTGGGATCTTAGGCCCCTGACCAGGAATCAAACCTGCATTTGCAGGGGGTGTGGGTTTGATCCTTGGTCAGGGACCTACGATCCCACATGCCTCAGAGCCAAAAAAATAAACATAAAACAGAAACAATGTTGTAACAAACCCATTAAAGACTTTAAAATTAGTCCACGTTAAAAAAATTTTTTTAAGTTTTTTGTTTTTTGGATCTGTGCAAAAGCTTGCTTTTCTTCCCCCCATCCCCACTCCCTTCCTCTTCCTTCTATCTGCTGTGTTACTGACCATGTTCAGGGCACAGTGCTAGGAACTACACTGACTAAATAGAAATGTGCTTTGGTCCCAGTCTTCAAAGAAATTTCAGTCTAAGATGTGAAGCATTACCTGAATATTCCACAATAACACAGTTACCCTCCATACTGATAGTTACCCTCCATTGAGTGATTGGCATATACCAGCTGGAGGGCTGAAGGTTGTGCATGGATTCTTGTTTTACCCTCACAGCAGCCTTGGGAGATGAGTATTGGATACCATTCCCTTCATTTTCACAGATGAAGGAAGTGAGAGTCTGAGAGTTCAGGTAACATACCTGAGACAGTAGTGCTTGTCAGTGATGGAGGAGGATTCCAAGCTCAGTGATCCCTGATGTAACACTGCTTTCTCTCAGTGAAGCTGTTAGAGCCATGAAAAGATGGGAAGAGCCCTGGAAATCCCTAGGAGGCAGTGAGAGCTTTGGGAGCAGAGGACACATCTCAAGTAAGATGCTTTCTACAGATATAACTCAGCACTCTACTTATTATCAAATGAATGAATATGTGAATTTGTCAAGGAAGAAATTAGTGTTTAGCAGATGGGGCTGTGTGGGAATTAAACATGGCTTCATGGAAGAGAAATTTCAGCTGAGCATTGAAGAGTGAGGCTCAAAAGAGGGAGTCCCCTCCGGTAGTGGGAAGGCCAGGGAACATGTATAGTAGGGTGGAATGTGGCAGGTGTGTTTGAGGAGTGGCAGACAGTCCAGGGGTCTGGAGAGAAGTGTCTATGTAGGGGAGTGAGGCCAGAGAAGCTGGAGATGCAGAAGTAGTTAGGGTCAGAAAGAAGGAGCTGTGGGTGTCAAGGCAAGGAGTTTGGACTTGTATGAGAGATAGAGAGGAGCCACTGAAGGGATTAGACTATTGTCTGGCTCTGAGTGCTTAACTAGTTTATTTTTCCCACATATTTTACAGTCTCAGATCTCTCTGATAACCTCAGTAATAAATTATGATGTTTAGCAATTTAAAAATAAAAGAATCCTGGCATCTTTTTATTGTTCAGTTATTGTGTCCAACTCTTTGTCACCCCATTTACTGCAGGACACCAGTCTTCCCTGTCCTCTGCTATCTCCCAGAGTTTGCTTAAACTCGTGTCCAATGAGGGGGTGATGCCATCTAACCATGTCATCCTCTGTCATCCTGTTGTCTTTACTTTTGGTAAAATAGAAGAAAAAAGTTTCTGTCCCAGACACATCTACAAGGACTTGAGAAGCGGAGGCTGGACTGAATGCCCATGTGCATATACAAGAAAAATAGGTTTAAAATGAGAGCAGAGGGAGAAATTATGCTACAAGCTGAGACATCTGCTCTTCATTGTAAAGCACTAATATGAAGCTTCCAGCATGTGCCCCCAGATGCTGTGTGCTGAAACTTAGTGAGGAGGCCTTTTGACAATGTATACTGCAGATAATGATTTGTGTTGGCGAGTGGATTGAGGTCATTATCCCTCCATAATAGGATAGGCTCAATTCAAATATGATCAAGTTGTTAAATAGAAGATCAGAAAATGGAAGAAGTAGAATGTTTTTGTGATCATTAAAGAAAAAAAAAAAATCCAGGTATAATGGAGTATTGTTCACCATGCCAGACTAATGATGTTCTGTAGAAGTGGGGAGGAAAAGGGGAAATTTCATCAGATATGAAGAGATATAATTAACTGCCTTTCTTTCTGCCATGCCTTGGGCAGGGAAGCTGGCATTCCAATTAGCAACTTCGGTTCACGCACGGACCTTCTGCAGTTTGCGAGGAGGTTTGGGGAACGGTGTCATGATGCTATTCCTGTAGAAACTCATCAAGCATCAAAGTCGCCCTTAACGCCAATTACATCTCTTTGCTCCTAGAGCTTATTAAAATGCTTCATAGTCATAAGCCACCTAGATACCTTGAGGCGAAGAAGCTCCAGTAAGAGAAATGAAACGTGGATAAGAATGTGGTTATTTTAGAAGGCTGTGGCCTTTGGCAGGTGGCTGCTTCGTTAGCTTAGCCTGTGTGAACCATGACTGACACCCATATGATTCAAACTGCTTGTCGTAGCTATGGTTTCAGTTAATGACGTGTATTTTAAACTTGATCTCATATTTAATCCTGATTCCATGAGTGACCAGATTTAGTGAGCAAACAAGCCGCATAAACAACAAATAGAAACTGAGGCACAGGGGCTTAGGTCTTCCCTGGTGGCTCAGAGGTAAAGAATCCCCTTGCAATGCAGGAGACGCAGGAAACAAGGGTTTGATCCCTGGGTTGGGAAGATCCCCTGGAAAAGGGAATGGCAGTCCACTCCAGTATTCTTGCCTGGAGAATCCCATAGACGGAGAAACCTGGTACAGTCATAGGATCGCAGAGTCGGACACGACTGAAGCGACTTAGCACAGGGGGTTAAGTAAAGTAACCAGTGAGTGGGGGAGCAGAAATTTACCTGGGAGCCTATGCCCTTGAGCACCACATTTGGAAGCATTATCCTTCTCACCACCCCCACCCCCACCCCCATAACTTGCCTTGTTGTCATTTATTAATCATGGGGATGGAGCCCCCTTCCACCCATTCAGCCCAGTTAAACTTGAGGGCTTCCCAGGGTGCTCCCACTCTTCTCACATCTGGCATGAGACCCACACCCTATGTGCCCCTTCAGCCACTCCTTCAGTCCACACTCCATCATTTCCTGCCCCAAGTATTAAAGTCACTCCAACCTGATCTCGTTTGTTCATTCATTCATTTGACAGGTACTAGTGTCAGCCACTATGTGCCAGGCTTCATTAGTCCCCCTTGTCCAACAGGTACTAGGTGAGTTTTCCAGAGAATAAATTCCATCATGGCACTCCCATGCTTTGAAAAGTTAAGCTTCCTGTAGTTTTAAAGATCATATGCTTTTTGTAAGATGAATTCCAAATGGTTTGAAGTGCATGTTTGCTGAATGTGTCTATGGATTTTTCTCGCCAAAATTAATTTTAGGAAATCATTAGCAAAGATAAGCAAAAAGTGGTATTTCCCTGCTCTGAGTCTCTGGTTATGCACTGGTTATGGGCAAGGTTCCAACTGCCCAGGTTGTTCTTGTGTATGCATTAGACTGGAAAATGTCCCACAACACAGTGGCCAAAAGAGTTGAAGTAAAGTTTTCTAAGGAAATCCCTTAATGGAAATCTCAATAGTCTAAGATGAAAATTATGAGACCTGATTGGGTTGTTGTCTTTTTTTGTTTTTAACATTCTTTTATACTCAATCTATTGCTGGCAAATACAACATACTAAATTTTCAGTTAATGCTAGTTACTGTTGTTGATTACATTTTAAATTTAAGTATAGTTGATTTACAATATTGTGTTAATTTCTGGTATACAGCAAAGTAATTCAGTTAAACATATATATTTGTTTTCATATTCTTTTTTATTATTGTTGATTATAGGATATTGAATACAGTTCCCTGTAGTATACAGTAAGACCTTGTTGTTTATCTGTTTTATATATAATAGTTGGTATCTGCTAATCCCAAACTCCTAATGTATCCCTCCCCCACCCCATTTCCCCTAGGTAACCATAAAATTGTTTTCTATGCCTGTGAGTCTGTTTCTGCTTTGTGAATAAGTTCATCCGTATCGTATTTTAGATTCCACATAAGTGATATGGTATTAGTCTTTTTCTGACTTACTTTACTTAGTATAATATGATCATCTCTAGGTCCATCCATGTTGCTGCAAATGGCATTATGTCATTCTTTTTTATGGCTGAGTAGTATTCCATTGTATTTGATAACATTATTATTATTCCTACAGCATCCTAGAAACACCTGGGTATTCCTGGCTCTGAATATTTTTTTTTTCCAGTTCTCTCGGTACCACTCCATTGCCTTCTGAAAATAACACTATCATAGTAACTTATTTTTTAAAATATTTATTTTATTTTTGGCTGTGCTGGGTCTTTGTTGCCACTCATGGGCTTTCTTTAGTTGTGGCAAGTGAGGGATATTCTGTAGTTGCTGCGTGAGGGCTTATCATTTCAGTGGCTTCTCATGTTGCAGAGCACGGGCTCTAGGGCATGTGGGCTTCAATAGTGGCCGCCTGTGGGCTCAGTGGTTGCAGTTCAAGGGCTCCAGAGAATAGGCTCATTAGTTGTGGCGCACATTTGCCCTGTGGCAAGTGGATTTTCCTGGACCTGGGATCAAACTGGTATCCTTTGCATTGCAAGGTGGATGCTTAACCACAGGACTATGAGGGAAGCCCTGACACTTGAGGTTTTATTTTCTCTATTTCATGCCCAGCTGTTGGAGGTCCATGCTTGGAGCAGGTACTTAAGCAAGTCACCAAGGATGCAGGCTTCCTCTTGCTTCTTGCACCCCAGTCTTTGTCCTGTGGCTTTTTATCCTCAAAGTGGCTGGTCTACATCCGGGTACTGCTTTTGGCTGTGGGCATCTGTGAGCAACCACTGAGGGTTCACCAGCACAGCTCCACAGTAGAGCTGGTCGCCTCTTACTGACAGCATACCCCACCCACGGCTGGCTGTGCTCTTGCACTTGATCCAATTCACCCTGACAGCTCAGTTGGTAAAGAATCCGCCTGCAATGCAGGAGACCCCGGTTCGATTCCTGGGTTGGGAAGGTCCCCTGGAGAAGGGAAAGGCTACTCATTCCAGTATTCTGGCCTGGAGAATTCCACGGACTGTATAGTCCATGGGGTTGCAAAGAGTTGGACACAACTGAGCTACTTTCACTTCACCATGCAGCTGCTACTGGTATCATCTGCCCTGGTATACTTCCTTGCCCAAAGTCCAAGGTCCTGAGTACTCCCAGAGGGCCTGATGGCAGAGGGATTTTCTCTTGAAGCAAAACCATTCTCATAGTAACTCTTCAACTCTGGAGGTTGCTAACTCTTATGTCAAGCCATATTCTCCTGTGTGGCATTCAAGAATTCTCCGTGCTCCCACAGTTCTCTCGTTGTAGATACTGCTTTACACACCCCATTCTCCACTCAGACCAGTGTCTCCATCATCCAAAGCTTGTGCCACATTGGTCTCTTATCCTTGCTGTTCTCCTTGCCTGGAATCCCCTCCATCTACCATGGCAGAATACCACAGTGGCTCAGAGTGTGAAAAACTCTCCCAGTTACTAGCTGCATGACCATAGGCAAATGAATTTCATCCTCTGAGCCTCAGTTTCCTCATCTAAAACATGGGCATAGCACTTCCATCATATGGTTATTGAGAGATAATCCATACCCAGTGCCTGGCACCTAATAAGAGCTCAACAGATGATACTGTTTTTGTTGTTGTTACAAAGATGGAACCACAGTCATCTGTTCCCATCTTCACGGTAATTTCTCTGTTTTCCCACCTTCCTCTGTACCTGTGGTTGGGAATTTGTTGTGCTTCAATATTCTTATTTCTGTGTGTTATTCTCCCTCAAATAAACGGCAAAGTAAACTAGGGCATAGATTGTGTCTTATGTCAACACAGGAGCCTACAGGAGGCAGACAGGGAACAGAAAATAGATTGAGTGTAAGAAAAATAGTGAGGAGGGAGGACTCTGGCCAACCCCAGGGTGCATGTAACTCTGGCCAATTGTTGTCATGCGGGAATATGGGCCGAAAGCTGCCAGATCTCAGCCTTTTCAAAAGAAGCCAGAAATCCAGCTTCTTATGTGAAATGTCCTGAATTTTAAAAGTTGGGCCAACACTGTTCAGGCCAAACAAAGAATGTTTGTGAGACCCCACTTTGTGAAAGCTGCATTTTTCAGATGATCCCCACGAGTTTGTGCATAAGCTGGTTGTTTGGACCTTTGAACTTCACTTTTCTAGGGAGACGATACTGTGAATGGCATTTAGGGGTCCATTAAAAGGCTGACCCCCATTCACACCAGCCCCAAGGCTCAGGATAGAGCCTAATCTAATCTCTAAGTAAAACCTAATCTCTAAGTGAAACCATTTTTCCACAGGGTAACACCCTTTGAGTTCTGATTCATGATGCTGGGGACACACAGAATGTAAGCCGTTTCAGGACAGGGCCTTTGTTTTGGTCACCACTGATTCCTTAAAGTCTAGAACACTGCCTGGCACTCAAATATATTTGTTGAGTTGAAGATGACCTGTATCTTTATCTGTCTACGCTATGTGCTGTGTTAAGTCACTTCAGTCATGTCCGACTCTTGGTGATCCATGGACTCTAGCCCAGCAGGCTCCTCTGTCCATGGGGATTCTCCAGGCGTGGATACTGGAGTGGTTAGCCATGCCCTCCTCCAGGGGATTTTCCCAACCCAGGGATCAAGCCCACATCTCTTACGTCTTCACATTGGCAGGCGGGTTCTTTACCAGTAGAGCCATCTCAGAAGCCCCTTTATCCACTGTCCACCATTCATCAGCTCTCCAAGCACAAACAAGGACGATTCTGTGTACCACGGCATCCCCAGCACCTGGTGGGTGATAAGAGATCAATAAATACTTGCTGAAGGAATGTATGACTGAAACAATCTATCCAGCAAACATTTACTGAGCACCTGCTGTGTACCCAGAAGTCTGCTGGACTTTAAAAACGCAGAAGTGAATCAGACACCACCCTAGCCTCAAGGAATTAGGTTGCCTAGAAGGGATTGCATCAACTATTTCCTGGAACACTTCTAAAAACTGTCAGGCGTTACTCAGCGTTCCCCTTCCCGGAAGAAGGGGGAGTGGGTGAGATGACCTGGGACCGGTAGGTCAGCACAGGCGTCTTCACTCTTCTGAGCGTCCCTTGGGTTGTTTGGCTGTCTGCGTCATCCGCGCACTTGGAATATGAAATGATTGAGCTGACTTTCTCTCAGGCACATGTTGCAATGAGCCAAAGGACCACTGCCCTTTCAAGTGGGCACCTTGGGAGGCCGTGTCCTCATTCCTCTTCAGTTACGACAGCGCTGAACCACTTCTTTGGCAAGTGCCCTCGGAGAAAGTTAGAAGCCACTCGAGGACATTTGTTTCATTGCTTTAGCATCATGCCTTATTTCTGACCCCCTAGAAAAAATCACTGGGAGAAAAGGGTATTCCAGTTACTTAAGCCCTTAAGCTTGGTTCCAAATGACTTGGGATTATTTCCTAAAATTCAATTCACCATCAAAGGAGAAATATTTTCTGTTGGTGAGTTTATTGAACAGTGTGTGCCTCATGGTCTGGTGGCAGCAGGGCTCAAAGAGAAGTCCCCAAACTGTCATATGCCCCAGCAGTTTTGTTGAAAAAGAGGTTTAACCTTCCAATGTGTCCATGACAAAGGAGGCTGTTTCTTTTGGATGTTTACATTCTTCTTTTTTTATTTCAATAGTGAAAACTTTTATATTTAGACAGCCAACTGGACTCAGTTTAGATGATCCCAATTTTGTTTTCAATATCCAAAGTATCATAGTCAGGAGCTGGTCAAATGTATGCCTTTTCCTCTCCATCAGGTCTGATCAAGGTGTGACCTCAGCCACATAAATGTCATAGAGCTTCTTCATAGGCTGTTGTTTTTTTTTTCTAACTTTTTATTTTGTACTGAAAAGTGAAAGTGTTAGTCACTCATCGGTATCTGACTCTCTGCAACCCCATGGACTGTAGCCCTTCAGGCTCCTCTGTCCATGGAATTCTCCAGGCAAAGAAAAAATACTAGAGTGGGTTCCCATTCCCTTCTCCAGGGTATCTTTCTGACCCAGGGATTGAACCTGGGTGTCCCGCATTGCAGGCAGATTCTTCACCTTCTAAGCCACCAGGGAAGCCCCATCGGGGAACGGCAAATTAACAAACAATGTTGTGATAGTTTCCGGTGAAAGTGAAGGGACTCAGCCACACATATACTTTGTATCCATTCTCCTCCCAAAGAAAGGCAATGCCAAGGAATGTTCAAACTACCACACAATTGCACTCATCTCACACGCTAGCAAAATAATGCTCAAAATTCTCCAAGTGAGGCTTCAACAGTACATGAACCAAGAACATCCAGATGTTCAAGTTGGATTTAGAAAAGGCAGAGGAACCAGAGATCAAATTGCCAACATCTGTTGGATCATAGAAAAAGCAAGAGAGTTTCAGAAAAACATCTATTTCTGCTTTATTGACTACACCAAAGCCTTTGACTGTGTGGATCACAACAAACTGTGGAAAATTCTTTAAGAGATGGGAATACCAGACCACCTTACCTACCTGCCTCCTGAGAAATCTGTATGCAAGGCAAGAAGCAAGTCAAGAAGGAACAGTTAGAACCAGGCATGGGACAACAGACTGGTTCCAAATTGGAAAAAGGAGTACATCAAGGCTGTATATTGTCACGTTGCTTATTTAACTTATATGCAGAGTACATCATGTGAAATGCCAGGCTGGATGAAGCACAAGCTGGAGCCAAGATTTCAGGGAGAAATATCTATAACCTCAGATACGCAGATGACACCATCCTTATGGCAGAAAGCAAAGAGGGACTAAATAGCCTCTTGATGGAAGTGATAGAGGAGAGTGAAAAAGCTGGCTAAAAATTCAACATTCAAAAAACAAAGATCATGGTATCCAGTCCCATCATTTCATGGCAAATAGATGGGAAACAATGGAAACAGTGAGAGACTTTATTTTCTTAGGCTCCAAAATCACTGCAGATGGTGATTGCAGCCATGAAATTAAAAGACGCTTGCTCCTTGGAAGAAAAGCTATGACCAACCTAGACAGCATATTAAAATCAGAGACATTATTTTGCCAACAAAGGTCCATATAGTCAAAGCTACAAAGCTATGGTTTTTTCAGTAGTCATGTATGGATGTGAGATTTGGACCATAAAGAAAGCTGAGTGCTGAAGAATTGATGCTTTTGAACTGTGGTGTTGGAGAAGACTCTTGAGAGTCCCTTGGACTCCTCCCTTGGAGGAGATCCAACCAGTCCATCCTAAAGGAAATCAGTCCTGAATATTCATTGGAAGGAGTGATGCTGAAGCTGAAACTCCAATCCTTTGGCCACCTGATGTGAAGAACAGACTCATTGGAAAAGACCTTGATGCTGGGCAAGATTGAAGGCAGAGGAGAAGGGAGTGACAGAGGATGAGATGGTTGGATGGCATCACCGACTCAATGGACATGAGTTTAAGCAAGCTCTAGGAATTGGCGATGGACAGGGAAACCTGGCATCCTGCAGTCCATGGGATTGCAGAGTTGGACATGATTTAGGACTGAACTGAACTCCAAACTCCCCTCCCATCCAGGCTGCCACATAACACTGAGAAAAGTTTCCTGTGCTAGGTCCTTGTTTATCCATTTTAAATATAGCAGGGTGTACATGTCCATCCCCAGATCCCTAACTATCCCTATCCCTCATCCTTCCCGCCGGCAACCATAAACTTGTTGCTGAAGCCTTCACAGCCTGTTTAATTTGGTGCTGGTTGCTCCTGACATTCACAGTGAACACCAACGTGCTGTTGTCTTCTGTTTTCTTCATGGCTGACTTAATGAGGGGGAACTTGGTGATTGGATGTCTGAGTTTTGGTGTTTGAGTTAAAGAGGGGAAAAAAAACTGTCTAGTTTACTCTTATGTCCCCAGTATCTAGCACAAATTCTGAACATCTAAGTATTCAAAAATGTTTTATGGAGAGGGAGAGTGGATGATAATGAAGTCCAACACCTACTAAGTGCTCACCACATGCCAAGCCCCATGCTGGTTTGTGTCACACATTACATCTGATCAACAATCAGATGCAACAGTCTGGCAGTTACAGTTGATACCTCCAGAAAGAAACTGAGGGCTGAGGTTAAATAACTTGCCCAAGGTCACCAAGCCAGCAAGTGCCAAAGCTGGAATTTGAACCGAAGTGGAAATTCTCTGGGCTTCCCTTGGTGGCTCAGACAGTAAAGAATCTGCCCACAGTGTGGTACCCTGAACCCCTAGCCTATAGTTATTAAGAAGGTAATGGCTCTGGAATCATATGATATAATCTCAGTACAGCAGGGAAGGTGAGCCGAAAGAAAACAAGCAGTTTAGCCCCCTGCCGTGGTCATAAAACCTCTCTCAGTGAGCAGGTCAGAGCCCCTCGAGCTTCCCAGCCTGTCATGGGGTGTTTGTTTTCCCTGGCTGTCTCACTTTGTTGCTCTCATTAGCCAAGAAGCTCCAAGATTTTGACACCTATTAGAGACGGCTACACAGTGGGTAGCTTGGGTAAAGGGGGGCACCTGCAATATTCTGTATCATTGCTTGGAGTTGTGGGGAACCTGATTCACCCAGAATGCAGTCAGGTCAATGACCCCAAAGAGGAAAGGGATTAAGAATTTGCATTGGAAAAGTGACCTGAGGTAGTACCCAAAGGGGCCAGGAGTCTGATCCTGCCAACTCCGTGCCCGACCTTAGGCATATTGCTTTGTCTTCCTGGGTCTCAGTTTTCCCATCTGTAGTAGAAGAGTTATTTCTAAGGCCTGCCCAGCTCTGGAGAAGGACTAGAAAGAACAGGTCCTTCTTGCTTGGGTTCTCTCATCACGCTTTTATTTCCCCAGGCTGGAGGAGAACTACGAGATTGCAGAAGGAGTGTGCATCCCCCGCAGCGCCCTCTACATGCATTACCTGGATTTTTGTGAGAAGAATGACACCCAGCCTGTTAATGCTGCCAGCTTTGGGAAGGTGAGTCCAACCTCACCTAGCTTATTCCTTTTCTTCCCCTTCTCAGTAATGGATGTGTAGTTCTTAACCATGTTTTAAATAATTCAAGTTTTTTTTAGGTTACCAAAGTAAATACTTTGGTTACTTTGCCATTAAAATGTCAAACAATTGTTAACAAAGTAGTACCAAACCTAATGCCAAAACAGAGTAATACCAAAGATCAAAAACTTCAAACAATTCAGACATGTTGTAAAATAAAAGTGAACGTCTACCTTGAATTTCCTCAGTACTCAATTTGCAAACAGTAACTTCTTTTCTCTGAGAGGTAGTTCTTGAACTGAAAAGTATGTTATGTGGATGTCAGTGGGACAGACTTGGGTTAGCAACGTGAGAGACTTGGAGAAACTGTGAAGAGGGCTTGCATCATCAGCGTGGAAGTCCAGGAGTCCTCAGCTGGAGGCAGTACAATCTGTCCTAGCACTGCAGACCTGACTGTTCTCTATCCACTTTTGATGAAAATACATTCCACACGTTTTCTGTAGTTATCTCTACAGAAAGTCCTTACCACTGAACATTCATATTCAGCAGCGCAAGGCAGGCAGCTGGAACTTTAAGATTGACTTCATTGTACAGCAGAAACTAGCACAACATTGTAAAGCAATTGTATTCCAATGGAAAAAAAAAGATACTTCATGTGTTTATTTGATAGATAAAAACCTAGATATTTTAAATCCTGAAAGCACTCAATTTGAGTCAATATGTCTAAACTCTTTCTCCTTTTATTAGCTTCTTTTTTTTACCACGTATAATTTTTTTTTTCCTGCATCTGCCAACAAAAAAAAACAGGCAGTCTTGTCCAGCACCATTATTCCTTACCAGTGTTCTGAGTGGGAGTGTAGTGGACTGAAACAACAGGAAGATGTTTAAGTTTCAGAAATTTCCTTATCAGATCCCCAACAGATATATCATGAGCAAGAAAAAAACAGCAGAGCATGTTAGGCCTGAAGCAACCACACCAGAGAGTTTGAAACCAAGTGGCTGAGAACTGGCTTCACTCAAAAAATGTGAAGATGCTCGGTGGTGATTTAGGGAGGGAAAAATGTTTGTGTGATGGGTTAATGCTGGTTCTCCAAAGCGAAAAGAACTTAAAAAAAAAGTCAAACAACTTTTGCCGGTTCATTTATTCATTTGGGCAGTATTGACTGAGACACGCTGTGTGGGAAGCATTATGGCAGGCAGTGGGACTTAAAGGGAACCTGGTCTGGGTCCCCCTGTGGAAAGGCTCGCAGACTAGGGAGGGGGACTGTGAGCCCTCAGCAGTGGGAGAAGGAAGAATCCAGATGGAGAGCATTCCTGTTCTGTGGTCCTGCAACATTCTCTCGTATTCACATGCACCCTGAGTGACTGTGATGGAGAGTCCAGATAAAGCCTCTCAGATAGGAAGACAGGTTGGGTGAACCAAATGACCAAGAATCCCAGCTCTCCTGGACTTATCACATAACTTTTCTGAGCCTCAGTCCTGTCAGCTCTGAAAAGGGAATTAACTCCTGCATTCTTCCCAGGGATGTTGCAAGATACACAGGAGAGAACGGTGGTGGCTGATACGGCCTACCATGCTATCAGTCATCTGGTTGCTCAGATACTTAGTAACACCTACCATGTGCATTACAACTGTTGTTCTTATGAATTCTCCATGAGATGCTTGTGCACAGATACAAATAGCCATTGGTTAGCTTAGGCTTTGAAACAAAAACAAACCAAAAAAATTCACCATTTCTAGAAACTCCAATTTGCCTGTGTAAGGACCTTCTATTCCTTTTTCTCTCAAATCTGTTGTCAGCTCAGGGTTTCCTTGATCTTGTGATCTAGGTAAAATCAATTTATCTCTGACCCCTTCCTCCTAGCACCTCCTAGACCCCCTCCACCTAGCATTCCAAGTCTTAAATCTGCCCCCAGGATTTCAACAAGTCCTAGGGTGTTTGCATCCTTCAGTTCAGTTCAGTTCAGTCACTCAGTTGTGTCTGACTCTTTACGACCCCATGGACTCCAGCACACCAGGCCTCCCTGTCCATCACCAACTCCCAAGTTTACTCAAACTCATCTCCATTGAGTTGGTAATGCCATCCAACCATCTCATCCTCTGTTGTCCCCTTCTCCTCCTGCCCTCAGTCTTTCTCAGCATCAGGGTCTTTTTCAAATAAGTTCAGTTCTTCCCATCAGGTGGTCAAAGTATTGGAGTTTCAGCTTCAGCATCAGTCCTTCCAAAGAATATTCAGGACTGATTTCCTTTAGGATGGACTGGTTGGATCTCCTCAAAGGGAGGAGTCCAAGGGACTCTCAAGAGTCTTCTCCAACACCATAGTTCAAAATCATCAATTCTTCGGCGCTCAGCTTTCTTTATAGTCCAACTCTCACATCCATACGTGACTATTGGAAAAACCATAGCCTTGATGAGACGGACCTTTGTTGGCAAAGTAATGTCTCTGCTTTTTAATCTGCTGTCTAGGTTGGTCATAACTTTCCTTCCAAGGAGCAAGCATCTTTTAATTTCATGGCTGCGATCACCATCTGCAGTGATTTTGGAGCCCAGAAAAATAAAGTCAGCCACTGTTTGCCATGAAGTGATGGGACCAGACGCCATGATCTTCATTTTCTGAATGTTGAGCTTAAAGCCAACTTTTTCACTCTCCTCTTTCACTTTTATCAAGAGGCTCTTTAGTTCTTCTTCACTTTCTGCCATAAGGGTGGTGTCTTCTGCATATCTGAGGCTATTGATATTTCTCCCAGCCATCTTGATTCCAGCTTGTGCTTCTTCCAGTCCAGCATTTCTCATGATGTACTCTGCATATAAGTTAAATAAGCAGGGTGATTATATACAGCCTTCACGTACTCCTTTTCCTATTTGCAACCAGTCTGTTGTTCCATATCCAGTTCTAACTGTTGCTTCCTGACCTGCATACAGGTTTCTCAAGAGGTAGGTCAGGTGGTCTGGTATTCCTATCTCTTGAAGAATTTTCCACAGTTTATTGTGATCTACACAAAGGCTTTGGCATAGTCAATAAAGCAGAAGTAGATGTTTTTCTGGAACTCTCTTGCTTTATCTATGATCCAGCAGATGTTAGCAATTTGATCTCTGGTTCCTCTGCCTTTTCTAAAACCAGCTTGAACATCTGGAAGTTCATAGTTCATGTATTGCTGAAGCCTGACTTGGAGAATTTTGAGTATTACTTTACTAGCATGTGAGATGAGTGCAATTGTGTGGTAGTTTTCTACCTAGAGCATTCTTTAGGGTCACCTTGACTTGGGACTCCTCCCTCTATATATACCACCTCTCTCTATACCTGTGCTGTTCAGTATAGTAGCCACTGGCCACATACAGTTGTTTAACTTAAAATTAAAATTCAGTTCCTCAGATACACAGTAGCTACATGTAACTGTAGGCTACCATATTGGACAGTGCCAATAGAACATTCCCATCTGCACAGCAAGTTCTGTTGGACAGCCCTATTCTGCACCATCACGAGCTAGGGATGGCACTCAGGGTCTTCTTTGCTTTGCACAAAGCAGTCCACAGAAGGCATCTGTGATCCTAACAGACTGAAGTTTGCAGTGGTGGTTTACACCCCAAACATTGTCCCATGGAACAGATGTCCCCATCTCAGAATGCTCCCTGGTCCTCCTTCTGCCAGTTCCCCAAAGCTGATCCCAGCCCTCTCTGCTTCCTCCTAGAGCTCCTTCTGTTCCCTTCACTCTCTCCTTCTTTCTTGGGATGACCTCCACCAATTTTCCTCTGCTCTCCAATCCTTG